>NC_057775.1:3498575-4231283 GCF_014825855.1 Bombus pyrosoma
TTTTATTTTTTTTTTTTTTTTTTTTTTTTTTTTTTTTTTTTTTTTTTTTTTTTTTTTTTTTTTTTAGTTCAGAGTGAAAGTAATAGCGTACTGTATATATTACTAACAAAAGCATGGTTTTCGAAATTGGAGTTATTTTCTTCTGTATAATAATTAAAAAAATACAAGTAGTAATATTTCTTGAAGAAGGATATGAAAAATTACTCTCGTTACTCTGACTTGTATCATTTATATAGGTTGCACAACGTCAACAACAACAAAGGCTACTGCAACAACAGTTAACCAATATATCGCAACCACCTACAACTACAACTAGCGTAACCACAATACTCCCAAAGACTCCTGTCAACTCGAAGCAAAAGCCAGCTATCACACCCATTCCTGCCAAGAAGATACAAAGGCTCAACGGGGCCAAATTTATTATCACTAATAATTGTGACAAGGTACGACATGAATTTTGTGGCAAACCATGCAAACGTTTTATAATCTTATAATCTTTAAAATTTAGCAAGTTATGCTCATTTGATTTTATATTGCAGACTGAAGTAAATGATAATGAGAATGTCAACCAAATCGTAACATCGACAACTTCTTCCATGGTGGTTTTGAACTCAACCGAAAATCACATATCGTCAACCATTAAAGTATGTCGGCCTCCAACTATAACCGTAACTACAGCGAACAAAGCGATCCAACGTTCGACTTGTACATCGATCGCCGAAGATTCAGACTCGACCAACAATTCTTTGGCATCCAGTAGTGGTATCGGTGGTAGTAGGGATTGTTCTGGTGTCGGTATAGAGGAGGACAATTCTTTGACGAGTTTCGAGGGGATTCTGTTAAACGGTGCACCGAGTAATATGGACATCGACGCGCAGGAAGATGGATCTTCGAAAGATTCATCTAGTGTAACGTCTAAAGAAAAACCGCTGCAAAGTATGATGCTTGCAGATTTGTTAGAAAGAAAAGTTGACAAGGAGCCGATTTTAAACGGCGTGTTAGGGAAAAATTCAATCAATGACAAGGGAATGGACTTAGTAGAAAATCACATTAAGAAAGTACTAAAAGAATCTCCTACTGACATTAAAATAAAAGCTGAAGTAGAAGAGACGGAGGTCTCCGAGGATACTTTAATCGAAGCGCCCAGAGGGATAAAACGATCTGCCAGCGAATTAGATGAAGTAGATGTAAAGAAAGTAAAATATTCCAATGGTACCATGTCGCCGGATCTTGCTGTTGATTCGACTACCGCCGAATCTACCGTCTCGAGTATAAAGTCTGAAGAACAGGACGATGATAAAGATAACGAGAAAGTAACCGTGTCTTCTACAGCCGCGAATCTTTATGCTGCTCTGGCCGCGGATTGTATAGAAGACGAAACGGATCTTGACGAGAACGTTAATGTAAGTGTTAAGGAAGAACCTATTACTATAAAGGAACCTATCGCGATAAAGGAGGAACCTGTCAACACGATGAAAGAGGAGCCTATCACGATAAAAGAGGAGCCTCACATATTCGTCAATCAAATTAATCAACAACCGCCTCAACAGCAGCAGCCATCGCAACAGCAACCACAGCAGCAATCACAACAGCCACCACCACAATCACAACACCCGCAACCACAAGTGCAGCAACAACAACAACAACAGCAGCAGCAGCCACAATTACAGCCACAACAACTTATCGTTACAGCACCTAGGCAAATAGTAGTACAACAAACGATTCAACCAAATAATCAAGTTATTATACCAACTGGCACAGTGAAAGGAAGGCAGGCCCAACCGCAACCGCAAGTTTTATTGCAACAAGGAGCAGGAGGTCAATTACAGTACGTTGTTTCTGGTGGTGTGCCTGGTCAAAATTACGTCCTAGCTCAACCACAAACGACATTGGTTCAGGGTCAAGCGCAGACTGTGTTAGTAGCTCAGACGACACAGCAACAAGGGACTGGTGCGAAAACGATAATTATTTTGCAATCTCAAGCAGCTGCCCAGCCAACCCAACAAAAAATGGTGGCCGTCACACCTCAGGGACAACAGGTTGTTGTTACGCAAGTTTCACGTCCTATCTTGCAAAGTCCGGCACTCGGTAATATACCCCCGCCTTTGGTTCCAACGTCAGGCACAATTCCACAAACTTCTATAATAGTGAACAGTTCCGTGGCACAAACAAATCCCAACACAGTGACTGTCACGATTCCTGCAATGGCCCAACAAACACCAGTGTCAACTAGTGTACCATCGAGAGTGGTGACACCAACGCCGGCTTCTACTCCACCCCCTACTAGACCTACCACGCCTCATCAAGCAGCTGCAACGCATGGATTGCCGGCGAAACAACCTGCTAAAGTAATGAAGACTGTCAGTTCCTCAACCTCCACAGAACCGGAATCCAAGCCGTCTACGAGCCAGAATCAACCAGAAAAGACCATCACCATCAAAATCGATCCTAATGCTTATTTGTGCGAATGGCGGGGTTGTTTAAGGTAATTGATTATTTCTCGGCATAAAGCAATTTAAGAGTGAACTTTAAGAATTTACGACAAATGCCCTACATTTTAAAGTAAAGGGAAAAATACCAGTTCTTGTTTTTACAATCTTAGTAAAATTGAATTAGTTGCGTCATTTAATATTATTTAATATATGCATTTCTTTGTTTACAGGCAATTTAAAACACCACACGAAGTTTATCTTCATGTGTGTGAGGCACATTGTCCAACTGGTGGAGAGGAAATATTATGTCTTTGGGCGAGTTGCGATGCCTTAAAAAGACGTAGATTTTCGTTAATGACACATTTATACGATAGGCATTGTAACGCGGAGGTATGTATTGATATCACCTTAAAAAGAGAGAGAGAGAGAGAGAGAGAGAGAGAGAGAGAAGAAAAAGAAAAGAAAAGAATCTTAAGAGAACTTAACTAAAGCTATAAAGGCTATATATCTGACAATTTTACAGACAATGTCGATAAGAAGGAAACAGTTGACGGTAACAGGCAAAACCGAAGTTTCCACGTCGACACCGTCAGCTCCTCATCATCCTGGGTATGCACCGAATGCAGCATTCCATGCTATTAAACGGCACGCATTGGAATTTGTAAATCCAAAGGAGTTAATGGTTAGTAAGATCACATATAAAGTTACGCAAGTTACAATGAACTATGATAATGCAAATAGCTGTAAGTTAGTGGTAATTTCGGTAAAAAGAAAGAAGCACAAAACACTTCTTAATCATGGGGTAACAAATGCACTAAAATTATTACGCGAGATAGCACGATCTATTAATGTCGAAGATAACGCGTTTAATGAATATAAACTGTGTCAATATTTCGGAGAATCCTTTATAGTCCCACGGTTCATAGAGTCTATTGAGTTTTGTTAATGTAATGAAATTTCTTATTCTCTCGGCAAAGCAGCAAAGGCCGACCAAGCCCGCTGCAGCCACTTCAAGCTCTTCTTCCCCCAGACCTGGGCAAAATCCTCCACCAGAACAGGTAAAAACGTGTTCAGAAATTGAAAAAAAAAAAAAAAAAAAGAAAGGATTCACGATTCACAGCCACAGCCCTTGTGCGCTGTTCCTGCCGCCTATTTTTTTTTTGCGCTACATCTCTCTTGTTTTTCGTAACATACGTTGTGTTTTTTTAATTTTTAATTTCACATTTTTCGTTGTATACGTACGTATGTTCTATTAGCATGGATTTCATTTTAGTTTCATCTCGTAGCTGGCGTCGCTGTATAATTTATGTGTTCACGCAGTTGAAGTGTATTCATGATGATGAAGGGTGCTGGTATATAATACTTTAAGAAGCATAACGTAGAATATTTGTCGCGCTTTTGATACAGGGCAACCACCTTTTGTATTAATCGCGATTAAAAAATTAACGATTGTATCTATATCGAAATACGAGGATTTCTTTCTTTATCGATTTTTAATGAAAACAAATTTTCTATGTATGTTGGATTACTAATTAGCAGTTGCGTTTACAAAGATACGTTAAAACTTTGTATATATATATTTTTTTTTTTTTTTTTNTTTTACGAATATGTACATTTACTTATATCCTTGGTACCAAAAAAAAAAAAAAAAGAAAAAAAAAAGAAGAAAGAAGAAAGAAAAAATAAGAAAAAAATTTGTTTGGTGGTCAATTTATCAATATCGATTGTATATACCTATTTGTAGTAATTTTAAATGAAATCAGTTTGTCTGTGTTACTAGCGATTTTCGAAACTCTTTTAAAGCATGCTACGATTAATTTTTTGTTTTCACATTAAATTACTTATTAGCATCAGAAATTGTATATATATTTTATGAATCATGATGTCAGTGTATCTTTTTGTTCACATAAAGGAGTAATTTGATATTCGTTGAAATTGTCCAATCTATTCATATGCGACATCATATCGTAAATCAATGTTTCCGCCTTGTTTTCATAATTGTATTTTACTAATGTTCGAAGCTGTTGCAACTAATTAATTCAAACATCATGAAATAATAGCTATACTCTGATATATTATATTTGTTTTAGTGTTACTTAAAAGTGTGGCTAGATGATCTTCTTACTTTAACATATAATTTAGAGTAAAGTAAATTCTTAATTGTTTTGTGATTTTTCAACAGGATGACAACGAAGGTCCAGTGACCAAAAGTATTCGCTTGACAGCAGCTCTCATTCTCAGAAACCTAGTCATATATTCAACACATGGCAGAAGGTAAACTTTGTTTCCAACGTCTTGTCGGTTTGCCTCAATTAAGAAATTAGATAACTTGCTTCATTTTAATTAAGTAATTTTATCCCATTTCTACGAGATGTTTTTGTAACGACAAGTGAACGAGCGATTATACTAAGGATATATTACACATTTTACAACTATTGCTGATATTTTGTTTTTCAGGCATCTTAGAGCGTACGAACCACATTTGGCAGGTGTCGCATTAAGTAATGTCGAATCATCGAGAACAATCGCACAAGTTTTGTACGATATGAACGATCAAAGCAGCAGTAACCATAGGTGACCTCTCGAACCAGGCCTCTAAAAGAAAGCTCTTTCTCGTTGCGAGCAGCGGTCAACTCGTTTATTTTGAATTTTAGTGTAAAGTGAGACAACAGAAATATGGTAGAAAAGATGCTAAAAGTTTGCAATTTATTGCAAAAGAGAGGTGTGCTTGTGTGGTGTATGGAAAAAGGGAAGATGTAGATGACGAAGAGGATATACTAGGAGAGAAGAGGATACGGCAATGTTCCAGAATTATTAAAGAGGCCTATAAACTTACTAGGCAAGTCGATTTGCCGATTTAGACTATAATAATGTACTGTAACTAGTTAATACGAACGAAAGACAGTAGTTGAAGTGATTACAGATCAGTGATAAAAGAAAAAAAAAAGCAAACAAAAAACGAGATAATATTTCAAATTTAATATTAATATTTATTTTCTCAACAAGAAGCGGAAGAAATGTTTTTAGTAATCGTGTACAAAAAATGAAGGGCGAAGAAAATACTTTATGGACGTTATAGTTAATTACAGTGAATATTATATTATTATATTATATTATTATTATTATTATTATTATTATTATTATTATTATTATTAATTATTATTAATATTATTGTATGTTTTTCATAAGTCAACCACAAGAAAACTTAGAATGTAAAGAAAACCTTTTTATGAAATGTATTTGTTAGGAATTTATGATTTTGCTTATATAATTGCATATTGCAATTACATGGCTATATTATCGTCTCTCTTTTATTTTATTATCGAGTAATCTTATTCTGTCAAGGTATAACGTTGGTAAGGCATCGCACATAGCTTGACGATGACGGCGTACTCCGACTGCAGGTCCATCGTGTATTAAAAACTCTAAGAACTTCTTCTGCTTTAAATCGGTTTTAGCTCGGGGACTTTTAGCCACTTGTTCGACCTCTGTATCAAACTTGAAATCGTAAAAACAGATACTCTTAGTAAGAAACTTTTCTACTTTTTCGGGCAAACTGAGCTTGTCGTGTTGAATTATTTCCTCGATCGTATTATTATTCTCATCTACGCGTATTAACATGGCCCGGTTTGTGTGAGTCATGGAATTCTGAGAAATAACGAGAAGCATCCATAAAATGCTGCACACACTTCGATTCGATCAAGTCAAGATCAATTATTGCTTCCGACTTGTCCGTATATTATCGATACAGATGTAAGTATATTTATACTTGGAACTTAGAAAGGCCTAAATGTTCTTAAAGCCAGTGTTTTTTCAAATTTTCAGCACTAAAGAAAGAATGGCTGGGTGTGAAGAAACTAAAAAAAAGCACTTTCCAATCAAGGCAGTTTGCCAATAATTAAAGAATTTAAAGATCTTAAGTACTTTACAATAATGACAAATGGACAGATAGAACGATTATACGTAGCAATTTTATTTTAATTCCAACGAACATTATAAATTGAACGTCGTTTGGAAATCAAAAGTTTCGGAGCAAACACTCTCTTCTATATATTTATTTATTTTTCCTTTCTTTTTAAATAAGAATTTATTGTTTTAAACAAAAGTGACAAAAGTTTCAATGGCACGATACTTTCATTTGAAATTCCGATACGATGCTTCTATGAATTTTCAAACAATTACTTCAATTGGGGCAATTGTTTCACGCGGCGCGATGATTAACAAAGCATTTTTTTCTTGTCCAAAATTTTAATGAAATATTATCGACTTCTTTGTATCATAAGCTGTATAAAAAAAGATAAGGTAACGGAAGTAAGCGTACCATGAAATGGTAATTTTAGTTGTTTTGCGAGATCGAGAGGGTAAAAGCGACTAAATTTTTCTATTTGGAAAAGTTAATTATATTCGCTGGGATGTGTTGTAATTTAAACGAGAAAAAAAAAAAATGTCTGTTTCGTTTCTCAAACGTTGAAAAGAAGAAAGTGAACGAATATATATATATACATATATAAATATATATATATAGATTCGTTTTTTTTTTACGTTATCAGACGCGACAATGAAGATCGTGCGAATAGGTTTGCATTTACAAGTCATCGAGTTACCCAGCTATCTAGGCGGGATCCGCGAATAAAAAAGTTATTGGACGATCGTATTCGAATAACGTCCACAAGAAATAAAGTATATATGTATAATTATAAATATTTGTACATAATACCTGTATTTCATTCATGATGTTGCGAGTTCTGTGTAAATTTTTCTTAAAGGTGTAAGATTAAATGTCTGGCGAAGCGAAGTGAAGTGAAGAAGAATTTTTGTATTATAGTAGGATTATGACAAGACGTAGGGAGTTGCAAGGTACATAAAAGAAATTTTTGTAATTACCGAATCGATATACAGCGGACGCTGAGAAGAGAGAACTGGCTGGCACCGATTGTAACGAAGAAAGAAACTGATAATTTAAATATCGTGAATTGTAAAACGATGAATACATTGTGCGAGCCTCTGTTATGTATTTTATATATAGATTATACATATTATATATATATATATATATATATAGAATACATATAAATATATATATAATATATATTTATATATAATATATATTTATATATTATATATATATATTATATATATATATATATTATATATATATATACATACATAAATCAAATTGAATAGCTGAACGTTTAGAAGAGAAATCTTATGAGAGGCTTTTTATTTTTATTATTTGTAATTACCTAGTTTACATGTTCACCGTTTCGTACGATCATCGAGATCATAACAATATGTGTAAAGGAATAAAAGAATGATATAATAAATTACTAAATACAAAAGGAAAAAATCGTTGAAATTAAACGTACGAGTTATTTGAATATTTATTCTCTGACTGCATTATATACTTCTTACAGAAGCGAGCCTCAGCGTACCTGATTAAAAATCTTTAATAACGAAGGTTATCCTTAGCTGAACTAACAAAATATTTTGCTTTCGCTTTGCTACATTTCCATCTGCACATATACATATATTCTGGAAAATGAGTTAAATACAGACAGTAATCACTTTGTATGCTGGTTATATTCTTTATTTTGACATTTTGCGATCCAAAGATTTGCATCTTCCTGAAGCTTCATATATCTGCAAAATTTATTATGCAAAAAAGATATATAGGTAACGGTCTAGGCTTCTTAGACAAATTAGGATACTTCGACAAATATCACTCTCAAGTGCTAAACAATATATTATGTGCTAAGAAAAAGAAATTCATAAAATTTGGTATTGACAATAAACAATACCGTACATTTTATTACTTTACAATCACGTTTTTACTTTATTAATTGCAGAAGTAAATTATATAGACAAATACAATAAGCTTTCCTTATGATATATCAGTCGTACGCGCAATATAATAACAATTTCTGTTAAATAGTAATGATAATGCAGTCTTATCGTCAACTTAAAATTTTACAATAATCTTAAAAGTTACAGTGAAAAATATTATCCTTAGATCTCGTTCCTGTTAGATATCATGATGATATAAAAACATTTTTATTCTCTATATTACTACATACAATCGATATCACCCCACAAGAATAGAAAATTACAAGCAACTTAGGCTTTGCTTGCAAATAACCAAGCTTTGTTTGTTATTACTAGAATCAGGTTATAAATTAAGACCTTACAATTGGTGTACTATGATTTACATTTATTTCAATAGATAACTGCACTCTATTATCAATTTTATTTCTTATTAATTGTTAACTTAATATGCAGCCGTCATTTCTTGCTATTCTCTCTTCATCAAAATTTTTCACGTTGTTTGTGTTGCCAACCGAGATACAAGGAACTGAGGTGGCAGTTGTGATCTGTAAATTGGAGGATTGCGTGTATACAGTATTTAATAAATCTGATACTTTGCAGTCATTCACTGAGCACTTTTCATAGTCGCAATGATTTCCATTAGAGCGAACAGCTTCACTTTTATATGTTACAGACATTAATTTAAATGCCACAGGTATTCGCTTCTTTCGCCTGGACAAACCATATTTAATCAGTTTCTTCTTACCGCATATAACACATGTACCGGTCAAACATTTTGACCTAAAATTTAAGAACTCTGATCTTTTATATTTAGTCTTCAAACATTTACTATTCAAGTTTTTCGTTAAAAATAGCATTATAATTGCCTTTTCATCACAACACGAGGATATTTCTTTATTCACGTTTACCAAATTGATCGTCTTGTTTTCTTGTCCTATCGAATAATCATTTATTAATTCAGTCGATGTAGTTTTCTTGACTTGCCTTATTCGTAAACTTTCTTCGGATATAGAAGTTGTTTGGGTGCAAGTTGACATGTGACAAAGAGTTTCCTTGTTCTTTGGTGCATCGATATTTCTAGGCGTGGACGTAGCAATTGGTCTAAAATTTGACGAATCAAAAATGCGGAAAGACACAGATCTTGCACATTGAACATGGACATTTTTTACATTTGTTGAATAGTTATCGCCAGGATATATCAACGATTTAATATTATTTCTTTCATAACCGTTATCATTTTCATTGTGATCTTTCTTATAGATGCCTTTTTTATGGATTCGAGAAAGAATGACATCTGGTCTTTTAACATGTCGTGAATTAAAATTAGTTTCTAGTCTTAATAGCGGACTTTGGAGATATTTGATATCATCGTGTGAACATGGTTCCTGTATATAAATATTTCTCTTTTCAGGATTCTGTGTAATCATATCACTGTATTGTTTAACATTAGATTTGTCTACAACTAATTTTTCATTTCTCTTTTTCTTAGTTCTTATACCTTTGTTGGCCACAGTGGTTAACTCTTCCTCTAATGTATCGGCATGTTTTTTTATTTCCTGTAACATCTTTGGTCTCATTATTTCTGCTGAATTTATTTTTGCTAAAAGAACCCTATTTCTTCCGTTCTTGTAGATGCAATCCATATTTTTACATTTTACTTCTTTGAACTGATAATTTTGATCATTACATTTTTTCATATCTTTATCTCTGAACCTTTTAACGCTCCTCACCATATTTTGCAGTATGTCTAAAGCATTGTCAATTGTACTTGTACATTTATCCACGCATTCGTAATCATTTATATTTCTAATATTTGAAAATCTGTCTTCATATTCGTCTCGTTTTGCATTCAACATGGAACAGTTAATTTCATTACAATTGACATTTGTACAGATATCTATACTTTCCGGGTTTGAAAATTTTGCAAATTTTTCAATTACCAATGTACTTTTATCGAATTTATCTTTACGACAATTTGCTTTTGGCTCGTGTTCTTCGCACTTGTCCTTGTATGTACTGATCGTTTCATTAATGCACATGGTGCTTTCAATCTCGTTATTTTTCATGAAATTTCTGGTAACGTGAGAATCTGTAGGAGAACTCGCATAAAAAAGTTCCTTGCACGGCCTATCAGTTATAGGTGTAACTAAACTTCCCAATTTCGTAAATTCGGAATTAAGTAGCATATTTGGAGATTTCAATTGTAAATTTGTAGAATTCTCCAAAGGTGATTTGAAATTCATAGGAAGACTTAGAAGCTTAATAGAATTTTCTTTAACATTAGAAATTTGTGCCGAGTTTAATGATAAATCTGTTTTTATCATTTTAGAAACTTCATTGCTACCGTTTATTTGTTTCATGCTACTAGCCAAATTTGTTACCGGGAAACTGTTGGTAGGCAATTTTTTAGAAAATTTCACGGGACATCCGACAAGTTTGCTCGCGTTAAAATTCGCCTTAATATCATCTACACCAAAATTTCTCACTGTATCCTCAACGGTGCTCAACGGTGTTGTTTGTTTTGTTCCATTAATTTGGGAAAATAAGCTTGTCTTAAGTGAATTCGATCGAAACGTGTTATTGTTCGATATTTCATTCGATGGAACAGGATGACATAGAAATGATGGATTATTATTGTATCTAAGTTGTGAAATATTATTAAAGATTAAACCATCGTTGTCTCGATCGTATTTTCTTTCATAGTGCATTCCTCCTACTGACTGCGACATATCAAAGCAATTTTCTGTACGAAAGGCAGTGTGATTATATTTTTTGTTAAACGAATAGAATTGTAGCATATTCGATGATTGGAGATTAGTTTTCATTGAATCTGCATTAGGTTGAAACAGCGAGGTACTTTCCTTCTGTAGACGGTTATATTGATTTGAATGCATTTTGCAATCGGATCGTAAAATTATATTTATACAAGGAACATCACGTTGAGCATCTTTCACGTGGTTACCGCATTTGAGTTTATTTTGCAGACTTAAGCATCTTGAGCGTGACACAGCGATAGGATTTATCATTTTCATTCCGTGTTTTTCAGTCTGACCATCGCATTCTCTGCTTGTTTCGTTCTGTAAATGTCTATATTGATTAGAGTAGGTTAAACGACTTTATATGACCACATTTGAATCTACGTTAAAACTGTCTGGCGTTGAATTAAAAGACCTGCAAATAAAAAAACGAAAAAGATTTGAACGAGTGGAAAGCATTAAGAGTCTTTTTTTTTTTTTTTTTTTTTGGCAATTTATCGTTGATTTCTGTCATGTGAATAATATTCACAGGAATAAATTAAAAATTTAAATTATTATACTCTTTAACGTAGCATTGAAATTTATTTATTATTTCTATGCAAAGAAATATTGTATTAGAATTACTAGTAGGGTTACTACTACTACAGGACATATACAAAATAGTTTTTAGTACAATCACGAAGGCTTTGGACATTTGTTAAAGTCATTATTCTGTTTCGAGACGTCTGCTTCATTAATAGAAGGCGCAAATGGCGATTTGCTCGACGATGGATGGTGCAAGACATTTCTCGATGGCAAACACTTGCAATCCAAGGGAAAAGAATGTCTCTCGAATACCGATCGCGTGCCACTATGTGTACGGGGATATTTGGGGATCGCGGTGTAAGGTTTCTTCAGCCAGTCTACTTGCCTGGCAGTTTAATTTTTCGCTTTTATCACTTGAACTTGAGAAAATAATGCAGAGGGGGAAAATGACTTGGCTGGAATTCAAATTTTGGACTTTTTACAACGAAAGCGGAGAACGAAAAACGGAAAACGGAAAACGGAAAAACGTGTCTAGGAAAAATATCAATTTTATGACACACTGTACGGAAACAACGAAGAAATCCGCCTCTGCATCTAATGTCGTTACTACTTGATCAAACATGTTTCTACCTGTGATTTGCATCAATTGTCTCATTAGCAATTTGATTGTTAGTTTGACTGGGAAGCGGAGTTTGGACGAGTGGATCAGGGAGACCTTCCGAGTATCTAAAAACGATACAACGAACGAAATATTCGTCTATTCCTAGTTCCCGATATGTACGTACCGGCTACGATGTTCTTCTTCTTTCCTCGCACGATCAAATCTTTCATGCGTAACTTGTCTACGTAGTTCGCTGATTTGCTTACAATATTCCGCAGCTTGAGTTTGATATTGCCGAAGTTTCGTCGATTCCGAAGATCTGCATCGTTTAAGAAAGATAAAGAAAAAAAATTACATTTCGGGAAAAAAATTACATTGCGGTTGGGATACGTTGACGTGTTAATTTAATTAACAGGCTTCATAGGTTATGGGTTAACGGATTAAAATGCCAGAGATTTTTTCGCTAACAACGGTAAGGTACAAAAACACTCGCCTCGCTTTTCCATGGACATGAAACCTGTTAATTGTTTTGTTTTAAATTGTTTTAAATTTTAAAGTTGGGAAAATTATCCTACTAATACTTAACCATTCTAGATAATAGTTAAGCTTCTTACAATTTACTTTGAAGTTCAGACATTTTCTGTCTCAATCTGGACACCTCGTTTTTAAGTTCCTGATTATTAGCCTGCACGGTTATAGATTCCTGTCTTGCTTGATCCAATAGCATTTCGAGGCGCTCGACCGTCGCGCAGTCTTTACTCATTTGATCGTGAATTACGGCTTGCTCCGCTTTTAATTTAGTAATTTGCATATCATACTGAAGATGGAACGTAAATTTCATATTACATATTATTTATTTATCCTCGCTATATCGGAATACCTTCATCCATGAATATTTACCTGTGTTTTAAGCGCATCTTTATCATCTAATTGCTGCATAAGTGCATCCTTCTGCTGATCCAATTTCATACATAAATCTCTAACGGCAGTTAAATCAGCTTCTGCTCTGTGCCTCTGTTCTCCTTGCTGACGCAATTGCGTTTCTATACTGGCCACACTTTGGGTCAATTCACTGATCTAAAAAATTCGAATCAGCGTATAACATTGGCCTGACGGGTTATCGAAATACAAGTTCCCTATCAAAATTTGTACATTTGTCCGATATAGAATACAGAGAATGAAAATTATTAAAAAGAATGGCCAACCTGCGTTTCGTAGCCTCTTATTAAGCTATCCTTGTCCGCCAATTGTCGTTCTAAATCCAACAGTCGATCCCTAGCCGATTGCAGTGCTCCTCTTGCTTCGGCTGCTTCGGACTCCAAACTATGGTTATTGTTCTCTAAAACGGTTGCTTCCAAACTTAGGCTTCTGAAGTGATTTAACATTTCCGTTCTTTCATTTTCCTGCGAAGTGGATGGATCTTACAAGTATTGCTAGATAGTAGTATTCCACATTTATACATATTCGATAAGAAACGCATAGCCGGGTGAAAAAGATGGAAAGAAAACAAAAGTAAAGCATTATCTTCTGATCTTTCGAATGAAGTAGGGCACAATAATACCTGGTTTTACCACCGTTTATACGACATACCGTTTATATCGTGACTTTTAGTTCTTTTGTAAGCTAATGTATCAATAACCAGGAAATATATTTATTTTTCATCGTACCGTCGTAACGCCGACAATAGGACGAATACTATTTACGACGGATCTTATGTCAAAAGATAATATTATTATAATATAAACGTAATAACATTTATAAAATCAAAATCGGTAAAATCGATGAGAATTGTGTGTGCGGCTGTTTTGTCATCTTTCAATCAACATATTACGCGGTAGATATCGACGGAGGAATACGAATCTGTCAAATAAAAATATTTCACCAGCTACTTGCGCATAGTTAACGGAAAACATATTCTTGCTAGTAGAAAAAGTTGTTATAAGAAATGAAAAAGTGATAAATTTCGTAACGGCGCTACTACCGTGTAGTGTCGAGATACGACAGTTTAAATGAAAAACGAGCGACAGTTTACGCTTGTAAGAATTCGAACGAATGAAATGAAATCACCTTTCTGTTGAGAAGTTCCTCGGCTCTACGGACCTCGCTAACGTACGTTTGAAGCTGTCTCTTCAGATCGTAGGATTCGGCGCGAGACGCTTCTATTTCGCATTGCAGGTTTCTTACTTCGCAAGTAGCCGCGGCTAAATCGTCCTGTATTCGTCGATTTTCCTGAATAGCATTCTCCTTGTCGTACGACGCCGTTTGCAATTGTCGTTGAAGATTTTCTACCTCCAGTTGCATCGATCTCAGTTGTCTGTCCTGATCGGCGCTTTGATCCACGCATATTCTGACATTGCGACAAAAGTAAATGCAACAAGTGAGTGAATTGCTCGTGGTCGAATCGTGTTATGAAAGATGTACGAAAGGAATTCTTAAGAAGATTTCGGCCGAGCGTTTCAAAACGTGAAACAGAAGCAACGAAACCTGTATCAAATATAGATGAGTAAGTAGCAGGCATAGAGGTGGAATAGGAGTGGAGTGTTTTCGTCAAACCTGTCACCACACGGTGAATGAATACAGTGCGTCAAAGTTTCAATACCGAACCGGTGTGTCTATTCGGTTATGCGAATCGCACACGGTCATCCCTCGTGGCGCAAGCCACGTTCTTCGTTGTTCGAAAAGAGGACAAGGGCGGCATGAACATGTTGACGAATTAGGCAGCTATCGTGGCGAAGTTGCGTAATTGCTTCTCGAAGAAATATTTACGTGGCCAGATTTCGTTTCGTTTGTGTATCACGTAGCGGCGAGAACGACTTTATCAGGGAGAAAAAGTGGAATACGTAAGGAGGGAAGAAACTAGCGGTAGAAAGCCGATATCGAGCCAGAACGTGCATCGCTGCGCGTCTCTTATTAAAACGTTCTAGCTACCGACGAATCGCCACTTTAACGCCTTTCGATTACACGCTACAGCGAATACGTGTCCCCGTTTAAACGATATTTAACCGATATCATCCGACACGTGTTATAATAAATTCGCCTGTCTGTTTTTTCTGTCCGTATAAAAATCGTACGAAACGCTATGAAATTTCTGATACTACGAAAATTCAGTTTTAGCTGCGCAGCATAAAAATATAGCTAATGAAATATATTAGAATGGCATTTCGTAAAGATAATCGAGATAAATGGCAGAGGATCGACGGTACAGCATAGACGTAATCATCTGTCGTGGATCATCCGCGTGGATCGTCGATTACGCGTCCGCGTGTTACGTAAGCGGCATATAACGCGTGGTATAGGGCGCGTAGTAGCAGGGATTGAAAAAGGAAAAAGTCCGAGAGAGGCCTGTTCACCGAACAGACACGACTTTCTCTCATCTGGACGTGCTTGTCGGAGATGCCGGGCCGGCGCGGCAGCTTCCTTCGATCATCCGTGTTCGTACGATGCTGCCTTTTCCTCTATACGATAAAAGTGAAAATAACCTCGAGACGTTTGCTCGTGGTATTGCTCGAAGCCGTTCGCGCACGCACCCGATGCGCACAAATGCCTCGTAACAACGTTCGTTAAGATTTTTCAAATAATCAAGCGTATGTTAGATATATAAATGAAATAAATATTTCTTTCCATATTTTTATGATATTATACGATACGTTGCTAGAATCTTAACGACACGAATATGCTGAAATTATTTTAGATAACAGGTATTTAGGAAAAATTGGATATAACGTAACACGAAGAGACGCGGAGAACGTACGCGGCACTTGAAATAAACGTAAAGTGGCACAATGGACGAAGGATCGATTACAACCGTGTGATAAGAACAAGCGGAATTGTGTCACGGACCCGGCGAAGAAACGCGACGAGAAGAATACTAGTTTTCAATGCAATACAATACGAGATAGGTAGATTGCGTGACCCCTGAATTTTCATTAGCAGCGATAATATCGGGATCGGGAATATGTAATTCGAATAGCCGGCAAAGTGAAATAAATAAATAAATAAACGGTAGGACGGAACGGGCAATGTTTGCGTCTTTAATTTACAATATCTGCTCGTATTTTTCTTAAAAACTTTAACACATGGAAGATGATTTCGTTGGATCTGATCGGATGCAACGTCAAGATATAACCGCGCGTACACACACCAGCTGTAAACATCAGACAGAAGAATTTCTCTATCTGTCTCGCTTTCTTTCATCAATTCCAGTTACACGGCGACGGTCGAAGGAAAGCGAACTATTCTATATAAGAGAAATAGGAAGAGCAACGTAGATAGAAAGCAGCAGAGGCTTGTACTCGTCAGGGCGGCGGACGTTCTCGTAATGCCCATCATACGTTATAACCGCTCTACGCAACATTTGGCTCGAACGACTAAATAAGAATATCTTACCGTTATCCTGAAAATACATTAATAATATCGATTTCAGATATCGAATTATATCTTATAGGAGTAATACACGGATCGTGGAGAACCAGCATCCGCCGGATACAGGAAGAGTTATACGCACGTACGAAACGTATGGAAAAGATTGATAAAAGAGAAAGGAAGAAAATGCATGCAATTTACGGTGTTGGTGTAAACGCAAGTTCTCGTATACGTCGTACGCGACCGATGAAACGATCGCGGAACTTAACTTCGCTGCTGTTCGTTTCCCCCTCGTTTAGTTGCGGTAAAAGTTTACTTATTTTCCAACAAGGTACTTTCATAATCGCGAATCAAACGTTGGAAACGTTCGATTTACGCAGTTACGTTTACCGCGCGTATAATACATCGCCGAAGAAGCAAAAAGAAATCACGACACAAGCGTATACCAGGCACTCTCGATGAATCGGTATTACGATAATTTAATAAGCGTGGCAAGTAACTTGCGCTTTCTACGAAATAAGAAAGTTTCGCGATTTTCCTTCGTCTTCTTTCTCTTCGTAGGCAGTGGTGTTTGAAGAGAGAAGAACGAAACGGCCAATAAAGAAGAATTAAGAACGAGAAGATATTCAAGGTTTCGCCGCGATTACGAAGGTCATCTGCGTGCGTCCCGTCCCGCTAGACACCGTCATTCAGCGACGCGTACTTTCATTCTCGTTGATCGTACATCCTGAAGAATGTGCCTGAAATCGAAGCCGCGACAAAGAGGCTTGTCTGGCTGCGATCGATCGATCGTGTCGCGATCATTTCGAATTTCTTTCGTGGAATTTCCGAGCTATCGTGATAGATCTGACCTCGGAATATGACGAAACGTAGCCACGTAATTGGATAGGTATCGTGGCAAAGTTCGTTCTATCCTTTGAATTCGATCGTGACCCGGATACACCAAGATACGTCGTGTTAAGCAATTGAAACGAAATTTCGTTATTTCGTGGAATAATTACGTACTCGCATGCTTACTTGTTGCTAGAGGTAATTATAATTTGTTACGTCCAGATTATATAAAATCGATCGAACGTCTTGCTTGCCCATCTAACTCGCCGTCTAACTAAAGAAGCAAACTCACCGAAGAAACGAAGCTAGGCACAGCACGTGGGAAATACACGGTGTTCGAAAGTTCACGAAATGGTTCACACGGCAGCAGGGTGCATCGCCCTGTCCTAAACCCTTAACCAATGAGTCGGCACCTATGCCGATCGACTGGCCTGGCCACGATTCTCTATCTATCGCTGCTTGATGTCAGAAAGTCGGAACGAACACGGCCCTTTTAAAGATGCCATTCACCTTTACCATCGCAGGCAAAGGGCATTGCACGGTTTCTCGAAATGCAGGGAACGTAAGCACGTGAGAAGCACTCGTAACAGGATGCATACTACGCGAGGTTACTCTACGCTTGTACCAACTGTGCGTTGTAACGTGTTCGACTCGTTGATCCTACAGATTAGACGATTCTCTCTGAAACAGAGCCTCTGCTCGTCGCCTCGTTTCCAATCTTTCTATAAAAGTCACATTCTCAAAATGTCTGTTGGTTCGCAAGAAATATTCATATTATATAATGTAATATATATGAAATAAATACAAAAGGTATCACACCTCCTACAGAGTTAGTTTCCTTCTTCGTTCAAGCTGCGCTGCTTTTCTTCCGTTTTACTCGCACACTCGCCCCACGAGTTCCGAAATTCTGACAATGACATACAAGCCTTTAAGATTTTCTTCGTTAAAAGTCCTCTGCATGGAAACGAGAGCGAGATCAAGACATAAAAATTGAAGAACCACGCCAGGCTTGAAACGCCGTTGCGCGTTTTTACCTACTATTAGGTATTTCTTTTATATACATTTATATACGTTACATTTATACACGTATGTAGGGCTTATCCTATTCAGAACGGACGCGAGAGGGAATGCAGGTATTTGAATATTATTAGGCGATGGGACAAGATCAAGTTGAGTTCCAACGACTCAAGTTTCCGACAATATCGTTGTCGAGCAGGTGTCGTTCGGAGCTGTATAATCAGGTAATCTGAACAAAGAAAGTTTGACGATGCTGCCGGATATCTTAAGATGGGTAAATAGATGAAAGTTGCTAAACTTTTATTTAAACTTTTTCTTATAATATCCCGTTAACCATCCCGTTAACGCTGTAGCAAAAATATAATCTCGAGGATAATATGAGAAAGCAAGAAGAAAGGAAAAGAAATATAGCAAAGTACGAGTGACGAGAGAAGAGGTAAACTGTGTTTCAATGAAATATTTCCTCGACATTCGCAACTAATATCAACGTTCTAAGAACAGGTGTTTGATCGGTTTCCGTCAACGTGCTTCGTATAACTCTACAAGTTAACGAAAGGAAAGCAGTAGCGATAAAAACCACCTATATATAGGTTCTTAACGAGAGAAAGAAGAGGAGAACGTATCGTCGCGTAAGCGGAAGCCTGATCTTCGTAGAAACGGATTTTGAGATAAAACGAATAAAAATTATTTGGTTTGATTCGACTTTTACCAGACGTAACGAGTATAACGAATCATATAGCGTTTCTAGAAACGCTCACACGCTTGTTTAATACGAACAAAAAGTTTAACGTCGTTTGATCGAGCGAGATAGGCCATCGGCCACCCTGCGAACAGAGGAAGAACATCCATTTGGGACAAGCGACGTGGAAGACGTATCGCGACAAAGACGAATCTCGTTCCTCGAGTGTTAAGCTGTCAAAGTTACTAGGAAAGTGTAGTGCGAGCAACGAGACGATACGCCTGCCCCGGCGTTAACAGGTTCAAAGGTCTCGAGAGATTGCTTCTTGGCACAAAGACGCCAGTTTACGGACATCCGTATACGGGGATCCGAGAGTCGCGAATGGGTTTATGGCGATTTCCGTTAGTCGATCCAGCCCCGGACTCCGACTGTCGTTCTTTCCGAATTATGCAACGCGCAACTCAGTCGACGAAAGCGCGTTCCTGCGGAGTTGGATGCCCGTAGCGCGACCTTCCGGAGGTCGCGAGACGACGAAAGTACCAAGTAGCCGGCGGTTCTTTCTTCGGGAAAGAAAATTTCACGACTGGAAATGCTCGAGGGAAGCTACTCGATACTAACTCGCTGGAGTTTGCTATCTAGACTAGAGTCGATATCTATGTAAATGGGGAAAACTTACATTCGATCCTTTAGTCTCGATATATCCCGCTATCTTCGCTTTCTTCGTCACGCGATGCTACACGGATAATCCGATTCCTAGATCCGAGACACTTTCGATCGATAACAAAAACTCGCCTCTTCTATCTTTACGATTCCGCGAAAGTACAATTTATTTAGAATTATTTCCAACTATTTAGATTTTACAGAGGATCCACGTGGTCACCGCGTGTCGCAATTCGATCGTAGCAATTAAACGTAAAACGTAAAACGTAAATAGGAGATTATCAGATACTGGCAGATTTCAAACGGATCGGAAAATATTCGAGCATGATTTCATTCCCATTGTGCGTCGAACGTTACGAAAACCCACGCGCGAAACTTTATTGCCCCCGTCGAACCGTTCAACTATCGCATCACGGATCCCCGTGTCCGATTCTCGCCCGTATCGAACCGGATACGCGACGGCGGGTTTCTGCACTAAGGAACGTGACGTGCTGACCGTTGCTGCAGTTGAGAAGCCGTTTATCATACGCAGAGCTGTGCTATGCGCGATTCAGAATTTTATTTCAGCTGTTTCCTCGACGTAATCGCGATTCATTCGCAGATAGAACGAACCTACGAAAAAAGAAAAAAGAAAAAAGAAAAAAAAGCGAGACCAGTGCCGGTCTAGGAGATTCGGTTCTTGTCTCGGGCAAGTTAGGTAACAGCGCGAAGCCGCGGAGCTGATTCCAAGTCGATGTTCAGTGTTGCCGCGGTGCTCCGACTAACACGATCGCCGCTCTTCGTTTCGTGCGCGCCTCGTGTCGATCGCAGCATGTCAGAGGGCCGCGATAAAACGACACGATCAATTTTCGTGAATATCTGTCATGTGATTACTAAAAAGTTACATTCTTAATCGCCTTCGCCATGAGAACCGCAACATTGTAAGTCATCGTTTACAATTTTCTTTATTTTCTACGAATCGAAATTTCAATATCGTTCGGTATCGATAACGATCGATTTCATTTACGTTAGATCAGCGAATAATACGAATAAAATACTTGTTTCTCTCTCGTTCTTGTTCTTTCTCGTCTGTATACGAGACGTAAATCATTTTAAATCATTTCTTTTCAACAACAATCTTTATATCTAACAACATCGTTTCTATTTCTCTCGCATAGATTGTCACACAATTAACAATTGTCGAATTAAATACGAAAAATGTAATATACGTATTACGGGGAGAAGCAAAAATTTACCCTTTCGTTAGTGCCGCTAAATCCGCATAAAAGGACGTCTACGAGATATTCGCTCGAGCCTGACAACAAGTTTTAACAGATTTTCATCTTTTATACGCGAATAATATATACGCAGAGTGTGGACAATTTGTTGCTGTTGCAAGTTGCGAGCTCTGAGTCGTGAACTAGAAGACTAGAAGATAGAAAGCATATTTCGTTTAAAATATATCAATGTCGTATAACATTGTTCGATAACTGGCTTGTATCGTGAAGACGATGTAACGATACGATTAAAAAGCGAACATACTATAAAGAGATACCGTGACTGGTAAACTCGTACCAAGAAACGCAATTATTTCTTCCCACAACTTCATGAAAGGCAATGCTCGTTACTTTCTCGCAATAATAGATCGTCGAATTTCGATTTCGCACAAATTCGTTAATATTTATAGGAATACGTATTACCTAGTAACTCTGAAAACATCGTTTCGTTTAACGATCTACCACAAATATTTTTACCTTCTTGTATTTAATTAATTCTTATATTTATATAATCATATTTCTTATAAAAATTCTTTTCACATTTTTTGGAAGGTTAAACGTTCTGCTGTGTGTGTTTACGGTGAAAGTTGCATAACGGCAATGACTAATCTTGAAACGATCGTTTCGCTTCTCTAACGTAAATGTCAAGACCTGATCTTTGCAACAGATCCTTGCGATTTAATTTAATTTCACGTTATTATATATCGTCGATTGCATCGATTTTGTTACATAATGTTGCCGCTAGAGCGGCTTAACTAGGACACAACGGGATACGACGAAAGAAGACAATGAAAGAGCCGAGTTACTCTAATAACGAAGGTTCGTTAGGTAGAATTTCAGATCGGTTAAACTCGTTAATTAACTTCATTTTATATAGACTTTTATTTTAACGAAGGTAACAGTTACGAGAAGCTTTATGGAAAATTATTATAATTCGATTAATTGAATTTCAAATAACAACTGATTTGTTTTGCTAAAATTAAGAGAAAATTGAAGCATTAAGAAATTGCAAATTTTGTTGTGAAAGTATACATGGAGATTGTTAATCTAAAATAGTTAACGTACGTAGCAAAATAGCAAATCGTTACAGATTAAATTCGCCAAATAATTCCTTTCTCAAATACCGATTATTTATACCGATGTTAATATCGATATGAAAATATCATTATTATTCTGTTTAATGGTTTATGGGCATGATATTGGAGAATAGTTCGGCAATGGAAGGTATCTTGTTTCTAAGATTTAAATCGATCGTTTGATTGTGAATCGTTTGTTTGTAAATCGTTAAATATGAAAGAAACGTCACGTAGGTATTTAAAACACCAAGACAGGCACAGTTTGATTGTCGAAGTAGTAGTAGGAGCGATCATCGAATGAAATTAGACGAAATGAACAAAGCTGATAGTATGCTAAGTATACGCTTCATTAAGAACGAGAAGAGCTTGATTTCAAATAGCTGATGTGCTTGCAGCAACCGCGTCAAACTTGACAAATTTCATCTGTCTAACTAAACGAACGACAGCTAATCGTTACATTTTAACCGCGTGAATAAGGAGAAAGTTGGTTGGCAATGAAAGTTACAAGTTAAACAATTATGTTGATGCTTTTCGAAGATACACAAGTACGTATGTAGTAGGTGCAAGGAGTATCCTGGAATCTAATTTAGTCGAACTGCTAGATTGTAAAAGTGTTCGGTTGTAAAAAATGCGTCCGGCTACTGGCATAACGCTACTGATTTTTATCGGATCTACGCGCGCAATCTATTATTATGTAACGAGTATAAAAACTGAAAGGTAGGCTGAGACGCGAAACAGGTACGAACACATCGAGCAGTGGACCAAGTGGAGAAATGGGACCAGTTATGTCACAACAGACGACAAATAATAGAAATACCCATAGGGTATAAATATATATGTACATACGTATGTATGTATGTAGATGATTATGAAAAGATCTGCAAATGAAACCCATTTATTTGAACGAAATTAGCTGCACAAATTAACATTAAACTTCAAAGTTGAAGTAAACGAAATAGACTCGAAGGTATTGGCGGTGTTAGTAAAAAGTCGTCTTTAAGTAGTTTAAAAAAAAATGAAAAAAGTGAAAAATGAAAAAGAACGGAGGCGAATAAATCCTCTTTCTTCGAAGGAGGAGGAGGAGGGGGGGCGAGAGACGGGAGAAATCAGTCATAGATTCAATAATAGTAATCCACATAATACGCATATAGCAATACAATCGGAAAACAAACGATAAAAGAATCATACCTATATCGTCCGTCATCGTTACGATTCAGACAGCTATAACCTTTCAAGGAACTCATGATCGTTGTTTCTTCTCGTACTAAATATCATCGACGGTGTTTATCCTCGTACATTCCTTGCTACTGCCGAATAATATCAAAGTAAGTAGAATGCAAGAGACGAACCAAACACCCACACTAATAATTTTGTACGGAACACTGCCGTCATTATTGCAAACTGTGTCACTATAGTTACACTTTTTTTATCGATATTCGATTGTTAATTAGGAAATGTTTGAAAATTCTAGTAACTTCGACCCCTTCCTAGTCTTCGTTTTGAAAAGATCTCCTAAATTCGTTAAATTCAATGGTATTCGCGCACCAAAGAGTTGCTTACGAAAGCAACTTTACGAGTAATTCAAGAATACAAAATCAAAACTCTGCATTTACGCAATCGCGTTCAAATTCTCTCAGTTAGTCGGCTAAATGAACATAGTAATTTATCTTGATACGTTTACGTATTAAAATGCAGTAAACGTGAAAGTTTTGACGCAATACTCCCCCCTTTTTTAACAGCAAGTAATTAATAAAAGCAATTGATAAAACGCGTTGACCCTGCGAATGATCGTATGAACCGATGCGAATTCTACGTCTCATTCGAATAAAAATATCCTTACTTTTCACTTATGGCACTATTTACTGATATTGAACTATTGAACGTTTGTACTATAAAATTAATTAATTAATTCTGTTTGCTTCTAAGAAGCTGGATAAACGGAACTGAAATACTTGAACAGAACTGAAATAATTTTTAGAAAATTCAACAAATCCAAGTGAAGCGTAGGATGTGCGACTCGTTCTAGTTAGTTGTAAATTTAGCTCTAAATTAACGGAAATTCTACATCTAAATTCCGAAGCTTGTCAAATAATTAACCAAATTAATAATTAGTAATTGATGATATAGCGTTGTACGTGTAATATAGCTATATTATATTTATTTGTGTGTCTATAAACAAAACGCGTGTACGAAGAGAATGCCGACCGTAACCGAGATTGCCTTACCTTACTGAATCTCTAGTACTCTCACTTTTTATATGCGCCAAGTGGTCACACCAGTTTGACAATGAAGATTAATAATTATACAGGAAGAGAAGGAAGCTCGACATTCCGCGATAGTTCTCCGTTGGTCGTGCGACTTTCCTTAATGAGCAGCTCCTACAAACCGCAACCACGTGAAATAATACCGTAACGTTTGTTTACCGTAAAATTTAGACGATTTGAGAATATACTCCTCAGAAACACTAAAACTTTCATCGATATTTACGTGATATTGCCCGTTCTAACGAAGATTGTTAGAATATACATGTACGTAATTTAAGTAATTTACGCAATTTACGCAATTTACGTAATTCTATAATTCTAATAATACCTATTTACGCTGTCAAATAACGAATCAAACGTTTTCTCCAAACAAGAGTATCTATTCGAAACACCAGTCTATAAACAGAGCGCGATAAATTAAGAAACGCAATTAATAAAACACTAGCGAGCAATCGGGAAAACTCGTTCCGTTATTGCAATGGAAAGTCATTGAAGAAAGCTTGTCTAGCAACTATCAGGATCCAAGTGCCAAGGTTTCTTCTATCCTGTAATCGTTTCCTTGATTTTGGGAAGAAAAGCGCGCGTAATCGCGAGGATCAAATACAGCACGATTTTCAATGGTTCATGTTCGATGCGATAGAACAATGATCGTTGCCTATATTACGTTTCTATTTTTAGAAAAACTTCCAACTTCTACCAACTAATTTTAATACATTCAAGCTTAATTGTACAAGATTACCGATTCCAATCTAATTCAAGAATGTCGTTTAAAGTTATTTGTTCCGTCTACAAATGGGTAAAGTCGAAAGAGAAAAAAGAGGAAAGTGTTTTTGCTTTCAGTTTGCAACAGTTATACGGCACATATATAGAGAATGGGTATTCTTATTCTACATGCATGTCGTCATCTCGAGCCCTGCCACCAGGGACAATGCCATTGCCATAGTGAAACAGTGAAAGTATGGTCATTTTATTTCTGTCGTGCTTTTGCTCTGTTCTACCACTACCCTCGATTTTGACATACGTAGACACGAATACGCGATAACATTTTCTATCGCAATCGGTGTTTCCCGGTTTCAAGTGCTCCACCGACATGAAACCTGATACCTCATTTTCCTATAATATCCTATAATAGTATAATTTTATATAATTCCTTACAAATTATAATTTAAATTCTAAAAACGTGTAGCAAATCTGTTGTATGCAAACCGTTATCCCTAAACACTTTGGAATGCCATTTTAATATCTTATACGTCAATTTCAATTTCAACTAAACATGAATTCATTAAATCACTCGTTTCAGCGCTTTACGAGATGTATTGGTAATTATCTGGTTCGCGTCGATTGTTCGCGTTAAGTCAGCGATAATGCCTCCACCATGGGCAGATCCGTCGAGCAATCCCTGCGCCGCTCAACCACGTGGCTGGCAATTGTTATTTTGGCCGCCGGATGGAAAGTGTTACAAAATATTCCAGGCAGGTGCTGCATTTCTCTTTACAGAGTCATTCGAGTTCTCTTAATAGAATGTACATTAGAGAAGCAGCTTCTCGTGTTTCTTTCTTTTCTTTCTTTTTTCTCTTTTTTTTTTTTTTACTTAACCGACCGACATTATCGAGTTTACTTGGTCGAGATATTTAAATTATAATTATAGATTATTTATTACAACTATAGATTTGTTTGACAGATTGGAGCTCCATGCCCAGAGACAATGGAACTGGGTCCAGCTGCAGGTAGAGGTGGAACTGTAGCCGAATGTAGATGTCCTCCAGGAACTGTGCAATCTCCTAGAGATGCTCTTTGCCATAAGATATATACCAGAGCATCCTGCTCGAAAGGACAATTTTTTGCACCCGTTCCAAAGACTTCTGGCAAGTCTAGGTATTACGATACAACGAATCTAACAGATCTCCATACAGTGTAACTAACATAAAAAGTTTCCTCCTAAATTTACTTTATTTTTTGATAAAGGTGGGGTGTCTGTCACGATCCAGAGCCATGTACGGGGAAAGGAGAAGTCTACTGGCCTAGGGATGGCAAATGTTACCCCAAATTTAGCAAAGGGCCATGCCCAAAAGGTGAACTCCTTGCTATAGATGAAGACGGATTAACGGTATGTTCCTGCTCTAGAAATGGAGAACTTGGACGATATCACTGGGCGGGTAGTGTGGGTGGTTGCCATGAACATTACACTAAAGGCCCATGTACGGAACCTGGAGAATTATTTTTACCAGGTGGCGTATGTGGCTGTCACTCTAAATTACCTCATTACCATGAACCAACTGCGATGTGTTATCAATTAGGTAAGACAATTCGAAATACACATGATGCACAAGCTTCTTCCAATTTTCTACTATTTATTGTTACTTTACATTATTATATTGCACTCGTTTATTAACACAGGCGATATCGGACCATGTCCGCAAGGGCATCACTTTATCGTAACAAGCACGATAACCAATGAAGAAATAGTTCAAGCTAAGTGTGTATGCAAGCCAGGTCATGTTCTCTATGAAAATGGATTTTGCTACAGACTTTACACAAAAGGACCTTGTGAAAACGGCTATATGCTAATAAATTCGACCACTTGTATTCCTGTGCCTTGTAAACGGGGTCGACTATATTTTTCACAAGAAAAGACGTGTTACAAAATAGGAACCAGAGGACCATGTCCGAACGGACAAGTTGTTTTATATGATTATAATATACGACCATCTGTTGATGGAATCAGTTACAATGGAGTATGTGGATGTATAAATATACTGACCGATTCGAAAAAATGTTCCGAAGAAGTTAATGATAGCTGCGAATCTACGCCCGGAATGGTGGAAATAAATAAAACCTGTTACAAATTATATACACAAGGTCCGTGTACTGCAGGAGAATGGTTGGTTGCACGAAGAATGCCAAAACAGAGCTTATGGAAGAACGAAGGATCAGAGCCAAGGGCAAGATGCGAATGCAGACCCGGATACAAAAGAATCACGGACGGTCCACAAATTTCTGAGTTAGAAAGTAATAATCTCTTCTCCCTGGGTAGTTGTCAGCCACCCACAGTAAGTTTAGCAAAGTTTCTCAATGGAAGAGTAAAGTCAATAAACTTTTAAGTAAAGAGGTCAAACTGTGTATAATAGCATATGGTGATGATAAAATGAACTGTTTGATATGCATTTTCTTTTAGATATTATGTGTAAATAACGTTGTATAAAGGCTGCGCGTAAAATGTTCTCAACAATCTCGTGTGAATTCCTCGAATTTCTATTTATTTAATATCCTAGTTCTATGAAATTTTTCGTTTAATTCCATAGTTTAAGTCTGTACCGTTTTAAAATTTGTTATGCAGATATACTCGTATTAATATAATTCTAGTACTTATTTTTAGTATTACTATATTATAAATGTATGCGAAAAGACTTTTGTCAAACCTAATAATTAAATATCACCTTTACTGCCAATGTTTTGTAAATACATACAATTTATGGTGTCTCTTTTAGAATATAGTAATTAGATTTCTGAAAGCCGATAAGATTTTCTAGAATGTGTCAAATTTTATAAATACATACGATACTCACTGATTTTTGTGTTGCAGATCGTGAATCTGTTGCTCGCTTCCTATTAGTTGTTCTTCTTTCATCAGAATTTCTTTTTCTAGAGTAGCTATCCTTTCTGTCTTCTCGTCCAATACCATCTAACAAAATTCACTTATTCGTTACATCATACGTAAGTGTTGTTGGATACTTTGCAATATAATTGTATCTATTACTCACCAGCAATTGATCTTTTTCGTGATCCAAATGTGTCATATTTGCTTTAAGATTGTTAATTTCTTGTTGTAATCCTTCCACTTGATTTTCCAACTCCAACTGTTGCCGTTCCATCGTTCTATTACGGTCCAACGTCTTATTCAGTTCGGACTCCGACTGTGTCAATTGATTCTGAGCATCTCCCAAAGCCTGATCCGTTTGATCCTGTAGAGCTCTATCATATTTATTAATTATGTATATGTATCTACTGAATACTAAAGAAAGTCATAAGGAAATCATATTTCTGTGTTATATTCTCTACGAAGTTTTTCTTTTATGAAAAATATTAGGTCGTCCGAAAAGTATCTTTCGTTTTATAAGGAAATAGGAAAGGATGCACAACATTCAATAAAATAACATTCTATGTTATTTTATTGAATTACGACGTATGATCCATTTCGTTCTATCAAAATAAAGATCACAACGTTCGACAGATCAAGTTTCACGTTTGTATAAGGATGCATCGTTGTAAAAGACGTGTTTGTGAAAGTAAGACACTTTTCGGACAACCTAATAAGTAATACCGAAGTTGAAAATATTGTGTTCTTTGAGTTCCTAATTCTTGCTTAGTCCGTTTTAACTCTTCTCGCAAATCTTGTAATTGATCCTCTAGTCCATTGATAGTTGCTCTTCGTGCTCCTTGCGTAAGTAAAAGCTCTTGTCGTTCCTTTTCTATCTGTTTCAATCGAGTTTCAACGTCGGTCAAGTTTTCTTTTAGACGACGTTGTTCAGATGTATGTGCTTCCGCAGCCATCTAATTTACAAATTTCCATAATGAATTTGCCATATATGAAATCGCTGTCGTTTGCCGACAAGTCCGAAGGGATCCGGCCACTGCAGTACGAGAACTGAATTAATTTGCATTTTTTAAAACTGGTCTCTCCAAATACGAGTTCTGTGAGATGTCTTATTGTATCTCAATTACTCTCCTTGTTCCTTATTCTTATATTCAACGTAATCACAGAAGAGCGAACCAAAATCGGATAATAGAATTTCAATTTGTAGAATGTGATTGTAAATAATTTTTCAAGTACGACGTAGAAGAAAATGTTTAATATGTTAAAAGCGAAAATTACCGGACGAAATAGAAAAAAGAAGCCTCGATGTTTAATAAGAATGTGAACAATTCTATTGTAATTCGCTAATAACTTTGGCAGTTGAATGCAATTTTAAATAAAAAGAAAAAAAAAGTTACGTCGTAATTACATTTCGGGTAAGCACAATGCAAAATATCGGTTATTAAGAAAATGTTATTAGCTACATGTGAAAACAGAACCGGGTGTGCTTGCTTGCTTGCTTTGAAGCTTCGGGAGCGCGCAAGTACATGAAATTGTCGGTCGAAAACGCGGGATTCGCTTTCTCGACGATTGTTTCCTCCTTGTCGTGACATCAAATTTAAAGTGCTTCGGCGACAGTCAAACCGCTCCGTGTTCTGGCCTAATTATATTTCTAACAATAATTCATAGATGACAAGCGACATTTGATTGTAGTAGTAAGCGTACATGTTACGCTATTGCCATTTTCATATATTCTCGCGAGCGCGGGTTCCGAGTTAAGTGGATAACATGTTCCCATATGACACGATAAAGGGCATTTATAATAACAAATTTACCTATATTCACCAATAAATAAACTTTACGAATTACCTTTAATCTTTCACGTAATGCATCGCGTTCTTCAATTAAACGATCGACATCTGCCCGTGCAATGTCCCGTTCATGTTCCAGACGTTCAATAATATTCTAAAAAATGTTACTTTTATAAATTTAATTAGAAATTCTTGAAAACATTGTATTCATTTAACATTTCGAATAAAGCTATAAGGATTTTCTCTAATCATAAAGTAATTTTAATAACAATTTTCCGAATTGCAATTTTTGCAACAAAATTATTTATACCCTTTACCTTTGTCTTGCCAACGTCTCTCATTACCGGAGGAGAACAATTACAACCAACACCACGTTTACATACATTGCAAGGTCGATAAGGTGCTTTATGTTCAGTTTTATAAGTTTGTAAACGCGTTTCTAAATTTGTTTTTTCACGATGCAGGTCTTTCTTTTCTCGCTGTAATTCATCTAATGCATTTTCCTTTTCGTTTAACTCACATTTTAATTCTCGTATTCGCGACCATAGGTCAACCTATTTTTAAAAATAAAAATAAAATATTACATATGTATTAAAGAAAACTGTGTGAAAAGAAACGGGCAACACTTTACATGGTCTTTTTCAATCGTTTTGTTATAGTTATCCTTGATATTCTTGTATTCATTTTTATAAAAATCTCGTTCCCCTCTTAGTTGCTCCACAGCTTGTTGTAACTGATAAAGTAAATACTAGTTAATATATTTCTATAATTACCAAACTGTCGTGCACGAAAGAAATATTTTTCATGAAACGTACATCATTTATTTCAATTTCTTTTTCATATCCAGCATCATTTATGCTTTGAAGAAGATCTCTTCCTTTATACGATTCTTGAAATTCTGTTCTACTTTGCCCTGATGATTTTTAATAAATTGATAAATCTTTGAATATAGAATTACTCTGTTTTTCTTATTACATTTTATAATTTTACCTCTATCATAATCATTCTTTCGTCCCTTTTCTTTAGCATCTTTCAAATTTGTCCCAACATCGTCTAATAATATTTCCCTTCTATTCATTTGTTCCTTTAATAATTTATTACTATATTGCAATTGAATAATATCTTGTCTTTGTTTTTCATTTTCCTTAATCAATCTTTCGATTTCATCATTCAAATTTTTTTCTATAATATTATTGAAAAAAGAAGCAATACTGATTAACTATGAAACTATTTAATTATATTTATGATCGTCATATGAAAATAAAAGTTCTGTTTACCAATCACTGTTAACTCATTTATCCTGTCAGTCATCTGTTTCTTCTCATCTAATGTGGATTCCAAAGTACGTTCAATATTACGTTTCTCCAGTTTACAAGCTTCTAGATCCCCTCTCAATTCTTGTACTTCTCTATGCTCAACAGTTAATTCAGCTTCTAATGCGTGTACTCGTGCCATTACATTCTCCAATTTTTCCTACAGGAATATAAATTCCGTAACAATAATTATAATGCAATAAATTGTAATTATTAATTACGATATTATTGTATTATTATTATTATTATTATTATTATTATTATTATTATTATAAATATTAAGGTGTAGTCTTTAAAAACGTTATAAAAATTTATTACCTGCAATTTAGAAACTCTCCTATTGTTTTCTTTAACTGCAGAATTACAATCAGCTTCTACAGCTAATGCTATGTGATCTATATCTCTTAATTCCTTTTCTAATTCCTCGTTTCGATCAGCAAGTTTAAGTGCTTGAGACATAGCATCATGTTGTTTATTTAAAGCTTCTGTAATAGAATATAGTTACGTACATAAGGAATTTTCTTGATTTTACATTAAACAGAAAACATAGTTTGATTACCTTTTAGTTGCTGTTCTAATTCCAATTTTTCTTGTTGAAGAACTTTTAATTCATTACCATCTATGTTATAATTGGACATTACAAAACTGCTTTCTGCTTTTTTACAAGCACAATCTTTAGAAACAGCCAGATATGGTCTACCTCCTTCTAACATCTTCTTCAGTCGCAAAATTTCTTTTTCCTTCATAGTTAGCTATAAACATATTTCTATAGAATACTTGTATCTATTCTTTTTACCAATTTTTATCAATTTTTACAAATTTAAATAAACGTGCATATATTTAGTGCCCATACATCCTTTACTGTTAGTTCTAATTAACAGTAATTAAGATATTCAATATGTTATATATATTTTCTTACATGCGAACAGGAGCAATTTAAACTCATGCAGATGTAATTTGACAGTAATATACCTGACTTTTTAATGTTTGTACATTGTCGATTTGTAAAGAGAGATCTCCCTTCAATTTTGTTACCTCATGACTCAAACAATTCATCTTATGATCTGCCATGCTTAATAAATCAACAATTTTCGGTTCTGCTACACTTAAGTTTGGTAATGGAGTAACTTTAACTCCTGTTTTTGGTAACGGTTCACTTTCTATAACTGGTCTACGTAGTGGGAAAACGGGACGTTTCTTAGAAACTGTAATGGTAAAAAATAACAATTTGACAATATTTAAAAGCATTTAATTTTACATATTCATATATACTAAAGTCGTATCCTAGAGTCACAAACATCTTGTAAAAGAATAATCTCGAATATCTCGTAAAAAGGATAATCTCAAACATGTCAAAGAATGAAAAGTAATTTACCTAGGCCAACATTGCTGACGGATGGTTTTAAACATTTTCCTTGGAGTTCCAAAATTCTTTTTGATTTCTTAGCAGATACAGCTTCCAGCTCTTTAATCCTATGTAAATTCCGAGAAGATGCCAGTTGAAGATCATTACATTCACGCTCTAATTTATATATTTCCTTCTTCAGGTCCTTAATCTGCTTTTGATGACATTCCTTCTCTTTTATCAAATCTAAGTGAAGCTGGTTACATTCTTGCACTAGCCTTACATTATCACATTTATAAGGATCAATTGTTGATTGTAACTGAGTGTATGCCTATTTATATGATACAAATATTAAATTATACAAATATAATAACAAAATCTAATAATATAATCTGCTCTTTATTATCTTTCGATCGAAAGATACTAAAATATCTTTCATATTTCCCTAATTGATTATTGTATGAATGGTATATTCATTGTTTCATACAAAGGGTGTTTTAGAAATACATATTTAATGGGATTACATACATATTTATATTATAATTAAAAGTAAAAGATTTTAAATTACAAAGATACAGACCTCGATATTTTCTTGAGCAATGCTTTTAAAATGCTTTAAGCTTTCTGTTGTTTGTATCAAATCAGCCAATAACTTTTCTATCAAAGGAAGTGAATCTAATGTAAGTGCTTGTTTGTATCCCAAACTGTCTAAATGCTTGCGGACAGTTCGATATCTTGCAGCTACGTTACATTCATCTTCCATATTCATTTTTGCAAATTCTATAAAATATCAATTTTATTCTATTTCATAAATGTACGCTAAATAACGCTTTTAGATTATTTTATCTTACAACTTATGTTCCAAAAATAATTGCAGCTTCTTTCTTTGGAACTTAATTACACTTATATGAAATTTATTATAAAATCATTTTTTAACATATAATTAGTAAAATAATACGTTCTCAAATAACTGATTGTAATATAACCAAAGTATTACAACAGCGTTTCATCATGCTTCATTAAATCAGCAACTCCATTACAAAATGTTCCATTTTTAAAACAGTCATGATTTTTTTATTAAACACTTGCACCATTCTCTATCAATTACGTGAACAACCTTGTACATTATTATATTTTTTCTGGAACAAAAGACGCATCATGTTAGGCATAAATATTATTCAAAAGTGTTACCAACATTATAGAATGCAAATATTGTTTACGAATGTTGTACATATTACAATTTATGCGTTCGAAAGGATTATAGTAATTTGCATAATTAACGATTTAACAATTAATGATTAAGCAATAAAGTAGCACTTGTAATATATTTTAGAACAGACATTCAAGCTACATACATATGTACAGTATGATTTTATTTACATTTGAATATTTTATGAAGTGTAACATGGTCTAAGCACAATTGAAATATTTTAAAAGGAACCGTATAACAATTATGTTATATCACGTATATTGTAAACATTAAATTCCTATATGAGAAAAATGTATTTTAAACAGAAAGAAAAGAAAAGAAATTTTAAAAGTGGTATAAGATGTAAACCTTAGTTGCGCACGTCACTTGTTTATTCATGATTGAAGAATTCTACTACAGAATGCAAAGCTCTGCAGAGGTTTGCAGTAACTCTACGCAGTATGTAATTGTCCCGTGTCTTGTTGGTCAATTTAAATTTAAAAAATGACCAAATGACCAAGGTATCTTTTATAATCATTAAAATAATTGCAGAGCTTTTTCAAAAACGATTATTATGTTGTATCGCGAAACATGAAATTTGAAGAAAACACGACTGATACATCGTGATATGATTAAATCATACGATTCGTACTAATTCTGATATTGACAAAAAAAAAAAAAAAAAAAAGCGGTGGAATTAATTAAATATGAGTTCAATCGACTTCAACATGCCAAACACGGAACAAATTCTTTTGCTTCTGGAAGAACTATGTAGTCTTTCTTATCCTCAAGTACAACAAAAGTTAAACAAATACGTGAGTAATACTGTCATCATTTTTATGCGTACAATTTTTCGCGGCACGCATGCTTCTTCTTAAAAGAGTCGGAATTTCATATTAATAATAAATTTTCAAATGATCAAGATATTTTCCTATAAAAATATTTCTAAAGTAAATATAAACGTGAGGTTTATTTCATCTATTACAGTGCATTTTATATAATTTTTTGCTATAATTGAATCATTATAAATTTATTAAAATATTTGCGGTACAAGAAACATTGTTTGAATTATAATTTTCAATATTGTAGATACAAACTGCAACAGACACGAAATTGTCTTTCCTTATACCAATTTTAGTCGAATCAGAGGAGATGGTAATCCATGTAATAGGAGAAAAAATTTTAGATAGAGAATTAAGGTTTCCTGTAAGTAAAATCCTATTTATAGTATAAGTTGTAATAATAAGATTGTTTACATTTTACAGATTCATGTTTATACAATCATAATAAAAAATAAATAATATTTGTAATTTTTGAGATTAATTTTAGGAGCTTTTCTAAACTCTTTTATTTTTTTTAATATTTGATGTTTGAAATAAAATTTATATATTTTGAAAATATCATTGTTTTAAGTTTAATGATTTAATCTTAGTAGTTTCAAGAATTGTCCTATATTGCAAATAGAGAGTGCTTAGCAGTGTCTAATCCTCAAATAGAATTCATAGAAATGTACATAAAAGAAGCCATACAAAACAAATCATTAGTGATAAAACTTCAAATGAACTATGCAAAAGTTCTAATTGAGATTATTATCTACACATTTATAAAGCTCACACACATACACACACACATTTTACCTTTTATTTGGAAATCAAATCACATAAATCTTCTTTTGACAAAATAATGCAATTAATTCATTGTACAGTATGTTAAAGATATATACAAGTGATAGAATCTAAGATACATTCATGTTAATTAATAAAAATTATGATATAATATTGCATATGAAAATTATAATCATTTTTTTACCAGATTGAAAAATTTTAATAATCAAAATACTTGATTATTTATGTCAATAACTAATAGTTGATGAAAATAATTCATATTTTATTATGTATATAATTTTAAATAATCTTTCTTAGGTATCAAATAATGTTCTACGTAAAGCTATACAAAACAGAAAGCCAACTACTACGGATATAACAATGCTTGATGAAGAATTACTACATCATCTTCAACCAATATGTCCAGTATCAAATTCATTTCTAACAATTCCTATACAACATCCTAAGCAGAACCATATAGCGTTGCTAGTTTCTTTGATTGATAATGATACAGAAAATGAAACTACATGTAAATGTGCAATAGTGCAAGAATGTTTTAAGTAATTATCTTCTTTATTATATGAAATACTAATTATCTTAGAAAGCATTATTGTATACATATATTATTGCATTTTTATAAATCATGAAAATTATATTGAATTAAAAATATTTTCTTCAACGTATTTAAATATCTTTTCTTTAATGTAGATTTTGCCTAAGATTTCTTCTAAATTCATTTAAATGTTATGAGGAAACTCGATTGAAACACCAGTGTCAAAAGTTGCTTGCCGTTTCTAGGAAACTTTTCATACATTTAGGTAATATTATCATAGTTAAAATAAGTAACACTTTAAAAACCATGCATTTATTACATCTTACATATTAATAAATAGGAGATTTCTCTGATCTATTGAGAGAAATAATGGCTGAAGCCAGGAACTTGACAAATGCAGAACGCTGTTCATTATTTTTATTAGATCCTGATCAACAGGATCTAGTTGCTAAAGTGTTTGATGGTATTGCTATGAAAGAAGTGAGTTTAAAGTTCAAACTGAAACATTACATCTCATAGGTAAAATTTAAAAATAAACATAATTATTTTTAGTCTGTAAAAGAAATGAGAATACCGATAGGACAAGGCATAGCAGGTCACGTTGCAACTACTGGAAAAGTGCTTAATATTAGAAATGCATATGAACATCCTCTTTTTTATCGTGGTGTGGACGAAGTAACAGGCTTTAGAACTAGAAATATTTTATGTTTTCCAATTAGAGATGAAAGTGGAATTGTAGGTAAATAAAAATTGTATTATAAATTTTATATAATATTACATAGAAATATAAAAATTAAATTTTTCATTACTTAAACTAAAGGATTGTGATTATAGGAGTCGCGCAGCTCTGTAATAAAAAGGATGGATTATACTTTGACGTCTTTGATGAAGAAGTTGCAACAGCATTTAGTATCTATTGCGGTATTTCTATAATGCATAGTATCGTTTATAAAAAGATGCAGGATGCTCAGGCACGAAATAAACTTAGTAACGAAATAATGATGTACCACATGAAGGTAAGACTATGTTAAAATATGCAGAGCTTTTTATCAGCTCTTATTTCCAATAAAACATCACGCATGCAGGTGGAAGAAGACGTTGTTCAAGAGATATTGGGTTGTAAGGATGAACATAATATAAAAGATTTTAATAAATTTGAATTTAGTCCTAGAGGCGTACCCTACAAACATATGCCTTGCTATACAATTAAAATGTTTAACGATTTAGGTCTTATTAATTATTGGAAACTGAAATTATCAACTTTAACGAGGTAATAAAACTATCAAGTTTTATGTTCTCCTATGCACCTTTAAAAACATAAGATTAACATTACAGAAATAGAATATTAATTCATACAAATGTTACAGATTTATATTATATGTAAAGAAAGGATACAGAGATGCACCGTATCATAACTGGATACATGCATTTTCTGTGGCACATTTTGGATACTTATTAATACAAAATTTAAATCTTATTAATGAGAATTATATGACACATTTGGAAGCTTTAGTTTTTCTAGTGTCATGTTTATGTCACGATATAGATCATAGAGGAACGAATAATGCATTTCAAACTAAACGCTCTACGGTTCTAGCTAGTCTTTATAGTTCCGAAGGTTCCGTAATGGAGGTAAATTACCTTTAAGAACAAAACTGTTGTAACAAGAATTGAACATAAATGTGATAACAATATAACTTATCATTCTCTCATTTAACAGAGACATCATTTTGCACAGACCATGTGCATTTTAAATAAAGAAGGGTGCAATATATTTGAGAACGTTAATAGTGAAGAGTATAGTGAGGCATTAGATCTACTGAAAAATAATATACTTGCAACCGACTTAGCATGCCACTTTCGAACGGTAGGAAAACAGGAAGAGATGGTTAGAAGTAAATTTGACCAAAATGACTCTGAACGAAAGAGATTATTTCTTAATATGCTTATGACATGTTGTGATCTTAGTGATCAGACTAAGCAGTGGAAAGTTTCTAAAAAAACTGCAGTAAGTAGAGGTCTAAGTTTAGATAAATTTCGAAGACAATAATATATTTAAGAGCTTATGTGCTTTTTTTCTTTGACTTTGCGTTAGGAACAAATTTATGATGAATTTTTTTCACAAGGAGATTTAGAAAAAAGTATGGGTAGTTCCCCCATAGAAATGATGGATAGAGAACGAGCATCTATACCAGACCTACAAGTTCAATTCATTACAAATATAGTCCTTCCACTTTTTATGTAAGTACATTTTAAAAGAAACTGTCTTTGTAAAATATATGTATATACTTCTATTTTTAATATACAATTCAAAGTCAAAAAATCGGATTTAAGATCTGTTTTTCGTAACGAGCATAATTAAAAGGAAGAATAGTATTTTTGTAAGAGATAAGATTTTCTTAACTGAAAAAGACAGTGACGTTTCGTGAAGACAGTAGAATATAGATTATAGATTATAAACCTTTCTCTTTATTTAGTTAATTTTAGTCTTCCATATGATTTGTTTTATTTTGTCTCTTAGTAATCTTTCTACATTATTTCCAATGGTACAACCACTTGTTGACGTGCTGAAAGAAAATCGAACTTTATGGGAAGTGTCTAAAAGCATATTTCAAAAATATATGAAAGCAGGAACAAAAGGTATTGCTATCCTATTGGATCCTACTTTTGAGGAAGAAGTATTACAACTTTATGCTCAAAGTAATACAGGTTTCTCAAGAAATTCTACTATCAAATTAGAATTAAATGAAACAACAAATAATAGTAGGTATACAATAAAATAAATACACGATATTTTTACCATGAATATAAAAGTTTTTAAAATATATAAATCATAAGATTTTTTAAATTCAAAAGCAATAGAAAAGGCCTATTAATCACTAGATATACAAAAAATTAAAAAAATTTATTTATTACAAGAACGCAGGCGTTCTAAAACTGTTTATTATAAACTTCATGTACACTGAAATGTTATATTTATTATAGAGTATGTATATGTATGTACATAAGTATGTTATAAATTATAAATATTTTATTCTTTAAAATCGTGTTCCTTAAATATGTATTTAGTATTTAATATTTTTTTGTGATATATTACTTATTGTTATTAAATACATGAAAATATGAACATTATATGTAGTTTATAACATGCATTAGTTTGTAAGAAGAATTTGTGCAATTTAAAAGAATCATACTTTATATGACTGTAATATAATAATCTCTTAAAATGTAAATGTTTTTATTAACAATAGTTCATAAACTGAGCTGTACATTTAGTTTACATTTCTCAATTTGTATTTTCCGTTTTACCATCCCCATTTTCTTCAATATTTAAAGTTATACAATGTACAAATTGCACCAATTCTTTTCAACCTGTTAAACTATAAATTGAGGTTCCACGAAGCTTTAGAAACATTAACTTAATAGACTTTTATAGTGGCCTGTAGACTTATATCATAAATAATAATAATAATATAAATTATACAAATATTAATTCATAATAACAATAAAATTTTAAATTTTACATATTAAAGGAATTGCTATCTTTTCCAAAAGTTTACTTTTTAGCTTACCTTTTTTTTATAAGCACAATTAAAAGAAATGTACGCGTTTCTATAAAAATGTTTTAGTGAAGCTTTTATTCATATATGGAAACATTGTTATAATATTTAGATTTACAAAAACACATGCTTTGATGCGATAATGAATAATGAAATCGACAAAATGATCTAGATATGGAATTTAGTCAGCCTTATTAATAATAAATAAAACTTTCTACAAAAAATTCATTAAACGTATTATCATTATACAACTTTATTACCGACTTTAAAACATATTATATAGTTTCTAGTAATCAAATTGTAAATATAGTAAACAAATAATTGTGTTAAGTTATGGTAACCGTTTATTTATACTGGTCGGAGGAGCGTCGGACAGTTCAAATTCGTGTTTGTTCGAAGGTTGCACGTAGCGGCGACATTGTTTCGCCCAGAGTTTATTTATTATTACATTACGTGTATCCTAACGATCTTGGTACTCCAAGAGACAAACCAATAATTTGACTTGAATTGTCCTCTAGCTCGTATGCCGCTACATATACCCTAATACTCCGATATTAATACTCCGAGGCAAAACAACAACATGATTTGAATTGTCCTCTAGCTCGTGTGCCGCTACAAGGTTTTTTTTCCAATAGAATCACACTGTTTTCATAGTTTTCAAACACGTCTCCATCGCGTATAAATAGCGTTTGCTTAGAATAACGTCGTTTCTGTATCTCACAATCCTACTAAGACTGTAAGTTGATTTTGCGAGAAACGTTTTTCTATAGTTAGTACACCATTGTATAAATATCTCGATATCTGATCGTGATTTTCGCGGACGCTAACAGAAGATTATTTTACGTGAAGGAACAATTATAGAAATTGATAATCGTTCGACTAATCAAATTACGTCGGATGAGATTTTAATTCTAGAGAAAAATGGTGCGCCCGGGAGAATAGATGGCGTTAAACGCAATGATTCAAATTAAACTGAAAAGTCGTTATGTACTTTCGTGGGGCAAAACTTCCACAATACCGCTTGTGACAGGAAATGGAGATCATCGTTACCCTTCGTTTAACGCATTTTGTCATTGGAAGACGCTAATTTCTGTGATTTGTTTTATTTCCGTTAAAAAAGTTTATATTTACAATTTTGTAGTTTTCATGCAAACATAAAAGGTATGTAAATATTAATAAATATTATGATAATTGATACTATATAATAATATTAATAAATACTTCGCTATTTACTTATTTTATTTCCGTTAAAGTATATTGCATTTTTCATTACAGTACTTTCATTTTTATTTAGTGTAATAATAAACATGTACGTTAATATTCATTGACATTGGTGTAATTGTAAGCTTTGCTGTAAATTTAATAAAATTGATAAGAACGGAATTGTTAAAAGGGTATATATATATGTAGTTGAACTAGTTTTTATTCTAAACGTTACTTCATTATTTTATTATTGTTTCATATAAATATTCTTTTTTTTTTTTTTTTTTTTTTGAAAAATAACTTACGTATGCTTCTAAGTTAATTGCTTAAGTTAACACAATGTGTTTGTATTAATTGTTATATATGTCATAATTTCAACCATAATATTAAATTATGGTATGTGGTATTAAGAAAAGTATAGTTTAATGTATATATTAAATGCTTATAAGGAATTTATTGGTAGATTTTAGATATGGGTACTAGATCAAAGGATCGGATTAAAGCGATGATTACCAAAGATATATTGAATATACATAATTACTGTTTGGATGTTAAACAATCTATTAACAACAATCTTGAAGATACTTTGGATTATTTACATGGTTTAATTGCTCAAATACCACAATCAGCCTCTGGTCCTTTAATTACAAAGACGCCGAAAGTTTTGAAGAAAAAAGGTGTTCAACGTATAGAGACTATCCCAGAAAATGATATTATCAATATTGATAATACAATAGCGGATTCTATTGCAATACATGATAAAACGGAAAATAAAGATGTAAAAACTGAGGATGTGGTAGAGACAACAATTGGCAGAGCAAAAAGAGAGGCTTCAAGGAAGGCTGCGACTAATATTAAAAAGCAGCAGTCAATGTCACTCGCTGCAAAATTACGAAGGCCGTTAACTATTAACGATGACAGCAATATAAATGTTCGTATTATATTATGATGAAATTTAATACTTTTAATCTTACCCCAAATCTTATGTTACTAATCAATACTAACCTTTATATATAGTACCTAATAATGCTTGATATCGGTTAATTAATATGTTGCTTAATGTATGTACATTGTGTATATAAATTCTGTTATAATATTGTTAAATGTATTCTAAATTTTTAGAGAAAACGTGAAAGCCGATCTAAAAGAAAGAAAAGTGCTAGAAGTAGCTCAGATGAAGAAACTACGCAAGGCCCAACAAAATATAGTAAAACAGAACAGAGTGTTTTAAGCGAAACAACTTCACAGAAGATTACAGGTACTTCACAGGATCATCTGTCCCTAAGAGAAGATGCATTGCAGGCGGAAAAGATTGAACCATTAAAGTCTTCAATGACAACAAGAAGTAGTAATAGAAAGAGAACTTTTTCACAGAGTGAAAACACAAAGGGTAAAAATTCTAATATTATTGATGATACAGTAATTGCACCAGCAGGAAATGATATTGAAGAACCTTCAATGTACGAGGATGCACTTGAGAAACCTACTCCTATTATGAATTCGACGATGAACGTCAATTCTACTTATACGCAGAAGATGATGAACGCTACCGTAATTTTAGAACCTTTATCAGCAATAAAATTAAACGAAACTGTAGTAATTAATAAAAACTTGGCTAGTAGTATAGGAAAAAATAATGAACAGAAAACAGTTGAGCCAAAGGCTGAATTTATGTCTCCCAAATTACCTAAATTTACGTCACGGTCGTCAATAGCTTTGGAGGAGAAGATGCACCTGCTAAAAGAGGCGATGACAAACAAAGAGTTCGATGAATTACTCACAGAAGACGAGTCATCCCCTGAAGCGAAAAAGTCTAAAGGAAATGTTAAGAAACAAGAAATTAAAAAACGGCAAAAGCGACAGAACAGATCTATGACATCGAGCGAAGATGAAATACTTAATACTCCAACAAAACCATCCTCGAAGGAAAAGGGCACAATTACGGGATTAAAGGAAATAAGAAACACATATAAATCGAATGCTCTGTTCAGTCCATATGCCAAGGAATCCGTGAAAAAAAGAGTCGAGGCATTCGAACAGGCAGGCATGAACACTCCAAAGCTTGCTGTTCATATCGATGCACCAACTAGAGTAACCAGAACAAAAACACGTGCTAATAGAGCTGCTGCGCAAACAGAAGCTTCAGAAAATGCAAATATTACAGAGAAAGCGGTTGTTCAAAAATTAGCGCGAAAGTCGCTTGCAAAAGCCAAGAAAATTTCATTAGCAAAACAGAATAAGGATGCCGATGAATATAAAGAGGTATTTAGAATTAGAATTATTATAAGGAAAATTTGTTAACAAGATATTTGTCAATTTTGTTTATCGATTGTAAATTTAATTATGCTTTCGATCTTATTTTTAGAACAAATTACAATTAGAACAAAAGGTTAATAAACTAGTTTCTATTGAGAAAATGAACTACAAACAGCAACAGAAGACAACCCCATTAGGCAAAATAAGAACTCAGTTGCCGATGTCTGTTAATCGTATTCCCCATACTCCAGCGAATCAAGCTAATATGAATGTAAAATTCATTTCTTCCTATTTGTAGTGTCTAATATTATAAGATTTTTAAACGGTAGTATTTTAATTTTAGCACAATAGGGCTTTAAGTGCAACGCGTACAAATATTATTACATCGATGGAATCTTTAATCCAAGCTCCAAAGTCAGTCAGTAAACGTAATTCACTGGATAAAGCAGTAGAGGAAAAGAAAAGAAAATTGAATGACGAGGATGCGAAGAGAAAACGTGAAGAGGCGCTAAGACTTCAAACGGAGGAGAGAAAAAGGTAAAATAGAATTAATCAATATAATTTATCTAATTTTAAATCAGTAGACACATGACTGAGCAATGAATATATGAAAAATATATTTTACATAAAGGAAAAGACAAGAAAAAGAATTAAAAAATAAGTTAGCCAGAGAGGCAAAAGAAAAGCAGGATATGGAGAAACGTCAAAAAGCTGAGAAAGAAAGAGAGGAAAAAGCACGTTTGGCACAACAAATGCAAGAAAGACAACGCGAAGAAATAGAGAAGAAACGTTTGGCTCAGTTACAACGTGCTCAGGTATAACATTGATAATTTAAAAGATAAATGCGTACAGAAATAAGGATACCGAAAAAGATATTGATTTTTATATAGTATAGAAAATTAAGCTACAGTCGGATTAATTCGCAGGAAAAGGAAGAAAGAAGAAAGCAAGAAGAGCAACAGCGCCTACAACGTTTACAAGAACAAGAAGAAGCGGAGCGGTTATTAGCTGAACAAAGACGTCGGGAGCAGGAAGCTGAAAGGCGAAAAGAAGCCGAATTAAGAGCTCAACAACAAGCCGCAGCTGAAGCAATGAAAACTAAGCATCAGATGCTTGTAACATTACAAACAATATCAATGCATTCTTCTGTTATAAAAGCACAAGCTATTATTCATTCAATATTTTAGATAAAATATGGCTCCAAACAGTGCGGTCCAACCACTTACGTTTTGGACAGTGAACCTGACGACGACGAATCAGACGATGAATCCAGACCGAAGCACACAATTCCACATTGGGCACAATGTAAGTATTGTTTTACTTAACGAGTTGATAAACATTAGAATGCATAGAGTACTCGTGTTTTTATCAATTTTAGCGTACATACGTAAAAATCAACTAGCCATGCAACGATACATTCCGGAAAGAGCAGTCTATAAATTCTTTGGTAGCAGAAAGTGCACGCCGGATCTAACTCAAATGTTTCAAAATATAGATAGGAGTAGATTACAACGAACGTCCAGTGCAATATGGAAGACACCACCACGTTATTCCATGATGGAAAACGAATAAAAGGCATAATTTATTAAACCGAATGTTGTTGATTTTTTATTGTGACTTAGAGCAAGGATAGCTGCCATACCTTGCATGTAATATAGAAATGACGTTACATTGTAATTATCATTAAAATATGTATGTGTTCTTGACATATCAATGAACGCAATTATTATTTCACTTTTTATATTTTAGAACGATCATAGACATATATTATTTTTATTGTACTAATCAAATTTTACCATTTTTTCTTATTTATATGTATCTTCTTAATTTTACTAAGTACGACTTTTTAATGAGAAATAAATTTTATTAAATTTGACTTATTATCACTATTGTGTACAACGATATTGGTCCCTTTCTTTCTTTCTCTTTTCAAGAAAAATTTATTACAATGCGATATTAACGAGATATTACCTTTCATTTTGGTGAAATATTTCGAAATATATATAGTTTGCTCCTACATTCTTTTGCGGATGCAGTGATTTTATAATTGCGAATGCGTTCTTTTACTAAAAGATTATAACGAGTAATGTTAGTAATATATATTTAATTTTATATAGATTATTATCAATAGTGAATAATGATAATTAATCCAAATTACGTTAATTCTTTTTGTTCATGTAGAAGTGCTGGTAATTTTGGTGTCTGTATGATTTCCAAAGGTCTTAATTTCAAATGCGTGTATATAGGTATCTGTAACGTTATTCTCATTGAGTTATGCGTACTGCTTAACATATTTTGACGAATTGCTGTTGTGATAAACAAAATGGCATTAAATGCAAAAATATTTACATATGGCAAAGAGGTGTCTAAAATTGGGTAATCCGCAAAGATCATTAAGACTGATTTATCCATCACAGTGATAGTAAGTCTTCTTCCATCGATCATAGTGTGTTCAGGTCTCGAAATTTCTTTTAAAGCTTTTAATTCGTCACTTTTAAGATCTGATTCTACTTGTCTCGCACCTCCTTCAAGAATCTTTCCATGTTTACATAACAGTGCAACTTAATAATCAAACTTTCTTTCCAATCTGATAAACAATTTGTTATATGAGAAATTAATTACTTTTAGTGTAGTAGAACTAGCGACTCTTTTAATGTCTGCCGGATGTTTGTAATCTCTGAAATATTGGTATGTTGGGATCGTTGGCAAAATTGGCAACCAAGGCTTGAAAGTTCCAAAGGTTGAAATATAACGGCCACCAAGTGTCCATAAGCGTACAGAATGGTCTGTACTACCACTTAACATCAACAGAAAGAATAGCATAGATTGTATGAAATGTATTAGGAAAATAATTGTTTCAGAGAAAATGATTAAAAAGGGAATATGTAAATTCAAAAGTAATTAATAGCAAATAGGTAATTAATAGTCATTACGTTACATATATAGATATAAAATTAAGTTAAAAGTTCATGAAATAATAAGCACTAGATTAACATTCATTACCTAATGACAATACGTGCATCTGGGATTATCTGGATGGACGTAATAGATTTTAAATGTCCACGCACAGATGAAAGTAGAAGTGGTAAAGGTTGATCCTTTACAGCTCTCTCTGCCCTACCGATAACTTTCTTTTTCCATAGAAATGGAAATTCCAACCGTAAAACGGGCATAGATATCTTAGGAGGATTTGGCAACGAATAATTCACGAGATACCAAACTTTAATGTATCCAGCATTGTGTCCTAAATTTTTTTAAATGGACTTACTCTCCAATCATATTTTCTGGCTTTAGCTTTCCTTTCGTATTAAATATTTCGTCGCAATGAAGTATCACGTTACATACAAAAAGTAATCTTATAATATATAAATAATGTTGTAGAAATTAAATGCATTCCTTTTTTTTTTTTTTTTTTTTTACCTGTTACAAGAAAATGATTTTTAGGATCAGTTGTTAATGCTAATGCACAATCACGTATAGAATGAATAACTGAGAAAGCTTGTAAAAATCCACCAGCAGGGTGATGAGTCCACACTTGTACATATCCTGAATCAAGAGAAACTAACAATGTTCCAACATCAGGCCTAACCGGCCGGGCATTTAAAAATATCATAGCTCGAACAGCAACAATTCGTGTAATATTCAATGCGGATTCTTGATGTTCAGAAGCCGTAGGACATTGACTATAAACATTTATCATTATGATTCAGATATGTTTTAGATAAAGTACAATTTCAATACCACGGAATACCTCTGTTTCGAAACGAATTCTTTCGTAACTTGTTCAGGCTTTTTTATTTTGTACGTTATTTCATCCTTGTGGTATCTTATCCTAAATCTATATAACACTGATTAGCTAACATCATTTATTACAGCACGTTATTTCTAGAAGTGTGATTTTTATATCATTTTAACATTTCTCATATTATTCTAGATCTTACCTTGACATTGGTTCGTTAACTTTATATTTTCGATACGGTTGACCCGTTTCTAATCTCCAAAGTATTATTTCTCCATTAAAAGTTGCCGTGGCCAATACCTGAGGATACCACATGGCTGAACAAAGAATATCATCGGTGTGTATTGTTCCCCAATTCTTTTTATATACATACGCGTCAGAAGTTGCAAATTCTACGACTTGACGATTCCAACTACTACATAAGATTCGATTTTCCAGCCAAACTAAACTGGTTATTTCACTGTACATAATCAAACGGATTTATAGGAAATATATTTGCGAATATTGTCAATAGAATTTGACGATTATTAAAAATGTTGTTTTTAATCTTGATATGTAATAGAAGATAACAAAATAGGTAAGTACGTACCATTGAGTTTCAAGAGCCATGTTCCGCAAACAAGTGCCAGTATTAAAATTCCAAACTTTCAATGTGCCATCACGAGCGCCTGTTACTAGTAATTGTTCAGATTCATCGAAACAAGCAGCAGTAATCTCAATATCATGAAACTGACCATATAGGAATCTACTGTGTGCATGCGTTACTAAGAATAAACGATTTCCAAGCCATGGATCCCAAATTATTATACAAGAATCTAAGCCAGTCGTAACTACCTAAGTTTTTAAATGATTTCGTAAAATATTTTAATTTCTGTAGATATAGAGAATGAAAATTATACAAAGCGTATAAATTACCACTTTGTAGAGATGGTTATATAAAACGCTGCTGATAGATTTTGTATGTGTAAAACCATCGGATATTTCTTTGTTGACCTCAGGATCGCAAAGAATCACTGCGATCATTGAACTAGCAATGATCATTTTACGATTCAATGTATTATACACCACAGTCATTGATGTATGTTCGCCCAATTCGCTGGGAAGACCATTGTATGTCTGTATAAAATTACAATTATACATAAAATTATACTAATTATACATAGATTTTATATTGTTATTTAATTAATGCTTTTTTATTTCCTTAGGCGAAATATTAATTGAGAGAAGTGTCTTTTGATGAAATATCGTATTATTAAAACCTGAATGCAAGATTGAGTTAATACATCCCACACTTTGATACATCTATCTTTCGAAAGAGAGTACACGCGTTTACCAGCATCTTGTACAACTAAGGCGCAAATAGGTGCACGATGACCTTGGAAAGTACTATTTGCTCTTCTAGTCACGAAAGGATTCCAAACCCGAACTATGCAATCCGGTCCACCGGTTATTAATAACTGACCCTCTAAGTAGATATATTTTTAAAAAGTACGATGTACTTACAGCATACATATATATGTCAATAAGCGAGGGAAAGTTTATGATAAAATACCTTCGCAAAAGGTGAAGCAAGATATTCCCATGTTAACTTTGAATTTGTATTGAATCCTTGCTCCTGTAAGATCACTAAATAATAAAGAACAATTACAACATCTACTGCTGGACATGAAAGCTCTTAAACTTCCATAATAGGCCACTTGTTTCACCCAATCTGTATGTACATTCTTAAATTCTACGATTTTCAATCCTTTCAGTTCACCCTATAATGTATGTTGCAACGTATTAAAACATGTTTATGTAGGAAACACAAGTTTATATAGGATATTGCAGAACCAGTGATACATCTGTCTGTCCTAGGACATCGTTTACATGTGTATCACGTATGAGAACTCGAAGACGTTTGACCGAGAATTTCTTTCGAAATCCCAAAAATATTTGACGATATCGATTATCGAGCAGACTGTGATTTTTTGTGAGTTTTGGTTCTTGCGCATACTTAACATACGCAATGACATAAGTTTCTGAAGATAAATTATTTACCTTGAGAACAGATTCATAGCGAATAAATAAACTATCACGTTGAGGTTCTTGTTTAAATGGTCCTCTCTCTATTGGACTAAATGACATGACTTTGACAGATCCACTCATATCTCCAAGTACAATATACGAGTCCTCTTTGATATTTTTACTGAAATAATAATCCATACAAATGACAGCATACTCCAAGCCTGATATCTAATCGGACAAGGTTTTAATATCGAAGAGTTCATTTAAAGAAAAACTACTGTTTATTTGGAAAATATAACTAACCATTATTCGAAGATCAAACTTCTTTGCTGCTGTATCATAAAATCTTAAATCGCACTCCGTAGAACTTGTGCATACTACTTGTATATCGGGCATTACTATCATATCAGTTATTAAAGTGTGTTGAACTTTTAAACACGCTGCAAAGATGGAAATTTCGGAAACAAATGCATATACATAAAAGAATGTAGGATATAACATTACTAACGATTTACAGATTGCGCGCTTCGTTCGTATTCTAAATCTAAAGACCAGTAATTTATGATTCCCTCTTTAGTCACAGTTAAATAAAACCCTCTATGAAAGCTTGTAGTTCTATCCTATGGATATATACACATAAAAATTACAGGTAATAATATGTATATCATCGTCAGATAAATATATTTATTAAAAAAATGTATGATGTATCACGTACAGGCAAGACTTCAGGATAAAACATGATTTTGTGTATAGCTGTACGGTGATGCGATTTCAAAAGTTGAGGGATATCGGTTATTGGAAGTCTCAATATTTGCCATTGTAATGTGGTATCTTTCCTCTGAAATTCTACTAATAAATACGAGATAAATTCATTCCAAGTAATATTTCCATCTCTCTTTAAGTTCATCTAAAATTAATAAATGAAAACATAGAAATTATACGTATAGAATTGAAGGATACGTAATAATTAATTGAAGTTAGTTAGTAAATCTACGCTGTTACCTTTTTAAACAGAATTTTGAATTCATTATGTGGCATTTGAATGTGCAATATATTTTCAAACGCATCATACAACTGGGTTATATCCATTTCTTCATTTGGCGAAGCCTACACGTTATATAACTGTTAATTTTTTAATTATATTCTGTTAATAACAGAAAATAAGAATGATTATACTAATTATTCAACTACATGTTAGAGATAACAAATTTGGAAATATTATTCATATTATACTAGTTGCATCTTAAACATTAATTTGTTTTGCAATTTTTTAGACAATAAGCTTTAAGCTTTTTCTTAATTCGAAAATACCAAAAATACTTCATGCAGTTGCATCAAGGATTCTTCCGTGCATTGTTCTTCTACACTTTTTGTTCTAAAGAACTCGTCGAAAGCTTCTTGAATGCTAAAATAAGAGAGGGGAACACGTATGATACAACAAGAAATTAATTTTACAATGTATTTCCGACGCACACTAACCTCGTGTCATTGTTATCAAAGTATTCCATTTTTATAATTATAGGTATAATTTATAATATTAATTATAATATCAATCACAAGTTACACATAATATGAATAAAAATGATATGAAAAAGCAAGTAAATACGTTGTTTCCTTTGTCAAATTTTGACATGTACGAAACAAGCTAAATATATAAGATACTATTTTGTTATTCTTTGTATATAGTAAAACATTTTTGCATATAAAAGATATTTTTTGTATAATATTCTTTTTATTTCCAGAAGTAACCCTATTGTTAGTATGATTGAATAGAGTAAATGATATTATCTAAGCGTATAAGGATTGTTATTGCAAACGTACTTTATGACAATATGAAGTCAATCAACTAAATTGCTTTTTATGACATTTATCATCGATTCTACGCATTTTTACACAAAGTATAGAAGAAGTATATGCTGCTTTATTCCTTCATCCATACGCGAGGTTATAAGCAGCATAATCAATATCTTCGTACATGTAAAATTCGTTCATTTCTATCGCATAACCAGATATTTATAGATTAAATACCGTAGTACGGTTTGCTAAAATATATTACTCCTTTCTCTTAAACTTTAATACAAAATATTAAAAGCGTTTTCTATTAAGCTATTCATTGAATCATGGACTTATTTAAAGCTTTAAATTTATTCAGTCAAGGAAAATATGAAGATTGCGCAACAATATGTACAAATTTATTACAAAAGAATCCTCTTGATCAGGTATAAGTATGTTTAACATACCTATATGGGAAACAACAATTTACACCTCTATAGAAACGTATGTATTTTTCATTATAGACTATATGGGTCTTAAAAATGCGTGCCTTAACATTACAAGTATACGTAGATGATATAGAAGGTGAAGAGGAAGGAATTGCTGAAAGTCTATTAGATAATTATACAATATCTTCTATGCCTAGACCAGGTACATCTTTAAAAGCTCCTGGTACTTCTTCTGTGGGACAATGTCTTCGGCCCAAAACTCAATCAGGTTTGTCCCTGAGAGCCAAAAATAATTTTAAGTAATAAAATAGAGATAAGTTGTAATTGTGACATAAAAGTATGATATGTTTTGTAGGTAGGCCACTTACTGGTGTTGTGCGACCAGCTACTCAGTCTGCTATGTCTCAGTCGATTGAGCAAACTTTAAGAACACCCAGAACAGCTATGACAGCCAGACCAATTACTGCAATTTCTAGTCGTAGCGTTAGGTACAATTGTCACTTACGTTGTAATTAAAATTTTCGCTTCTAATACATTCAAAATTAAAATAGATATATTATATAGATTAGGCACAGCATCCATGTTAACAGAGCCGGGAGGACCTTTTATACAATTATCACGATTAAATATTTCTAAATATGCTAGTCAACCAAGTATTGCTAAACCATTATTTGAGTACATATATTATCACGAACATGATGTTAGATATGTGAGTAAACATACGTGTATCAATCAATATTTATTATTAGTAAGAATGATTAATGTTCACTATAATTCTATTAACTGCTACAATGCTACATGTAGGCACTAGATTTAGCAGTGCAAGCAACTCAAATTTGTCATTATAAAGATTGGTGGTGGAAAGTACAACTTGGAAAATGTTATTATAGTCTAGGATTAATCAGAGACGCTGAACAACAATTTAAATCAGCATTAAAAGATTCTAAAACTATTGAGGTAATCTTGAGACTAATCAGAGTTTATGTTAGACTTGATCAACCATTAACAGCTTTAGATACATGTAAAAAAGGCCTTGAGTATTTTCCTAACGATGTCAATATTCTTACTGAAATGGGACGTATATTCGACGGTCTGAATAATATGAGTATGTCGTTAAAATACTATAAATTAATTGCTCAGGAAGATGCTTCTCATACAGAAGCAATAGCAAGTATCGGAATACATCATTTTTACAATGATCAGCCGGAATTAGCTTTACGATATTATAGGTAAATGCAGTTGTAGATGTAATAAATAGAAATAATTAAAAATATAATTGCGACGTTGTTTTCCGTGTAGACGATTGTTACAAATGGGAGTATATAATGCTGAATTATTTAATAATCTTGGATTATGTTGTTTTTATGCTCAGCAATATGATCATGTTATATCTTGTTTTGAAAGAGCAATTAGTCTTTCTACTGATGAAAATATGGCAGACATATGGTATAACATTTCACACATTGCTCTTGTACGTATATAATTTCTTATAACGTGTAATTTTTTGGACAACAGTTGAAATTATCTCCTTGATAAATGTTTGATTTTATATATAGGGTTTAGTACTAACTCTACCAATTATTTCAATTTTAGACTGTAGGTGACATAACAATGGCGGAAGAATGTTTAAAATTAGCTATTGTTAGCGACAATAGACACGCTTTAGCATACAATAATTTTGGAGTCATACAAATACGAAATGGAAACATTACAGCGGCGAGAACATATTTTCATGCTGCTGCCAACATTGCTAATTTTATTTACGAGCCTCATTTTAATAGTGCTTATTTAGCTTACAAGGTACTATCTACCATTGTATATTATATTATATCAAGTTTCTATATATATATAGAGGGTAATGCCACTATTATTTTAAACATTTCCTAGGTTGGAGATCTTCAAACAAGTTACATTGCTATACAAAAGTCGTTAAGCGTATATCCTAATCATTCTGATAGCAGAACTCTTTTAAACAAATTAGAGAGGTATTTCTCGCACGTGTGAATAGAAAAATATACAGTTTATTTATATCACGTAAAATGTATTATTTTATTAATGTTTGATTCTAGTCTTACAACTAATATTACCTATCTAATATGTATATGTAAAAAATACAAATCATATAATATGATACTGTGTCTCATTTTCATGATACTTTGAAATAACTAAAAACTAAATAGACATTTTAATGGGAATGTTCGTTTGTGATAAAAGCAGTTGACAATGATTATATTTTTTCAAGCTGTACATTATAGACACTGAACGATAATCTTGAGTTTCAAAGGAATGAAGTAAACATCTTTTTTTTTTTTCATCTTGTTGCCTATTTTTGTTTATCGAGTTTATGTATAAATATATAACAATCTGCGAATAATTTACTTAAGTATTATTCATTATTTTATGCTTACATTAATGTTATATACGTACGTATAATTATAATTGACATACAAAGTTCTGATTCTCTAAACTGTATAATAATAAATAACATACGCATCTACAGTAATAAGTTTTATCTACAACTCTTGACACGTGACATATGCTTAAATTTAGCGAATTTCAACGTACACTGTAAGCAAGATTTGCTCGATTTTTTAAATTCTGTCTTCTCTTGTGCACAAATATAGGGCAATGTACAGTCTTCTTATCATCATCATCTTACGATCTATTTTATGTAGTATGAGATATAACCAACCAGGAAATTACAAAATAGAATAAAAATATTGGATACACAGCTAAAGCTTTCTTTCCTATCGGTTGACTGTCGCCAAGAAATGCCATGGACGCTAAAATGTATACAAATCATATTTAAAAGAATGTATCAATGTAAGAATTTGATATCCAAGTGTCCATCAATATAAAACTCTATAAAATTATACTAACCATATGTTGCCCACATGAATCCAATCATGGTAATTACAAATCTTAGACTAAATAAGAAAGTAGTCTGTTCTGCCATTAATATGATTCTACATAAAATTAGAGCAATGGCAGTTGGCAACAAGCAATATCCTAAGACACAAATGCTTTGGAAAAAAGATCTATAACAAACATATTAAAATATCTTTTAGCAAATAAAATGCATACTTCATATGTCACTTCTACTATAACATTTTATACTTATAAAACAAATTTAAAAAAAAAAAAAAAAATAACCACGTTTTATAATAAAGAGTTACAAGTCTCTTAATGATCTACAAATTCACGCACATAAAAGTCATGCAGTATACTATCATAATCGTTAGTATTACAACAAATACTAAATTTCTCTACGCAGTATAATTACTTACATGTTACCACCTAATAATTTGGAGTTCAATGTAACAACCATAGATCCAATCCATACGATTACAAAAACCTCTGCAAACTCTGGTCCCCCATCATTAAAATTATTTGCTGTATCAGAAGAACCTTGTAATATCCTAAAACAACAACAATTGGTCGTAAATGTACTATGGTTTATAATCATAATTAGAACAGCAGTATGCGGAATATTATAAAAAATATTAAACTTACATTGCCATGAATGTACATAATACTAGTGGTCCCCAAAGATCCCCTAGAATTAAAAATTAAAAATAAGACACTACTATATAAAATTCATGACTTATAATATTAAGATTCTTCCAGTAACATACATTCCTTCAATAGGCATTTCTTCTCCTTGGGATATAAAACATGATAAAATTTCCTGCCCACTGCTCTGACGTCCCTGAGCTATAATATAATATAATATATAATAAATACAATACAATGTAATAGAATATAATTTTCTTATATATATATATACTATATGTACGTGTGTGTGTGTGTGTGTGTGCGCATACAAAATATTTTACAAGCTTACAATTGTATCCCTGATTGGTTCATCCAAAGTATTAAATTCAGGTTCTCCAAGATTCGATTTTTGTTTGCCTCCTACTGTCAGCTCACCTTCGATATTCTGAGGGTCAGCATATTCCATTGTAACTTTAAACTACAAATTAAAATTTGATGTTAATATTATTATATTATATTTGTCATTGAAATGTTCACATATTATTATCAATACTTCTACTGAAAAGTTTTAATTATATAAACTACCATCATAAAAAATTAATGCACCTAATGAAAAATAAAATGATATCTTTAACATTACACTTCCAACACAAAATACTTACATCAAGTTTTGTATCATCTGTCGCTGCCATATTTGTTGTCGACATTAGACCCGAAATTATGAAATCATTAAATATATTATTAAGATTTTAAATGGAAATATCTTCATATCATATCAAATCATCATGCCATATACATGTAACATGAATTCAATCTTCCCTATCTAATGTTTTCTTAATGACTTAAATGTTGCCCTGTTGTACGTACAGAAAGATCTCCGATAATACGATTTAGCACTTCTCATGGATAGGGTCAACGAGAAAATCTAAAAAGACACATATGCATCGTAATTTAAATTCCTCACGTAAGTGTAATACAAATGTACATCTTTTAATCATTTGCGGAAAAGTCGACACTAATATTGATACATTCGATGTACGAAATTTAATAGATGGCAGCATTATTGCAATGTCGCGTTTGTAAACTTGTGGCTTCACATTGTCGATTGAATTTTGTTTAAGATTGTATAGTTCTTTCTGGAAAAGCGCAAGGATCATGGACATTTGACAACTATTCCTTACCTTGATACATAGGTATTTTATTGATATATTATTTTATATACCAAGCAGTTTTCGCTCGACAAAATGCCACGCATTCTCTTTTATGTCGCAATCGTGTCAGTGTTGACATGTACCGCGCATGCGCAGTATATTTCCTACGGTGTTGATCACCAAATCAGCGGGAAGCCGCAAAATAGTGATGCATCTCAAATTAAGATCTACGAAGAATTATGTATCCGCTCAAAATATAATTAGCCTTTATTTGGACATTTATTATATCATATTTGTGGCATTTTTATAATTGTAGTTGTATCCTTTCGATTCTACATACAATATGTCGTTTACTATAATATGTATTACATATAAAACTATGTAGAGATACTATGCTATAGATAATAATAAATCTTTATTTACTATTATATTGATTGAATCATCTTAACTGAAATATAATTAGTCAAAAAATCGTTTGAACATCAACGCAAGGAACATGCTGAAGCCATTAAACGTCTTCAGAAAATAGGTAACTACGAACGTTTGTATAAGATGATTTTAGTTATTGGTGAAAAGATGATTGATACGATCGAGGTAAATAAAGCATTAATCGCAAATGAAGATTTCAATCCAGATGATAGATTCTTGCCACAAAATGTTACTATACAAACTGGTAATTGTTTTGTTATTAATATAATCTTCTTTTTATAAGAAAATAAGTTTTAACATGATCAGAAACATTATATACCTTTCTTCTTTCTTTTTTTTTTTTTAGCAATATCTACTGTCTTAGAAAACACGGCATTCTTTGGAGATATTCTTCTTCATTTTCCTCATTTTATTCACCGTATACTTAAAGCGCAACAAAAATGGAATCCGATCATAAATTGGTCCTTAAATTTTACGTATCGTACTAAATATTTGTTAGATTCGGAAACTGTTGTTAAAATTCATTTAGCATCTCAAGAATTAAACGTTATAAAACGCGAACAGGGATATTTCAATCCTTATTGGCAGCCTACTGACGCTCAAGAAGGAGACAACGGGAAGATAAAGAAAAAGAAATCGGCTACAAAAGGAAAACAGAAGAAGGGGCCACAACTGACCAAGGTTGAGTTTTGAATATAATTATATTTTTTTCATAACACGCGTACACATGTACTTACGATAATAATAATAATAATAATAATAATAATAATAATAAATAATGTATTCTTGTATACCTTATAAATATTTAATAGATTTTCAATATTAGATAGTTTTAGTTGATGAAATAGTACGAGAAAAATACTTTTTTATGTATATACGTATGTATTTTTGTACATTAAAATTCAATGGTTATTATTCTTAATGAATAATGGCCTTTATACCTTTGTTTCGCTTTTGAACACGAAGGAATGACAATCATATCCCGATTGAATTAACTGAATTAAAATATTAGAAAGATGGCTGGTTATCCAGTTCGAAAATATCCGAGGAGTATCTAAAAATCGTCATGAATCCAGGCTTTCTGCAGACTTTACTCGAAACCGCTATCAGCTTTAGTGCGAATAAAAGCGAAGATTTCTCGGACGATGGAGACGGTGCGGTGGTAGAAAGTGGTCAGCCAATGAGCTAAGAACGGTTCCTACCGTTCGGTTCCCGACTCCCGTAGTCCATGGCAGACACCATTGCTGGTAAACCTTGGCTAACAGTACCGTGACATTTCTTTCTTCCAGTGGTTTATCGACAACAAGTATGTTCGTGCAACACGAACCCACGATTTAAAGATTACCTTTAAACATTTACCTTCGGACGTAAGTGCTGTGTAAATTTAATCAAACTGTAACGAAAATTGGAGAAACGATTTTCGTGAAGGATGACGTCAAAAAGGAGTCGATTGCTGTTCTGTGTCGTCGTGTTCATCGTTGCCACAGGTAGGAAGACACAGCTGCTTGTTTCGAAGAGAGATCGGACGGGAGATCAAACCCGTTGGGCGATATAAAACCTTCAGCTCTTCCTACCGTGATCTTTCATCGTAGCGAAGGATTTTATAAAGATTTTGAGATTTGTCATTTACGACTCGTAGTAAAGATTGGATTGATCTTTTTGAATTACGATCGATTTTGTATGAAAGAAGTGGAGATAGTATAGGTAAAAAAAAAAAAAAAAAGAATGAACAGAATTCTACTTTTATCGGACATTGAGATTATATTAAAACTTTGATTTTTATGTTTCTCTGTTTTTCATTTGGTAAATGAAAGATATCTTACGAACTAAATTTTTGATTATCTACGTGCATCCTTTAATTTGATCTGTAATCAAAAATATGGCAATAATTTGAGACTTTTCTTATCTTGTCCATCTCTAATTTTATTAAATATTTTGTATATAGAAGAATAAATCAAACAATTAGTATAGCGGCTTAAATTTGTTAGAAAGGTAGATACAATGAAAGAACGACCTTCTCAGAACATTCTTTCGATAGTTTGCAATTCTTCAGTGAATCAGCTTACTGAATGAAGATTGCGATTCTCTTTCCCTTTTCTTGATAATTATTTGACAACAATCGTTATGTAAAATAGCAATAATTAGGAAAATAAATGCATCGCGATTTGTCGTTATAAACTGACGTTCATCAACCAATTCTCCTGTTAATCGAATTCAAGGATGTTCCTTGACCTATTGCGTGAGACGGTATCTTGTTATTAATAAATTATACTTCTAGTGCAATGCTTAAGATCGGTAGATCGAATAAAATTACATATAAAGATATACGCTAACTGTACACCCAAAAACCGGTTATCAATAGATAGATTATATCCTAATGAAAATTCCGCTGGCTTCGCAGAACTTTTTCGAATTTGTTAATACGTATGTAGCATAAACTACAATACAAAATTTTGTCAGAAAGTCGTTGCGATACTGTATCATACATATTGTTATATCATCATGTTAAATGCATCGATTTTTTATTCATACCTGAAAAATTTACTAAAATTCTACGACCTATACGTATTAAAGATGATAAATGTTTCTAGTTAATATTGAATTTGCCCCCGAATAAATTCAAAAGAGTTTTCTCTCAAGAATTCGTGAAACGCGCATCCACCATGTAAATTGCGTTCTCCACGATAAGCAAGATTTCCATGGAACGTTGAAAGTTCCTTGCATTGTCACGGTGCGTGTCGTAAATAAAGTTGACACAGATAAAATGGCAAGGAGTCAGAGGAAGCAAAGAACCAGCCGGCATGCCAACACGAGAGAAGAGCCGTTAAATTAGGTTCCCGGTCGGTGGTTTCACTGCTGTTTACATAAGTTTCGACGTTTACGTATATGGTGTACCGTACGTTTGCGGCTGTGTATGCGTGCACCACGGCCGATGGAAATGTTGCACCTGAACGATTTACCACAACGTCATTGCCAGAGCAGTACCTTCACTTTCCACTTTGCTGCTAAACCGATCTTTTTTGGCATCCATGCATATGCGAGATTCGCTCCTATAACGAGCAACTCTGCCGATCAATAATTCTTGTACGTGTTTAATTCATATGGGCAAAGTTTGTGAAAAAAGATTTCAGTTTAATCCTTACTGTACTTGAAAGGTAACGCGTATATGGTTTGTTGAGACGGTAATTGATACATCTAACAATATACATGCCGCGGCAAGAATTAGTCGCCACAATATTTAAGCTGGTACTGATAGTTTAATAAAAAAAAAAAAAAAAAAAAAATGTTTCAAACGAAACTTCGTTGGTAGTATGATCTCGTGTATTGTATGATCGAAACTTACTACTATGAAATTGTTTTCAAAATTCTTTATATATATCTTCTTTCGTAAACGAAACAACGCTTGTTTCATTTTTACACCTATCATAAGATCGTAGTGGAGTATCTTCCTGAAACACTACTTTCTCCTGACAGTCCATCTGTACAGGATTTCAACGTGGTCAAATCCGAATCTTCCTCCGTCGAATTAAATGCCCAACCAAACCATACGTAATTTCCTAGTTTGTTGGTTTGATTATGGCCGCATCTCTACTTTTTCTTTCACTTTAAATCCGTTTGGCTACTTTCTGAATCTTCTTCTAATTCACGTATGATTACTTTCGGAAACATTTTGTTTTAAAGATAGTGAAATTACGTTAAATGTGTATCCTTCTTCATTTGACGCTTGGAATAGAAAAACATTCCGGTAATTATGGATTCTTAGCACGATTATTATTGTACATGATCGTCTAAAGTACGTTGTGGCGGTAAATGACAAAGTATCAAAAATCTCGACTCAAAGGCATACACATATATAGTATAAACATTTTGTAAGAGACTTTCTTAAACACAGTTGTAGAGTGATTATCTAACATATAAATAAAGAACGGGAAACGAATTTTGATGGCAGCCTTGAAGTTATATTTATTCGAATAACAAAATTTTGTTGTAATTAATTTTTTCTATTAGTGCGGAGAATGCATTAGAGACGTAAGCATAGGGGACGTAATAAAGAATTTGGTAATTATTTACAAATAATGTCACCTCATTTATTTCGATGATCTTTTAATATGTTGCGGACATCAATATTTTGAAACAACGTTTTCTCCTTTTGTTCGTAATTTATAAGTTTGGGTTAGGTGTCATTTTATCCGGTCCGCTCGCCGTCGAGCGGCTAACAACCAATATTTTAACGCGCGCAACTATGGGCAAAATTCAATGTAGTGGAAAATCCCGAAAATTAAAAGAGTCCGGCAATAATATGCAAATGGGAAAAAGTTGTTCAAGATATTGATTTCTATAAAATATTTAAAAAATCATCGAAATCGGTCAGGTGGCAGTACATGTGAATAATTATCAAGAATTTTTTTTATAGAAAATAAATAAATACATATGTATTTTACTGCGTACAAGATGATTATCGCTCTGGGAATTTTAAGATTTCCAAAATACTGTTACCAACGTGTGGAAGTCAATGCTAGACATTGATCTTGCCACTGGCCCACGTAACACAATACGTATAACGCATATGTCTACTATTTTCATTTTCATTTTCTTGAAAATATTATTCCGTCTGTTTTTCTTTTCTCCGATTTATCTTTTCCATTTTATCAACCTTTACACATATAATTCTGGGACCATTAGGTATTTTTACAAATATTTAAGAATACCTGTTTGTTTTGTAGTTTATGGACAGAAAACTGCTAAAAAGGAGGAAGAGAGAAAAGATGAAGAATTCAAATGCCCTGAAGGTCAAGGCAATGGCAATTTTGCAGATCCAGCTACATGCAGAAGATTTTATCAGGTAAACACGCTGAAATTTAATAATATAACAATGCATATGTCTTTTAATTGTAAAGTGCGATACAATGAAATTTCATGTTTATGTGTAATTTCCAATAGTGCGTCGACGGTTATCCGTATCTAAACAGGTGTCCGTCGGGGCTACATTTCGATGATATTAGTAAATTTTGCACTTTTAAAAATGAAGCACGTTGCGGACCTATTGCTACAAGTGAGTACTTTATTTTTAATAGCCGTAAATTAAATTATTTCTCATTAGTTTCGTAGTAATGAAAACTTATATTAATACCAGCCCCACCGCCTGTCACCGAACCACCAATTGACTTGGCAGAGAAGTGCGATCCCGCAAACTGTCAGCTACCTTATTGTTTTTGTTCAAGAGATGGTACGATAATTCCCGGTGGTCTTCACCCAGAAGAAGTATATACTATTTATTTGTTACTATTTATTAAAATTACTTTCAACAATACCTTTCACATAGTTTCCCTAAATTTCAGACACCACAAATGATAATAATGACATTCGATGGAGCAATAAATCACAATAACTTTGATCATTATCAAAAAATATTTGCCACTAATCGATTAAATCCAAACAACTGTCCTTTGAAAGGAACATTCTTTATCTCCCATGAATATTGTAATTATAATATGGTACAAAGTTTAGCACACGATGGACATGAAATTGCTACTGAGACTATATCGTGAGTACTTCTAATCCTCTCACTTTAAAGACCACTCTTATACAATCCAATTTTTCCTTATTTGTTTCCTTAAAGAATTATATATAATATATATATATATATATATGTATGTATGTGTATATATATATATATGTATGTATGATATAATTTGTTTAGACTACAAAAGGGATTAGAAGATAAAGGATATGAGGAATGGGTTGGAGAAATGATAGGAATGCGAGAGATACTTAAGCATTTTAGTAATATTTCAATAAGTGAAATTGTAGGCATGAGAGCTCCGTATTTAAAACCAGGTCGAAATACTCAGTACAAAGTATTGGAAGATTTTGGATACATATACGATAGCAGTATTGGAATTTCTCCATTAAAAGTACCAATTTGGCCATATACTCTTGATTATAAGATTCCACATGAATGTAAAGCAGGCACATGTCCTACTAAATCATTTCAAGGTAATAAAGTAACTTTATGTATGTTATCACATATGATACAAGGCATGAGCTGTGAAAGAAGGAAAGGTATCTTATTTATTTTTAGGAGTATGGGAGTTACCATTGAATGCACATTATGTTGAAAGCTATGAAGGGGGACATTGTCCATACTTGGATCAATGTGTGCTTCACAATCATGATCCTGAAGAAGTTTTTGAGTGGTTGCAAGAAGACTTTAATCGTTATTACGAACAAAATAGAGCACCATACATGATGCCATTTCATACTAACTGGTTCCAAATAAAGGAGCTCGAACGTGGACTGTCAAAGTTCCTTGATTGGGCAGTAACACTGTAAGCAGAAAATAGCCTATACATCATGTAATTTTTTATATTTCGTATTAGAAAATTTTTATAAATCATTGAAATAATTATATTTACAGATCCGATGTGTACTTTGTAACAGCTACTCAAGCGCTTACATGGATAACTGATCCAAAGCCAATAAAATCTCTGAATAATTTTGAAGGATGGTCATGTAAAAAGAAAGAAAATCTTCCTGGACCGCCATGTAACAATCCAAATAAATGTGCTTTAGATTTCAAACCTACAGAATCAAATTTCACTACAACAAGGTAAATGTCCATATAGCTAAATAGATAAATAGCGTGTACATATAATAAAGATGTATCTAATACTTTTGAAACTTGAAATACTAACAAATATATTTATAGGTATTTAGAAACATGCAGGGAATGTCCTAATAAATATCCCTGGTTGGGAGATTCAAAAGGAACTGGGCTGTACAATGATAATTATAATCCTGAAAAGAAATAGAAATGTTCAAAATCTAGAATGATAATTAGAAAGAATTTAATTAATTCTTTTTTGTTGTTGTTTATATAAATAACATTTATAATAAATGTAAAATTTTTCTACTTGGAAGCTGTTCAAGGCAATATACAATATACATATATAAAAATGAAAAATATATTAAAGAGGAAATGGCAAATAAACAATATAAGTTCTCAAAAAATTTAAAAATATCAATAATAACAAAATGTACTTATACAATAAAATATACTTTTATCAGAACTACAAATTAAAATGTTTCCGAACTACAAAGCCATTTTAATTTCAAGTTTAATTAAATTTTTATACAATATTTTATACAATTCATATGTTTGTTTCTATTATACACACTGCATGTAATACATGTGTGCATTTCATTTTCTTTACCGTAGTTAACTTTAAGGAATACTTTATCAGATGTTGAACTTGTTTTGACAATCATTTTCATTCAATACAAAAAGCTGTGGACGTTTTTTTAACAGTATCTAGGGGATTAGTAAAGATATTTATTTGTCTTTCGTCCATTATCATTTAAAAGGTTCTGGAGAATCATAAAGACTGCAGGAAAAGTTTATTCATTACTTTTTATAGTTTTGGAGCAAACATTTAAGCTGTAACGTTTTATGTACTAAATCTTATACATCTAAAGATAGAAGCAAAGGTATAAGAAAATAAAGGTAAATATAGTATGCGATAAGTCATGTATTTTGTTGTTTATTGATTATTAATAAAGAACACCTAAGTCCGTGACTAGAGTTCAATCTTTTAACGGGTTGGGATCCACTCTTCGAAAATATCTGCATATTTTTTAACATCTGAAATATTAAAAATACATTTCCATCAATGATAATCTTTAGAAATAAAGATTTCCTAAAAAGAAAAAAAAAAAAGAAGATATTTATAATGCTTCATACCTGGCTTAGGAAACCGTTCTGGATGACGCATTATATAATCTCTCAGTATCGCATCCTTTCTTGCAAATCTTAAATCAGATGCCCAATGTATACCACAACCGATAAGAAAACCAGCTATGGACGCCAATACTATGTATGGCTTATCTACAAATCGAATACACTTAATAATATGATTGATAACAATATGACAGCTGCATTAACATTACATGTAGGATACAAAGGGAAGAAATTAGATTTTTCCTATGAAATGATAACAAAATTAATTCATTACTGTAGTATATTAAAAATTAGTATGTATGTAGTAAAAATAATGAATTCAAGATCATATATAAATAGGTTACATTACAATTTCTTGACTCGAAAGTTAAGCATTATATATCGTAATAGCAATTTGCTTTAGTTTGTAAAAGGGAAATCACATAGCAGGAGACTAAAATGCATTTCGTTAAAACGTGTTCCCAGCATTTTATTTTTGTCATCAGAACAAATGAAAGTATACATAATAAATATTGTAACTTATTTAGTATCTCCCCGAAATAAACTAACAATGAATTATAGTTATTACGAGGTTAATTATGTTAAAAATAATTTACTTTATCAACCTACTGGCTGTCATGGGTCTTTTTCCTGCCACATTTTTAAGCATTACTGCAAGTGCCAGCGAAATCGTAGTACATGGCACATAATAATATCTGAAAATATGATTAGATCGATCCAAAGGTGTAGGTTCAAGAAGATCTAGTGCCCACTGAGCAGGAAACTTTTCTTCTATCTCTCCCATTTATTCGTTTCTTAATACGTAATAGGTATCACAAATGATTATACAAAGTGTAATCACAAATGTTGATTAAATTTGTATGTTTCACGTAACTCTGCTACTTTTACTTATTTTTGCGCATGCGTATCACGTAATATGCTTTTACTCTATGACGTTATTAGGACTTTGGGACATTGGGAACTGGAGGTACAGAAAGCGTGCAACCTTATTCAATGCACAAATAGGTGGCGACTGGCAAACTATATAAAAAAAATGGTATATACAAACCAAATCAAAACTAAAAATATAAAGCAAATTACAAATCTATGAGTTATACTTTCATGGTTAAATATCATACATTGCTCTTTGCGTCTTTTTTTCTTTTTTTTTTTTTTCTGTAAAAAGAATCTTCTGATAAAAGAATATTAAAAGATATTATTATATATAAGATATAAGATATATTATAGTTATTATCTAAATTTGAAGTAGTATCCGTAGGGAATATTTTAGTCGTTTGCTCATGTTTTCTCGAAATATGCTTGTAACACAAGTGGAATTGAATAAGTAGGAATGTTGGTTGAATACAGGAAAGCGCAATGCGAAGGATTATTAATTATTCGATACTACATGCCACAGAAGTGGTCCGTGTTCGCCTGCAATTAGCCTGGGGTCCTGATTATGAATTAAAACGACCACATCGCTCCTCGGATCAAAATGTTAATTTATGTATCGTTTACAGTATCATGCAGGTGAAAAATGGACCAAATTCGTGTTCTTGTTTCCGGTTTGTTTAACTCGTTCTTTTCAGACAGATCGTGTTTCGTTCGTTATCTGATAGATGGAGTTCTCGTTCGTACTTATCTTCTTACGATGCAAACAAAACCAATGCGTTTATAGATAGGTAAGTATTTGTTCTCGTCATATTGCATATGCAATTATATAACAGTTTTACTAGAGAGAAGGAGAGAGATGGATATCTAAATTAGTCACGATATAAACAATTTTACTTTATAATATATTAAACACATGTTATATATTACATATATTTTAAAAAGCTTTAAATTAAATTTGAGTGAAAAGGATTTTCAACTTATTTTATTCGATATAATTTGTACAACCCTTTACGTCATTGAATTATGTGTCGTACCAATACACATTTTATATCCCTTTATTTTATTTCTTTATTTTTTGGTATTTTGAGGGAAAAAATTTGTCAACGAATAGAGGTATAAAAGTACATATATATATATATATGTAGACGAAGCAGCTCTTCGAACAGCTCGAATAATGTGTAATTGATGTAATACGATATAATGGGATTACATGTATAATACGGTGGATGAAGGCGAGGCATTAGTATTTACGTATGGGTGTAACACTCGGAAACACTGGACTAGATCTTTCGCAGATCGTGTTTGTCTTATGGGCTCTTTTCTTTCCTTCTTCTTCAACATTATCAATTCTGCCTAACAGTTTGTCAATTAATTATTTATGTTCTATGTCAACATTTATCGATTTTTATCGATCGATGGTATCGATTCTGAAGCGTTCCATTTCTTTTATAAAACACAAAAGACACACAAAGTTAATTGACAATTCGTACTTTTGTCAGATATAACATGATTCGATTGGATTCATCCGTTGCTACGCAAGGAATCGTCACGAACTCTGTGCCGGCTGTCGCGCGAGCAGATTGCAAACACCTGTCCACCAGAAAATATTCACCGTTGGATATTCACGACGAAGCTGCCACGGCAGAAGGTTTGTCAGCTGCGGTAGCAGCTGAGGTAAGCGATCGTCTTCGCTGGAAATACTCGAGACCTGAGACGACGATATACAGATCAACGAGTTTACTTTCGATCTTCTGCGTGGACCGTGCCCGTTTTCTTCTCAAATTTCTTCACCGATTGGCTTCACGATCCACAGATTTTTCAATATTCCGATCATTTTGCTAGCCTACATATTTTCTATGGATTGTATTTCGTGGTTAGACGGTCGAGTGAGCTCGCCAATGTATTCTAGCCGGTATGTATCCAAGAAATAAATCAAGCGTTGTTAAACGGAATCCATCTGTTAACCGGCTGACACCTCTTTTTTTTGTTTTTGTCTTAAAGAATGCTTGAATTAGGAATTTGTTTGTTTTGTAATTAATATGATGTGCTATCTAAGACAAGCGGAAAGGTATTGAAACATAAATTCGAAACATAAACTTAAAACATAGAAGAGCAAAACAAATTGCATTATATTTTATCGCATTATAATTGTCATAATTATACTATATCGTTTAAAACAGTTTCGATATACTTAAACAAAAGCAAAGAACGTTTTAGAATTTATTTTACATAAAAGATAGGATAATTTATTGTATAAATGAAATAGTAGATCTAATTTTTATTTCCAAAGTCTGTTTAATTTATTAGAAATATACAAAAAGAATACATTATTTTTCTTAGTTACTTTGTTCTTAATAGTATGCTTTTGTTTTTGTTGAAGTTGGGCAAAGTCGAAGATAAGAATGCTTTGATTCGTGGAAGCAAAATCTATGGATAATACAGGAAGAGATTGCGTTAATCTCAAAATAAGGTACAACAGGTTACATACAGAATATTAATATGTATACACGATATAAACTTATGTACGACGCGTGGCATCATCAAATATCCGTAACACCTAAAAAGTCTAGCGTTTTTTGCCTAGTTATGGAACGTGCAGATTGCTCATAAGATTCACGTTCAATTAGCTGGAAATTAGCGTGGTTCATAGGGTTTTAAGTATTTTATACGCTTAATAGTAAACAACTCGCTATAATATAGCGATGTTTAGTTTACTTTATTATTAACAATAATCGGCTAAAACACTAATCATTCACCATCATTCGACGGATGTAGTGTTCGAGGTAAGATGGAGTAATGACATATACATATATTTATGTTTATCGCATTGAATCACAATGGATACATAATTTGTCAATATATACATAGCTCGCTATCTTTAACACCAAGATATTAATTTCACTCTCTGTAAAAATAATTGTGTTTGTAATATGTTTGAAAAAAGCGAGAATTTCTTAAACTTGGTGCCATTTAAGTTATTTGCTGGATTGATATATTAGATTGACTTTCTTAGAGTTTTTTTCTTTCTTTCTTTTTTTTTTTTTTTTTTTTTGAAATTTTGACGACACATTATTTCGTATGTAATCTATCTTATGTATGATTCAATTTTTAGAGAGCCTAGTAATACCGAAATTGGAGTATTTATCTTCAAAGCGGATAGTTTTAACACGTAATTCCTATGGTAAGCAGCTGCAAAAGTGACTTTTTGAAAAATTACGAAAAAACTGTTCTTACAAAGTTGTTAAGAAACTAATGTGTTATGTAAAATAGCTAGATAAACTTGTTTTTAAAGAAGAATTCAGCCCTCATCTCACTGTTTTCAAATGATAGTAATGCGAGATATATCGTAAAGATAATTTCAGTGTCGGAAATGCCGTATATTATAACGCGAATTCGCCGCTATGTACATTTATGAATTATCTGCTAGTGTGCGCGCGCGTAGAAAGTGCAGACAAGAAATTTCTTCGTAGAGGAAAAATGTCAGACATGCGCGAAGAATATGAGTTTCGAGTCTCAGCGTGTTTTACTTTTGAGGGATATTGTCGCGCGCTACAAGTACCTTTATTACGAATATACGTAATTTGGCTGCGTAATATTTAAGTTGTAACACCCCTGGTCCGCGGTGTCGAGACGCGTTGGTGGGAGGTAGCCACGTGATCGAGCGCGTGTTCAACAATAACAGCTGCACTGTTGCTGTTGCCTCAATTCACGTTCAGCCACCGTCGAAGTCGGTTCTTTTTCATCGATCTTTTCCAGTGCGAAGCTACTTAACTGGTCAGAAAGGGAAACGAAAACATCAAACGTCTTATTAACAAAACTGATTAAGCTATTTGATTCGAACTAGTAGGTTTACATCATAAATTTTTGTGAAAATCGAGTCGGTTAACGCGTCGTAATTTCGGTCGGACATATATCGATCGATCGATCCGTTCGATGAAATCGAATCGTGCCGCGAACCAGATCGTGCTATAATCGATAAAATATATAATCGCGTAGCCGGGTTGTGGGCCGTGGAAATTGGATTTTCAGCGTCTCGTTCGAAAATAGAACGAAATTTACGATTTACGAGCCGGTGTTCGTGATCGATGTGCACCTGCAAGGAATAGCGTGGGATGCTGTAAGCCAAGGCGACTGCCGGCTAACATCGCAGCTACTTGGACGTGAAACGTATCGATAGGGAACGATAACCGAACGAGGATGCTTCCTGCTAGAAGATTAATCGTTGCCGTGTTTGGTGTTTGCTTGTTGACCGCTCTTCTTGAGGTAAGCAAGCGTTTAAGGTCATATAAGCGTACTTGAAGGAACGACTGTTGTGAGATTTTTAAAAACAATGATTTTTCTTCCCCTTTTTTCTACTTAACAGTTGCTTAAACAGTGAACAGTTGCTTAAAAATGGTTGAAAGCATTCTCTGGAAAGGTGAACTCGTAGGAATTTTTGTAAGATCATTCTACATAGAGTGTATAATTTATTTTTGCATGATAGGACATTTCCTATATCGGTATATCGTAAAACATGATTTCGAAGAGAGGTAACGTTAGAAAGCGAAGGCAGAAAAGTATATACGGAATCGAAAGCTCGTACCGGATATAGAGAATTAATTAAACTAAGCGTAAACTTCTATATATTCGACCAACCTAACCCCAATCAACGTAGAGATTTAGAAACTAATTGTCATCTATGACACAACTGTCAATTTTCTTAAGGCAGAGTAGATAATTTGCTGGTTCCACTTATCGCGCTCTATAAAGAACAGATCGTTTTCTTTCAGATATTCTTTTTGCCAGCAAAAAAGATATTGGCGTGTTTTCCCTTTTCGTACACGCTTTTTATGGTGTGAGCTTGCTATGTCCATAGCAAGGTGTGATCGTGAGCTTTTTCTAACGTTCCCTCGTCTTATTCTATTCGCTCGACAGACATTTTCTACTCGTTGGCATAATCCTGGCAAAGCCGCTTGCTGAAGGTACTTTTGCTCTTACAATTAACGGAGAAGAGGCATTATCGTCGTTGTTTACTATCTACCTGTGGATTAAGAGTCGCGTAGAGGAAGTGACGATGATGAAATTATTGAATTCATCGTTCGCATCTACGTAACGTATTCTGGTCTAGAGCAATATCTCATACGTTTCCAATCGTTTTATGCAGTCGTGATAAGCTAAAAGCTAGACCGAGTCAGTACGGCTTTGTAAGTACATATGTACATAGGTACGTTCGGAGAATAAAGAAGCACGGAAGGAAAAGAATAAGTCTCCAATGATACGTGTTTGCCTGGAAAAACCGAATTAGCATTTAATCCGAGTTATCTTAAACTTATATTTAAAGGATCTTATTAAACGTTACGATTTATACGTTTGTAATAGATTTGAAAATATTCGCTGCCAAATATTGACTGCCACTTTTAATGCTTTTGTACATACTTCAAATAAAAACAAGTAAATATAGAACGTAATTGTTCTTCCATGATAAATTCAATTTTATTAATTGATAAATAATATTTATAAGTTTGAATCAATTGATAAAAAATGAATGAGCGGAGACGTTACACGGTTTATTTCGTTCTAACGAGAGTTTCAGCCGGTGTAGAGACAGGATATGATTTACGGTCGAAACAGGATGAATTGCGTAAGGAGTGTGTACGATCTTGAGCCACGGAGGAAACGATAATTCTCGACAATTACCGCTGGTCGTTGGCAAATATTTCGGGGGGAAATCGATCGAAGGAATAAAGGAAAATAAAGTACGGTCGCGCGATATCAGGCGTTTCGAACCTCGACGAAGATTCTTCTCTCGACCGATTCCGAAACGGTGGATTATCGGTTTCGAGGGATATAAAACGCGGTGCTATCTCGTTTCGCTTCTACCGTCGCAATTTTCTTCGTGCTCACGGTAATTAGAGGAATTAGGGAAAGTCCGAGGTGTTTTATTGTAATTAAAGAGTTGGAAGGGATTCTACGTAGATAAAATAATAAAAATGTTTGGATTTGAAAACGATGCTAAATCAAGTAGAAGTACAGAGATTGATTATCAAGACAAGTTCGATACATCGATCTATCATCGTGATGTCGTGATATCGTGATATCGTAATATCGACCTAGCAGCTATTATCGACAATCCAAAATCCTGATGATAGCACGAGTTGACATTAAGATTAATAAGATTAAGAGATCGTTTAACGCGGGAAATCTTGACAAGTTGTAGAAAATCTTCGGGAAAAATGTGAAATACACTCTCCTCGAAGATTTCCGGGAACTATTTCTTTTCGCGCTTCCATGTCTATTCTTTGGCCCTGTAACGCGATTTTCCTCAGAATCAAAGAATTCTAGCCCCGTGTCTTCGTATCCTATAATAGCGCTAAATACTTCAAAATCGCGAGACAATTACTCGAGTCAGCCACGAAGAAAGGAGATAAAAGAATAAAGAAATTAAAGAGCGAGCTAAAAGCAAAGAAAGAAAATAATTGTCGATGAAACCAGAGGGGAAATGAAGCAGACATTTAATTGCGTAATTGCGAATTTTCACCCTTCTTCTACGGGCTAATTATCCTCGCTGCAGAGATCATCGACGATAGATAAAGATCGGTTCTCACACGGGTCTCGTTAACGACACTCGCGGAAGAACGGGAAGGGGGATGGAGACTGGTCAACTCGAGGGAAAGCAAAATAAAGAAATACAAGAGAAGAAGGAAAAGGAGGTGACGAGGGGTGAAAGAGGAAGGGAGCCCTTTATTTTGAGTACTGTGCATGCATATATGCATTAGGATTCAGGGCGAAAGGTGGACGTACAACGGAGATAAGATTTGCGAGGGGCAACTTGGCAAGCGAGGCGAAAATACGCGCCGTAGAAATTAACGAAAGCTGGCGAAACGGAAAAGGGATGGAGATAGGGTTGGAGCGTAAGGCGAAAGGCGAAAGGCGAAAGGCGAAAGACGAAAGGCGGAAGGACAAAAGTGGAGTCCAACGTGTGCGACAACGACGATCGCCTGGGCAGAGAAACAAAATGAGACACGTGGAAACGGAATAGAACGTTAAACGAAGAAGAATGGAAGAGACGAAAAGTAAGAGTAGACGGGTGAAGAACGAAACTCGGATAGGATATATGCGCCGACGTAAACGAAGGATCGACGAACACTTTTTGTAGAAATATGTTCGAAGGATTTTGAAAGGACTCGTCTACGTTATCGTCTTTGACGAACTTTTCGGTCAATCCTCTATGCTAAATTTACGTATAAATTTGGTAACAGCTCCGTGCTCCGTGCGAATAAAAATTCTTTATTCCGTTTTGGAAGGGTTTTCAGAGCGAAAAATGTTATTCGCAATAAACCTTCGTAAATTACCGTTGCTACTCGCACGAACGAATCACAGGTTTTGTTTCATCGCAAGTAGAAAAGAATTGAACAATGGTTTGAACAAAATAACAGAGATTCTGCGTGTTTCTAGATTTACTTTTTTCATAAATGCCGGACCATGTGCCGGAAAGATAGAACCGGCAAATGAAAACAGCTAAACGGAGAAAGGAAAGGAAAAGAAAGAGAACGAAGGGAACGAAATTCTTATAAAGCTACGTAGATCGTTGATTTAGGAAATGCAAATGAAATAAAACGAAGGAAAAAATAAAACGTAGGAACGAAAAGAGAGAATGAAACGAATTACGAAGGATGCGGAAAATTACCGTGGTAAAGTGCAATGGAATCTAGTTGGAAAGATCAACGGCGATGAGAAGCGTGGACGCGAGAAGTCGTGGGAGCTGACAAAAGGCTAGCTGTTGCTGAGAAAGCTCGTTTCCTCTCCTATACGTATATTATGTAGGTATGTACGTTGTATATGTTGGTAGCTATTGCCGCGTGTACTAACAAAGTGCGAAATGTTGTCACTGTCCACTTCGCTTGACGCGTTAAGGGAGGAGTCGGTCCTGGAATATCGTCGACCATCGAATATCTTGTGAAAATTCTTTTAAAGTTGGAAAAGCGAAGGGCGGTGTATCATCGAGTCGTCGAACGTACACTTACGATACGTTTGTTCGTGATAGTAGCCTACTCGGACAGTTTCTTCATAGAATTTTTATTCGATTCGAAGATTGGTATCTTGATAATCGAAGGTTAGAAGAGCAATAAAGACTCTTAATGCATCGAATGCTCGATACGAAATTGCTGATCTTTTAAATCTATGAAATTTTCATAAATTTAAAACGAGAGTGATCAGCGCTGCGAGAATAAATGTCAAGCTTTTCCGTCTTTTGTAATTCCATTCTGACGGATTATTACAAGAAAAACAAGAAAAGGATCCGTCTTTACTTTTTAATTCGTAGAAATCGAGTTAAAAAGCATGTTGATCGAAGTACTTAAATTACCGATATTCTCACGATATTAACGAAATTAATTACACGGTGGCTCTATCGGCATCCTAGCCCAGCGCTATTTTATTTCAAAGTTTAGAATATCATTATTGTCAAGCACGTCTTTTCACAACTGTATATAATTTAAACAAAAAAAAAAAAAAAAAAAAAAAAAAAAAAAAAAAAAAAAAAAAAAAAAAAAGAAAAGAAGAGAAAAGATTACCAGCGAACATACGCGCCATACGAATTGCAAGTTTCGAGGATGAAAGGAAATGGATGATTTAAAAGTTGCGCTGTAACTTTTTGACCTAGTTTTATCGTTCGTTCATCGGCTCTGTTAATTCGATTCGAGTGCGCTCTTTGCTAAAGCTACTCGTCCAACAAATTAATTCGCGTTAAATAAAATCACAAACTAAAAGAAAAAAACAGAGAGCACCATATTTGTACAACTTTTCTCCTCGTTTCTGTCCCCCCCCTCCCCCTTCTTAATTACGTCCCCTGTAAAATGTAAAATGTAAAGTGTAAAATAAAAGACACGACCGCTCGCGTTCGACAATCCTACGGAAGAACGCTGGAACGTTGTCCCAACGGTGTGGAAGCCTAGTTTCGCGTGCGTTCGTTCGCGTCGTGTCGCGTCGCCATAAATGGGTCGCCTTTCACGAGAGAGCGTCCCATTCTCGTGGAAAGGTTCACGGGCCCATGGAATATTTAGCGATTTTAGCGAGCAAATTCGTGTCTATGCACAAAGCGCATCGCTAACGTGGAAACCATCCCGCGTGCACTCGAGAAACGGATTAACGAGGGACGGATACAGACGCGGATGGATCATCGAGCAGAGCGTAAAAGGCCACAGCGAAAAATTCGCACGGCAACGAAAATGTCCGAGAGAAATCGAAACGCTTCGGGGATTGTGCGCTGTTACTCGGAATAAAATAAAAATCGAGCCGCGCGTGAAACTTTTGAAACCAGATGGGAAAAGTACGTCGTGCCCCTTTTTTCGCCATTTTTCTCCCCTTTTCCTCTTCTTTTTGTGGAACGTAGTAGACTCGAAGTGCAGAGCGTTTTCGAAATTTTTTGAAGCGCTCTTGAAAGAGAATTTTTTTCTTTTTTTTTTTTTCTTTTACAGCATCCTCCGACACGGCATTCTCGAAAACGCTAGTTGGAATTCTTGACGGAAAGAAATTTATTACAGCAGAGAATAGGAATAAAGTAGGGTATAAATAATAGTGCTGTAGATGAGGTAGTAATAATTGGAAAAAAAAAGGACACTGGTCGGTACTATCTCGAATAAATAACGTTTCGTAAACAAGTGCTAAGCTGTTTTAAAATATACAAAGACACGAACACGGAGAACGGAAAAACGATATAATACGTATGTACGAACGAGATGAAAAGAAAAATGCGAAAATGTTTAAACGTAAACGAAATAAATTAAGAACGTGTAAAGGCAAGGGGGAAGAACGTATGTATACGTATATATACATATATATATGTGTGTGTAATATATATTTATAGATAGATATATACGTAGGACGAAATTGTGCTGTACGAATAAAACCACGTAACGTTAATCCATCGATAAGTATTCGCGTCTAGCTATTTCTCTTCAGAATACTTTAAGCCAAGATAATTGCAGAGGGAGAATCTTCAACGTCTCCAATTTCACTGCGAGTTAAGGAACGAGACTTGGACGCTTTTATCGGAAGAAAAATCTTGCGGAACGCGAATTTATTACATGCACACACACACACACACACGTAAGAAACTCGTCTAATTACTCGTAAAAAGCGACTCATAACGAAACAATAGGAAAGATTTCGACGATAATCAAAGCGTATGCAGCATTTATCGTGTGTAGACTGTGGCGAATCGACAAAGGTCGCCTCCGAGTCCGCTGGGAAGCCCATTGTGTCGAGTTAGTAATGCATTGGCGCGTGTGTGTGCACAAAAATTAATGAATCGAGCGGGTCAGGCGGAGCAGAGAGCATCAATTTCCGCGGCAATTTCAATTCCTCTCGCTCCGGGAAACTTTGTGTCGCGAAAGCAAAATTAAACGCTTCCATTCTGGGAAGACGCCGCGAGCCGGTGGCAGAAGAACCGACCGCTACAATGTGACGCGTAAGCGATCACGGAGAAATATTCTCAATTTAATATTTGTCGTAGATACGTATATCGTGAAACGAACGAACGTACGATACGGTTGCGACGCGTGCGCTTATTAATACAAATTGTTACTAATATTATCGTTACGATGATAATGATATCGTCTTAATTAACGTCACAGTCAATGCAGTCATTTAGAAGAACTGTTACGCTACTTAACCTAATTAGTAGCTTTGTAGATAGGAAAAGAAAAAGAGTTAAACGTTGTACTATTACGTATTATATACGCGAAGCCTCGTTCGCTAGTACCAGGACATGGCGTACGAGACAGATACGCTGATATAAATCAGGCAGCTTAACGTTATTGTTGTTTGTATCAGCCCTGAATATATACCTATGGGAGAACACGACTGACGTCTACTTGTAGGTTGATGGCGCGTGGATCGCAGCAAGGGTCGGGGAAACCGACGCGACGGGATCGCCGGAACCGACGACTTCTCGTTCCCATGGCATGCTAATGAGCCTCGTAAACCACGAAATACCCCAGTGAACTGAATAACTTGCCGACGATGTATGTAAGAAACCAGTTAGCGTGATAGCTAAAACTCTCAACTAATATCGCAGTTTTTTCATATATTTCATAGCGTTTCGTTATTCGATATTTTCACGCAAGAAGCAGTCTGCTGACGAATCGCGACTAGTTTTGCCGAAAGTACGTAGCGGATATAGTTTTACGGTATTTAGTTTTTTTAGGAAAACGCTTAGATAAAAAGATCTTTTCTTAAGTAGATACGCGAGTCGATCAAAGAGTCAGTGCTTTTTCTTTCTTCGCATGTTCTGCATGTTTTTCGAGAAATTTAGATCTCGTCCGATCGTTATACGTTCCTTCTAATAATCGTTAACGTGACTTTTTTCCACGATGCTCGTTCTTCCGAAAAGGTTGTGGGTCGGTTGGGCGAGTGCCACCGGAACAGAGCGACCACGCTCATCACTGGCAGATTGCTTTCTTAGCCGTGACCGTCGCCAAGTGTAAAGCTACGTCGGCGCTCGTTAACTTTGACCAGCTCGTTAGCACGTGCGTACGCTCGGCCAGTCTGCAGAAGAAACTCTGAATTTTGGTCCACGAATCAAGCGCCACTACAGTTTCCACTCTAGCTTCTCCTTCTCCGTTTTCCCAACTTCCTTATGTTTCTTTGATATAACCATCGCGCGGATTCTCGTTTTCTCTTTGACTTTGCTAGCCGCGCAGCTACACGATACATCGCAGAGCAGTACGCGATTCACTTACAAGCGATCTCGACCGTTTCGTACCTCGGATGAAATTGAGCGAGTTCAATCGAAAGCGATAGACGAAGCAAGCGAACGATACGAATATACCTACGTGTTAAGAAATAGCATGACACGTATGTATGGGTTTCGAGGGTTGGAACGAAAGTAGAGTGAAAGCTGCGGAAAGCAAATTGACAGGGAGATACGAACTGCTTTCATCGAGCGGATCAAGCGAAAGACTTGTAAAACGACGATATTATCTCACTGAGTAGGTACTTGCAAGTACGAGTACAAGTACAAGTACAAGTAGAATAACGACCACGTATTTTCAACTTGGTCGCTCTTGCGAATTTATCGACTACGATAACCGAGATGTACCTGGCTCGTGGCTTGTCTATAGGCCCGTATTTAATTCTATCCCGATGTTCGTCTTTCGCTTTTCCTTTTTTCTTCTTTCTTTCGGCAAGCAAGTGCAACGCGATTTTTTGAAAAATTTTCTCTAGAGAGGCGCTGCGCAGCAAACGGCCCTCTAAAGTCTAAAGAACCGCGTTCCCATTTCTTTCGTGGCGTTGTGAAAAGAGTCGCCGGAAACGTGGCTGATCTTTTTTTTCCGGATCTGAAGCGAACTGCAGACTCGCTTGCTAACCGAAGTCAGGCAAACTGGTGCAAGAACTTACGACGAAACAATTGAGTTTAACTCGTTCTTTTTTTTAACTTTTACTTCTTTGGTATAAAATTTGACAGTGTTCTCCGTCTCTAGCTTTTTAAATTATTTTACTTGACGACTACGTCCATTAAAGCGGTAGTCGCGATTCCAATCGATTAGAACACAGTTAGAAGTATACAAAAGGAAAACAAAAAACAAAAGATATTACGGCTTTGACGGTTTAACTTTGACGGTTTGACTTTACGAAGAAATCGGCCGGCAGAGAAAGATTCGAGCCAGTATTTTCCTCCTATGTATACCTCGCGTTACCCGGTAACGTGTGGAGAGACGCGCGTTCGCTTTCGTCGTTTCCATAGAGTAAAACTTTACGACGCGCCTAGATATATTCGCTGGACGAGGGCGATCATTTTTTTCAACGAAACGAAAAGATCGTCTCTGGTCGACCAGCTTCGAGCAACATTAAAATCGACTAGTAAAAATCATGACTATTTGCAACGGTATGTCCAAGTATGTCCACGGCCGTTCGTTCTCATACGTTGGATGAAAAGGCAACTGCGTAGGAGGCAGTTTGCGGGCCGCCGCAGGGTCTGCAAAAGGAGGAATCCTGTAACCAGACCGAGCCCGAGTCAAGTTTTGGATATAGGAAGGCGGAGGATCGAGGAACAATAGGGTGGTAGCAGAGATAATTATCAGAGTCGGCGGCGCAGCTGCGTCGTGTCGATTCGTTGCACCCTCGAGGCCGTACAATCGAGCTCGTGCAACAGTCAAAAGCCACGAGGAAAAGTTCAGCGTGCCGTGACACCGCACTTTGCCGCATTGGCCATCGTGTCCTGTTCGCTCGAACACGTGCGCAACCCTTTGACCAGCTCGTCGCCTTCAACGGCCTCTCCACGGGTCGTTGCATAAATGCAACAGGCTGCAACGGACTAGGAGGACCGTTCGAAAAGTTTACGCCGATGTGTAAGCGACGTTAAGGGACGCGCTGCTGCTGTTGTTTTCGAGTTTCTGCAACTTTGGTCGAAGGACTCAGCTATGGGGCAAAAGAGATGTGGTTAGCGGGGAATTAGATAAAGAGTACCATTTGGTGTACTCGCTGTTTGTAGCAAATATTCCCCATGCTTTTCGTCGAATAGATTTTTTGTCTTTCGATAGCGAAGCTGCTAAAACGATATTATTCTTTGTATTTATCTTTGTCCATTATCGATTCGTATAATGCAAACGCACAAGTAAAAATTGCCAAGTTCAAAGCAGCGGCAATAACCGTCGATGAATAAAAAATAAGTGTCTTCGTTGCGGCCAGAAGCGCAACTTGAAAGAGAATTACGATCGGATTAATGGCTTTAAAGGTGCGTTTTTACGCAGGTATGCGCCTAGGAACAGAGAAATTATCGAGCAAAGGTTCGTTCGATATTTTAACTTTACTCTTCTTCGCGCTTCTCAGAAAAATTCACCTTGTGAAACGTAATATGCGCGTGAAAAGGTATTTTGCATTTGCACGCGTGCGTTTCGTTTTCGGTCGTCGCTAGGACAGGAAGATGGAGAGAAAAGGTTGAAAGAAGGACGAGCGGTGCACGGACCGTTGCGTAAACACACGGTAGGATACAGCTAGTAATTTGGTTACTACCACCGAAATATCGAAGCGACGAACGTTCGCATAACGAAATTCCATTTACCTCGTGTTTATTATTCGTATATCGAAATCGAACGTAACTGGCAAAAAAAAAAAAAAAAAAAAATAAATGGTCGGGTTTGTTTCTTTCCAACTGAAAACCGATAAACTAAATATAAATTCTTCGATGTTACTTCTTAGTTTCTGTTATTTCATCCGTTATTTCAATTTTATTCGATATCATCGGGCTAATAGGTTTCCGAAAATATAGCTACTTCTTCTGACCTTATTCGACGTTGAATAAACAGAATATCGCCGAAAGAAATAATTTTACGAACCGAACGACGTTACCGAGTCGCGATGACGTTACGAGTTACGATAAACTTTCTCGAGTTGAAGCATAGATCGGAGGTTGACCGATCAGCTTTTCTCCATCCTTACTTACGGTTAGACCTAAATTATAAAAGATAAATAACGTACGTACAGGAGGAAAATATTCGAGAGCGAGTTGATCGCAACGGCACGGTGAAACGAAACGCTGTCGAACGTTGCTCTTAAATCGAGCGATGCTCGCGTTCCTGTGCATCCCTATTTCATAAATACACCGGAGTGCACCGATTAAAACGCTCGCTGTTTTCACTTTCCTCAGCACGGATCACGAATCTCGACTAAATATCCCGACAGAGTAAAAGCATTACGTATTTATATCCTGCTCGGATAATCGGTGCTCGGTTATGAATTTCAATCTGAACTTTTTATTCGAAAAGACTAAGTATAATAACGTTTCAATTTCGTTATAAACGCGGTTATTATAAATCTACTTTTTCAACGGGTTAAACGCGCAGTTGATGTTATTTTAGTTGCCATTTAGACTGCTCGTAAATGCAAAAAATGTGTCTGCGCATAAAGAGAAAACAAAAAAGTGTAGTATACGTTGAGCGATACTTGAGCAACGTATTCGATAAAACTGCGAACGCGTTATATACGTATGCGTATACGTGGAAGGAAATCCGACGAAATTTGAAATTTACATGGAAATCAAAAGTGGCCGGTAGTTGGAGAAAGACGGAGTAACGTGCGTAAATACGAAACATCGCAACGATGTTAACGACAATTCAAATATGTTCTCTCTCTTTTTCTTTTGACGTGACTCGAGAGCGGGCTTATCGATCGGGGCATAAATCGAAAAAGAGTTAAACGATGTGGTTAAAACGAAGGAAGGTTAGAATTGGCCAGAGAGGAAATTAAAAGAGAGAGAAATTTCTATGGCGCGCTACGACCAGGAAGGAGTAATTTTCAATCGGAATTTATCGGTGCGACGCGACGCTAGCAAACCGGCGCGATGTGGCGCTGAAGAAAAAAAGGGGGGATACAAAAGCCACCGCAATTACTGCTTCCGCTTTGTCCGTCCTGCCGGAAGTCCTATTCATACTCGTCGCTATGAGCGCCGTTACTTCCGTCATTGTAGTTACGGACCTACGACCGACCGATCGTAAATCATTCTCTTTCTGGTCTTTCCTCTTACAATTAGCCTTCCGTTGTAAAACAGTGGAAACGGAGTTTTACGCGACGCGTCATCCGACGATTAACGTAGCGATCGAAGTAGCGATTAATATCGTAAAATCGTAGAGGGGTAAGAAATAACAGATGGATCGGCTTTTAGCAAAATGGTTGTTGACAATGTTGCTCGATGTTCCGATCTTACGATGGATACGACCGAGTCTCGTGATAGTCAGCCTCGACGTCCAAGATCCAACTTGTGATAGATTGCGTTCGCAGAGACTTTGAAGTTGCGACGGTTGCCCCGAACGCGATAGATCTAGATCATAACGTATCCCCTTATGGATGCAACATGGTCTACCTGGACTGTAATCGATTTTGAAGACGATGTAGTCCCGTGAAAGATTGCCTCTGAACATCCGTTTACGAAACAAAAGGTACGTCCTTTTACCTCGTCCTCGGCTCGACAACTCGCGAGCCTTGCCAACGTAAAATGATCGATTGCTTTCCATTCGTTCCAACTTAACACCGAGGGAGCAAGAATTACGTGAATAAAGAAACCGGAAATCGCGTTTTCCGAACAGCTGCAAGATTTCAAACCGCGAAGAAAGCGACGTAAGGAAAAGTTACGATAACGCGAGTAAAGAAGAATCGAACAATGACGATCGTTGTTATTATCCTTGGAAACGCGATTCGAGGCAGATTCGTTGGGTCGCGTCGCGTCGGGAGGGGTGCGGTTACAAGCGCGGAAAAATGCTCGGAAATTGTTAAAGACCGTTTCGAACCGCGGCCACTCGACCGTTTACGCCAGCTTCTTTCGACGATGCAATTTCCTGTTCGCTTCCCGTACGCCAACCCTACTGTTATCGATTAAAGGCGAGGAGCCCTCCGGACACTACACCGTTGTACCTCCGCCATGCCTCACCGGTCGTCTAGAAAATTATGTTTTTCGCTTGCGTGAAGGCCCTTTAAGATCATCGTCGTTATTATGACTCGTGTAACTTATATAAAGGGAAAGAAGTGACTTGCGGTTGATGCGCGTATCTGTCGCAGAGGGATGACATATTCTGCAAGTATTCTCGAGTATTACAAATCGCAGATATAAATGAAAGACTTTGGCGATCGCACGTATGAATCGTAATGCCGAGTAATAGTCATAATACGCGGAGTTTCGTTGTTGTTTTCGCGTTCACAAGCTGCGATAAAGAAAAAAAGGGAAAGAAGCGCGAGCGGTACCGACGCGTAGCCACCTGACTCGGGCCAACTCGATCTTTAAGTTTCTTTATTAATAAGGGGGTGACGTACCCGGCGCTGGGGCACCGCTGTTATTAACCCTTTTCACCGGACTTGTCTCGCCAGAAAATTGACAGGTTGCAACCTTACGCGAGGAGCCAGGATCGTGTTACGCTACCGATAAAACGACGCTCTAACTTACGAACGTTGCCCGTCTCGATGTATCATGCTCGTGCCGTTTGCCACAGCGATCTTCTTCCTTTCGGTGAAACACGCCTTCCACCTTTTTATCTATTATCGGTGAAAATCAGAAAAATCTCTGTCTTCGCTAACGTCTCGTCCGATTATATCGGATTGCACTCGTTATCCGCGTTCTTTGTCGTTTCTTCTTTTTCCAATGTAGTACGCGAGATGTTCTTTTACAGTATATTAAATGCTATGACGTTCGACAGCCGGTATTTTCTTCTCGAAATAAATGGGTTTACGTTCGACTCGCGACGAAGCTTTGTAGAGTAACAAAAGAATAAAATATCAGAGATGTTCGAATCTTTCCTTGCTAAATTGAAAAGCTGGCATTCGTATTAATAGAATAAATCGATGTTGTAAAACCTGCATTCGCGTTCAACGCAAACGTAACGTTTGCGTGAAAGAACAAAGCTCCATAGGACGATGTTTCTAATTGACAAACTCCAACGACAGTTGTTCCTTGCGAAAGACGATATTGACTGCAAACAGGATAACGTAACGAGAATAATAATTCCGTTGAGCAACTTTGTATTTTATATTAATTTACAGAGCTGGAATCAGAAAGCGAGAAAATACGGAACGTAATTTAGCTGAATTATCGGCTTGGCTCTTTGATTAAAACCTCGTAAAACCTCGGCTTTACCGACGTCGTCTGCATACTGGCTCGTTTAAGTCCATGCAGTCTTTTCTAGGTTACCGCGTTCAAGAAAATTCTCGAAAATTCTTCCATACTCTTCCGTGCTTATAGAATGGTCCGCGACATCGATATTTTTTACCTTAACCTTTTACCTTAAGCTTCGTTAAGCGGAGCAAAATTTAGACAAACGTACGAAGAAACGAAGAGTCGGTTAAAATTAATGGTCGGAAACGATGCAGTACGCGGATTACCAGTAAGGTATAGGCATATAGGGTGTATAGGTACGTTAAATTCGACGAAAGATCGTGCCAGCGATTAACGTCTCTTCTCGAGCGAATGAATTCACGACCGTGCGCTATCAATAGAGAATCGAGCGGTGGTTGCTGGACGTAAGGAGAAAATAAGAGGGACGAACGAGGTTTTACGAACGGACGGACGGTGGCTGGTGCAATGACGCACCTGATGGCTCAGTGACCGTTGGCGCGTGCCAGCAACCGGCTGCTGCCAGCTGCGACCAAGCTACCACTCGCTGCACCTCGTTCGTCGCTCTTTTCGTTATAAGCGACCATCTTCGGCCCTTCTGTCTCCATTGATTTCAAATGGCGCGGACGTGCCACGCGAACGCGCCGCTAGAAATCGATAGAAATCGATCGCTCGAAAAAAGTTCTTCGAAAAGAATTCAACCACGATTCTGTCCCAACGATTCTTTTCTCATCTATCTTGTTAACTTAACGGTATCAAAAGGGAACGTTAAATCGATTTGAAATAAACTGAGCTAAGTATTTGGCTGAAGTTATTATTATTACGTATTTGAATTTTATTTTTAAAAGGAATTTCACTTCACCACTGATGCTGAACTGTGGACCGCGTCGATCTATTTGTAAAGTGTTTCGATCTGTTCGGTTTCGAATCAAAATGAGAAATCGATAATCGATACGAATTCGGACCGGGAATTATTTCTTAGACGTTATTAGCTTATTTCTAAGAGATAAATTTTAATTCGCCTTTGACGCACAGTTTCCTTTCTTCGATTTATCGAAACGAAACACGCTTTCAATTAGTACGAATATTTTATTTTTCTTAGCTGACAGGCGTTTCACCGAAATCTGTGTCCCCTTAAACGAAATATCCGCACATTTAGCGAGTATCGATGCGGCTCGATTCGTCAATGACATGTTATGCTTCTAGCGTAAAGGGAAGGTAAAAGCGTGATTTGTCGGTGAACAGATCAGCCATTCGCTTCGGTACTCGAAAAGGGGAGAACGTTATTTAGGATCGTTATTTGCGTGTGAAAAGAAACGAAGCTTACGCCGGACAGTCGTCGAACATATCGGGACAAGGGTCGAACGTAACAAGGGTGAAGCTAAAGCCACGAGAAACCCTAATTGTTGACCGAACGAGTTTCCTGGTATATCTCGATAGCGGTTTCAAGCGCAACGAAAGAAAGGCGCAAGGTGTTGGCCCAGTCAGGTGGCTTTATCCTTTGGCACCTGTTCTCCCGAGCTATACAGTAAATTTAGAACAAAGCGATTACCAAGCCTGAGGTCTATTCGCTCGAATACAAAAGTCTATACTACTACCGAATAGCTTTGTTAATTCTAATCGACGCAATCACGAAATGGTAGTATGATAGTACACAAGTATAGAATAATAGTAGCAGTAAAACTTGTATTTCGAGTTTCCTGATAGACGATACGTCAAGCTGTAATAAATTACTTTTGCGCTTCTAGCTTTTTCCTTTTTCTCTTCTTTAATATGCTTCCTAAAGAATATCGATACAATTTAAGCACGAAATTTCCAAGTAATTAGAAATTCCGCTACATCTGTCGTTCCGCTACAGATCTTTTCGAAACCGGTTTGCATAACGGTTTCTCAAGTGTCTCTCCCTTCTGTATCCATTGACCGCGTCTTCTAAAACGATGGCTGCTCGATCGATCGAAAATCTAAAAAATTACAAAAATGTGGCTATCTCTTACGTAAAGTCGATACAAGCTTTCGATGTACGTCGAATTGCCTCTGAGCGAATCGCATCTGCCCTTGTTCCAGGTGAGCGAAGCCAGGCCGCACATCAGGCATCAGAAAGGCGGGAGCCATTGTAGCAGATGCGGTCCAGGCTGGGGCGCCGTGAACCATTGCGTCCGTGGCCATGACACCGAATGCGGCAAATGTGCACCAGGCACCTACAGCCCCCACCACAGCACCCAGCCCTGCTGGATCTGTTCTAGGTGCGGTCCAGGCCTCTACGAGGCGCATCCTTGCACTTCCAAAACGGATACCGTCTGCGATTCCTGTCACAGGCCTGCTCCGGATAATCTCGACTATCGAAACAAGTGTAAAGGTCGAACGAATTTGTTTCTCGCACCGGAGGACGCACTCGACACTGCGGAGCAGAGTATCTTGGTGAACGAACCCGATGGACAGGATCGGTTGGTTGACGGAGACAAAGTGCTGGAGAAAGACGCAGAGGCGGCCATTATCAACGGAGAATATAATTCTTTGGAAAGGTTCTAGGACCGGAATCGTTTAGTATAGTTGCTGCTACTGTGTTTCCATTTTTAAGGAAACGCCTTCTAAAGATATTACCGCGTTCGGTTAATCCGGACGAAAGAATCGCCCATTACCGTTAAGTTTTAGTCACCGTTGATCCGTCATTCTCTTCTTCCAAAATTAGTAGACAAAAATTCTACTCTCTAAGACTTGGCGATCTTCTAACATTCTGCGACAACTATATCTTGACGAACCGTGAAGAGGTTCACTTTCATTTCCCGATATCGTTTGAAACGTTCCTACGGTTCTACAAGATCCTGTTCGGATGAGTAAATCGGGATTGGAGATCGAGAGGAGGCTTTCTCCTGGGATATCGGGTTTCCTTGAATCGTCTGGAGAAAATTGCAAGATCCAGCTGTGTGGAATACCGAATACTCTTTTAGAAATTCATAAGACGAAGAGAGGACGATTAAGAAAGTTTTCGGCTTCGAATAGAAGCGGAAGATCGTGGATTAAGACTCGTTAGCCCCGTCGAGTTCGTTTGCAAGCTTTAAGACTGTGGATCAGATTGAAGGATTTTAAAATCGCTGATCGAATTTAAAATGTTAATCGATAGAAAGATTGAATTATTAGAACATATTATTATTCGAATGATCGATATCTGCGCTTTAAGTTAAGTCTCGACTGGTTAACGTCTACTACTTGTCAACGCTGGTGCTCGTTTTTTTTTTTTTTTTTTCTTCAATCTTCCTATTACGTACCTTTTTCTTGTATATTTTAATAATATGTATAAATATTCGAGAAGGAATTGATCGGCTTAGATCGATCCCTCGTTGCTAGTCAGTTAACCACTAAGTAGTCGGTAAGAGTTGTCATATGGAATCGACACGAGGTAATATTTGAACAGCAGTGTATACCGTACGCGTATGCCGTCATAGTTCAACTCTAAACGTAATATATAACGGCACGTCATCTTCCACCGAGCGATATATTGCACCTTTGATGTCGACGGCTCGTTAATCATGGTACTCGGAAAGTCCAGTTCATCGTGGCGTTCAATCACTTTCGACAAAATATTTCCGATTGTCTCGCATGGGATACGATATGAGAATTTCGAACGGTATGACTAGGAAGCTTGTGTTAGTTTGGAAATGACGTCTAATCAGTTATGTTAGTTTGCCAATTAATGCTAATAAATACGAGATACTTAGATGGTACTTAGCTGTGATTCTCTAGAGTACCTTTGATTAATATTCGGCATTTGCTTGAACCTAACGGGACAATCGTTTGAGCACGTTCTAACTCTAGATTCCTGTATGATATAATATATTATAAGCATATTTATATGTATATACCCAAAGATCTCCTTCATATTGTCTGCATATACGCAAATTCTCTCTGCAGAATTCTTTCGTTCCAACAAGGTAAAAATTCTTTTTCCTCTCTTCTTTCGTAATTATTTAGTAAGCTGCCACCATCTTGGATTTCGTTGATATTTTTAATATGTTGCCTATAATGTTAATACGTTGAACAACTTTTTCCTTTACATGCAATCGACGCTCGGTCTTAGTTTTCGTGATATTCGCAATAAAGAACTGTCGGTACTACTACAGTGAATTCTACCTATAATTGTGCATCCGTGACAGCGTACGCGTTGGTATTGGTTGCCGTATAAAATAACACCTAATCCAAACCTAATTCTTATCTTCTGTTTATAGCTTATATAGGTTTAGTGGGTTAGGTGTCGTTCTATCCGGCAGCCGATACCAACGTGTGTATGCTGTCAGTTACTTACGAGTATCGGTGCCGATAGTTTCTTACGAATTTCCCAAATACTAAAAGTAACGCGCCAGTAACGCGTAAAGGAAAAAGTTGTTCGAAATGTTGACTTCTACGATGAGAAAATCATCGAAATTCAACATGGCGGCAGCTTTCTAAATAATTGCCGAAAATTTGTATATCTGCATATTTCTAAATTTTCGAACGGCACTGTGTGTCGAGAATTAGTATTCGAGAAATTGCGAAGATCTCTTTAGAAAAATTCGTTATTATAGGACGAGCGTATTTCGATGTTACTCGATATGTATACACGCCATTAGATATCATCCGTGTACGCAAAGCGTGTAAATACATTTCTGTAAATATAGAAACGACGACGATACGATTCAGTTGCTGTGTTAAAATCTGTTACAACAATAGAAACGAACATTTCCGTTATCCGCCCAATATTTTATTTATCGGACTTTTGCGAATGTTATAATTATATTTTCTTTTTCTCCTGCGATGAAACAATTAATGAAATAAAAAAAATACTGCAATGTTCGAATATCGTGCATGATATACTAATCAATTGTTTTTAGTTTCAACGAGGTGAATGATTGAAAACTCAACTCTTTTAGTGAAATGTTCGCCGCTCGAGATATTTAATATTTATTTATCAGTTATTTGTTTTATCTTGACTATTTTGAGAACTGCGCCCAACTGTGTAGTAGTATCTGTATAAAAACGAAATGTTGCGGCAAATTAACATTTTCCTGTCCTGTATAATTCAAGGTCGATTATTCGTTATTATATTTCGTTGCCGGGCGATTGCAGCACGGCGAGAAGCATGGATTTTCGCACAAACACTGTCGGATCTCGATCGCGGATGGAAATTCACGAAAGCACCATTATACTTTTTATCTGTTTTATTTATTTACGTCAATGTTCATTCCTTCGATGGACGTAGCCGCAAGAGACACGTCTACTATATGGACACAATAAAGTACAGACATAATACTCTATGTAAGATCTTTTCTGTTTTCATACAACCTTCTGCTCTATCATGTTCACGCTCGAAAAACCATATAAAGAGCCTATATAGTATATACGTTTCTTCGATGCTCAAATATACGATTATATAGATATAACCTCGAAGTGAAACTATTGTCGCGTCTTGACGAAGTACATAACATTTCGTATCAGGTATTATACGATTCGTCAAATATTAATCGTTATCATTTGAATTATTTATGCACGATGCGCTACGATGTATATACACGATAATCGGAAATGATCGGAGAAAAATGAAACTAATTACTCGCGAAATGCTACAATATATGGGTCATATACATATGTGCTGTTCGACGATAGCTTTTTATTCTCTATTCGCTTTTATCCGTAAAGCCGAAATTCGAATATTCAACATTTCAGGTTAGATACTAACTTCGCTCGATGTTGTGTTATTTCACTGCTACCATGTTATATTAACATGATTCTAAGTCTTACATCATATATCTACGGATCTTAGAAAAATGTTATTCATTTTATTTACTTTCTCCCGTAAAGATGATCTCAGTCGATTGGTAGCAATGGGGAACGTTTGCATTGTGGATCATATCGTAGTTTACAGTTTACGCGAAGGAAATCTAGACAAGTTCGGTTACCTTGCAAGAAGTTTGTTCGTGTGATCAAGAGTCATTACATCGATGACGATGTCGATAATATAATGCTCTATAAATGATGTGAAACAACGTCGTTATATTCTCGTGCGGTAAAATCTACCTATAAAAATAACTTACTGTAAAATATGCTGCAATGGGATCAATACGAGTACAAATAAAACATTCCTCGCATCGATTCAACTATGTTAATTATTTGTAATAATCAAGATAACCTCAACTATATGTCATCTAGCCTTCTAAGGAACTTTGAAAATACATAGAAAATGTTCACTGTTCAGCTACTTGTTGTCCTGTCAGATCTGTTGTGTTCTTTGATCATGACAATTCTCAATACTATGCTGTACGGTATATACAACGAAATTTTTGTAAATTATATCAACGTAACATACACACTTTCTTGCGGCAAACGAGTGATTTGTGTTTTATTTTTCGCAAACCATACTGCACATATCACCGAACAATTCTTACGTAAAAAATGTGAAAAACGAGAAACGAATCAGTTTTATCGCTAAAAACACACTGTAACGCGGAACCACGTGTTCCAGGACGTTCTTCAAGTTAGGCATAAAGATAAATCGCGAACGCAACAATTCACGGAACATCGCCGAGTAAGTTTATAACGCTCTCTAAATAGTCGTATGATTTTTGTTCATTGACATAATGTGGACCCCGTAGAAATTTTCGTACTTTCAAATCGAAGAATAAAGCGTTGCTTTTCTTTTGTTTTTTATTATATATTTTTTTTCTTTTTTCTTTTTTTTGGCACGATGCTTGAAAGCTTCGAACGCTAAGCTAAGCCTGCAAGATATCTCGATTCCTACGCCGTGAAGACTACGAAAGGAAATATTCAAATGCAATTTAGTAAACGTTGAAAGGATATTCGAATTGTCGCGCGCTCCACGATAGACAACGTACGCAAGTACATTCACACGATTCAATTTGAACAATTTTTTAGCAAAATCCTGTTTGCCACGTTCGTTGTTTGACTCTTCAAACGAGTCACTCTTCGTCCTTTTTCTTTTTCAGATGGACGAAGCAAATGATAGAAGAAATCTAAAATATAATTTTTTTTTTTTTAGTTTTCCAATATTCAAAAATTCCACAAATCGTAATTCAAGCTAAGCTTATACCATCAATACAATTATATTTCCCGAAAGGTCGAATTGAAATTTTCTCATCGGCATTTTATCGATTCCTCGATAACTCGCTACAACAATTTGAATAATAAAACGAAGCTACGTTCGACTTAAGCGCGAGCGACATTAATACCCAAAGCCAATCAAATAATCGAGAGAGAGCACACTTATACGAGATTACGTATATATGTATGTATAGTTTAATAGCATAAATCAATAGCATTTTACAAACGTACATGTAAGTAGAGCTAAACAATATAAAACGATGTTGGCAAAAAGATCACAAAAGGCTCATCTCATAAAGTGTATCTTACTGTCGTCGACGGAAAATTAAATAAACGCAATTGTTAAATAACTTGAGAATTTTACAGTTTTCCTCGTGTAAAGATCGAATGTAGAAATCTCATTTTATCAACAAAATATCATATCAGTTGATTGATCGGTGATCGAACTTTCGTAATCGTGTGAACAATTCCTGTATTCATACTTTGTGCCGTGCGCGTCGATCTATGCTTATCCTAAAGTAAACAACGACAAACGAAGAACCAATATTTTCGATGGCTTAACGAATTATGATTTATAAATGCGATTATTACGTCTTTTTCTTCTATACACGCATCAAATGCTAATAGATAATTTCTATCAAAATTTTCAACGAACAAGATTATGTACCTTCACGGCCATATGCAGTGCACATACTCGCGTACAGAATTTCCAATGCAGGTTCGAAAATCGATAATAGTTACAGTGCAACAAGATATTGTCAGTAGATTGTTGGTTAACTTCTTCTAATTATATTCGACTTTATTTAGAAAATTCATTCGCATATTAAAAGCCTTTCGTTAGGCCATCGATGTCTGTTGCTTAGTCTACACTTTTTGCATACCACGGTCATAAATAAATAAAAGGAGCACGGATTATACAACAGATGGGAGACGGATCTACAAATACGGAAAAATACACTATACATTTACGCTAGTTCCGGTATGTACTGAACGAAGCAGTTTTCCGAAGCTCGTGAGCAACGGTAACATCGATCGACTTCATAGTGTACGCACGTTGCATCTGTGCTGAATGGTTTTGGTTCGATTCGAGCGATCGATTGCAAACCCGCTAGTAACTTGTGACTGCGTTTTCTTCTACAACCGAACTCCCACATTAAATCTATACACGGGAAGCAAAAAGTAACGAGACAGATGTTCGATTTATCGGAATAAATCTCTGCAGCGTTGTAACAAACGCGTTTCATTAATATGTATGTCACGATCGCCATTCTATCAGGACACCGCAACGTAATAATACAACAATCGTGTGTCACCGCACACATCTCAATATAATTCGTAATGTGTATATATATATATATATACATATATATACTTATAAGTATATAAATATATGTAAGTATAGATATATGTATATATATAAGTGTGTGTGTATATATATATATATATGATTATGTGTATTTTATTTATACGATATATGCATCCACGCGTGTATATATATAATATATATACGTATCATTTGTATTTCATTTTAATCGGATGAACATGATTCACACTTCTGCGAAGATAAACACTCTGACGCGTGTAAAATGGTGGAGTTGTCATATGAACCTCGTTTAAATCGTTTTTAAATGTGAATCATCTCTCAACAAATCCATGACTGGGCGATTACTCTATTATCAATCGATTAATAATTGTATGCGCGTCATTTATTCGTTCGTAAGATTGTTTCGTGTTTAAAGATCGAAAATATCTAGATGCATTTTGTGTCACAGATTTATATTTACAAAACCGAATAAAACCGATGCAAGAACGTCAGGAACTATGAAACGAAGAACTTGATTTGAACTTGTGTAACTTATAACGAAACTCGATCCTGCTCTCTTCTTCTGCGACTTTTCGCTTCCATATTTGAGAAGCGACGCACAATTTAAAAAATAGATTTTCGAAATCATGTAACTGATTTAAATATAAAGTATTTCTACATACGTACTATATGTACGAATTTTCCTTTATATTATCTTATGTAAGGAATGTGTTCGTTTCTTATATAATGTATGTATTATGTCATCGTGTTATCCTAAATAAAAACAAAATGCAAATTTCGCTAGTTGCTCGTAAAATTCTCTTAGGTACATATATATATATATATATATATGCTTTTTTTATGCAATTATTTTATTGCTGGACACGGTATATATATTTTTAATGTACCGCGTTTTTAAATTAAATACTATAGAATAGTAAAACAATTGTTCGTAGTAAGGTCACGACAAAAAAAAAAGTTTGAATTAAAAATATACAAGCATTTTTCGCGCGAAGTGTTGAATTAAATGGGGAAAAAATTGGGCGTTAAATAAAAAAATTTATTTTCTCTATCTAACGTTTCCCGTTTCATTTGATTCATAAATATTCATCAAACGCTTGTGTAACTTCGACATGAAACGTACGCATATATTAGGAACACGTTCTTGAGGATGCAAGCGTTCTTTGAACTTACATTTTTAGGGCTCACTAGATCTATGATACATTGTTATCCGACTTCCATAAATTTTTAGGATATACTCTTTCTCATGCTTAACAGCCATTAAAGTTGAGATGAAACATTGATAGCACTGCATCCTTAGAAACGCGTTCTATATACAGATCTTTTGATAGGTCATGCTAGAGTTTTCGATTCATGCTAGTACGTACGTGACACACAGTCGGAAACGATAAAAGGGAATCACAGGTGTAGTAAGGAGAAAGCTTTCGAATATAAATTTATGCTATATACGAACATAAAAAAAATATACATCTCGTGTTCGCATGATGAAGAAATATATATATATATATATATATAGCATATACATATATATATATATATATATATGTATATAAATGAAATAGCAGGAAGGAACGATATTACAAGATCGTCATGCCTGCAATTACAGATTCTGTGTGTCTCGTGCAATGACTTCCTGTCATTGGCACATTTAATTAATGAATTTTTTTTTTATATACAATTTAATTAGAGCTTTACAATTTCCATAACAGACAGAGTAATCGTGAAGCATGTGATCCCAATGCTAACACGGTTTAAACGTCACAGCTGCTCTATTTTCATATTTATTTTTATTTGTTTGTTTTTTTCTCCATTATCACTCGCAAAACATAATAATCTCCAACGTATTCGTAAATATCATCTGTACAAGATATACTACTGAAATATACATCTCACACAAGATTCGTTAAAAATGATTAGAAAAATTCTTCTAGTGATTATTGTTTCACTTCTTCTTTTTCTTGTTCGTTTACTTCTCAGTGAATTTAATTGCTCTTCTCTGTCAGCCGAAAAATAAAACCAGCCATGGATTTTATACGTCAACGTATGAGGTACAGAAAACCAAGGAAGGGCCAGAGAACAAGCGGAGCAGAGGTAAGGGAATCGGGATGGTATCGGTCATCACGAATCTACTAATTACAAAAGAAATTTTGAGCTCCGTAAAATACAAGGAAAAGTCTACGATAGACAACTAATATCATACAACTACTGTCATCGTGTCCAAATCTACTCTCGCTCGCGCAACAATAATAATCTCAAAAAAAGAAACGAAAATCGGCACGAAAAAGATCGTACATACAAAAAGGAAAGCTAAAGGTATAGATGAGAATGCGCCACGAGCATACAAATTCAATAGTACGGGCTAATAAATATAGAATCGCTGTAGCCGACACAGTTGCGTGATACAGTAAACTCATTAAAAATACTCATCATTGAAAGGGATAACTATAAACATCATTTATAAAAAATATATGCTAGTAACCTGAACGCTTTGCAGTGTGATTCTTGGCCGTTTCTTTTTTTGCGGATACCCGTGGCATGCATCTACACATTATTGGATAAGTTACGAATTATAACTTCTTATTAAAGCCACATGTTAAATTAAAAAGAAAAAAAAAAAAAAAAAAAAAAAAAAAAAGAAAGAAAAAAGAAATAAAGGTAATATCTGTACTTGTTACCTTCATTCATGGACCAATATTGTCCATTATAGTCATCGTATGTCGCATAGCTTTTTTGCTTTCTTTTTTTCTTTTTTTTTTTTTTGTTTCTTTTTCATGTACACAATTCGCCTTTATCGTATTTTTAGCAATCCTATGCTTTGTTCGCAGGATTATACGTGGTAACAATGTTTCGCCTACACAAGAGTTCAGTTCTCGTGACCGCGTTGCGAGTGTAAGCTTGCGTACAACAAATATGTCTTAACAAATAATCATCAATATCTTTTGAACGTCGAGAGACGACATCCTTCAGTGATCACGATATGTCTTCCCACGGCGTTTTAACATATCTTAGATTAGCTTCACGCCTGCTAGGCCATTTAAAATTGGTCCACCAGCAGGTCACAGATCTCTACTGACATCGATTCCTTACTCGAACGTACTGTCAAACGGAACATCTACAAGACGACATTAACAACTGGCTCATCGAGTTCCTGGTTTAAGAGATCCAATATCTATGAAGCTTTGAAAGTTACCTGCGCTTGTTTATTAGGTTCTAAACGTAAGAGACATCCTACTTGTTGTGCCCTCATATGTACTATTCCTGCGCAGACAAAATTATCAGGATTCGGATCGATACCATCGAGTAATTGCATTCCAAATCCTTGCAGTTTCGTGCGAACTTGCGCAAGATCCATTGGCTGTTGCGCTTTAAAAATCTTCTGTGAACGTTGTTGATTGGCTCTGTGGAAGTGTAAGTTGATTATATAATATTATTTCAACGCATTGCTAAACGAAATAACTTTTATTTGAATAGTAAAAATATGTCAAACAGTTTCTAAAATCATTTGATTACGTACGGCTGACTTTTGTCATATTTAATAAATTAATAGGTTTTAATGTAATAGTTGAAAGAAATAACAACCAATATGACGATAGTAAAGTATTTTACATACGATAAGTTACATACCCTCCAAGATTTTTCCACCGTGCAAAGAATGATTCTCCGTTCATTTCTGTAGGCTCGAAGAATTTGTTGATCGTTAACGGTAACTTCATTGTTATCTTTTGTGGCACGTTATTATAAATAAAGGAAATGATCATGCTTGGTGCATCTATAATATAGGAAAGAGAAAATTTAAGACCGTTCTCAAACGATATAAAAGTGAATAACATCAGTTTGATGGCATCTGTTTTAGAATGTTATGTAGCTTATCGTACCACTGTAGTCGTCGATACACTCTGCATTAATCATTTGTTGTATTTGAGCACCAGCTTCTAACACGGGATCGACTGGCTTTACTTGTACAGCTAATTTTTGTTGATTTTCCTCGGGCCAAGATAGTTGAGGTTGAAAGCTGTGAAGAGCGTACTGAGTTTTGTTTCCGTAAAAAAGACCGACACGTCCCAAGTTTTGTCTGAATTCTGACTTTACTCCGATTTGAATTAAGTCATTTTCAAACAATACGCCGTTATTCTTGCACACGAATCTGTAAGGCATAGCACCATAAGGCACTTTAAAGTCTAGTACCTTCTCGAAAATTTCTCTTGATTAAATATTTTCTACATCAACATACTTTTTGGGATTATACGTGTTTTGGGCGCCATTAGTAGCAACTTTGTTTGGCATATTATAAATATCACCCAGTACATCGAGTAAAACTCCTGTATTGCTAGTTGGTTGAGAAGACGGCGGTGTAGAAAGGCTTAATAAATCTGCCGAGGTATTATTAACAGTTCCTGTGGCACTGGCGGGCGCTTCCGCGTGATGATTAGCATTTGGTGCAGGACTTTTACTTTCTCTAATCTCATTCTCGGGAACTCGTCCTGGCTTTTTCCTTTTCAAAACGGCGAGAATAGAAGATTCTCTTTCTGGGAATGCTGGCATTTCTTCTAATACTGTAGCCTATAAGGAGAATTACAAATATTCGCCAACATTGCTGGGATCACATACACTTTCATATCGTATACAATTATAAATATCGCCGTTTCAGTGTAATAAAAATCTAGTATTAAACATATCTAATCTCTCCATTATGAAAGTTTCGTAATTTTCCAAACATTCTTAGCCAATGGTTGGCAGTAACGTAGTTATTGAAATATATGTTTTTGTCTATCGCACTTCGTAGAGATAGAATGCAAACAATATTGTTTATCGCAACATTATGAAACATTCGCTTCGTTATTTAATTACAAATTTTATTAAATGAAATCGATTTTCTTCATTAACTGAAAAATAATTTTTTTTTACAGTTGCGTCATTGTTGTACTGGAACGGCGATACGCTAATTAAAATTAATTTGAATTGGACTTGTTATTTACCAAAACATCGCTAGAGGCGATAATGCTTAGCTGAAGATACTCCGAAGCTCTTTGTTGTAATTCTGCATCGGCGCTACGTAAGTTACTGTGTTGTCTAAAAACATCTTGAATTTGACTTCTCATTTCAGGAAACAGATTAACAAATTTGATATAGGTTGAAAGTAGCAACGCTCGGGTCATTGGAGAACATAAGTGATACTGAAAAATTAAGCAGAGAAAAAAGAAAAGGAGAAGAAACGGCATTAATATATTAAATATGAAATGTTTGAATATGTAAGAGTTTGTAGAACTTACTTTGGAATGTAATAATTGAAATTGAACAGCTGGAGAAGAGCGCTGATCACCAGCAATGAGATTTCCAAACTCCCCAAGTATGTAACCACCAACTTTAACCATATTTTCGTGGCAAGCTGGTGCTTGTAAGGCCTAACAAATATCACATATATTTAATATATTATTTATAACAGACTATTTAAATGAAAAAGATATATATATATATATATATATACAATTGTGCGTTATCTACCTCGAAAACAGTCTTTGCCGCATATCCTTGCACGTCGTCTCTATTGATAACAATCTGGATAACTCTGTACCATACTTCTTCCGAAACATAATCACCAGCTATCCTAATGAGATTTAGAATAACGTCAACGTACCAAGTATAATCGGTAGCATATTTTTCGGCTAGAATCGCGACTTTAAGAACCATTTCTTCTCTAATAGAATAGTCAGCAGTTTCGAGGTAGTTCAACATTTCTTGTACTATTTCTTCCGCATTGCTTTTATCACACATAGCATACAAAAGATCAACAGCCTGTTGTCTAACAGATACGTCCTTTTCCATTTTCATAGAAAGAATGACAACTTCTTGATGTTTTTTCACGGCTTCGTGTGAAAGCTCTGATGTAGCCAAATGGCACATGGATTCGAGTGCTAAGTAACGAAGATTAGTTTCACGATTGGATAGAAACTGACCGAGTTGATTGCACGCTCGAACCGACAAAGGCAGTTCACTGTCGTTATGAATAATTAAACTAATGGCCTCGAATAATACAGCGTTCTTAGCATTCGAGTGCTGCACCTTCTTTGATTTTGGCGGTTCTTGAGCTTTGTTTAATATAGTTTCTAAACATTCGTTTAATCTACCCCTGACACCTGGATCTTCAGCTGTTAGAAAGTAACAAATACAATAAAATTATTGCTGTGGCTACCTTAATATATTATACAATTTGAATAAAGATAATTTACCAGGTGGTGTGTAATTCTGTAGTAATCGTAAAAGTTTAATAGAGAGCCATGGCGCTGGCACAAAGTAATATGTATAATCCTGTAGGTCCGTGTAGCTCGATGTCACGATCTATTGACGTAGAGTAAAAATAAACAAACTAACATCTAACCATTGACTGGATTAACGAGCTATGCCATACCCTGCTCAATCTTGAAACTGCTAAACTAACGCATCCTTTGTATTCGTCCGGATTTCTTTTTACAAGAGCATCTATTAAAGATGCAGCTGCGGTAACAACACCGAGATGTTGGTCATTTAAAAGGTGAACTATGCGCGAGGTCCATTCTCCACCAGGGACAACATCCGGTGCAGTACGCAATAACCGTAATAAACACAGTGCTGCACTTTGTTTCACAACATCCATAGTATCTCTAAAATAAAAAATTATTTACAATTATTTTTCCTTTCTTTGAATAAATAGTTAAGGGGTATGAAATATTAATTACTTCAGCTACATACCCGGAAACGAGTAGTTTTGGTATTTCATTGCCAAATGCCTCTGCCATTTCTTTACTACCAATATTAGCAATACATTGCAATGCAAGATTTACATGAATGGGATTTCGTGATGCAAGATCATTCTTTATACTTTGAATTATTAATTTAATGAGATCACTGTTTGTATTTACTAAAACTGATATGAAAAGGTAGCCCTAAAAGTGGTAGTAATAGTTGCATAAAATTAAACTTCAGCATCAACATAATTTATGTGTGCATTATTCATTTCAATAGATCTGAACGCTTACAATTTGTTTCTCTGAATATTTGTTAGATGAAAGTAGATTAACAGCCTCCATATGTCCAAAGTCAATGTCATGACCAAGCAGGAAAATAAAAAGTAGCTTGCAAACATATTTCTTTTTTTGATAACCGTCAAGTGTCTTATCTCCTTTGAATTTACTACGAATATTTGCCAACTCTTTGTTTATTCTTTTTATTTCCGCCTCTTTGCTTTTACCTAATAGAATAAGCAAAACAGAACAAAGTGATTAATAATTTTTTTAATCCTTTTGCAGATCATTTCTGTGAATATGGAATTATTGATGACACGCATTTACGCGCACGCACACACACACACACACACACACACACACACACACACACACACGAGAGCGCGCGCGTATATAACTACACATTTGTCATTGTTTTTATAGAAAACTATAATGGCTGCATGCCACTTGGACTGGCGTCAAAGTACAGATGTATTGATTTGTCCTATAAGAGTCAATTTCGTATCCTACTTCTTATATAATTATTTATTGCATTATATATAATATAAGGATCATATAGTTAACCCATACGTTAATTTACATTCTATTCATGTCTATAAAGATTTCTCAAGGTAGCTGGAAGTGTTAGTTTTAATATTCATTTACTCTATTATGCCAAGTATTACATATGAGTGTCTGGAGCACAAGCTATATCAGAAAGATATGGCTATATCAGAACTCCGCCCCCTGTCTCCTACTCTTCACTGCCTTAAATACTCTATGTGTCACGTCTGTTTCAATGGCATCATATCTCTTAGCGAAACATGGGTCAAAATTTCAATGATCCAAAAGTTAACGAGTTTTCTTTTTTATCTGATAGCATAATACACGCGAGTGTCTACTTAGGTCTAATGTAAGATGCAAGTTAATACATTTTTTAAAAGTATCATTTAAAGACGTATAAATAACAAGAAAAGTGTTTTAGCTCACAATTTCTAATATCAGAAATGAATACAGCCAGCCCACGCATGCCATCTCCTCTCACAGCCGGCATCTTGTCTTCTTCTATTTAAAACCACCTGTGAAATAAAATACAATGAAAGAAATTTGTACTCATATCCCTGAGAAACATGATTTTAATTTACAAAATTATGTTAACACGAAAACACATGTTAACATCTATCTACAAGCTATTTTTTACAACAATTAAACATTTCAATTACATAAATGTTTATAAGGAAATATATGCCAGGATATTTTTTGGATTACAGAGGGGTATATGTAGTTATAAAATGGTGTTTAATAAACATAGATAGAGATATGTGATATTAAAATAAATATGCAAAAAGATGAATGGAATTCTTCATATCACTGCTTATGGGATAATTTATGGGAAGCTAATTGTAAACTCGCAAATATATGTTGTTATTTGACGACATGCAATAGACATGCATAGGGGGAGGCTCAAGAAAGTGATTTAAACGATGTTCGTTGATTAAGTGTACTCGAACCAACGAGCCCCTTGGTCTCTTCAAATAACTTTAAAGAAGAATTCCCCATGTTAGATATACGTTCGATATTAGCGAATGAAACTAGCATATTACATGAACGTTGGGAATTGAAAGGGCAAGTTGTGCGAAATAATGCAGCGTCTACTCTGACGCTCGAGAGAAAAATCGAGCGATTAAGCCGGTAACGCGTCCTAGATTCCGACGGCAAACGCTCTTTGACAGCGGTGTGATGGAAACGTTGATAGTGGTTCGCATTACGCGAAAACTTCCGACATTAAGTTGAAAGATTGTAGCAACATTAACGAAGGAATCACCGAATAATTCAACGTGTATGGATCGAGCAGGAAAAAAGAATATTTGGAAACGGATAAATAGATCGAACGATGGCTTTCTGCCTCCGATGACCTGTCGTACTGATGGCAAATGCAACCAGTGCGACTTATGTTTTCTGAGGAAAAGGTTATCTGCTACGCATCTTCTTGGTTATTGGATCAGTTTTAAGTACATACCAATCTGGGTTAGGGTAACGTTCACGCACAGCTCTGTCACGTAGTACTCGGTAGGCGTGAAACTATTCGCGAGTCGGTGCCAGAGATTTCGTGGCTGTCGCCATTTGCAACCGCTGACTAGCTGACGGCTACCCGTCAAATGCCACTAGGCCTGCGCTTTCGACATTGCGCGGGTAAATTCGTATTTCAAATCTGCTGCTATTTCATCGATCGCTTTTTATACGATTATGTCATTGTTCATAACGTATGAGACAAATTTTAATTATTGTTATCATATCGTGATCCATTGCGTATTGTTAATATTCGTTTAACAATCGAATACTCGATATTTCAATTTTTACGGTCATTTTGACGTTTCTTAGTAACATACAAAGAGAAGATTTTATAAAGTCTAATAACTCTGTACTGTAAATAATAAGATCATACGATAAAAATTTTATTCCAAAATATAATTGTAAAATAGTGAGAGGTTTTGGAAACTAAAAAGCTCCCAATGTTCCTTCTATCATGCAATTAATACGTTAAATTGAATCAATCTATGTCGTCAAACTTTGATTTAATTAAAAGCATATTAAACGAAGTTCAGTTTACGGGAAGGTATTTATTGAAAATTTGTTTATTATTGCATGTATATTTCTTAAATAAAAAAATGTATTTACAATATATCAACTTCAGAGATCATTTACATTTTTAAAAATGTACGATATCATTGTCCCATCTGCTGCTGTATCTTCTCAAGTAACATTTCTAACCTAACATTCATAACAGGTTGTCCTTTTCTTGTTTTCCTCGAAAGTTGTTTGTACGTTTGCATTCTTTTCTCTTTATACCTTTTCAGCGCTTCCTCTCTTTCTGCTTTCACTCGGGAAGCTTCCTCCTCTTGCTTCCTCTTTTCATTCCTTTTATCGAGAAATTCCTGTTTTGCTCTATGAAACGTGCTCATCTTTCTCTGTCGTTTCCTTCGAACAAACAGAAATTACCTTTGAGGATCAATATGAATTTTATAGCTGTTGTTTCCTATATAAAATGTAATGAGTATACATACTCGTGATCATTTTGATCATTAGCTTTGAAAGCGAATTTCTTTAGATTTTGTTGCTGGTCCTTGCCAATTTCCTTGTAAAATCCTCGTAAAACAGCCTTCTTCCTGCGTTGCTCCCATTGATTAACTGCAATATATAGTACAATTAAAAAGTGAGAATAATATTCCTAATGATATTTGAACTTAACCTATACGTATTACTCGATTACTCGTATACTAGATTACTCGATAGTCTCACGGACGTACCTTTGTATTTATTACTGTACTTCTGTAGCCTATAGTTCTTTTTGTTAAATGGCTTTTTTCCATTGCTTACATATTCTGATTGTTTTTTATTAGAAACACCTTTTTCATGAGTCTTCATGATTGTGACAAGCTTCACGAGATGCTAACTTAGTTGCGACAGTAGACGCAAGGGGGACTTGAGATCGATTAGGCGGGCGCGTTAACCGACGACAATTCAAAGGGAAATATTTTCCTTCGATACGATGTGTATCGAATAATCATTAGAATGTATTTTCTTGAGGAAAACAGGCTGTTACTTTACGTTCATTCGTAAACGTTCGTGCATTATCGTTACGCACATGAATACGTGTTATACTATTGAGTAATATCGTTTAATATGTCGACAGAAGGTAAATGCAAAGTTGGATAGGTGTTGGTGACTTAAAATAAACTTCTATTCATGGTTAAAGTAAAAATATACTAAGAAGTAATAACGTTGTATTTATATTTCTCACAGACTTATTTACATTGTCATTGTTTAGTAGATACAGCTGAATGAAATATTAATTATGACTTATTTGCTTGTCAGTGTGGAAGGTTTCAATGGAAAAATTGTAATATCAAAGTGTACTAAGAAAAGCAAATTACAAAGAAATTACTCTTGCACAATCGGCTGAGTATATTACGGGCACTTGTCATCGCATTACATATTGTCAGTTTATTCGTGGCAGTGACATTGGCCATATGGCTACATTTATTCGCGTGTACTAACATTGTTTTCACGCACGTGTAGCAAAATGAAGGATGACCATCGACCATCGATATCAAATATGACATTGTTAATGCGATCTATATAAATAAACGGTTTAAAAGAAAAAGAAAAAAGTTATCCTCTATGCTACCGTGCTTCATTAATAATAATATTTAGATGTCTGATGTAATAGGTACGTTTGTGCGCAAATACAGAGCGCCGAGAATTTAAGCACTAAAAATTCATTTGAGCTATAGATCGTGTATATAGCAAATACAAACGTGCGTGAATGCTATAAGTAGTTGCAGCCGGATCGTATTGCAAATCCACGTAGCGCGAATGTTACAACAAACCGGTTAGGATCAAGTTTCACAAGTTTGCAAAGAAATGGTTGAAAATTCGGCGCTATAATATTTATCCTTCCTGATATGGTAAACTCGTCTGGCGTTATATTATAGTTGTTTTATTTACAATTTCCCTTGACATTTTCTTCCAACTGTAATGGTACATTAGGCATAATATCATGTACGTAATATTATTAAACATTAAATGTAATTGAGTGTTTCGTTAGTTGTACATACGATGTATCGTGTATAGGATATACAGTATGTCACGTCACACGTGCCGACGATATACACGTGCTATTGAATTATCGTGGAGATTGAAATTGGGGGGGACAATCTGGTCGAAGGCTCGGCAATTTTACTGAATAAAAGATGGACACTATGATATCAGAGAGTGACATCATGGCGCGTTAACCTCAGTCCCCATTTGTACTCAAGTCAGTAGTGGCGATGCGAAGTCGTCGTACGACGACACCAGTCAAGTTAACCTCCTCATTCAATCGTTCTAAGTAAGCCAAGTACAAATGACTATTAACTGCTCATTGCCTGTTTGCTACCGAAGTATTGAATGAAATTATCTTTTACCATGCCGGTTGTGTTATCAACACCGACTGTCCACTCCAACAAATTATTTGTAATCCAGCCGCGCGAGCGTCTAGAACAAAGAACGGTCCTCTCTTTGTTTGCTCGTGTAACATTAATTAACATTAGTTAACGTAATGGAACTTTAGTTTATCCTTGTTGTGCTAAAAACTAGGAAATTAACGAGACAGACCATTTTCTAGATGTGTTTATGCAAAATTTAAGATACGCCCACAGAGTCGTTTATCGCTTCTCAAAAGTTTTTCAATCAATCTTTGAAACTTTTGGTTTCCGTTGGCTTCCGTTCTCCGGTTCTTTATGATATCGGGGGAAATTGGCGCGGAGAAAGGCGAAGAAAATTCGCGCGGTACCCTCGACATTGAATGGTGGAAGAATGACGGTCGAAAGGGTCGAACGATTACAGAATTTCTTGGATCGAATCTGGCCTCGGATATGGCTCTCTGTAGGACTTTGCCAGCTATTAATAGTCAGCGGTGTCGAAGAGGTGTATGTATAGTATGTACTATCTTTTCTACAACCTCCGTTTAGTTGTTTTCTTCTGCATGCCACGCTACATATAATTGCCTGGCAAGCTGTTTCGCTTCTGTCTCCTTGTCTGGCATAACAATGTAATTATTCAACGAATTGTATTGCACGAGTAACTCAATTTCGACATAAGCTGGAAGCTTAAGAAATTGGCTCTTTTAAATGCGTGGTAAAAATCGTTTTTCGAAGGAAAGTTACGAGACGTGCTCGTTTCCTGTTTTAATCTATTCTTAGGATTCTATACATATTTCCTATTATTCGAGTAAAAAAATCCTCTTCAAAGCGAAAGTAAATAAATTTCATTTAATCGTAGTTAACGTTATACAGGCTACTGAAACTTTATGACTCTTCTTTCAGGGGATACCAAACGAGTCAGTGTAAAAATTTTCTATTAACAATCCAATGTATATATATATATATATACACATTATATATACATTATATATATATATATATATATATATATATATGAAAATTTCATTTTCTTAGTTCCCCAGTAATCCCTATTCGATGCTGTTGTATAACGGATTTGTCCAAAAATGGTGAAATCGAAACGACGCTTCCAACATAATGACCTAAAAAACAAATAAGATCGGGAAGATGGAGCAATCGTTTAAATTCGGTAGAAACAGTTAAGAATAAGATGTTTTCGTCTTGTTGCATCCATTGTCATACCTCGGGATTGAGCAACATGTACAGCGACAATTCGCTACGTAACGAATGGACGTAAGACCAATCCATATTAGCGACGATTGTGACGCGTTTTATCGATCAGTAAAACCTCCACATAGGTGACGTCATGTTAACCACGTTCTCCCACGCAAGACCGACGAGAAACTTAAGAATTCGGTGAACGTTTGAGAGAAACACGGACGAAAAGATTGACGATTCGTTCTCTGTAAGAGAAGCCTGAAATATCGTCTGGAGGCTCGAACAATTTGACATTGACACACTTCGTCATCAACACCGGTCTTCTCCGCTCTCTTCTATGTGCTTTTACGTCCTCACCGTCGTTTAATTTCGTTTACATTTTAACGCTGCTGTTCGTAGATTTTTTCATCTCACGACTATTGCAGGCTAAAAGTCGATCGGAGACTGAAAAGAGATCGTCTTTGTCGACCATCTTGTTCACTCTGCTAAACCATTTTGAAATTTTCGATCTTTGCACGAGGTGCAGCCAAAGAGATGCCTGGTTGCACGTTCTCTATTTATTTATCTCATTCGCCGGTAATCAAGCCTGGAATTTCTAATAAGGATAAGAGTAACGGGATTCTTTTATAGGTATGGGGAAATGTTTAGAAATTTTCACGGACGCACGTTCAAATTCAATCGCATCCTCCGTTAGGATTTTTCGCCAATTTCCTGCGGAGATTATTCATGCACGCGATTCGATACGGACGAGGGTTGTTATTCACCCGGTTTGGCCGAGTAGAGCGTGATTCAGTTTTCCTCCTACGTTTTCGTCCGTGGCTATGGCTGCCGCGCAAATCAACTGCACTCCTCGTCACTCGATGGATCTCGAGAAAACATTCCACATAGTTTGATTCATAAGAGATCGTGGACGAGTGCGAAGCCGCAGGCAGGACTATTTATGAACAATAAGAAGGCGTCGTGACGCGTCGGTCCATTCAGTTCAGTGCGTATGACGCGGTGCAACGCGTGAAAATAGCGGTCAGCATCATTTGCCTGCGTGATTTAACTCCACGAAAAAAAAATATCACGCAGTTCCACCAGACGTACACAGAAAGTTGCGTAGTAACCGCGGCCTTCGTGCCTCTCTGGTACGCCTGTTCAAATTAGAACACCTGAATGTTCACGCGTGATTAACAAGAATCTAGAAAGAACGAACGATCCGAAACGAAATGCGAATGATCGTCACGCGCGATACGATTACGAGGCTTTGCGTCAAATTTTATACCTACTTGGGCTATTAATCATAACTAAAAATAATAGCTATTAGAATAGCGAATTAGCGAATTTATACGGATGATTTAAATTTATATAACGCGAAATGAGTCATAGGTACAAATTGATGCGAGATGGTGTTTTGGCAACTGTTGAGAATAAAGACGAATTTGTTTCTTGTACTTGAATAGGATTTTCTACTAGGAAGTCCTTCTGTTCTTACGAAAATGACTGGGAATATTTTACATCGCCTACCGTGTGTTAAAAATAATTGATAATATCTACAGCAACGTTACTTCCATTATTTTAGGTATAAAAATTTAGTTTAGACTCTTCGTGAAAGTTGCGTGGTTTTGTTGTAGATAATGGGAATAGATATCACCCTTGCTCCTTAATTTTAATCGGCCGTGAAATGTAACAAGCTGCAACAATAGATATTTGATGACAAGTGTGCAAAATATGTTCATCGGTAGAATGTCGTTAAGTACAGCTACTGCGTGCAGTACGAGCAAATTTACCAGAAGACAAGACTGCATAACTGGGTCGACATGGTAATTGACGTCCTGACGTTTTTACAGGCATCGTTGACTTTGGAAAACCTCTTGATGCACCATGTAATTTAATTAGCCAATTAATATCGTGAAAATCGGATCATCCGCGAATATCCCACGTTAACGCGTATAATTTTACGGCCGTGGCATAAATCGTTAAAAGATCCATTCTATAACATTGCAAACGTAAGAAATGACATTAAAAAAGTGTTTTTATATAACGACGACGAATAAAAATTTTCTAGAAATTCGACACCAATAGAAATAAAATCTTCTATGCGGATATACACGTCTCCGATCTAAAGACAATCAATAAGGAAATGATCGTATGGTCACGTATTAGTCATCGTTTCTCGTATAAAACACAATCGTTCGAGCTATGTGCGAAATCATAACCTATAGACGCCCACCGATTCTTCTTAGATCACATATTTATTCGGAAACTTTGTACGTCGTGTGCACGTATGAATAACTTGCTACCTTACATGCCGGTTTATGTAGGAGATCCTGTTTTTCTTGGAAAATATAAAACTTGAAATTCTGGTGTTATATCGTAAAATAGGGCAACCAACCGTCACTTTGTTGCATGCGTGTTAAAGAAAAATTTCATACAACTTGCTGTTGTATCAATAACTGCCCAAACGTTGTTTCTTAATAAACTAACAAATATTTAATATTTTTTAAGGATACTTTATATTTTCTTTGCTCTTTCGTTTTATTTGTCAAACGTTTACGAATAACGACTAAACGGACTAAATCTTATCCAAGATTAAGAATAAATTCAATTCGGATAATTTATGTTGTAGCGAGGATTAGAAAATTGCTTTAAAATATTCGACGAGCACTTAATTTGTATAATTTGCACTAGCTGAAGAGCGCACCTTTCGCAAAAGATCCCAAAGCAAAAGAAAATACATGTCGTTCGGATCTTCGTGAAATTTCGTTCCCAGTTTGGACCGCGTGCACGAACCCGAACGCCTCCGGAACATACCGAGCGACGACGAACTCCCACGAATAGCCGAGCGATTGCGTCGCGACTATTTAAGGAGCATTCGGTGAGCCGCGCTCATTCTTAGGCGAGACAACGTACAGAACGGTTGTACGTGACCGAGAACAATATTTGCAATAATTAAAAACGATCGTTCGTGAGAGTAGTGCTTGTTGTTGATATACGAGCGAGCATCTCATTTAGTGGCTTTTGGTGTAGAGAGACACGAGTGTGAACGAGGCAGAAATCATGGCTGACAGTGGTATCAAGCGCAATATTCCTATCAAGCTCGGTGACTTCAGCGTGATCGACACCGAATTTTCCAACATACGGGAACGCTTCGACGCCGAGATGAGAAAGATGGAGGACGAGATGTCACGGTTCCGTAGCGAGTTGATGAATCGCGAAAGCAATAACTTCTTTAAGAGCACCACCAGGTATGTTGTTACCGAGACGCACCTAACCTTTTAACACGCGTACACCCGGCACGATTTCTCTTCTGCTCGTTCATTCCGATGAATTTCCGAGCTATAAGATTCTTTTCAACTTTCTTACAATAATAAATGTTACGCGGCACATAAAATACGAATATTTACGAACGTGACTTTTGATACAAGTGGGGAAAATATTTGAAGTACGGATAGATGGAGATAAGATGGCTATGGGATTGAAAATTAGCCCAGAAGAAGCTATCGTCAAAGAAGATCATATTTTAAGATGTTATTTTAGGTAAAAGTACGACTATTGAAAGTGGACTATTAAATTGGATTTAAAATGTACTGGAGTTTTAAGAAGAGATGTATTTAAAATTTAGTTGGATTTGAATTTACGTCTCGTTTCACGTCGGTTACAGGATCGGTATTTATTTTTCATGGCGTTCTAGAAATTCTTGTTTACATAGTCATCGTATCGAATACAAACGTGCCGTTCCTTCTTCCAGAAGAGCGATCAATATTATTACAATACATCGTGAACGAAATTCATCGTAGAATAACGGTAAAAGAGAGGAGAGAATCGATGCCTGACGTTATTGAAATTAATTCGAGTGCCTTAACGCTGCAGAAACAGGAAGCATTAAAATGTCTTTATCCTGATTTTTGATCTCTTCCGTGTTCGCGATAGATAGATAGAATGAGTTAAATCGATCGATGCTGCACTTTTGTTATAAAATGTTATTCTCATTAAAGACATACTCGACAGAATGATTGTCGGTTTAAACGCATTCGATTCGAGTCGTAGGATCGAACGGTCGCAAAGTTGTTTTTCAAGTCGGCCGATAGAATCGATCAATTTTATCGTGGATCGGGTTACGGTAACAACACGATACGATTTCGAATTTAGCCGACCATGAAAACTCATCCGCGCGAGATATAAATTACGAACTCCGATTATATTTATTTGCCACTTTGTTGGAATTGGTTCGTGAAAGTGGAACGAACGCGGAAATGGATTGGTCGATGGTTCAGTGTCGAATTAATGGTGAACTCGTAAAACATAAACATTCAGCCCACATTGTAGGAGGTGCAACAGTGTGGCAATAGCCGCCATTTAATTTTTTTCCATGGATCGATGTTTGCCCGGTTGCACAACAATGTGTTGATTTTTAGCGCGAATTAGCATAACGCTGTGTTCGCGTTGCCTCGTCTAGCTGCGCATCTACCTGCTTTTTGTTATACAGAGTGGTACAAAAGTAACGTAATCCTCGAAGAAAGATGGCTAGAAAGGATGGATGTTATTCTTTGTAAAGTTTCAAAGTTTTGATCGCGTTGCTTTCTGGGCATTTCGGAAAGAAATTCGTACACGATTTTCTCGTTAAGTGGTGAGAAAGCGCGCTGCTTTGACAGTTGTTTGATTCGTACACGTATATTGATTAGCGCGTGATAACGAAACGAAAGCGTAGTGTTGATCGCGGTAAGTGTAAATTAAGGTCGCGTCTCTGCCACTTTTTTTTCATCGGTACACACGTACATATGTATATTCGTTTCACGTATTTCAGTAACGTATCCGCTATTTATAGAGGCTTCGTCAGTGCGTTCGCTATGAAGAACGCGCGAGGAGAACCCCCTCGATGTGCCTTTCTTGCTGGGGTATAAAGGAAAAACAAACGATCTCGTTGGACGAAAATTTACACCTGGCCTTGGTGTACAGGCGCTATCCTGAAGCATGCGCAGAGTCGGGTCTCCTGACTCTTTGAACGCTTCATTACGGATGTTTGTCGTTGTTTCTGGCGCATTTTGTTTGGCGTTGTGTATGGCGCATTTGAAATTCTAATCTCGGTGGAGAGCAACGCTGATTATTCCGAGTGATTGCCTGTTACGATGCTCGGCGAGCAAATATAGGGGAGCTGTTGCTGGAAATTACGATATTTAAATTTAAATTAAATTTAAGGAAAAAGGAATTATGATAAAATTTGTGCTTGCAAGTGTACGGTAGTAGCGTAATTCGCAATTCGACATGTTTCACGTACGGTTTTCACCAATCTTTTATCGAATATTCGAACAAACGTTACGGCCATCTCGTTGGGAAATTTTGGATATTTTGGTCTATCGGATAACTAGTCGAATCTTCGGAACATTTACATTGGAATTCACGCAGAATAAATTGCGAATTCGCTGTGGATCGTGCGCCGAATGCGTGCCATGTGCCACAGTTTTTGCATGCCAACACCGCGAAAGCTGACAGTCGTGTTATTTTAATAGAAGGCCTGTTCGATCTTGGATATGCTTGCCCGCTACGCGCTCAACTTACTAATTATAGAAGCATCGTTCTAAATTTATTACTCGACTATTCGAAAATCAACATCTTCTAACAATATACGACTCGCGGTAGGAAATCGAATTATTTACCGAATCTGTTACAACGACTTGACGTTCCTTCTTCTCAAAATATAGAGTAGTCGAACCCTATATCGAAACATGGGGAAAATGTAACGATAATATAGATGGGTAAGACGATAAAATAAAGCGTGCGAATTATAGCGGCGAATTATAGAGGCTGTTCACCGTCGATCAGAAATTTTTGAAGGATTCTCGTTAGCCAGCCTGGGTAGTGCGTTCTTGCTCCCTGTCCGGGGGAAGCCCGATCGACGGAAAATAACCTCGACCAAAATTCTTCTACGGATTCCTCCTTGGCAAATGGGAATTTGGCCCGTTTAGAATTTACCGTGAATTTCATCATTTCTCAGACTTTATGGACGATTTCGCGCGTTTGCGCGAGAACACTTTTCTGCCGGAGCTGATGTACATTTGGTTGAATTACTTGTTTTGACTAACGTTTTACGTCCATTTGTTCCTCTCTGGTTCTTTTTTAACTTTCTTGGCTTTTCTTATTTTTTTTAAGTTTTTTTTTTTTTTTTAAGGGCAATTTCACAAATGCCTTTGAACAAAGAGGCGTGGAATTTTATGCGCTCGTAAAACGGGGAATGGATTAAATAACCTTTTGCTCGCCGTCAAAATGGCATGCCAATGATTTAATTCGAAAAGTGCTTTCGATCGCGTGAGCGTAAAATTAGATTCGATCGGAAGATGAATATACGTACAGTGGTATGTACGTTCCTCGATTGCCTTTGATACTTTGGACGAGGTGCTTTTATGAAATTGAGCAAGCCAAATAGTTGCGTGTTTCGTAGCGAATTTATTTATTGCGCGTAAATCCTTGTTTTCTCCAGTTTTCTCCGTCGCGTACCAGTCCCGACTCGGATCACAAACGTATACGTACGAACGTGTTAAATAGAAATTACACGATAATAATCCGATAACAGCCGATAATATGTGGAAATTTCGTGCAACGATCATCAGCCGATAGCGATTCTACAACGGGCGTTATAATTAAATCGAACGATGTGACGAGTTTTCGTGCGTCGATTATAATGGACGATTATGTAAACGCAGGTCGTGTGTCGGTCGTTAGTCGAAACTATACGTTGCGTAATAGGTGGCTGTTTAACGAGACTCGTCGCACTGACAAAGAACACGCTCCTTCCTGCAATCTCGCATAATATATATAATATATAATTTATCGCATCTGATCGCGTCACGAAGAAACGTTCCTCTCGTTACTCGGAGATACATTGCATTTTGAAATAACCGATAGTCCGCGTTTGATAACAACCGCTACCGTGTTACGATCAGCCGAGATATTTGAAATCTCTTCGTGACAGATATTTACGGAATCTTAACGCAACAACGCTTATGACGCACGTTGATTAAGATTCTGTACTTCGTAATTAAAAGGAGTAACGTATCCTCGCGATAATCCAAAGAGCATAGCAACACGATCCAATCTCGTGCTCTCTTCGTTTGAAGTTAAATTTTAGTTTAAAGAGTCGTTAAATCGAATCGTTGTTCTTTGGACTTTTAATTTTAAAACAAGCCAGAGAGAGAGAGAGAGAGAGAGAGAGAAATAAAAACGCGTTTGAAAAGCGTTCTGTTGGTGAGCGCGTGGTTTAACGAATCTTTGGAGCGAGTCGGTGTTGTCCGGCCAGCAACGGCTAATCATTAGAGAGGATATAAGCGTCCGTTGCGTCAACGCGCATCCTTGACAGTGACACGATGCATCGGTGTTCCCCACTCACAACCGTGCACTAAATTGTAATAGCAGCGCGCGGAAAAGGTGAGGAGCTTACGGTGATCGTACAACGTTTTGCGCAGTAATTTTCTGGTTCCGTGGCAGACGACATAGCAAATCGTTTCTCCCTATCTTTTCGATCCGATTTGCTGATTCACGAATTGACGCGGATCGCCATGATCGTCGACCGGAATGCATATCCGCCGGATCACAAAACGGTGATTAAACTTCGGTAGGTGACCACGCATAAACGCAGCTTTGCATTTTCACGCCTATCGTTTGGCTTCTCTCCAGGACTCGTTAGTAAACGTTCGCGTACTTGTTGTATGCTTTCATTTCGAATCTATCGGTTTTCGACACAGCGTACACGAATCGTCGACGCTTTCGAGTTTGGCTTTCGAATTTGTTGCATTTTTCATCGCAGGGTCTATCGTAGCTGCTACGGCAAGCTTGCGATTTACTTTTCCAGGCGCTCGTCGTGATTCGGTTTGCAAGTACAATGCCTGTTAACTACTATGACCAATCATCGATCGTTTCAAGAGTTTTACGCGCTTTTACATTTTCCAACGGAAATTCCTTTTGCGTTGTACGAAACTATCGACGCGTCCAACGTTGCCGAATTTCCACGAGTTCCAACGAGTATGAAGTAGGTGTCAGCGGCGCGTCGGCGAGCGAACCACGAAAGCATCGGAAATCCATCAGAAGCTTTTAAAATAACGCGGAGAAGGTTGCCCATCAAGGTCTTCGTTGCTCGAACGTTATAAATCATCGAAGCAACGTGTCGAGAACACGCGTGGAAGGCGAGCAAGCCGCGCGTTCCTAAAATAGTGGTCGACAACCGCTCGAACGATCCTGTTTCCTAGAAAATTAGAAAATTTTCAAAACGTCCACGTACCGTTAAAACGTAGATTACGTATTTAGAGAAGAGCTGTAGCACGTAGCTTAAAAAATTCATCTCGAAGAAGGTTACCCTATTTTTCTTTTTCGACGTAATCAGGTTGGCGAGTGGGCAGGTGCACGGAATCGATGACAGATGATCGCGACGCGGTCGGTCGATCCGTGGGAGGTGAATATGGACCATTACGAGTTACGAGGTCCGACGAGTCACGTGGCCACGGTGACGTAATCGGTGCTCAGGGACGGCCTAGCCACAAATAGACAAGTATCGTTCGAAATAAATGTTGCCGCGAGCTTTCGAAAATGTTTTCTAATACGCGCGAGGGATGAATCAGTGGAGAGAACCGAGAGTCGATCGCTTTATATCGCTCGCGAATTAAAAAACCACCTATAACAGACCGTTCTGCTTTTTCGCGTCTATCGGGACTCGAGGATCGAGGAGCATAGAAAAAAGTATCGGATAACTAGAGAACATGACCAAGCAATACGCTGTCGATGGACAAGTTGCGAATTAAGAGCACAATTCAAATTTACTGCGTTGTTGTAGAATCGGTTTCGTTACTGATCGGTGTACGGAAGAAAGTAGACCTTGAACGTAATTTCGTACGTTTAGCAGTTTGGTACTCGTCGAACGAACGTGCATGATGATGGACAGTCGGTTAATCGAAATTACAGGTAATGGAACAAGCGAGAAGAGCACAAGAAAACAACCAGGCACAAGCTTGTGATGTAAAATCGTGCAAACGTAATCTAGTCGTTTGGGAAGAAAAGGAGTGGCGAAGCTTGCGACTTTTCGAAAACTGAGTTCCCCTCAAATTTCCTTAAATAACTCGAAGATTTCTTGAAAGCTCAGAGTACGTAATAACCGCGCCGAGCCACTTGCGAATCGTTCGAACGAATTCTCAGATCCTCTTTGATCCTGAGTAATTACTCGCGCGAGTTGTCGGAAATTTGAGTGGCGAGTTATTTATAGCAACGAACGTTGCATGAAATTAATTCGACCTAACGTTTCGTGGAAACGTACACGGCGTTCGATCCATCGAACGCCGTAGGATCCGAGATGTTGCACGCGTGTAATCATCGCGGTAGAATTAATCGGCCGCGTAACGCATTTTCCATATGCATACTCCCTGGTGCGGCATGTCGAATCGATGTTCGAAACCTAGCTACATACCTACGATCGTCGGCGGATCAGATTTACGTTCGTCGTAACGTTTCACAGTCCGTACGCGAGTTCCTCTTCGGAGAATTCCTTCGCCGCGATGCTTGGCTAATATGCACGCGTAACTCGTTAGGAAGACAACGAGGAAGTTGTTTGGCGATGCTGCGAAGGCAAGCGATGGTATTCTGGCTGCGTAATTTTCCTTGGAATTTTTCGTTTCCATCGAATAAACGGATCGTCGGTAGTCAGATAGTACGCAGAGTACATACGTATCGTACGTGTTCGTGTGGAATTTATCGATGGATATCTTGCACGCTTAATACGATAAGCAGCTAAATAGCCACCGACTTTTTGTTTCAAATCAGTCCTGCCTATTCGCTTTACTCGTTCTGCGGGAAATTTGTATGCGACGCGTATAGACTCGGAACGATCTGTCGTTTCGTTTTCGCATCTATTGCTTGTGATCGAATTATCCGGTCGACTGGTCGACACAGTGCCCGTGGTTTCGTAATGCGAAAACGTAATGAAAAAAGCAGTCGTTCTGTCGCGTCACAGTGGATAGTTGCACGATCGACGTTACGTGTATTTTTCCGTTACAGTATTTGCTATCGCCAGCAAATGTTGTCATTCCGTACAGTCAGACGGCAAATTTTGGCAGGAATAATTTGAAAGAGAGAGATGCATAGATTCCACTTGATAGGGAAAATGACTTACAGTTGGTTCGACTTTGTCGGTGTTCGGTTCTTCAATTTACTGGCGGGCCGATCGATCGAGGCGAGGAGAAGGGAAATCGATCAACTTATTGGCAATCTCGGGCGCGCTAGTCATCGATTTTTTTCAAGCAGTCTTTCTAGGCCAAGTACAAATCCATTTACATTCCATACTGAGAAATTTATGATCAACTCGTTGAATCCTTGCCAGGGATAAATCGGATGTCCTCTGTCCTATCTTTGTTCTTTGCGCGACGAAATTATAGTCGCCATTGAGCTCGATGCATTAGAGACGTACGGGGTAACCGCATCTTCTCCTAATCGAGCGAAAAAGTCTTTGAAAATGCAGTCGAAGGTGGAACGCGACAACTGGATGGAAAGTCGCGCTCGCGTTCGATCTCGAGTTGGCGACGTATCGCCGTGGCATTTCGATTCCGTGTTGGAGAGATCCTGCTCGGCACGGTTCACCTCTCGTGACTTGCCGTGACAACGAGATAGGACCTTTCTCCTGCCGCCTTCTCAATACTTCATCTCGTAGAACGCTTCCTGCACGTTTTATACGTCTGAAAGACGTTTTGACGGACATTGCGATCTTTTCGATACGGACCCGCTTTTGTTTCGCGTGAAACAGGTTTGCCAAAGGGAAACAGCTCCCTTTATTCCCCCTTACTTTGCTGACCGACCGCCACCGCCACCGCCACTGCCTACTCTACTGCTACTCTTTACCTTTTTTGATCCCCTTTAGCATCAGGTCGTCGAATGGGCTTTCTTTCTCCACCAAGTTTAAGCCGCTTCTCCGTCTACATATATCTTAGCAAGCAAGATATTTTAGGATCGATTCGCGCTTTGGCATTGAAAGGTCGAATCAAAGTTGGTCCAGCGTGAGTTCAGACGCGGCTCTTAAATTTCGAAAAATCTCGAAACATCCAAGTTCCATCCAACCATCGAATATTTCTTCGAATCCTACGAACATGGATGGTCGAGGGAACGCTCGTACAACGCGGTGCATAACGTGAAATGTTTCGCGAGTTACTTTTTTCTCTCGTATCGAGAACGAAACACTGTGCACGAGCACGTTATGTCGCGTGACAGGATACAGCGACATTTTCTTCCTAAAATCGTTACTTTGTCGCAGGCAGTTTTGTTGTAAGAATAGAAGAGATCGGTCGTCGAACGTGTTTCGTATACGTGTTTGTTCGGTTGTTGTTTTCAAGCACGTTGGTCTTTTACGATAAAAATCTGAAAAAAACAAAACGTTATTTCTTAATACACCTTGATGATACTTGTAATTTTTTATCAGCTAGATTTTCGAGACTGATATCGATTTCACGATCGTTACGAATCGTTCGCTAGATTTTCCATGGTCGCGATTTGATAAAAAAAAAATAATAAATTATCCGACAACAACGATGCTAAACTCTCTTACTCTTACTTGCGTACGTTGCGTTAAAAGGAGTTCAAAGTTTCGCTCTACGCGTTCTTTCTCACCCGTCCATTCTATTCGATGAGACGCGTTCGACTAAACGGCCAAAGAAGAGGCGAAGAAACAGCGAACAGCGAAAGCTGGACGAAACGACGAGACGACACGTACCGCTAAGAAGATTATTATTAAACTTTCTAAAACAGATATCCGTTTCACGTGCAAGGGTAGAGTACAGCGGGGGGCTAATTTTGAGGGCAATGCGACGAGACGTTACAGCCGTGGCGCGCTATTTTAGAAAGGTCCACGGGTCGGCGACCTCCTCGAACGAGCGTACAGGACCCGTAACTTCCGGCTATCGGTTTTACGAGACTCGCATCTCGTACTGGCATTTAACCGTCGATATGCTGTAAATAACGACGAAGCTGGATAAGTTAATTCGCGACGGCTCGTGGATTAGTTTAACGTGGATTAACCGAAGCGATTAGTGCGGCATCGATCGGTAACGAAGTTGGTTCGGAAATGGGACAAAACAGCGGATGGTAAACAGCTTGTATCTTCTTAATAGCAGCGTTAATTCCGCAATTGTTCGAGTACTGAGAAGTCGAGTCGAACAAAGTACCGCGATATATTCGAACGCGTTAAAAATATTCACGCGACGTTTTGTCTCGACTCTCTTTTCTCAAGTACTCGGCCGCTTTTAACGATCGGACGTTCGAGTTTCTAGCAATACTTTTAGCTATACAAGTTGGTAAACGTTTCCTTTTTCTCTTACGAATGTACAGCGCGTTGTACGCGATGCAAATTCCGTGGTCGAGATCTTTCTCCCAGGATGCAAACCGATCACGGTTGCTGGCTCGCCAAAGTAATTTTTAATGGCTGATTGGCATGATGCGGATACTTGGTTTTAGCCTACCTAATTACCGAATTGCCGAGTGATGTAACAGCGTGTAACCCGCAGTGACACGAAGCGTTAATGAACAGATTGCATCAGCAGTTCCCAAAGAAGTGGTCTTCCTTGATTGCCTAGAATTCCGTGATCGAGTAGTATGCGACCAATTTTCGTTCGAACAAGCGATGAATTTTATCGTTTCAAGGTTCCGTACGAATTTGGGAACTGCTAGGTAACGTTTGCAACGTTGAGAAATGTGTTTTACATCGCTTTGCAACTTGAAGCGCAGACGTTCTAAATAAGAGTGCCATCTATTTGGAGACACGCTGTAAACGGTTTTTCAAATAACCAGCGGAGATGTAACTTGCAGCGCTATTCTTACGCCTCTTTCGTATGTAAATACGGAACAATTTTCTATCCTGGGAATGGACCTTCTTTGGAACTCCTCTTGTACATACTGTTTCCTGGCGACAAACCGAACCGGCTACTCTGTTCCACTCTACTTTACTCTACTCTACGAACGTTCAGCTGTTTCCTTCGTTCTTCCCGTTAAAGCTTAAAGCGCTAATTGAAAATACAATTTGAGAAGAAATGGACAACCGTGCCTGCCGTCGCCCCTTGTCTCTGACTTATTTTAGCGACGATAATGATAATTATCAATCGACTGGTGGCGAGAACAAAGTTGCGATCGACGATTCGTTTGACGCCAGGGAACAGCGGAAATGTGTCGAAAGAGAAAAAAGACGAAAAATTGGCGGCGAGGAGAAACGCGGCTGTACGAAACTAACTAACACCGAAGTTAACAAAATATTAATGTCCCCTGTTCCCCCTTGCTCGACTTCTGTCTCGCCTTCTGATTGGCTCTCTGCATTGGCACGTTGGTGACTAACTCGAAGTCGACATCACACGAGCACCAGTGAACACCGAACATCGACGACCTCGAAGACCGAAGGTTGGGACAAGGTCGACCCTGCAGCACCGCCAAAGCGGTCCGCATTCGACAGCTTCAAAAGGTGACGCTACTGTAAACACAGAGAAAACAAACCAACGATTTCTCTCTCTCTTTTTTTTCTCTTTTTCTTTTTTAACGTACGAATAGTTGCCTAGTCCCTGTTCTCCTTAGTAGAGGTTCGCCATTTTGTTTTTCATCTTTGCGTAAGAAACGCGAATTGGCGGCTTGCTGTTCGGTGTAATTATTATACTCTGTCGTGGTATAATTCGTGGCGTTTGTTTTTTCGTACTGGCTTCCAGTAAAACAGGGAAAATGCGATTAAATTTGAACGTATCGAATTAATATTGCCATGGCGGATGAGTATCCTTAAATTAATACGTTTCTCGCGAGGTTAACGATACTCGAGTCGCGTGAGTGTCGAATATCGAAAGTTGCCAGTTACTTGGCTGATTGTGCCAATAACGAACCTGTTGCTAACTTTGCTATCGACTGGCGGTTCAGCCTATCGATCTTTCGAAACTTTTCGCCGTCGATATTAATTCTAAATACTCTGCCGCTGTGAATTCACTGTCAATTCACTGTGAACTCACTCGCTGAAATTGGCGTCGTCATCGAAACAGCTGCCTCGCGCGCTTGTCTCAAATTTTATTTCCATGTACGTACCATACTCCCCTGTACCTACTGTGTCTTTCTACCGCTGTCTCACCGCTAACCATAAGCCACCATCGGCGAGAAAACACTGTACAAGGTAACGGGCACGAGACTGTTCACGTAGTTGCATTGGCAAACGATTAACCGCTTGGTGAACGAATTAACTCGAGTGCCGTAGCGTGCGTATTATGTTGTGTAACGTTATCGTAACGATTGCTTTTGGCGAGGTTTGTCGCGTGTTTCGTGAAAGCAACGCCATCGTGACCGGCGAGCGTGTGCCACGCTATAGCGATCGAGTTTCTCGATCTGTCGCATCGTTAGTCAGAGTAGATGCGCACGATTTTAGTCGTGAGTCGTGAGTCGTGAGTCAGTATCAATGTTGTGTTTGCTATTGTTTCCTCCCTGTTGCATCGTCACTATCATCGTAGGTAAGGCTCTGTTTCTCTCGAACTGTACAACACCACCCAGGTCACCCGTAGGCGAACGAGTCTTCGTCGAGACGCGTTCCTTTGTCATTTGTATTGTTTCCGATCGCAATCGCATCGTCGTCGACAACGCATATTCTTTTTATGTCTTTCTTTTTTCATTTTTTCTTTTTTTTTCTTTTTTCTTTTTTTTCCTGTTTTTTTTTTTTTTTTTTACCTTTCTTCGTCATCCAAACGTTCACGATTGTACCGCGATACAAGTTACAGACAAGAGACAAAGAACGTAACCGATAATGGATGATTCGTCGTGTTGTACCTTTCAGCACCACGACGCAGAGCACTCAAAACAGCAGTTCTCTGAGCCCCCAGCATGATTCGGCCTGGCTCGATGGCCTGAACAGCCCGCTCATCCAGGACGAAGGTGACAGCAAAATGCTGAAGCTCCGATTCGATGTCTCCCAGTACACGCCGGAGGAAATCGTTGTGAAGACCGTGGACAACAAGCTGCTGGTGAGTACCGTTTGCGTTCTTCTTCTCTGCGTTGATAGGGTGCCTCGTTGCGTTATCTCCTTCCTATTCGTTTCGTCGTGGAAAACACGCAACCGTCCGGACGTTTGCTATTGGGTATTCCGCGTAAATTTATTTTCCTTGGAGGTTTATTTAAAAAGACGCGTGGATACCGATAAACTCGTACGATATTTCCAAGGTACGATGCACGGTTAAAAGTTTATTCGAAGAGAGAGTATTTTACGTTCGCCTATCTAATATAAACGCAAAGTTACTTGTTACGTCTGCGACTCGTCGTGGTACGCGCATATTTTCCTCTCTAGCGCCGCTTGTTGCACGACTTGGCAACCGCCGAATCTGGCCCGTTGTTTTATGCAATCGGCGCCGTACGGTCAGATACGTACGTAGAATACTGTGACTTCTCGACGAGTTGCATCGAAAATTGATCGAACAACACCACGTTTCCAAGGCTTTTCTTAATAGATTATAGAGCAGCTTCGTATATTCTCGTCTAACAAAACGACGGTAAGGCTGCTGGGACTCTTTTATTCGTTAAAGTTTATTTCGAACGCGACGAGAGAGGAAATGACGACGACGACGACGACGAGGCGACGCGAAATATCTCGCGCACGTCTGGCCAAGAATGGCGAACAGGAAGTGACGGAGAATTTTACGCCGGTTTACTGGCACTCGCTTCTCTTTATGAACGATGTGGAACGTTGTAATTGCTCGTGTTACGTCACTTCCTGGCAGGAAGTCGGCTCCACCGGTGTTAACTCCCCGTAAGGGCAATTCTCGTTACTTAAAACCGCCGCGCGTCTTCGTCATTAAGCCCGGCATCGTTCGCGTCGCGGGTAGCGAACAATCCGCTTGGTTCATCTAGTTGCTGCTTGTTCGCTTCCACTGGAATAATCGTAACGTACACGCTCTTGAAAAATTGATCAGACGCGCGTAAGAGAATTTACTTTTTGGCAGGAGGGCGGCAACGAGGGAGCAGCCTCTTTGTATTTTTTAAATCGATCAGGAACAACGTAGACCGAGATACGCTTTATCTCGTTTGTTTATTGTTTCCGTCTTCTTTAACCTTCCTTTCTAACCAACCGAACGTTTCGTGACACGATGTATACGTTTCTTACCCTGTCCAAATATTTACCTGTTCTCGCCGCTTCCATGTTCCACGGTTTTTCTACCGTTTACCCTTGCATACAGAAGAAGACGAAAGCGTACACTCGTGTCTAAGCGATCAATTTCGAAGAAACTCCGGAACAAGAAACATTGACTGTCTCGAATAAACGAGTTTCGCAAAGTACGCGAATGGTCTTCCGAATCGCGAACGATAGAAAATTCGACTCGCGATTAACATTTCGATCGCGGATGTAGATCAATGTTTGCAAGCCGATCCACGATGAGAAAATTAAGAAGCGATAAGTAATTAGAAATTGATGAAACGATAGGGTGCGTCTGGTGGATCGATAAAACGTGATACGAAAGGAGATTTTCGATACGGTAGGGTATTCGCAACAAGGGGAAAAATTTACGCAGGAGGTTTGAGCAGGAGTTGAGAATTTTCTCCGAAGCTCGTGCGCGCGTTCAAGTTTCTCCTCTCTGGCTGGCGTTCCCGTCGACCCGGACGGAAATAACTCGCACCAAAAATAAGTTTACGGTGCTCGTCACGCCGCGACGGCTTGGAATAACGTCGGACCATTATGAGCGCTCTATAGCGATCATTTTCTAACGATATGTCACTCTCGCTTTAACCTCGACTTTGGCTTTTCGAAAAATTCGAATTTCTTGCTATCGAAACTCGATTATTATGCTACAGGAATATTACGCTTCTCTGAAATCCAATAAACGTTGGAATTTGTTACTTCGACGAAAGTGGAAAGCGGCGTGAAAGATTAGCGCAGCGCGAAAGGCGCACGAAGCTTTTCGAGGAACGCGGTGGAAAAATCGAATCCTACCGTTATGCAAACTGGGAAGGTAGGGTCGTTGCACCGTAATAGTCTGCCGGCGTGCAATGGAAGAAAGATCAAAGTAACGGAGGATCGCGTATAGCGTGTAGTATATACACCCACGAACAGGGACGGCTTTATTCCGATTTCCTCGCTAAACAGCTGGTCTGGCTCTGATAAACGTCTGTTTTTTCACTCCTCGGATCTCGAAGCGAGACAATCACGGAGACGGCTGGTTATTAAGGCGCCAACGCGATTAACTTCTCTTTCCGTTTCCCCTTCTCTCTTTCTCTCTCTCTCTCTCTCTCTCTCTCTCTCTTTCTCTCCCTCTTTCCCTCCTCTCGTCAACATTTTCTCCGGCACGAGTTTTAATTAGGTTCTCCGAAAGCTTCGAAAGCTCGAGTATTTAGAGATCCTTTTATCGTTTCAAGAAGGAACCTCTCCGTATCGTTAATAATACCTTTGATCGCACTTTTCCAAAGGTCTCCAAAGTCCAAAGATATTCTCGCGTCGAGAACGCCAAAGTATCTAGTTTTTCATACGTACGTCGAAACGATGCAACGATCGCGTTGCATAACGAAACAGGCTCCGCGAGTTGCTTGCGATCTTAGCCCATTACGCGTCTCTGAGACGCGCAGATGCTTTTTTCGGTAAAGAGCAACGAGTGTGAATCGGCGCCATCTTCCTTAACCGGTCCCGCTCGAAGGGGGCATTTTAAAGAACGGCTGCCGTCTGGAAACAGGTTGACCGCGGTTTTATCGTGGTCAAGGTCTACCGTGAATTCAGGTCGGCTCTGCTCGCGTATCACTGTCCTTAAAGGGCTGCTCCAAGGACGCGTTCCGAAGGATGAGCACCGGACCGAGCGAAGAATGCGATCTCTGCTTATTGTGTAGCACGATCACGTCATGCTTGCTCGATAAAGTACGACTCGGATAAATAGGAGCAGGGACCGGTTTATTCAGCGGTTTTGTTCGAACGAGGAACGCGGTGGAGCGGCCACTTGGATGAAACGATTGCGAAACGCGTGGCGTGGCGTCGTTCGTTTGTCCGTTTCTGGCAACTCGATCGTCTCCCTCCCGACGAGAATAGACCCGATCGATCTTCCATAACCACCGATGTTGTTCGCTTTCGATCTATAGATTCTACGTAATCTATAGACTCGACGCGATTGTTTCAGTGGTTGCGAACGCTGCTACGGATACTGCTGGGATCCTTGTACCGAGCAAATCGTTTTCGCTTCACCGTCCTAATTTATCGAACGTTGCCTTCGACGGGGAAAGTCGTATACTAACGGGGATACGACGTCACCGAAGGGTCACTGGTATCGGTAAATTCGAACTTGGTTATTTTTATCGGCCTCTTCCATTAAGCTGATAGAACGAAAACGCGAGACGAAAGAAAATTATCTAATCGAATCGGTCCCGTTTCTTTACGTTATTTCGAGAAAATGCCTCATTTCCAAAGATATTAGTTGCAGTTCTTTTAGGGTATAACGTCGTTGTAATAGAGTTCTTTCGAGTAATACGTTTTATCTTAGCGAACGAGAAACTCGTTACGAAAGATGACACGAGAATGGTAATACGAGTAGTTGTAACGATGCTAGAGCACGAAACAATTATTAATTACAGACGATTTTGCACTTGCGTAGAGTTTCAAGAAAGTGTACGATCGAAGAAAAGTTTATATCGAAGCACGACGAAATGATTCAACGAAGATCGCACACAGCGTGCGATTATTTTTCACGATGTCCACTTTTATGGTCGGACGCGCGTTGGTCGAAAATTTGGGTCGCTAACGAAGTCGTTAAGAAAACACGACCTTTGGTTTTTTCGGTCAAGGAGAGTGTGCCATTAGACAGCCCGGAAAGGAGTCTTGCGTTACACCGACGCTTTAATTGACTTTCGAAAGCTCGCTGGTCGGCTCGAGAACGTCTCCCGTTTTACGTGTTGCTGCTGTTCGCGGGAAGAAGCAGAAGCGGGAACAATGTCAAAATTTTGGTGGCTATATTTAGCTTCTGAGTCACAGCGACATACTTGCCAAACGCCAACGTCGTGAAAATTTGCAAAAAGCGTAAACGCGCGTCAGAATCTTCGAAGGTATTGGAAATTTATCATTTATCGTATTTATCGTAGGTTTATAATTAGGCCGCGGTTCTTTTGGCGGATTAAACTTAATCGGACGAGTGGAATCTGAGTAAAAATTTACGTTTTTGCAATTTTCTATAAATGCGTAAAGAACCACGGTCTATTTATAGCGAACAAGAACTATATATTACTATCGCGGTACAGGATTTCCTTTAGGAGAGATCTTGGATAACTTTCATCGAGATAACGTGGAAGAAATCGTTACGAGATGGTCGAGTAATTAACGCGACATTCGTGCTTTCACAGTCTCTGGTTCCTTTACTCCTCGTTGTAATATGTATATATATAGTTGTGGAAAATGTTCGCTTCCGGAACGCGCAAAGATCCGAGAGATTCGATCGAGAATTCGCATCCGAGTCGAGCCGTTAGAGCGAGTTGGTCGCCGTTTGCGTAATCCTCGCGGATCCGGTAAGACGATCCTCGCGTTGGAAAGCTTAGATCCGTGGCAGAGTCGAGTTACCAGTTACCAGCCACATCCATCGGAGTCTCCCTTCGCCTTGCCATTTCTCCCAGGTTACCCTCTGTCTAGGATTACCTGCGGCTCCACTGCTCGCTCGCTTTTCGTCTTTTACGGCCAGCAGCCCGATCGATATCGCCACCAACTCCAGCAACAGCGAACGGAGCAACGCCAGACACGCCGGAACACGTTTTTCGCTCTTTCCCGGCTCTCTGTGCTTGGTGCATCGATTCGCTGGGTCGCCGGTCCGCGTCTATCGAATGCTGCCAAGTATCTTTGAAAATCTTTGTGCGATACGTTTTCCTCTCGTATCGTTTTTCCTTCGAGTCTCTCGATCGTTCGTAATCGAATAATTATTTTCTACGAATCTTCTGTCAGATCTTGAAACCGTGTATCACCGAAGATTCAATTCATTTCCTGTATCTTTACCTATTTCAAACGTTCGATTGTTCGTCCGTCCAGACTATTTAATTTCCTAGAAAGCGTATATCGCTCCTTTCGAAGCCAAACTCCAACTTGAATAAACGAGCGGATTAAACGACCGACTCTGTCTTCTTTGTTCTACGAACGAGAAAGTCGAGGTGAAAGCGTCGCTCGAATGACTTGTGCACCTTGTAATTGTATTAAATTAACGAAAGACGGAGTAACTCGAGCTGCTGTCCAGAGGAAATTTTTTTTTTTGGTTGTAACGTTGTAACGTTGTAACGTTGTAACGTTAAGGACGCCGAGTGACTGTTACCGTTAAACCTATCGATCTTACGATGTGCGGTGCGCGCGACGTTGTAACACGGTCGTTGTTAATAGCGAAACTACGCCTCTGTTACGGGATCTCTGTAATCGTAGTTCAAGTTACAGGTAACTATCTGTATATACGTTTTGTTACAGGCGATTCGATGAAAATTCGTTAATTTCTTCGCTATAACGCCGCTATAATTTCGAAAGCTCTTTTCTTCTTTTCATAAATTTCCTCCGATCGAAGAAGGCTCAAAAGGCAAAGTGCCACGACTTATCTCCGATTACGGAATTGTTGCGATAGCCGGTTTCCGCGCGAGCGGCTAATCGGCGTGGAGGTTGAGACCACCGGTACTTTCACGCTCGCTCCGCTCCGTGTGGCGAACGTTCGAGTTTCCAAGCCGATCTTCCGGCTCTAGAGCGACGGTCGCGTTATTATCGCCGCGATATGCTCCATTTGCGCGTATATTCTTTTCTTTCCTCTGTCTTTACCCCCGTGTTTGTACCTTATAGAAGAAAACGAAGGAAGAAAAGAGCGTGCGACCTCGAAATCGTGGCAGGCTGGTTCCTCGCTGGTGGTCTGCGAGTCTTTGCTTTCTTGCACCAGTTGTTCGTGGTCGACGCCGTTTTTTACCGCGTAAGGGAAACAAGAGCAACGACAGATTCATAGAGCGATACAGATCGATCGATATTCGCTCGTCTAGCAGCATCTTCGATCGATGAAACACGATCTCTCTCGAACGAGTTGCGTAACGACGCGTATCGACGAGACGTTCGATTTGCTAGACCTTCCTCGACTTCTCGCAAGGTTAAGGCCGGCGGGTTATTTGGTTCGTTGGCAGGAGGAGAACGCGCGGACAGATCGAATTGGTCCAAGAACGAGAGCACCGCGTCACACGGAGCCTCGACATCGCCTCGACATCGCCTCGACATCGTCTCGACATAGCCTCGAGTCGAGACGAAACGCAGCTCGTTAACTCGGTGCGCGTAACGCAATTAGCGTGACCAACCTCGCCCACCCTCTCGAGCGAGCGTTCCTGCTCGCGGGTGCGGTCGGACGTATCCTGCACTTGCATTTTTCCACGCCGAACCCATAGAGATACTCGAGGCGTATCCCTTTGTGCACATACGCGTGTGCAACGCCTCTGCCCATTAAAATACAACTTGCACCTTTTAGATCTGTACGTAAACGTATGATCTGTACGTCGTCGCTTGGCTTTTCAAACCGCTTGGATACAACAAGGAAATTTTATGTTAAAATTCTTCCCGGTAAAGTAAAACGAATTAATCGATCAAAGTTCTCGTACGCGATCGTTGGTCAGAACGAACGTTGCGATCGACGGGCAGAGTTACGTTTAGGTATTCGTTAGCTTTCTTTCCAACTAGGTTCGAATACTCGTGCGAAAAATAAGATAAAAGGCCAAGTTCGACGTTACGTAAATGTTCGAGTATCGAATTGTCAGCCACGGAAATAAAAATATACGATGTAAGTCGGAGAGAGAATTGTAATTGCGTACTTTGTTTACCGCGATACGAGTGGCCGAGGTCGTTGCAACTGAAGTAATCTACTTACGGGTTAAAGAGAACGACCCGACGGCGTTCGCGATGCGGCGCGACGTTCCAAGCGAGCAAAAGTTTTTTCGGGAAACTTTCTCCTGCGCCTTTGGATGCCTAATGCGTACGCGATTGCGTCGTTCCAACGACGCGACATTCCCTTACTTTTACCTAACGTCGCGTACAGAGGCATTGTTCGCTTTTCGCGTTTCCATCTCGATCGGTAGTCCGAAACGACGCGCGATCTAAGAACGCGTAATGAAATATAATTATTCTTAATTAGCGTCTGTTACTTTTCTATCGTTATCTAGTATCCAACGTACGATCGATATTAAATCGATCGAACAAATTATTTCGAATTCTACCCTGTCATTACTCGAACTACGTAAAGATGAAAGGAAAGCGGAACGTGGTTGCGCGAACTTGCTTCGTTACAAAAATCGATGATGTACGAGAGAAGAAGGATGCTGAAGGAGGTAATTGCTTGATACAGGAGATAAATCGCGCGAGCGCGTAACAGTACCTAAATACGTCGATGACGCAGTCTGTATCGGTTCTCTATGGTGACGTAACGCGCTAATAAGATTCATTTATACGAAAACCCGTAAGAAATGGCCTGTCGTGGCACAATATTTACATGACCGCTGCTCGAACACGGTTACTCGTCGCTACACGGCTGCCTGATGCAACGTCTATTTTTAATGCGTCTGTCAGACGTATTAGCTACCGGCCACTAGCTGCTGTCCGATTTTACAAATCGACGAGAACGGATATAGGTAAACGCCTATTGATTTCTGGTAATACGATCCTCCTAATAATTCCAACTTTTCATCCAAACGAATAATTAAACGATATAATCGATTAAATCTTCGTTTGTGCCTGGCAGATTTTATAGAAAAGATTTACTCGTTTCTTATATTCCGGGATAAAACTATTCGTCCGTTCACGTTCTACCGATAATTTCAGAAAACTCGGTTGTCTTTGCGTTCAAAGCGATCGATATTTGAAAAACTTCCGTAGTGTAACGTTTTATTGTCGTACGTTCGACGAGTGCTAATCGAGACCTCTGACACTGTCAGTCGTTATCCAAGAGCGCGCGAGTTTTTCCTAAGAACTACGCTCCATATTTTGCTCGCTTTTTTCCTCTCTCTCTCTCTCTCTCTCTCTCTCTCCTTCGCCTCAAGTTTTCCACCGAGATACAGACTTATTTCCGCTCGCGTTTCGCCAAAACGGTAAATCGTACCGTGTATAACTATATCGGGGCGGAGTCGATCGACGGTATCCGAAAATCGTTTCGCGACACAGAAGGAATAACGACGAAAGCGGTCACGCGATCCTGTCGAGTTCCGGGAACTCGTAGATCTCTCGATAAAAGAAACTAGATATACCCCGCGTACTATACGTAAATCGTAAATACCTCGTTGTTGCTGGCACTGACGTTAGATTCTCTCGATCGTACGTTCTCGAGTTGGAATACCTAAAATTAGTCCGCATATTTCGTACACGCATCATCGAGCGATACACGTATCTTCCTACGCTGAAGAGGCAACGAGCGTCGCATGTCGAGAAAAATCATTCCGAAACTACGCAGGTATCGGATATCGTTGTAGGATCGTTGGCTCGATCGCCAAACCGATGGTGAAACGTTGGCAATGGCGGTGCGAACGCGAATAAGTAGATACGTACGTACGTACTTGGCAAAAGTACCTTCGAGTTATCGTTACAGGTGGCAACGAAGCTTGAGAAGCGCTGCAATCGTTCACCAAGGAAAGGAATAGAAAGATATCGGCAAGAAATCGCGACCGAGTTATATCACATTTCGTTGATCGATCGTTGATTCTACGTGGTTATTCGCTAAACACGTATCCGCTGACCTAGAAACATCCATCGTTACGAATGAATTTTTATTTGCTCGCGTGAACCTTTCGTCCGTGGATCGATCGCTACGTCCGTGACGGAACAAATGTTTGGCGTGCCCATGTCGCGAATCGCGTTGCATATCGAACGACATTTGCGTTGCTCGTGTCCGACGATACTAGCCAATAAGATAAAGCGACGATGGTTAGTCCGCGATAAAAAGCTGCGATCGATCTTTGTTCCTGCAACCATGTTTTTCGCGCTTTGCTCTCAAAACTGATCGACGAGATACTGTAAAGCCTCGAATAACTGGAGCGCGATTGATCAAATCTTTCTGTATACCGTTCTAAGAAATTAGCCATCGAGAAAAGTGGACGCAATTTTCTGAATATCGATTTGGAGACGCGTGTGGATACGGAGGCGGAATTCGTGGCGTCCTTCAGCCGCCATTCCCATCCGCTTATTACTTTACCCTCGATTCCTTCCTTTTTCCACCCTTTGCACGCCACCTTCGTTTTATCACGAATCTCGACCGGTTGTAGTCGCCGGCCAATGAGAGTCGCGAAACGTCCATGTATTTCGACTTTATCGTCGTCCCCTTCCATAACCTACTTTCTCCGGGCGTCCGTATTACGAGGCACGCAATACCCTCTGTCTTTTTTACCCTCGATAGGTTCAAGAGGGAAGCTCGCCCTTTCCGCTTCCCAACATGCCATGCGAGGACTCTGAATTATTCAACGGGCTTCGAAAATAACGTTTATGGATTTGATATTTTCGCATTATGCAGCAGAGAAGCTAAAGTTGAAAATTTCTGCCGTGCTGCGTACCTGGCAAGTCGCGCGTACGTGTGTACGATAAGATACGATCAACTTTGAAAAGCGAGCACGTTTCTCTGCTGTATGGTAGACAATATGCTAAACTATGTGGTAGACGAGATAAATATCGAAAGTTAGTTGGTTGGTTAGTATGCGTCAACGTTACTCGCTTTCAACCCTTTACGTTCCGAACAGATAACAGCGTTCGAATAAAACACGTTGCCAAAACTACCCTCGTGCGTTCTGTGTTATCGCATCCGTTGACCAACGAGCGGAGCAACGTCGGTCGTTTTTAGCATGCAGCTCGCGTGATCGCAGAAATGGCTCTGTCCTAGCTGATTTATTAATACGAACGCGCTTAATCGAACCGACGACCTGAATTCTTCGCCTTCTCTTGGCTCATGCGCGCTACAAAATTGATGGATTTCCCGGGAAAATGAATGTCGGTCGAGATTCGCTTGTGCTAAAATATTTTTCGTCCGTGAGGGAAGAGAAGAAAAGAAACCTCGTGTTCTAAGACAGTAGAACGCGAGGAGCGTGTACATCCTTGAAAATTGTTACCTTTTAAATCGGCTAATTTTCATTTTCGTGTGTCCAGGTCCACGCGAAACACGAGGAGAAGACAGAGAGCAAATCGGTGTACAGGGAGTACAACCGTGAATTCCTACTGCCTAAGGGAACCAACCCCGAGAGTATCAAGTCTTCGCTGAGCAAGGACGGCGTGCTCACCGTCGAGGCTCCGCTTCCAGCGATCGGCACGGGCGAGAAGCTTATCCCGATCGCGCACCAGTAGACGCCCGATCGACCGGACGAATACACGACGAAACGGTTCTTGAAACTTCCTTCGAAATTCCACGATTCGTGTGTCCGTCAGATCGCTTCCTTCCTGCCCTTTCCATCGATTCCCGTAAGTCCGTTTATCTCCTCTATTCTTCCCTTTTATCCCCTCTTCTTTTGCTTTTTCTCCGTTTTTCTTTTTCTCTCCACTCTTTCGCTGCGAACTTTCGCTTTCCTTGTTCGCTGTTTACTCGAACGGTTTACTCCGCTCTTCTCTCTTGAATCGGATAAATTCTACGCTTTTTTCAGTTTTGTTCCCCCTCCTCTTTTATTTTTCTTCATTTCCTCGTTGAAAAACGATCGAGATTCTACATTCGGTGTTCAAATTTCGAGACAAGACGTGTGATAAATTACGAGTACGAAACGAGAACTAGCGGGAAAGCAAGGTTCGCAGCGAAACAAGCTTACGAAGCGCAATTTTGAAACGTTGTTTTTTCACTCGAGTCTCGAGGAAACAAAACGAAAAACGTTCGTTCTAATTAACTGTTTTACATCGAATAACGAAAGGTATCCAAAACTTTGCCCCCTTTCACGAATTTCTCGAGACGTTACCATCCGATTTGACCAAGACCGTATGTAACTCGAAAGAGCTACCGTAGAAGACGAGATAATCGAACGTCAATGAGACACGAATCCTTTATTCGGAGGCTGTAGAATGTAACGAGCACATTCGACGCACCATCAAACGAACCGCCTAATTTTGTATAAAAAAAAAAAAAAAATTACTGTATAGGTGTTTGATATGCAGTGTCTTTTTTGATCAGCTTTTTGTCGCTTTGATATACACACACGTGTGTTTATAGGATTGCTATCGATCGGTGGTAACTCCAAACAGCTGGGAATCGATCGGTAAAATCAGCATCGAAGATCGTAGTTCGTTATGATCAACGAAAAGAAGAATACATATATTATATATAAATATATATATTTATATATATATATATATATATTTAACGATTGTAATGTTAAGATATAAACGACGCCGTAGGCGTCGTGTAACGTGTAGGAAATCAAAGATATTTGATAAGTTGTTATTCTTCCTTTTGGTACCTACCAATTTTCTCGACGCTTTGATATGACACTTTCTTTTACGAAGTACGTAACACTTTTTTCTCGGAAACACGCATTGCCTTTAATCAAAGAACGATAGAACAGAAGGATTATAACTCTTGATAGATTGTGTTTCGTGAGAGGCACGAATTAGGGGAAAAAAATAACATTTTTGAAATTTCGAAAACTGTACATCGCAAAGTTTATCGAAAGAAAAGTTTCGATCGTCTGTAAAACGATAACTTACGTATGTGTTAGTTTTTAGGTGTACTACGTTAAAAGACTATAACACGAGGATGCTTAAACTATGTTAAGCATTGTAATGATTATTATTATTATTATTATTATTATTATTATTATTATTATATTATTATTATTTATGAATATTTTACTACTATCGAGATACGTATGATGTTTAAAAGGTAATGCGAACTATGTGGAAGTTTAAATAAAAATAAACTTTAAAAGAAGAATAGTTGATTTCTCCAAGTTCCTTGCTTCGTCCGGAATAGAAATAATATAGAAAATGTAAAAATTCTAATAAAAAGATATAATTCGTTAATCACAAATTGACAAAAAATTTACCAACAAATTATCACAGTTTATTGATTTTGAATTCTTTATTAACAAAATATTTAATCTTCTTATGTACATATATAGGTAGTTTGTGTTAAACCATTATAAAATTGTTACACCGAACACGTTACACCTTTCAAAATAACATCGTATTAAAAGTTTAAACAACGAATAACAACTAATAAATCTGCGGTGATCGTATCCGATCGAAGATTTCTCAGAAATAGTCGTTTGTATCATACGCGTATGATACGACCAATTTAAATAACACATTCACGAATACATAATAATTAATATCGTTTAAAATGATTCATTGTTCGTAGAAACAACGATTCCTAAACTGAATCTTTCTTATTTCTAAATTGCTAATTACTTACACTTGTTACGCAAGGTATAAATACAGTTTGAGAATCGCTACGTTAATCGTACCCGTTAATATAAACCAAATTCTCCGATATAATAAATTATAAATAAATACGCGTCATCGATTTATCCGATCTTTCTATTTCGCATTCCGAGTTTGTATAAAAAATATATGACGATAACACGCAATATACAATTTAAAAATAATTATTTACACAGCAGAATCTTGCAAATTTCACTTTTACACAGATAAGTGGCACGTTATCCTCCAACAGACAGACTGTTTGTTTATCTTTTTAACCTCTTAGGTACGATGCGCCACTTTATATTAGCGGCTTTCGCGAATGTCATTTTATATTACGACGCGCCACTATAGTGGCTCGCTCGCAGTTCGAACTAAATGATCATTTTCATTTGTCTTGCTTCACACCTTTCTTGCCCTCACAACGTTTTATAACTGTGTTAACGGTATACAAACAATCGTTGCTTTTCATTAAAATAAATATACCATTATTTGATACTCTTTTTAACATGCCGATCCGTATCTTTATAATTTTTTATGATCCTCGAGCTTAAAATGTCGCTTCAAAATAGAAAACGAAGATCAATTTGAAAAACGCTATTGCGCTATGAGTATGAAAATTGTGACGTGGGTCTATGTGTCGTATCGTGCTTTGAAATATATCACACCCAGTTGTATTATTAATTATTAATGCAAATTATTAAAGTATATACATTATATCTTTAAGAAAAATTGCAATTTACGTATCGTACGTATCGCTTACGCGTAATTCGCGTCAAACTCTGCTGTACAGAGAAACAGATCCGCACAAAATTCAATCGTACCTAACAGGTTGACTACCCCGTATGTATGACGTTCAAATTTCTGTATTATTTGATTGATAGATCGAATAAAGACATCTAAGGCTTACGATCCTAAGACTTAATAGATTAAATAATAGATTATTGTTTTGGTACATGTATTATACTGATTAGATTATCGTCATATGTTAAAAGGTAATATAAAGCACCGACGCGGTAGATCGATAATAAATAGCGTATAAAAGAACTATAGTTCTGATGTTCGCCGTTTTAAATAGAATATTAATTTCATTTACAAAGGAACCTTTTCATCTGAATCAATTAAATTGTCATTCTCAGAGTAATATCACTTCGTGGACGAGGGGAGGGGGGAGGGGGAAATGTATATGGGTATCCTTGGTAGCTTTCGCTTCATTAAAATCTAAATGCACGAAAAGGTTCTTTTGTATTTCAGAAACAATTTGGGTCAATTATAAAAATTCATATCAAAGTGTTCTTTAAGGGAATTTATCGTTTCAAGTGGAATCATAATTTACCAGATCCTATACATATGTTTGGAATCTCCGCGGAGAACAAAGGCGCATCCGATGCGGTGAACGTTGGCGATTTTCCTTCTCTCGCAATGCGTAACGCTTGATGAACGGATACGGTGTCCAGTTCTTTCTGATTTGGTTTTTCATTGTCTAAACAAATGTCTGCAGCCCTTTTGCCAAACGGTTCTAACACTTTCACCCTGTAGTCGACTATCGTCGACACTGGATTTCCGGTCAATCTCAAATTCTCCAAACAAGGTAGATGCCCGATATTCTTTACTTCTTCTATCTTCTCGATACGATTGCAACTCACGTCCAAACCCTCCAACGAATACAATTTCGAAAAGCTCGATAACGAAGTTAATTTGTTCTGGGACAGGTCGATGTACACTATATAACCGAGTTTCGTATGCAGATCGTCTGGTAGAGTTGTGAAATTGTTCGACGCCAGATACAATTGGGACAATCTCGGTAAAAGAGTGACGTTCGAAATTTCAGATAGTAGATTATTATTTAAAGTTAAACATTCTATTTGAGGTAACAATTTAATCGCTTCGTCTATAACTTCTATTCGATTATCGCTGAGATCTAGGTGAGTGACCTTGAACCAGACATGAGAATCATTCGCATTTTCAATATTTTTGTGCACCTCCTCGCACATTGCCAATTCCACGATAGTTCTAAGCTTCGTGTTGTTTACTTTTAAATATGTTACCGTGTCTCGAAGGTTGCCCATGTGGTATATTTTATCCACTGGATACTGATTGATAGTTAGATCTTCTATGTTTTTGAAACTTGACAGTTCGATGGACAATGCAGAAGAATATATGTTGCTGGTTCTATAAGGTTCTGGGCTCCCTTCGACGATCAAACCAGTTAGATGAGAATTGAAATCCAAAACGTGACTAAAGTCGTATTTCCTGTCAACAACTTCGATCGGTGGACAGGGTTGTTTCAATCTCTCGCTGATCGCGTACAGCTGAAAATGGACGGCTATATTATATCTTAATCGAAAGCATAATAAATAATATACGTATCGTTCGTTTAATTAGTAGTAGTATAGTCACCTGTATTAGATTAAACTTGTAAGTCTTGGACTTTTGTAACAAATTATTACCCTCTGTAAAAAACTCTAAAGCCATACTTTGTAGTAGGAAAAATATATCATATATATGCATATCCAGGAATACGGCTAACTCTCTAGGCATTGCTTTCTTTAAATAGTTATATACTTCGTTCAGATAGATCTCCAAGTTCAGCCTACGTTTTTCTACAAAAGCTTCGCATTTATTTCCAATAAGCTTCTTTGGCGGCAATATGTCCTTCTTAACGTAATTCTCTGAGACAAGTTTATCGTGAAGCTCTGCAAAATCATTGTACCTGAAAAGAACACAAAAAAAGAAAAAGATACAAAGAGTAAAGATTCCTTTTCACGTATTGAATTATTCTGATTGCTTATGGTATAATGTCAAAATTTGTCGATACATAAAAACGACAATAATAAATGTAAATATAGTAATATAGTAATCTTAGACTAAATGATAAGTCCTAAATAAGTAAACGTATATTTATCTCTTTTGTGCGATAAATCTTTTGCAAAATTCTTTATATTAAAAGCGAAGATAAATGATCACATGCTATAACCGAATCGTTTTTTTGATAAAATACGATACTAGAAACAAGATGAAGTATATATCGAAAATCTGCGGAAATTCTCGTAAATAAGAGATAAGAAGTGACGATAGACGAATCGAAAACACTCACCTGTGCTTGACAGTCCATTTGATCGAAGCAATCCTAACCTCGATGCAGTAATAAGTGATACCGTCGACAGTGTCAGCCGATGGTATCTTAATATGCACATTTTCCTGGTTCAGCAAAAGACACGCCATCCTTGAAAAACGTTTTGGCAATTGTCGGCTGAGGATGTGAGGAGAGTTATAGTTGGTTGTTATAACCAGGAGGTTATCCCAGATCGAGACGAGAGCTACCAATATCAACTGTTTTGCATCAGTGGGAGGGACGCCTCTTATCTATTTGTAGCATTGTACTGTCTTCGCGAATATACCGCGATGCCCTTTTTTATTGGTCCAAAACACAATAAGATTTTACTATACGAATGTTCATATTTTGCACTATCAGGCACTAACCTTCCTACAGAAAAAGCATAGAAAAACGTACTCGGTGCTACCACCTTGCGATCAAGTTAAGCACTGACCCGAGACAGACTGTACGCTCATACGCCCCGCTATTCTTTCCGACAGGGGTTCTCAGATTTTTTGCTCCTTGAGAATTTTTCTCGATAATATAAGCAGACAACAATTTCCTCTCTGATATGAGAGTATATCGGCCAGAATTTCCGTTCGTATAACATCAAATGTACTTTTCCCTAATTTTCATCTTATTGATTATATCGAAGATTTTTTTTTTACAATTTTTACATACTCAATGGTCGTTTGTCATTCTTCTGTCTGAATATAGTCGAACTTTGTCGAACACTTTACTGAAACGAAATGTTAGATAGTGTTGATTTATTTGAACGTGAACTCTAATTATATGAAATATAAAAGAATTGTGAGTAGTAATTAAAATCGGTGAATTCAGTGAGAAGTCAGTGATATCAGAGAATTTATTATGGAAACTGTTTATCCCCTGATATATTCATATAAATGATATTTTACTATATATTATAAGTATCGAGTTATCAATAAGTTACTATTTATACTAGTGGGGAAAAATGTATCTGCACAATTTACATGTAAAATAAGTTTCAAGTAATACTGAAATCGATTCGGTTTCTGTTTGTACATCGCTAAATTAATCGCTATGTGTAGCGTGTTTGATTATTTGTAGTAGTATTGGTAACTGTGTAATCGTGTACCGATAAAAAGAGGAGTGAATTATATATTCACTTTGATTATCGCTACCGAATTATCGTATGCCTCAAATGCTTAGATTGGTTATAATTAAATTAATAAAATAAATTAAATGCATAATAAAGAAACGGGTAACGTATCGTGTTAATTGTCGCATTGATATATTAATTAAAATATCGGATATTTATATCGGTGCATTTATTTCATTTAATCAAGTTCTATAACCGGTTGAAAAAGCCTGGTTTCGTATACATTTATACACATGTAACATATTAATTCATAATAGAATTTACGTATAGAGATCGGTAGGTTTAAAAGATGGTATTGTTTCCTCGTAGTGGCAGATCGTGTTGCTATCAAATGGACGAACGCGCCCATTCACGGCGGTTCTCATTGGTGACAACCTGTTGCTGCAGTGGCGTAATCAAAATTTCGTCGACATAGTTCGTGATCGATGTCTGTGTCTACGATTAGCATTCTAGTAGAACGCTTCCTTTTCGTGTGACTCACGTTATTGACTTTCTATGAAACTCTTGTGATAGAATATTCAAGTCATTTCTCCTGCATATTCCATACGTTCAAGTACAAAGTTAATTGAATTGAAATTCAATATTACATATCGGAATTACATAAAAAATTTTTGTTTCCGCATTCAATCAGAGTTATATTTCTCATCGAACGTACTTTATCAGCTTGCTAAAATAAAACGTTACTATTTTCGGTTCTTATGTTTATTCAGTTCAGGCGGATGGCGGTAAGTTTGTATTCCGTGTAAGTACGTAGCACGAAACTTTTTTAGAGTTGTGTCAGTCTCTATTCAGAAAAAACGTTTGTGTACAACGCTTGAAGAGTATATTTTATACATTGTTTTCCATGATCTACTACTCTATTGCCTTTTTAACAAATATCTGAATTCTGCTTCGATAATACGTATAATGGTCGGGGAGAAAGATCCCACAGCATCCGCAAACCGAATAAAATAACCAATAGCGTCAGCTGTTGCTTCGCAATCTTTGAATACCATAAATCGAACATCTAACTACCAATCACCATCGAATGCCGATTCTCTGATGCTTATGCGTGCTTTCGAATAGTTGCTTGAAGTAATTTTGAAATTGTTTAGTAAAGCGCTATTAGTACCGATATTTTTGCATTTACGCCATTGGCTTGACGTAAGTTGGAAATTTAAATAAATAGTTACGTACTGTAAAAGAGATAATGAACAAAAAAGATGGCATTGTTAACTAACTTTCAAGTTACACTTCTTCGTATACCTATATAGATATTTTTTTAAAAACAATGTGCCAAAACAAGTTCCCTCGTTCCATGGTTTTCTTTTCTAATTACGTGATTTCATTCTGAATCACGTCGCATGTAAAACACATACGACTTATATATTAAGACGCGGCACTGCGTCTTCGGGATATATTAACAGATTGGAACCGTAAGCAATACCTGTAAGGAGGAAGACAGAGGACAAGGGGCAAGCGAAATATTGTAAATCGCGTAAAACGTCAGAGGCAACAGGGAATTTTCATCCCGACAGAATATCGGCAGGCTTACGCCACTGTAAATCGGTGGATGCTGCGTCAGGAGCAATGGCGGCACTGGCTTACCTGGCCAGTACCTAACCTCCTCCCCTCTTGTTCGTATCGTCGTCACGTTCCTCAGAGCAATCCAACGAACCTGTTGCCTGTTCTCATCCAGTGTCGTGTCGCTTTCACGACGATCGTGCGCGGTTCATTGCGGTTCCTTCAGCTTTGAAAGTTGTCCGCTACTCTGCAGCGAATTCGTCTACGAAATTCGAAGAATCTGTGTTTCGTCTCTCACGATCTTACGATTCCATGATCGAACGTTGTCTTCGTAGAAAAGTATCTTTCGTCTTTGTCAGCTGGACGATTACACAATTTCATCGCGTCTTGTGAATCTACACGCTGACCATATACGACGATTTGTTTGCGAGCGCCGCACCGTGAGTGAGATTATCGAGAAGTTATGTTCTTGTCAAAGGATTTGCTGAGTGGCACGTTTGGTAATTTGTCATGGTGTTGCCCGAAGGATTTACAGTCCGAAAAATTACTGCGTTCTGTTAATTGAAACGAAGCATTACATATGGAAATTCCTTAGGGACGCATTTTGTCCGTTACATACGATCGATTATCGATAACGACTTACATACTGTATGCCTGGAGTGATTCGCGCAAAGTTTGGGAAGCTTGTTTCGTGTGCATGATGATTGGTAAAGTGGTTACTTCGAAGATGACGATTCTGCGCGAGAGAAACTATCGACTGGTTTCCTTGAGAGTGGATGAGACTGTACGCGGACTGAAGGAGACTTTAAGGATTGCACTGTAATTGCAGACTCGATGCCACGGTGGAAAGCGATTTCCTTGTCTCGCATTGGCGTCGCTCTTTATCCGATGTCAGCGATGATTTACGAGCGCTGTCGGTGAAATTTTTTAACGGATGGAATGATCGATAAACGTAGAACGGATCTTTTCGTGATTCGATCGCTTGCGAAGCCGAGTCGGTATCAGATATGGAATTTCATTTTCTCCGATCGCGAAATTTCCTATGCAATTAAAAATGGTTTACTTTCGATCGTTTAAAGTATAAACTGAGTTTTCTGTCAATTTTACATGCTGCATTATTATATTCGAAATATCCGAATATATACGATATTTGCGATAATGATATTGAAAGTAATCGATATCGTTGATGAAAACGCGTGCTAAAGGGCAAATTCTTCGGATAGAAGTCAAGGAATTATAATCGTTGTCCATGGGAGTTGGAAGAAGCGGATTGCAAGATTTGACAAGTTCGTGCTTGTGTTACCAAAAGAGTGCATTTGTGCGCGCGTGTAGTGTAGTGAAATAAAGTACCGAGTGAATTGCGTCGATTGTCTTTGGACGTCCGTTATCGTACGGTTTCATCCAACGTCTTGCGGCTTAAATTACGGTGAGTCTAACATATGCGACAAGATTGAACGTTAACAACTTGGAGAAATCAAAATTTAAAATTTAAAGTATTATACGCGTATATATAAAGAATAACTGTTTTGTTCGATCTGTTCCATCTACGTTTTGTTGATTTTTTCATTCGCAAATAAACGAATCGATCGACGCGCCACGGTTCATCGATTCGTAGAAAACAAACGAAACGCGTAAAGCGCGATGCGCGTTGAACGTGTGGCGATTAAAGGGGACCAACGCGTGACAAAATGTCGAGATACTTGGCAAAGCGTGCGCGGCCTCGTGACTCATAACATAACCTCGAGAAGGAACGACTCTCGGGCAGGTAGGCATTTCAGTGGTGGGCGTACTCTCGAATTCTTGTCGTGTCGTTACCGCTCAACCGTGCCGAGAAAACCATTATTCGGTCAGCGATTATACGTAGAAACGATATAAATTTTCCCCTTTTATAAAATAATTGCTTCCTATCATATACTGCGTCGCTTTCCTTTTTCACAGTAATTTTATAGTGATAAATATTTGTTGCAACGTTCGATATCGGTGCATGCTTATGGCAAATGCATGGCTTTCATGAGAGATGCTTGATCGTATTCGAAGAAAGTGAAACACGATTAAATGTAAATTTCAGCTATTCAGATCTGCCTACATTTTCTCGAACCTCCTCTTCGATCGACTGATCTTGCCGCGTGTTCCGTATCTTTTTATTCTCTTACGAAGAGAGATATACTTTCGAATTAAAAAATGGAAGTCTAAGAAAATTAGAAAGATCACTTTCGTTCAAATTACTCGAAAAGTAATAGCGGAACATTGTTTGGCAGTTTGGCTGGGAGGACGAGCGGGAAAGCGGTGGGAGCGGATAACGAAGAAGAGAACGAGCGCGAAGGATGCTGGCTGCCGTGAGGCCGTTCGTCCAAGCAGAAGCTGAGACCGCAACCAGAGGTGAGTGGCCGGTCTCTTCTCCTTGGAATGTTGCGTCGCCTCTCGCGTCTTCTTAACGAAGAATGCAGTTTATCGCTTTCGTATGAAGCATCGGGGATCGGTTCCGGCCACGCTCGATACATTCGTGGTCCGAATGGTCGGACAGACCGTTGTTCGATCAGCCTTTACTTTTTTTCCTGTTTATATCTTCCTGGCTGGATAATCAGCGTGACGAATACGTCGACGCAATATATCGTGTCGGTAGTATACCGAAGTATTTCGAGAAGGTTGATAGAGAAGTTGATCGATCCCCGAAAAGCATCTTTAGGTTAAATCAGCTGCGTTTAGAAGAAAAGCATTTTAACAACCTTCTTCCGGCTCGCGCTTTATAGCTCGAGAATCGTAAAATAATTTTATTTCGTCAAGTGGGATTAAGAATTAGATGTGGCGCAAATATAAAGTTTGCCGGTGTACTTATAGAGGTGAAATAATCGTGATTAATTTTCGCGCGGAGGATATCAAATAACGGGGAAATTTATATTAGGGGTAAAGCGTAGTAAAGTGACAGAAACGTAACGAAATATATAGAATAGTATTTTAAAAATGTTGATAAGGAAATAAATGTCTCTTTATATTACGGAAGGATCCGGTGCCCTATATATACAAATATCTATGCATGATAAGTAGATATCTAGAACTGTAATAGGAAATGGAGTAAGAAATATTTCGATATTGCGAGAAATGATACGTATTTCGGTAAAGTCCAAGGATACAAGCGAAGTTTTTGACATGGACGCGTTCGTAGATGTTGAATGTATAGCGCGGAGTGTAGCAGGAAATAATCTCTTTCTTCAGGCTGGTTGAAGAAACAAAATTCGCGTAACGAGCCTGTAAATCGGACCTTTCTGCCGCTGCGCTCGTTGCACCTGCATTTTATAACAGGTGTACGTACTTGGAATTTTCTTTTCGCTCGACGAAGAATTTCGTCCGACGAGAGACCGTCTCTCCTCGGAGAGGTTCGAAGAACCGCGCTTCTTGTAATTCGTGCTTCGCCGTTCCACGAACCGGAGATCGCAGAAGAGATAAACTAGGAATAGACGTTGACGAATAAAAATTCGGTTGAGTTGACTTGGAATCGCGTTAGCTGCGAGATGATACGAGAATCTTGCCGTTGGAACGATAGCTTTTTCCTTTTCTTTTTTTCTCTTCGTTTTATTAGTTTCTTATCGTTTCATCGAATCCGGTTAATCATCTTTACACGCTAAATTCTCAAAGGTCATCCTTGGTCTTTCATTCGAAAGTTTCGAAACACCTGGACGAGTTTAATACTCGAAGCAATCGCGTTGTCTGCGATCGTTAGTTTTCGATTTTACCGGCAAGATCCTCGAACGGGTTTAACGGGACAGCTTGTTGCAGACAATCGGACGAGCGTTCGTTTCAGCGGGTGCGTATCCTTGCCGGTGTGCGACGTGCTCGTATCGATGCCGTGGCACGTAATCGCCTTTCGCGAGCGATCGCACCGAGCCGGTAACGCGCGCCGACAACATAGCGCGGCAATTTTTTTACACCGTGCGTTGCGTGTTGCAATTCAAATTCTATTAAGCGTTCTATTCTCGCACGGAACGGGATTACGCGAGAGATACGACGGGTAGGACATTCGGCTTGACGAGTTGCGCGATTAGAGGGGGTCTTGTTAACGCGTTCCTCTGCCACGTGTGTACGGACTTTCCGCATCGGACGAAGCCGACCGTTCGGAAAGGCTCGATCAACCCTACCCTTTTTCTTCCGTTTTCACTTTGCGACAAATTTATTTCGTTTTGTCATATCGTGCGTTCTATACTTTGCCGAGAACTTTTGTTAGATACGCGAGAAAGGCGTAGCTACAATGGGTGATTGTTAGCGCAGCGATGCTGATGTTCGAGTCATGAACGAGGTGGCGAGGTTTTAAATTTTCCGAATCTAGGTGAAGCGTGTTTTCCTGAAGATCGATCAACCGAATTATGCATGCGCATGGAGATCGAGCACTCGAATCTCGACTATGCAAATCCTCTCTGGGTGCGAAGGGAGTTACGTACTCGACCAACCAAACAATTAATTATACCGTAACGTTTCGACACGAAGCATATTTACATATATAAAGGGAGATACGAGAGGATAAATCTGTTTGTAATTTTCTAGTTAATAGCTTGTCGACTTTTTCGTTTAAATTTTAATCGCGTCCTCTTCGTGACATGTATAACGCAATCGTAAATTGAATCTATACTGGCTATCAAGCACGCGTTTGTGCATATAAAAATGTTCTTGCTTAGTACGTGTTGCTCGATATCGGACGAATCTTGCCAGTTGCTCGGTAATCGGCTCCATCGTCGTTTCACTTCCACCTTTCTCCGAGCCAGCTAACCCGACCCACTTGCCAGGCTCATCCTCCGTTCCTTCGCACAAACTTTCCTTCGATGGCAAAAAGTCGGCCGATTCCCACGGTCGTGCGCATAGTTTGCCCCGAAACGGCAGAAACGGTCAGCCTCTGCTTTCGGATCCGTTGTTTCGATTCCGCACGGGGATGCGCTTTGACGATAAAACCTTCTTCTTCCGCTTTGACCTCGCGAATATGAGTCGCGTTCCTCTCTCTCATCCCTTGTTTCTTTTGGCGCCTCTCTAACTCTAACCTGCCGTACATGAAACAGAAATTCACACGATTAACACGAGATGTGACGTGTAGATGAACTTTAAGCACAACAGTAGCTTTGTTGCTCGTGTTACTAGATTTCCGTCATCTGGTTGAATTTTTAAGGCAGTTAAGGTTACCGCTGTGTCTGTTACTCTTTACAGGATCTGCTTTTATCTATTAGTCGACGTAACATAGAATTCTATTCTGCGAATTCATCGAAGCTGGCGTTTTGTGTCGGCTGATATCAGCAAATGCGATGCGTTACAATATTCGTAGTTTTGTAATACGGATTATACGCTTCGAATCGTACGCTGTTGAAAACGATGACTGTTCTACAATCGCGATGTCGTCGTACTTAACGTGATTCTATTTATGGAAAACTAAATCTCCTACGGAGTACGGAAAATCGAACGAACTGCGTATAATTGCGAATTTTGTTGCGTCCTTTTGCGTACTTTTGTATCGTCGAATTTTCCGAATTGAATTTCGTTCGACTTACCTTCGTAATACTTCGTAGTACTTCATACGTGTGATATACGATACGATATTATAAAAATAAATATTATGAAAACCTCGTACCGTTCTTTCGCAATAGGTGTTAATGCGAGAAGAAAGAAAATCGTTATTCTTGTCTTGAGATTTGAATCTATCGCATAATAAAATTCGTCACTGTCGTCGCGAATATTTTTCTCGACACGTGGAATACCGTCAGATTGGAACAAGGGATGCATAGGTGTCGAAATTGATGGCACGACTGGAACTTGCGAGAATAGGATCTGTCAAAGAGGCCACTGGTGACGAGTAGCGCAGGTGTTATCGCGATAGGTATCGACCAAGTTCTCCTACATTTCTATTTCCACATTTTTGCCGCAGCGAAACCCACCGTTACAGCCCTATCGATTCCAACTATTCCAACCATTCGCTAAATTGAACGTTCGAACTCTTTCCGTCAATTAACCGAATTAACAAACCCTTCCCCCCCCCTTTCTATCGATTTCGTTGAAGGCCCTCGAACTTTCAATAAAAAATGAACTTTTTTTTGGTGCACTTTATAGAACAGACCACTATGGCTAGAATAGCCACTACCTTCCATTATTGCCCCTTTTTATACAATGAACGTTATCTTTATAAAGTCGTTTCGAAATAACCACTTTTTTCTTCTTCCTTTCCTTAACTGATACTATACTAGAATATGAACTCTGAAGAGAAGATATTGATCGCGTATCGCGTCATATCCGCGAGGCGATAGGTACGAAATCGTAAAATAAATTATCGGCTCTGTGCATCGTCAGAAACGGAGAAGACAACTTTTGTTCAAAGATCGGGCTCGATTACAATTTTTGCACGATTTAAAATTAAGGGCGTCTTAACGATCGACGTTCGACAGAAACGTTTAATTTCTGATTAATCGGGCCCGAACAGATTTCAGACAACGTTGACGATGAGACGTTGTCTCAGGTGTTTCGTGCCGGTTCGCATCTCGAATTACGCATCTGGAACGAATTACGGATGAATCGAAACAATCTTCGTCTAATCTAGCGCGTTCGTCTCTGAGTCGCGAGGTTTTCGGTTCTTGGAAATGTACGTTCCGGACGGAACAGATTCTACGCGATAAATTTCATTCGATCCGAAGAAGAAAAAAGAAGGGAAGACGAAAGGGAAGAAGAAGAAGAAGAAGAAGAAGAAGAAGAAGAAGAGGAAGAAGAGGAATAAGAAAAAGCTACCTGCAGGGAAACTCATCTTTCGTCCAAGATACAAGCTCGACTCGGTATTTCGCTTCGAGCACGCCATGAAAGTCCTCGTCGATCCGTGTTCCCCGCGAAACGTCCATTACTCTCGTTCATTCGTTCCGTTCGCTTTCTTCTCGACGGTGCGTTTATTCTGCTTACGCTTACGCGCATGGCGCATACCTCTTTCGCCGCGGCGACGTTCTTGCTCCTCGGTCGATCGCGCGTCCAAGCGTTCGCACACGCGCCTTTCACAGTTTCAACCTGTCCTTCTGAGTGTGTAGTAATACAAAAGAACGAATGCAGTTGGTTACGCGTCACGACACGCTCTCCGCCCCGCTAATTCAGAACGGTAATACGGGAATAAGAGCATCGAAAGTGGTGACCGGCCGCGAAAGCCCAATAGTCAGCCCGTGCCGAGATTTTTCTGCCAACCTCCGACTTGCCCGACACTCATCGCCGAGCTATAATATTTTACCAAATGTCCCACTGGACAAATTGTAAAATTTCAATAAATAATAAAAAAAAAAATAGCCAGAGTCGAACATCATATACCTAAGATTCAACCAATATGGACCGTTTGGAATTTCGCTAATTCGTTGGCCGTTGATAATAATGGAATCATGGATTTCGTAGGTTGCGAAGATGCAAGCTAAACCGATATTGGTTCAAGCGAGATTGAGTTTCGGGTCTGGCGAACGGTGTGCTTTTCCCTCGATAAATATAGTTTGAAAATTGAAATGGAATTATGGACCTTCAGTCACCGAAAAGTAAAGTTGTATCGATCGATCTTTCGTTCGCAAGAAAATTGTGTTTCGACAACTGTGTTAATTGCTCGAAATTGTTCAAAACTTTCATTTGATCTTGTTTCTTTCGTAAGAAAAACGTAAGAAAGTTTCTTCAAAGTTGCAGCTTCTCTTTTTCCGTTTTCGTTAAATATTTGATAAAAGAAAATGTCAAACATTCGCGATAAAAGCAACGATAATCACGGCTTATAAGCTACAAATACATAAGCGAATAGCTGGTAAAATTTCCATTCCTCTCCATTGCCGCGCCGTTTTTCACAGGAATCTTTCTCCGATTCTAGAAACGTGACAAATAATCGAATTGGACGGAACGATCGGTCAGCTGTTAGAGCGTCGCAGAGTGTTGGCTCTTGGACATATCGGCCACTGGAAAGAGACCTCGTTTCGCAATCGCTACAGATGCGGTCACTTTCGCGAGTGCACTCGTTCCAAGATAACACGTTCAGTTTCTCCTCAATTTTTTTTGTCTTCTTTCCCTAAAAAAATTTTCATTCCGTGAGCTTTTCGCGTTCCGATCAATTTTTCACGCGACTCTGAAATTCTTGAACGTCGATTCGGACGACGGTAGAAGCGAGGTGCGGCGTCGCGTGTCTATAGATTCACGTACGATGTACATACGTATTTCTTCTCTCTCGCCTTTCGTTCGTTCTTGCGTTCTTCCCTGATATCGACTCTGATCGATGATTCTACGGGAAAAACGATGCATCTTACTCCGACGAGAGTACTGGCGTGCTTAATTCCGCGTTCACTTGGGTCCGCCCTTTTCAAAAATCATTTCGTTCGATCCTAAACGAGGCCAAGCTTAAGCAACATTCTTAAAATCGAAAAGATACAACGTCACGTATGCCGTGCACGAGCGTTTCGAGTAAATTTTCCAACGGCCGTCCGATCGCGTGGGCCAATATCCTCGCGTACGAGGAGCTTGAATCATTTATTCGTATATTCGTGATCTCGTGGAAATTGGAAAAGTATTTTCGTGCGAATTATATCGAGTCACGTAACCTCGTAAAATTCTGTTATAAAGCCGATGGAGACCGGTGGAAAGACGGAAAAGAAAAAGGAGAAGAAGCGAGCGTACGGACAAAAGGGAATAGCGTGTGGTTTTCATAGGTACGGCCCGACGATGTAAACCCGACTTTGTTCGACCGTTAACAGTCTCGCGACGTGCTCTCTCTTCGACGCGACGGTGAATTATACGCGTGACAACTACTCGCGGAAAGCGAACGGATGGAACGGACTGTAAAAGCGAGGAGGTGGAGGAACGGGTAGTTGACCCCTAACCGAAGTCGGGTTGCTCCTTATCGATGCTTGCTGCAGAGTACCCTTCCTTTTAGTATCCTTTAGTTTCCTCTTCTTTTCTCTTTTTCTTTTACATCACGCCAGCATATCGTTCAACCGATTTTCCCTCGACGGTACATTTACTTAACGGGGAAGAGCGCAGTTCCCTTCGCTTCTAAGAATGAAATTATTCTCACTATCGTTTGAAAACTAGCTATCCGATAGATAGGTTCTCCGCGTAAAACAGGTCGTTCCGGTTTAAAAATCGAATCGAATCCTCGTTGCACGATTAGCGCGATTATAATTGACATATTCTAACCGCACCTTCGTTAAACGCTTATAATATGCTTTCTATAACGTCTCTGCTCGCAAACTTTTGTTCCTCTATCGAGATAAATCCGTTTTTCCGTCAACGAACATCGAAATAATTAAAAATATCCAGTCTGCCGGTGAAAAATCACCTTGCAGGTTTTTCATTTCCATACCGTTTTACATCGTTCTAGCGATTCGATCTCAACGATCTCGAGGACCACTAGCCTTCTCGTATCTGCACGGAAGCGGCGGAAGCGATGCGAGCGGTGGAAGCGACGACACCGCGCCACGACGTGGATGGGGGCGCAATAATTGTTTGTTCTCGCTCGGAGCGCTCGTTTCTTCCTCCTCTTACTCTCGTCGTCCCCGTTTGCGCGCCAGTAATTTCGTTCGCGTAATTTGCCCGTAAACGACAAGTCGTGAAATTTTCCGCCAGAGGCTCGATCATCTTAAATCTTGCGGGCCTCGCGAAGCGCCTTTTGTTACCGCTACGAGCTGTTGCCGTTGCGTGAAACTACCACGACCGGTGAAAGGGACGAGCGTAACTTAATAACTCGATGCTTAATGCGATGTTTACGTTTCACCGTATCGGTTTCCGATATATAGTTGCGTTGAAATATTCTTCTTGCCTCTTCGAGGTAAAAGGTAAAGGTCGTGGTACGATTGTTTCACGCGCACGCGCTCTTTCTATTTTTTTTACCACGCTAATTCGTGGGTAGATGCTGGAAGCTGTTTCAACGTGCGGCAAGTGGGCAGAGGGGCGTCGATAAAATAAATAGCGAGCAATCGAAATTGCGGATATAACGTAGGCCGGCTGCGGGCAAACCGCCCCGGTGATACATCGACGGCAATATCCACCTGTTTCGCATGAAATACGAAAGCGCGCTGTCGCGCTGCGCCTCCGTACATCTTCGATATTGCTCTCGCCGGGCTGAGTTACGAGAGCGTTGCCTTTTTCAACGCAACGGGCCTCGCTCATTGAATATACGTATACCACGGTGCGTCCGTTTGTTCGAGAGCCGGTCTTTCCTGTCCTTTTCGCTTTTTCATCGTCCTTCCGCTTTTCTTCGTCTCGATTCCTTCCATTAGCAAGCTGTACAAATTTACAACTGTACGCTGACGGTAAATTTTCGTCGAAATTTATCCCCTATCGCCTTAAACCGTTAGATAATATCGATTATATTAAGAAAAGAAGGAGATGAATCGCAACTCGCGTTGCCAAAGAAGCCGAATCGGACAGCGAACGAAAGACGATGTTTGGCGGCGCGGCAGTCTCAGATCCGCTAGAGAAAAATCGATAGCGGATAGAGCGGCCGGTGCTGTGCACGATGGTGTTTCTCGTTTCGCTCAGTCTCTCGACTTACCTGTTCCCGAATGGATTCGAGCAAGACGAGATTCGCGAGCGTAATGCCGACGACGAGCGTACTTCCATAAACGTTGCAACCTTGCGCTCGCTTCGTACCCCAAGGAAGTTTTTAGTCCTTTGATCTTTTGATAAAGTATATCGATACTGTTTGTATCGCGATTATCGTTGCTGTGAACGTTTCATCGTTCAAAGTTATCAAGTACGAAGAATATTTTTGCGAAGAATAAATAGGAAAATCTCCGAGCGGAATAGTCTGCTCTCTCTATGGATATCGGATAAAATGGCAAAGATTTCAGCAGTAAGCTGGAATATCATGCTCCATTTTCGCGTGATGCCGTTACGTCAGAGAAGAAATTCTGGCGAACTTCTATCCCCGAAGGGTCGAACATCGACAAAAAGAGACATCTGGATCGTCGAGGCGTGAGATCCTTGCGCTTCTGGCGAACACGTGTCTCCGTGTGAATGCACCTTGCTCCCAGATTTCCAACTTCTCTTTTTCTACGATAATTCGTTGACAATTTTCACGATCACCGATTCACCGCGTCGAGAACACTCGCGAATAACATTCGTGCCATTAACCTGTACGTCTTCTTTCCACGTCCACCTCCCTTTCCAAGTAAACGCGTTTAAGCCTTCAGCCTTCTTACCTTTTCGTTCGCTTGTTTCCCTGCAAGCTTCGAAATATCTGATGTAATATCTACGATGTTTGCGGTGCTCGAAATAAAGTTTCTTCGTTTCAGAGATGGCCGGTATATGCGTTTTAGTTTCGCGCTTATTTCTTGTTCACTGACTTGCTTTCAAAGCTGCTAGTTTGGCAAAGTTCGACCGGTGAAGAAGTCTTCCAAACTCCATCGTTGTATCGACCGTGACGAAAAATAGTTTGAGTACTCCTCCTTTGTTTCAATTACGGACCGTTCAGCAGTCTTTTTAATTAAAATCTAGCGGATTATGTTCTTCGACTTGCGTCATCTAGATCGTAAGTTAGGTTGTTTTCAAGTCAGACGCGAACAAAATGAATAGCTCAAATTGTTAATAATGGCTAAATATATGGAATATGGAATATGTTAAATATTAAATTTGTTAAATACGATTGTTCGATATATGTTCAAGATTTTGACGACGATATTACGCGAAGTAGGAAGATCGTAATATTTTGCAACTATCGTATGTAGTGAAATTGATATGGATAGTCGAGTAGATTTCATCGAGCGTAACCTCACCGAGTCGATGTTTTGAAAGCGTTGCAAGATCGCACGGGCGCGTTTCACTGACTTCCGCGAATTTTCCGAATGTTCTTCACGTTCCTAACGCCTGCCCTTCAGACCGCTGTACTTTATTAACGAACGTGATGGTCAGCCGAAGGGAAGCGTAAAATGCATTCGGAATTCAAACGATCGATACGAAATTTCCAACGAAATTCACCACGAATGGGTACGATTCTTGGAAATTTCTAATATTCATAACCAGTGACGGTTATATTAGCGATTTACGATACGCAAGAACGCATTACGACACGGCCGTGTAATACGGGAGAAGGTATAAAGATCGAGCAGTCGACCGCGATTTCGTCTCCGATTTTACTCCGCTTTTGGATGTTTTTAGCGTTTTTCGAGGAAATTGCGACTCGCTGGCGCGAAAACTAATCTGCACACCTTCGACGTAGTCGCAGCGTGAACGACAGCGCGATTGCATAAACGGCCGATCGATATTCGGTCAATTATAGCAAACACTGATCCGTGGGTGGAAACCAACGCGCGAATACAGCTTGTCGCGCGTCGACTTTTATGATACAATTATGAACATTTACAAACTAATATCGTTGATTAGTAAACCATCGCGCAACAGATCCCAGAGCGCGTCGGCGTGCTAACGAGCGGCCTCTTTGGAAATTCTATTCCTTCTTTTCTCTCTTTCCTTAGTCTGTTGCGCGTCATTATATATAGATTTCTCCTCGATTCGTTTATACAGCAACGAATTCATCGTGGAAATTGGATCGACGCCGGAACTCGTAGACGAAAGTGCAACTGAAACGAGATATCCTCGTCGAGCACAAAGGGGAAACGATAATGGAAAATTACGCGTAAACTTGTTTTCGAAAGTGGCGGGCACAACCAAGTTGCGAAAAATCGAAAGAAAACGGTGAAAATATTACCATCGTTTCATTTCGCTAATTTTCTATGGAAATCGAATGTCTATTACGGATGCTGAATCGGTCCGATCGTCTCGCGAGAAAACAGAGTTAATTACGATCGGTCGAGGGCTATAGAAGCTCGATAGGCGCTCGACACGCGCTTCTGTGCTTCGCCGACCGGTCGGATCAACAACCGGACGCTCTTCCTACCACTTTGCCTTCTTTCGCGTTTCATCTACTGGCCCACTCGCTCGTCTCGCCTCGAGACCAGATTCGCAGCGAATACGAGATACAACGAGTATTTTAAGTAATCTTAACCCGTTGCCTCGTTATATCCAGTCATACTCGCCACGTACCTTCCGCCTGTACCGGACCGGACGAATACAAGCTATATTTGTAACAAAGCGCAATTTTTGTTTCAAGCGCGTGCGCGCTCGAGCGATGTCGCGAAACGACCGGCTGGTAAACTTTTCACCAGAAATTGACGATATAGGAAACGATCGTCGGAACTTGAATCGTCGAAGGAAAATTTACGAAGCAGATTGCGCGACGAATCGCGAGCTATACGAGGCAACGGCAAGACCGTTTCCTTCGAGGGAAGAAGGAATTCTAACGCGTCCCGGTGTCTCTGGATGTCGTCGGATTCTCGTTCGGAGATCTTTATAGGTTGTACGGTTAATTGCTCGACGAACAGATCGATGCCAATCGCCATGGGTTCCTCGAAGCGCGACCCAATGGATTCGAAACGAGATGATTTCGCGCGGTAACCAGCCCTTTTACGCGAGTACGTTGCGCCAGCGCTGCGCACCCCGCCTAGAAACGGTAGAAACCGTTTCCAAGAACGCAACTGGCGACTTCTTTGCGCAGCTGCCACCAGCCGGCTGCGAAACGGAAATAAGAATTCCGGATCTGACCAAAAGAAGTCCGGACTGCTTCCAGAAGAAACTGTGGCAAACGAAATGGCGAAATAAAAACGTAAAGTTGCACAGGGTAAAGCGATGGAGTAATCGCGGCGAGAAGGTAGGACGAGTCAGAGTAATTTTCCAACAATATGGTTTTATATCGCAAAGAACGATTCCGTTTTGTTCGAGCGTTCATTTTGACGAAACGAAGAAAGAAACGTCTTCAAAGTGATTTATGCCGGCATCGTTTGTATTTTATGTATTGTTCGAGTCGTCGAGCATCTCGATTTTGTCTAGCGATAAACGAGGTGACGCAGAGTGCTGGCAGAAACGAAGGACGACACGTTGGTCGAGTCGCGACGACGCCGCGGCGCTACGCGAACAAACATCCCCAGCTGACATACGCGCGAACACGTGTGTCTCCTCCGCTGCTCGTCTGTACGCCGCGCCGCGATGCTTCTTCCATTTCTTCGTTGTCTGCGCTTCTTTCGGCGCGAACTTGTGCCGGCCAGTATCGTTCGAACCGCAGCCGCCGCGAAACAGCTCGGCGACTCGATCATCCGCCAACGTCCGCGATTTGTTTCTCTTTGTTTCGAAATTTTCGCCTTGTCTCTCTTCTCGTTCTAAATGGATAGATTCCAGTGCGAAGAGCAAATTGGAGAAACGAACGTAGATACGAGAGTAAAGCGAAAGAAATCGTTATCGCCTCGATCCGCCTTGATTTGAGAGACTCGTTCGAAACGTCGAATGGCACGAATATCGCGTCGACTAATTAGAACGCGAGTGATTGGAATTTCGAGTTAAAGTGTCAAGTGCGATTAGATATTATATCGAATATTAATCGGCGTCGTTCGTCGATGAGACGAATCGGCGTTAAATCGGACGATATACAACCGTGTATCGTATCGAAGGTTCATGGAAATTTAACGAAGAGAGCATTTTTAGAAGTAGAAGAATGGAACTATCGTGGAAACGTTTCGAGTTTCATCCTGTGGTGTAGTCGAAGAAACGATTACTTTGATTACTTTGTTGCCAACTGTGGGATAGCGATTTGTGGTCTCCGACGTTATCCTTCGTCTTATCTCGTTTATTCGTCTTTGTTAGTTTCGCTTTTGCAATTTACATCGTTACTTGGCTTCTTTCGAATGGATGTTCCGACTTAGCATCCGCGGAACATCAGTTCTTTCGTTCGTGTTCCTTAAACGAATAATGTTTGCGAAATAGCAGGTTTAATGAAAATTGGACGAGATACCTGATACCTTGTTACCTTGGAATAGATGGAGAAATGGTTTGCATGGTCGTTCGGGCCGAACCATCGGCTTCGTCGGCACGTTCTCCGACACGAGAGTAACTACACGATGTAGAATCGACGTTGCAGTCGTTGCTCGAATATTAAGAGTCGTTGAACAATTATTAAAGGAGGCGGATGGTCCCGTGGAACATGCAGGGTGGGAGCAATGGAACGCGCGAGAAGAAAGATAAAGAAGGAATAAAAAGCTCGTAGCTGGAACGACGTTTCCTATGTACGTGTCTGAAATACACGAGGAGGATCGCTACGCAACCGGTCCGCCGCCATCCACATTGTTTCGCGTCCTCTACGTTCCGCGCTCCGCGCTTCGTCTCCTGCAGCTCGATTCTGCGTTGCGTCCTGCCCCCCTCTGAATTTCGATCGTGCACGAAATCGTCAACGGATCGCTCGATCGCCTACCTGCCGGCTCGCTTCATCCGTCGAACTGTTTATCCGACCGCTCTAACAACCATATCGATTTTTCAGCGGTTGCAGAGAAGTTTACGAAGACTACGGCAGTCGCGTAGAAATATCTTCATTTTGTCCAAGCACATCGTACGATCAACACGATGATTTCGACGTTCCGTGTCACCGGTCTATTTTTAAAGTCGTTACCAAGGTGCCGTTATTATGGGGATTTATAGGTACGCGGTTGCCTCGGACAGTTTCTGCACAGTTTTGCCGACTCCAGAGATGGCCGTACATTAGAAACTTTGTACAGCGTATCCGCTTCAAAACCAACGTTACGAATCCTTACAGACATCCGGTGCACATAAATTTCTCGCCTTCTCGACTCACGCGCTTGTATCGTCCACTAAATCTTCGTACAACGAAGACGCCGGGTCGATGGATGCAAAACTTGTTCGATCGCCGAGCATACGCACGAACGTCGATGTTTAATAAGTCCCCGAAGCAATTTTCAGGAAGTCACCGGTTATTTCACGATCGTATAAAAGTTGACAGTCGTAAACTCCAAACGTTAGGAGGAGAAGACCAGAGACTCGAACAATCGCTTGATCGAGAGATCGGACGATGATGACCCAACGAATCGATGGTCGATGGTCGGGAAGGAAGAAGTGGGCGCGGATCTGAACGGAATCGGCGAGATAAAAAGAACCGCTTCTCGAAATTTCAGCGTGCACACGGTGGCTTCGGCAGGAATCCGGTCGCGGGGAATCCGGAAGTTCGGCATGTCCGCCGCGTTGCAATTCGTAGCTGGCTCGATGAAACAGCGGCTTCGTTCAGGGTGGCCGTCGATCCGTGAATCTTACTACGATCGGTCTTTTGGTTTTTCGAGAAGCAAGCTCGCGAAGAAACGCCCACGTAACTCGTCAACGTCCTCGTGAAGGAAGAGAAGAAGAGCGTTCGAATTTCTTGAAGCAGATAACGAGTTTCTGGCATGTCGAACTGCTGCAGTTGCATCCGTCGTTGCGCCACGGACACTTATCAGCCGTTGAGCTCGCAAAGATTCGGGTGCGGCGGTGCGAAGGTCCACAGGGATGGCAGAGAGGTGATCAGGAGCCCGAGGAACCAGCGCAGAAAGCTCAGCGTGCGGTACGACGCTGTCAGACCAGCCGGAGCAACAAGGTTAGATGATCGTCTGTCGAGTTAACGATCGCAATGGGAATTGTACGTGTGAACTCGTGCAAGTGGGTGATTGTCACTTTGACGAGAGAGGAATTGGTTTGATGGTTGTTTCGTTAGAGAATTATGAAACTACGTTTCACGCGATAGCCGCAGGTTTCACGTAACAAATATCCTATATAATTCGATATTTTTCATCCGATATTTTACCCTTTTAAAAATGTCGCTACGTAATCGCGCATTTTCGCAGGTGTGCGCTAGTTCTTTACTTTTAAATCTAACGATTCTGTCCGAAAAACTAACGAAAGCGTACTGTACTTTGACAATGTCGGTGACGCTTCTCGCTCGTCGTTCGTATATTTGGAAATTTTTATTCGCGTAAACAGACGCGACGTATTCGGAATACTAACGATGTTTGGTTCGGGTTAGTCCCAAATAGTAACGATTTTGTGATAATTTTTCATCCGATAGTATCGATTCGACCGTCAACTCGTTTCCGATTTTCAGCGTATCGAAATCGATCGATGAGAAAGAATTGTTCTGTACGTTTAACAAAATGGCAAGACATTAAATATCTGAAGACCTTTATCAAGCCCATTGCGACGTAAGCTAATGTATTTGTAATATCGCATTTCGTGGAAGTTTACTAGCTTGAAAAGATAATCAATGAATTTCAGCGCATCAAATTGTCATTTTATAAACATTCGTCATAGTAAGGACGTTAATTCGCGTTACTTCGACTACTGGAGCTATCGAGACGATAATATTAAAATTAAATGACGCTAACATCGAATCGAACGATGTTAATACGACAGTAACGAACAATACGAAATGACACGGTAGTAAGATCTACGGAGCGAATCGTAATAACATTTCCAACCTAATGCGTGCAATTTCTTTCTATGTTGCAGGTAAGTTATTATCGATCCCGATAATTCCAACTGTCCGGAAAATAAAAAATAAGGTAAGATCGTTCGTGATATGATCTACTCGCTTTTTACGCGTATGCGACAAACGATCAAAATCTAAACTAAGTAAGCGAGGATATTTGATATAATATCCGAGCAAGACGACTATAACTACGTAAGATCAACTTTTCCATATATCCCGATACAAATTTGGCGGTCGAATTTACAGCCTGCCGAAGCTCTTAATTCTTATTTTTCTTGCACGGAAACGCGTTCGAATCGATCACAGTTCCCTCCATCCCTCCCCCCTCCCCACAGGTGCGTATCAATTCTCCTAACCCTTTCGCGCAATTCATCAGATTTTTTCAAAAGTCAAACCAACAGCGAAGCTAAAACTAGAAGCAAAATCAAAATAAAATAAAAAAAAGACCGATCTAAAATGTCCCTTATCGGCCTGAAATCGTCAATTTTTGGAATTTGCCGGGCAACCCTTTAGTTTCGGTGATCATTCAACCAGCCGGAGGGTTAGCGTGGCGCTCGCATAGTATTCCGCGTTCCATGTTCCCGTAGTACTCCGTAGTCGTGGGGGGTGCGCGAAGGATTGCGGTCGTGTGACTGCTACCCCACCAAACACGGGGTAGTCCCGTGATTTTTCCACGATCGTACGGAAGTGGCCGTCAGTTCCGCAGGAACTCTCGCGTGGTTCGGACGTTCGCGATACTATTTTCGTTCTCCCTTTCTCTAATCCCCCCCCCTATCCCCCTCACTCTCTCGCTTCGATTCCTGCACCGTGCGTGATCCAGTCGCGTTTCGCATTGTTCGCGTCCGTTTATCGGCATACTTTATCATTCTACGTGCTGTCAGTGTTTCCGACTTTCTTTCTGTATTACCTTTTGTCGCGCGATTTTTCTGTGCCGGCGAAATCCTTTATACTCTGTACGACAGTCCTTATTTCGCTTCGTCGACAGAATATTTTTTTCAGTCGCTCCGTATAATTGTTTGTACGTTACACGCTTCTTTCTTCGTGTTTTTTTTTACCTCTTTTATTTATTAACGTGGTTTGTCTTCATTTTTCTCCGATTACGATAGCGTTACGAACGACTCGTTAAATTGTACATGGATCGAATAACGTGAGAACTTGATACTTTGAACTGGTGCTAGTTTCGTGATACTCGAGTGATCTACGTTCAAACGAAACTATAATAGATCGAGACGATCCTGCACTCGCATTTTCCAGCTGTTTTCCATTAAACATCGTGATAAAATTTAATAAAACGAATCACGTAAACTTACGTCTGTCCTCGAGGAATCGACGTTACCACCGCGTTTTAGTTTTTCCAAATGATCTTTCAGACCAATGTTTGACGGTTTCAGACGCTAGCGTTTGATGTTGTTTGAAAAAAAGTGTCGCGTCGATCGATTGTAATCGGTAAAGTACACAGCGCGTAAAGCTGGGAGAAAAATGGTGCCGGAAGTGGTCGTTCCTTACGTCGAGTACCTAATAATTTTGTAATTATTTTCTTGGGGATAAAATAGAGAAAAAAAGAAACAGAAATGATATGGCGTGTGCGAGGTTGGAAGAGTAGGAAGGCAGGTGATCAAATTTCCTATTCCGATCCATTCTGTTTATTTCTTTAAAGCAACCAAGTGACTGTCTCCGTTTGTCTTGGCCCTTGCGTGTCGGTTAACTCGTGCGAAATCTATTTGTCCGGTTTCTATACCCATCCGATATGCGGCGAGCGACAATTTTGTAATATGGCTGGGTTTTGTCTGAAATAAAACGTTAGCTTCGATGGCATTTTCTGACGTTTCTCTTTGTTTGCTCTCCGATAAAAGATCGACGGCCTCGTATTTTATCGTTCTAAATTTTTAGACTCTAGTAGTACCAATAGAAATTTCACAAAAATCTGCTCGTTTATCGCGCAAAGAAACAATCGGAGCTATCTCATGTCGTAAAATATATTTTGTTTTCCTCCCTGTATCAGTCGTTCTTCGTCGATCGTAGAGCGTCGATCGATCTACCTATCGCGAGAGCTTTGTTCAAATCCGTCGAACACCGATGAGACCGAGCGACGTTCCGTTAACAAGCCTTTCGGCGGTAGTCGAACTCCTCGCAGGAAAAATCGTGCTTTTAGCGTCGAGACTCTTCCACTTCTACGCTTTCGAGCGGATCGGTGGTGTACCAGCTTTCGTCGCGTCGTGTGCAAATAACGCGTGCAGGCACTCGCGGTGACGAAATACCTAAATGAAATTTCTGTCACGCGTAGTCTTCGTCACCGAACCGAAGCGGCTCCAACGAATACCGCAGCATCGTGCAACTACCTCTGACCCCGGTATCCCCAGCGATAAAGCGATTTTCATTATATGTGCATAGTTGTAGGATTATCCAGCAACGAGGATCCCTTCGTTACGGGATTTCGTTGTGAAATTCGTCCACGGAAATTTTCTCTTTCTTTTCCAAAAATGTTTCAACGATAAGTTACTCACTTATTAGTTATTAATTGCAATTCCGTATATCGCAACCTTCGTTCGTTGTGCGCACAACGAACGCGTCGAAACGTTCGGTTTCATCGAAGAGGAATTCGAACGAATCGAGGATTCGTGGAAGCTCCGTGTCGCAGGTTAAATATGTGTGCGTGGAGAAAAAGTCCTCGGTAGAATGCAACGCTCGTCGAAGACGCGCCTCTTGGCATTTACACTGCGCGCACCGCGCGGTACTGTTATCTCCACGGGCCTCGTTCGTACGATTCTGGAACAGTTCCTCCTCGTTTCCATGAAATTTCCTAGGGAAACGGTTCTATTTTACCATTTAGAGATGCGTATCGCGCGACGCATCTGTCGAAACTACCGAATACCACACCGAATTTGCATAACTGGACTTATTCTCGCCGTGGTTAGCCTCCGACGAGTCGAGGCCTCGAGTTTTTATTTCCTTCGTTTCGTCAACATATTTTCCGTGTTTCGCGTTTCCTTTACCGTCAATCTGTTAATTGGCTTGATCGAACTCTGCTTTCCAACATTACGATCGTAAAAGAGATTGATATTCTCTTCGCCACTGTTTCTTGTATCTTCCTTCGTTTGGATTTTACAATTTTATTGGTCCTTAACGAGTTAAAGAAAGTATAAAATGCTTTTTTTATGCTCAAGTTAGACGGAGTAGGGAGAAAATGTAAATCGAATGAAACGATGCACGGTGACCTTCGGGCGATTCATGGCCGTGGGAGAAGAGACTAGCGTATGCTGCGAATAATGTACAGAGGATACGGGGACATCTGGTTCTCGTTTGTAAGAAGCGAGAACCCGGTTGTCCGAAATGCTTCTTCAAGCAGCCGAGCATTTTGTAAGTGCTCTGTACTTTATTTACAGGATATTTGCGTCTCCTGCCTGTGCGAGCTTCTTCCGCGCTCCACTGCGAATTATTTTTAGGAAAGTTACTGGACGCAGCTCTTTTAAGTTTACTCTTCTCTTCCGTTATTCTGCGTTATAAAAACGCACGATCCAATTGTTTCTCTCTTTTTCGTTACAAGCGTGTAATAGAAACATATTGCTATAAAAATATATACAGGCGTTAACGATTGGACGAATGAAAATCGACATACCGAGGAACAGATCGTACGACTCCGATCGTAAAAGTAAAAAGTTCGTTTTAATCCGACGATAGTCGAAAATAAACGTCCAAATAAAAGTCCAATCTTTTTGGATAACGGTTACGATTACATAAATTCACCCGTTGGCTAGAAACGATCGAAATCTCGTTTGTCCGAGCAAAACGGTCTTGTATTCCGACATGCAAATGTAGGATCGCGGAACGGCGAGATAATTTCACGGCGATCGCGCCCGGTCACGTTGTTTATGCAGGACGTCCCTATAAATATTCAGCGCCATCGCGTCCCCTATTTTTCATCCCTCTTCGTTTCCGTTGGTTTCCGGTCGCGCGCTCGCAATCCCGTTAAGGGAATCGTCGAAGAGTTCGGTAACGAGGCGACGCTGTTTCCAGCGAGGTGTTTCGCGAGAACGAACCGCCTTCCACGGAATACGGGCGGCTACCAGTGAAAGTGAAAAAGGTGCGTGCTCGGTTCAGGCGTTCCATTCGGTTCGCACTTCCATTTTGTACGCTGGATACCACACCGAGGTAAGATCTCTCGCGAATTTACCCGCAAAAGTTGCGTGTCTTTTGCTGGAACATCGTAAAATTTCTCTTATAGTTTTCTCTTTTTTTTTCTTTTTTTTTTTTTTCGTAAAAACGGCCTCGAGTACTTTTAATATACCTAACGCGCAAGCAAGTTAAAGTAATTGAAAAATTCACTGGCGTACGAAGCGTCAGTTGCACGCGAACGGCTACCTTCTACGCTTAATCCTGAATCCAATCCGTAGTTGGATCCGCGATTATATCTTACTTTCGAGCTTTCGCATCATAATGCGCAAAGCAGGTTGTGTTTACTTTGCCGACATTTTCGCGACAGCATGGTCATCTCTCGGATATTATGGAGAATTTTATCGATTTGCTTGTGCCGTTGTAAAACCACTTATTTCGTACGTATCGCCATGTTGATCGAATTGGAATTACGGGGTGGATAACCCCGGAAACCTTAGAAATTACAATCGCGTTATTGCCGCCTCGATATCCAAACGTACTTGGATGTGTCGCCGTAATCAAGACGAGATATCGAGAGTCGAGCGTATCGATTCGATATAAACGCAATAAGGAATCAAAGTCGCTGGTTGATAGGATTCCTTCGCATTGCATCCGTATCGCGGCAAACTCGACAGAATTCTATTAAAAGTTGCGAGGCCGATTAGATTGCTCGTACGTCCGTTCGCGATTGGCGTGTTCCGTCTCCTTCGATGTCATTTTTATTTCATCGACCCTCGCTGCTGAAAATTCCGCTGCTGAAGGACGCTGTCGTCGACGAATTTCGTTTGGCGAATCCGTCGAGATATCTTCGATACCTACGAGTTACAATTAACGGTTAATAACGACGATGGTTTTCCGAGGCGCGGTGAAAAGACTAGTCACGACGGAGAGCAGAAATGGAGTCGTACAAAGGCGGAAATGGCTGCTTCATCGCCGTTTAGTCGCCATTATCGAAAGAGGCGTAAAGTCAAGAAGCAAACGTATTGCACCGTAAATTCAACTGCTCGATAAATTTGGCCGCGGATCCCTCTAGGAAACCTCGTTTCGTACGTACGAGACGTTTGTCGTTAGGACCCGAGCTCTGTCTGCGCGAATCGATGGCGAGGCAGCCGAGTATTTGCGCGAATAACTTCGTCTAGAAGAGGTTTTTCGAGCTAGCTGTAGCGCAGCACGATGCGATAAAATGCGTCTTGTAAAGTAAGGACTGTACCGTCGGAACAGCCGAGATAAACGTATCACCATCGTTAAAGACCGCGTAACTCGCCTGCGTTTGCATCTACAACGACGATCGGCAAACAAGCATTTTAATTCGCTTATATTTCGAATAGCTGATTCGATTGGCCTCGACCGAAGCGAAACTGGTTTACTTAGGACAGCCACGGATATCCATAGACGAAGGGGTGGAAGTGGAAATTACCGCGTAAACTTGCGATAACGAAGCATCTCAAACGCAGCACTGGCTTCCGATACCAAGTTCGAGTCGAGTTACCGTTGCGTGACCGCAAAATTGGCAAGTTTGCGGTTAACTTCACGGCACCTTCGATCACGGAATATTCGCGGTCTGCAAGATGAACATTGCGAACGATACAAGCACGCGTATAACAGCAAGTATCGTACACAGGTTGATTCGCTCGTTATTAGTAGGAATATCAGAGTCGAAAATATTTCCGCTACGTTTAACCCTTCGCAGCTACAAGTTTTATCTCGGTCGGTTCGCGTCGAATAAATTGCTCTCACGCTGAAGCACATTTTATCGCAGATACGTTATTACGATAAAGTGGCTTTTACGTTTTCGCGTTGAATCAAATATCGCAAGAACGAGATATATATTTTGCGTAAGGGACTTGGAACGGATATTCGATAGAGTATCGAGTTGGCTGAAAGTAATATCGTAAAGGGCTCGTGGACACGGCAACGTGGTCGTGGAACAAGCTGCCGAAAGTACAAAATCTCGTTTGTGTAGAGTTCGCTTTGACGATCGTAGGTGGTGAAAGAATGCCGCGACATGGACAGCAGGAACGACAATGGCGTGTAATTGGCCGAACAAATTTCGTTCTTCTTTCGTTCATTCACTGTGCGTTTTGAAAGCAGCGCGTTGTTCGGTACGGTGGTGTTCTTCCTCGTTTTCACGGTGGTCGATTCGACTTCGTTGATCCTCTTGGTTAGCTTCTTTCCTGAGATCGTTAAACCGTCTCTCTGAGAGCGTCGTTGAACGTAGATTTTCTGGATCGCGGTTGCTGGCGGGCGTTGCTTCGTCAAAAGATAATTCGGTACGGAGAAAAGTTAAATATAAAATTAGATAGAAAGCGGACGGAATGGAGATAAACGAGCTAGCGAAAATGGTCGCGTGAAAAAATTGTGCCGAATACGACTAAAATTGTGAATACGAGCAGGCGATATAAAGCGAAAACATCGTAAAAATTAATTTGGCTTTTAACTTACTCGTCGAATATAGAGATACGGACGAATCTCGATGCGAAGGATCTTGTTTGTCTATTATCCATGGCAAGATTAATGGGTGATAAGTACGATCGGTATATCGCATCTTCTCCGTCGATTTAATCGGTTTCCCGGTATGCAGCCGTTTGCTGGTATAATTAAAAGGGGCAATCGTGCGCACAGCTGATTGAAGGAAAGTGGAATTTAATTGCAGGGAATTGATTAACGACTGTGGTTACTTGGACGTTTATCATAGAACATGTGTTTCGTCCGTCGTCGATGGGCGTGGTGCGAAGCGTACGAGAGTTTGCTATAATTTACAACACCAACAAAATCTATTCACCCACGATGCAATTATTATTATTAATTATGCGAGGATATAAAGGAGCCAATAGCTTTGTACGCGTAGAATAGATTTTCTATTCTTCTGTCGGATAATTCGATAATTGAAATTTACAAGGGACGTAGGACCAGTGATATCAGGTTTGGCTAATCGATTGAAATTCCAACTGGAGCGTTGAAAGTAGGCGAACTTTTCGTCGTGTTACGCCGTTTTGTACCGATATTAGCTTGCCTATATTTAGCGTTACGCTTCCTGCAAATGGTTAAGGTAATGCTTGACACGATATTTCAGACGAAACATTCGTTTCCCCGACGCTCGAGCGAACGTTCGCCTAACTTGGAGCGAGTAATCGATAATGTAATACGCGCAGCGAAATTTGCATCTTCGTACGGCGACGAGCAAAGACAGATATCGTTTTAAAAAGGTTCCGCTGATATCTTTCGATTCGTTTTTCGAAATATTTGATGGAACTGAACGAGCGTCGAACTTTGCTTGAAAATCTGTTTAAAACAACGTTCGTGGAATACAGAAACCGATACATCTGCAAGGAGATAACGTTTCGAATATCAATGAATGGTTTTGTTCCTTTTCCATAAGAATCGAATATCCCTCCGTTACGCGCGATATGCTGAATCATTTATAACTCCTAGCAGATGCATTATCTTGAAAATTTGCCTTCTTTGATACGAAATTTCGCGTCGTACGCCGCTTCCTTGCATTTATTTCCATTACGTTCTTTCCAACTTTTCGTTTTTCGTATAAAACGACATTCCTTATTTACGCAAAAATTCAAAATTTTCATTTATTGATATATTTTACGGTTCGGTTGATCGCGATACTAATTATTTAGACGAACGTTCTTCGTCTGATCTTGCAAAAAAAAAAAAGAGTTTTGCTTTGAACGCGTTACGATATTGACCGAACTTAAATTTCTGAGTAATCGCCGAGCGTTACGGAGAAGCCCCGACCAGGAAGAACAACGAGAAGAAAGTTATCAAAGTGGGCAAACGTGATGATTGTCATTGAGTGGGAAGATCGTGTATGTAACGATAACTCCTTTAAACAAGCGCCGTGTCGAAAATCTCTGGCGGAAGAGATAAAAAGAGTTTTTGGGGTGTAACGATGGTCGTTCTGCGACACGGCGTAATTCCAAAAGAGGAAATTAATACGTAGAACCGCGTGCCTCCTGACATTTGCACGATTCGCGAGCGTCGCTTTTCAAACGTCCTTTGGCTCGAAGCGAGCTGCGAGCCGAAATTGGGGCTAAAAAAGGGTCGAAAATGCAAAGATAAAAAAGGAAAGAAAAAGGTAAATGGTAGACGAAGCGGAGATAAAGCCGGAGAATGAATACGGTACGTGTGTTTCTTTCATGAAAGGGAACTCAGGGTCGCGGCGTTATTTCAAAACCGGACGAATCAAGGAAACTGGAACGATTTTTCTTTATCTTTTTTCAGCGCGGAGGAAAATCGCGTGCCTTTCCTTCGCCTTTTTTCGCGCAATGTCGCGTCGGTCGTTAATTCAATGCCTCCGTTTCGTTTCTTCGTCGCTGCAGCGCCGATGAAATTATTCACCAGAGATTTCTTATTACGACGACCGAGATCGGACGGTGTGAATGAAAAATATTCAAACGCAGGTAGGTATATATAGCTCTGTTCCGATTAGTCGAGTTACTCAAATTTTAGATAGGGTGTCGCGTTAATCTCGAAAGGGGTAATTATCGTGCGAACGATATTCCAACTTGGCCGACTATGATTAACCCGGACATGATCTTTATTCGTGGATCGATTCGATCAGAAACTTTTAAACATCTTTGTCATAAAAATTAGATTTTGAAACACGAGATCTGTCGGGACGTTTAAACGAATATCTGCATCTGTGAACATAGAGAGAACATGTCCAAACGACAGAGAGAGATTATGGCTGAAGCACGTTTGGTTGCTCCTTTTTACCGGAAAACCTGCAGTCCGGTGGGATTTAGGTAATTTGCCGGTTTTCCTTTCGCAGTTTCGGCTAATGCGGAAACTTCCACGTTCCCTGGACGGGTCTCGTTAGCCACAGCTGCGTACTTCTTCTTTTAAATATTTCTGGAACGAGACCGCGGGACATGCCGCAAAGGTCGCGTAAATCACGCTACTTAAGATTCACGAGTCAAGAGGCTGATGATCCGTGTAAGGATATGCCAGAAAATTGCCGGGTTCGCGTCCATTACCAAACTAATCGCTTGGATCAGGTTACTCGAACGTGGCACACTTGACGGAGTTGGCGGTGGAGACTTTTTCGTACGATCCTTGTACCGTAACCTACCCTTGTAACCATTAATAAGTCCAACGTTGCGACAAATGGAAAACGTTGAACGACGAAGAAACTAGGTACGGAAGAAAAGGTAAATATTTGATGGCGATGGCACATGTTGGCGTTCTCTGTTACGATATTCTTCGACGCGACGAGATTATAGCAGACAGACATCGTAAATATGTGGAAAAGAGCTACTTACGAGAATGGTAAAAAACAGGATCCTGTGAACTTCGCTATGTGGCAAAGTGTCATAGACATTCGTGTATAAAAGGCAACATATAAAAGACTACGCGGTTTCCTCCTTAACGTACATTCCTGACCTTACCTTCGTGGGAACGTTAGGAAACTTCTACCTGCAGAAAGAAAGTCGTCTAATCTGGTTTAAAAAAGCGAAGGTGACCTTCGTGTTTCCAATGTACCTGCTCTTTTGGAATATTCTTTGTCGTCTGCCGGCGCCTCCAACCGTATCTTGCGTGTTTCATCGGGGGAAATTTTCCTTGGGTTTGGGCAGAATTCTAAAGGTAACAGCAACTGCTCCGTCCTGTCGACTCGTCCACGCTTTTTACTCTCTTATTGTTTAACTCGCTGTTTGTCAAGGATTTTAACTACGACGAGATGATAATAATCGTTGTTAATAACGAGTCGTTGTTACAAATCAGTGCGCGTAATTTTCTAAACAAGGATGGACAGGCATCCTTTATGTCTGACGTAATTCTGTATAAACGAAAATTCAAAGGTTCGTTGTATCATATTTTTGAAGCAAATTGAATCCTTCTCGCATTGATATATACTTGGGACAAGAAAGTTGGGAAATTGGCAAAGATGATAAAGGTTATCAGTATGCAGGGGTATGCGTGCCGTAGTAATTGTCTTTCGTTTATTATGCATAGAGTGACTTAACGACACCAGATGAACGTGCAATAAATCATTCGTTAACCTCTTAAGGTCTGGCTCTCGTGTATTACGTAGCTAAAGTTTCATTTCGTGTCATAAATACAAAAGTAGAGGAAGCTCTGTTTTTCCACGATATTGCTATCGATACAACTTTAGCGAGGAAAATTTAACGAGCGAGCACTTAAGGGATAAATCGACGCGTGTTACAAAGAATGGTGAATTCGATTCGCGTTGGGAAAACAAGCTCGAGGGATCGGAGTCCGCTCGAAAGGCTGACCCGTGGTGACGGAAAATGGCAACCGTTTAATTATCTAAGCCGAGGACGGCCGGTCCGTCGCGAACAAATCGGATTACTCCTCCGGACGTTGGAAAACATCAAAGGAAACTGCGAAAGAGATTAATTAATATCCGAGCGACCGACCTAGCCAACGCGAGCCTGGCAAGACTAGGCGAAACGAAACCAAACGAGACCAAACGAAACGAAATGCGCGCGAATGGCCGTTGCCCGATCGAGGCTGTTTACGCTGGTGAATGCAGCGGTTGCGCGAGAGGCCGCAGAGAAATTCCAGCGCCGCGCCGCCTAATTTCATCGCATCTGGGAATTTCGAGGTCGCGGCGCGGCGCGGCGGTCGTGAATACCACGACCTAGCCCGTTCCTTCGAAATTACGGCCGTTTGATTCTCTCCGACAGGCGTCCAACGGTCTCAGTGCACTTTGTGATTTGGCAAAATATCCAAGATTTTTCCCCAAATTGATGGAAAAATTGCTCAAACGTTAAAAGGTATTGTCTCGCATTTGCCGATCGTTAAATCGGCAAGATACAAAAAGTATTCGACTTTTGGCGAGATTGAACGTGCAACCGTCGGCAAAATTTCGTCGAGCATTAGTAGTTAGCGAACAAGCTAACCATTAACAACGCTTGATTATACGTAGTTATTTTTAGCGGCGGGAGGATGAAAATGCTCGAGTAGTTTCAATGAAACCATGTGCATGAAAACAAGCACGTATACGTGGCATTTTTCTCGACATCGTTGCAGGTTTCCGAGCCAAGGTCGGACGATAATTCCGCTTTAACGACCCTGTCGTTCATCGTAATTACCTCTCCTCGAGCCTTCTCTCGCTTCGATATTTTCGTTTAATCTCGCGCCATAAACGTTTGATATTCCGCCACCGATTCGTCCCAGTTTCGTCGAACCGTTCGCTCTCGAAAAGTATCGCGTGTCGCCGCGCAAAATGTTTCTGAATACGAATTGACGTGTTACGCCTCTTGAAAAACGGAGTTTTACTTTTCTATAAAAACGATATGAAACGAGGCATAACGCAACGAAATATGGAAGAAAACGCGCGTTGATACGCGAAGAATAATAACGAATGCGGTGTATCTTCGTATCGACATTTTTCCCGACGTTACAAATGTCCGGGATTATATATGGACGGACTCTCGTTGTTTTCACAAAGACAAGTATTTTGTTATGCGTTCGCGTGTTTCAAGCAATGCGAAGGCTTTCGATACGAAGATTTATGAAATTAGAAAATTGTTAGATCGTGACGGTGTTAGACGGTGTTAGACGGTGTAAATGGTAATCCGACAGAACGAAACTGCACATCACGAGACATCGTATCAAAGAAATTTCAAACAAAATTGTAGAAACGTGCGACTCGAGCAGGTATTTACCACGTCGTAAATTTCACGATCGACGTAATTCCACGAAAGAACTATTTGCTCGGCTCTCGATTTATTCGATTTCGCTACTTAGTTTGCTTGTTGCGAGCGATAATAGTCGAGTAATGTTATTTGCCTGAGGAAGGGAAGGGAAGCGCCGACGAGGCGATGGCGGCGGTGCTAGTACCGAGCGAAATGATGCGCACATGCGTCGATAAAAGTAGCTAACGAGTCGATATTTACACGCGATTATCGAGAATTTCGGCAAACGGACGATCGGCTTTGAAATTTCGTTGTTCTCGTTTTTTGTCGTATTTTTTCGTAGATCTTCGTAGATCGTTTCGTTCCAAGGGACGCATGACGTTCCAAGGAAGGAGATATTGGGACGAGTATCGTCTCGAACGATCAGAGGATTAATCGACTCGACACCTGCCACGAGAGAGAATATCCGATAGAGAGGATAAAAGAAGACGCGGCTGCGTCGCTAAGACAGCGAAATTGCTGCTGTTGTTCGTTGTTTATTTTGCTTATCGATTTAGACGCGTCTTCTTTAACTTGCGCGCGAGAAAGAGAACGATGGGCGAAAGATTTTCACGAGGTTGGGATAAATGAAAGATAAAGTCACGGTAAACGTAGGGTTTCCTCCTCTGAGCTAACGCGAGACTGAACTAAAATGCAATTAAACGGTATTTCATCCACGTAATACGTAGATATATACGTATGTAATACGTAGAAGCGCAACAGCTAGAATTCTCGAAACTGTGATGGACCGTGAAGGCCCTGAAGCTGTGCAGTCTACCTCGTGTCGCGGTCTACCTTGTGTCGTGGAATTCCTAATTTCATGATTTCTGCTTACGAATTCCACCGCTGCATCGCGTAAAGTTCGCGAGACCTCGCGAGTCCACGACCCCAAAGCGTAGAATCTGAATCTGTCATATCTGAGAGTCTAGTCACGAAATATCAAATTCGTACTTGCTTTGGACTTGCGATCCTTGTCTCTAGATCTTTGTCTCTGTACTGCGGATTTGAAATTTCGTACCGAACAGGCGGCTCGAAGGATAGAAAATCTATGATCCGAATCTATCATCCGAATGAAATTCGGGATCGATACGAGCCGCCGATTTCATTCGAGGGGCGGCGTGTACATGGAATCGCAGATTCTGCGATCGTTCGACGACCTGTAATAGATCGTATGACCTTGAATCGATTCGAGACGGAGTTTTCCGAAGCAGAATTGACAAAGTTCGAAACCCTACGAGTTTCGAGCTGTTCGCGATCGGTCACGCGGCTTTACGGTATCTCTTGCACCGTGTCGTTTTATCTCTAGACCGTAGACCGTTTTTACGTGAGCTTCTTGAGACGGTTTCTTCGATTATCGCGCAGAAGCTGAACCCGCGAATTTTAACGTTTCGAGAAAAAAAACGAACATCGTTCGACGATCGCTGTGCTATATAACGCCGTTACTGTTCTCGGCATTCGTTCGCGGGTCCTTTTACCGACCGAGGAACGTTATTTTCTAGTTTACGAGCAGTTGGCAGGATTTTCAGAGACGTCGTTTCGCGTTTGGCAAAGAGATTGGAAATCCAGCAGGCGTGTTCCATCCTTCCTCCTTTTCCCTTGCGTCGCAGTTCTCTAAACCTCGTTACTATTCATCGGCGGTTTATATTTCGCGAATGGCCGAAGGAAGACCGGAAAATGTTACTTTTCACGTATCCTCGGCAGCCGTGCGATCTTTATCTTACGACGGACGAAAGAATTTGGTGGGTCGCGGAAAAAAGATTCTCTCTTCCTTTACCTTTCCTTTTGTCCTTTTGATTTTATCCTCGATCCGAATTATCCTTCAAAATCCTTTCGTTCGAGTTATACTTTCGTTTATGTAGAATTTCAAGCTACTCGCCAAACAGATAAACTTTATGTTATATTTATTGTTGATTCGCGCAGTAACTTGGTAGTAATATAGGTTGTCGGAAACGACGGTTTTTTCTTTTAGTACGTAGACTCAAGGCAAGCGTAAATGCATATCTTATCTCGCTATTGTTCGCTTGCCTCTACGCTCTCTATCATATGTCACAATACGGACGCCAAGTTTCCATCTTATATTTCTTTTAAAATAATTCCAAAATAATCAACGAAATAATAAGAATTTGTATTTAGGACGCATACTCGTGTAATGTGTTTTTCTCGATTGAATCGCCTTAATCGAATCGAACGACGGGCAAATCGGTTTTCCTCCGAAGATAGCGAATGTACGAGACTCGATCGTTATCGGTGTCTGGAAGCTCTCTTAAATAGAAGCACGATCCGATCTCGTTTCCAATTCTTCCCTGGCCACTCAATTTTCTCCGTCCTGTCACGTCGATCGTCCCATTGTTCCTGTTGTCTGTTTCTTGTCAGGGATCAGCTTGGGTCGCGTCGCGGCGTCGTTCCAAACGTCGTCCCAGGGCGTTCTTTCCCTTTTACGCGATCCTTCAAAGTGCACACCGTGACGGCGTGAAAATGTGTACGTTCGTCGATAACGCATGCCGTATTTTATTTTTTTTTTTTACGAATTCGACAAGGATGGAAGAATCTGAATCGCTCCAAGTTTTGTATCCCGCAACAACGCAATACGCAACTTTTACCTGCCGCCAAAAATAGAGCTCGGAAGAACACAGATGTCCGAAGGCGTTATCCTTTCAGCGATACGATAAGCGCATACGCCTTTATTGCGAGATGGTAATTCTTTTCGCGCATATCTTCGGCCTATTGATCGAAGCTCGTCTCCCTTCGAAGCTTCGACAAATCGTAGTTAAGTGTTTTAAGTCGCACGCTGGCATTTTTTAATCGACGCACCAGCCCCGCCGCGCCAAATCCCCGGGACGAATCAGGAACGGACGTCGCGATAAAACTTCCTCTATAGCCAGCGAAATATTACCCGGGACGCGATAATCGGGAGTATCCTCTTTGTGCGAACAGACGCTGCTGGCTTTTACTTGGGTCTACCAGTCACGCGACCCGGTCATCAATTTCTTTTTTCCCCCTTTATCTTCCATCCTTTTCTGTTTGTTCCTTTATCCGGTCGTCGACGCAGCTTCTAGTCCGATCGTGTAGAATGGTTTATTTAGAACGTTTCGATGAAATCGGACAGGGCTTTTCCTGCAGATAGGAAGTGGAACGGGATGTCAGGTCGCTTTCAGCACTCGTTACTTTAACGGAAGCTACATATTTTTCCTTTCTTACGTCTAATACTAGTCAACGTTATCGAGTATCGATATCTACTTGTGTTTCTTGTATCTTTGTATCTGTAATTAAAAGAGCAGGCCACGATTCAAAATTACCATCTCTTGGTTGCTTCGCCGTAACACAGTGTCCCATTATCCCGAGTCAACAACGGATGCAACGCTACGTCAGGGAGAAGATACCTCCGAGCGATGGAAGCGTAGCTGCCCGTTGGTCGAAGATGGAACTGCACGGAGTTCGCAGTGTCCGAGTTTGATTAAATTTCCTCCGTACAGCTGGACTTTCGTTTACAACAAGATTACTCGTCGACTTGGCTCAAGTTCAGTTAACGTTGCTGCCACGTTATATCAGTCTGCGGTCCAAGTTCATCGAGATACGCCTCACTTTGCTTTATCGCGATACCCATAACTCGTTCGAACGTATTTCAATTTCATCCTCGTACTCGGTATCGATATTTTGTTACGTCAGAGCAGAGGAAAATGGATAATTGTAATTAGTCTGGAACACCGTTTCATAGGCGAAACTAACAACAAGAATTTTGGCAGTGTAGTTTATTCTCGTAAAATAACGAGAGTAGCGACGTCTAGGCGACGTTAAATCAACGCTAAGAACTTCCCGGGTCTTTACTAGCGCACCTTACTGCGACCACAACTAACCTTCGATCTTATCGATCTATACGTCACTCGTGTATCGAGCATGTTGCGATCGACATGGTACGTTGCGTCGGTATTTTACTCCTTTCTTTGGTGAAATGCGAATAACTTTGTAGCGTAAGTTTTTTGCATCGTAACAAAAAAAGAAAAAACAAAAACAAAAGAAATATGAAAAATATGGCACGTAACTGATCCAAGCGACCTAGAACATCTAGTTTTCTTATCTAGTTTAGTCGATCGGCGAACGTGGAACGAAGAAACCGGAAGCGAAGACGCGGCTGCAAAAGGAAATGTAATTGCCAGCGTGTTATCGATCGCGATATATCGGCTACGAACGAACCTGCCGCTTCCGGAAATCAAACGAAAATTATAATTGATCGTATCCGCGTAGTTGGTACCGATCTCTTCGCTGAATCGCATTGTCTATATTTTCTATATCTACTACTTCTTTCTCGTGTTCGTATAACTCAATCTGAACGGCCGTATTATCGTATATTATATTTGTCTACTCGACTAGCGGGAACCATTGTTTCGCTAAAAGTTATCGTTCGATGGATACTTTACGAATTTACGACTCGACGAGTTTACAACGCAATTCGTCGCGTTTGCCGCGAATTTCGATAAAGCGGCAACTTATAAAAGCCCGACGATGTAACGCGTGGCGTAATATATCGTCGTAAGATGCGGTGTAACATGCGTCGTGGAGCGTTTTGGTTGAGCGTGATCACGCTGCTGATCCTTTGCTTTTGGAGCGCGGAACGTGCAACCGTCGTAGCAGCCCCCGACCCGCGAAGCACAATTTACATCATTCATCACAAACGAAAAACGCATCATCCAGAGGAAGTCATCGAGATTCATAGGAATCCGAAGCGAAAGCACAAATTGAATATCGTGCTCATCGATTCGTGAATGGATGTGAAAAGGAGAGATCGAAGCGCAGGGTGGAGTTGCCGGAGGGAGGGGGTAGTTGGTCGAGGATCGCCGATGCAACGACGCGATTCGATACTTGGTTTGTGGCTTCAGAGACCTTTTAAAGCGACGCAGAAGCACGGACGGACGTGAGTTTTGCGAATGAAATTGAAGGACTGAGGAAACAAGGATCGCACGATGCTTGGAGAGCAATTTTGCGATAACGGTTGAAAAGTGATACAGATCTTCGAGTGTGTTTGCTTTTCCTATCTTTGATTCGCTGTACCGAATAACATTGTTCGTTGCATACATCCTAGAATGTGGTTTTGTCGATTTAATTAAATTTATAGGATAATTGCCTCTTTGTCTCTTTATCCTCTTATCTCGTCTTACGAGTATTCTTATAACCGCAAAGATCCTATTATCCATTCGCGTAGACACGATTTGTACCAAGCGCGTAATTCGACGTTACAAGCTGAGAAGCTAATTACGCGTGTCTCGAGTAAATAGCTGCAACACCGTATTACAGGTTGAAACGTAAGAAAATACAAGCTGGTAAAGCAAGTTACAAATTGCGTTTTCTGTGAGAAAAGATTTAAACGCCGCGTGTCGCCAACATGGTCAAGTTAAACGGAACCGTGCGGTAATTTACGTAATGCCGTGAGATCCGGGAACGCAGAAAAACGAATATCCCACGCACGTACTCTCCCATGTGACTAAGTAGAACTTGTACGGCAATTTAGAATCGATTAAGGTTGCGCATCGGACAATAGGTACTCTCCGCCGAACGAGATAACTCGCTTAAGGTCTTTTCGCTTCGATCCACCTCTCCGAAGGTTCATTCCATGAAACAAGAGACACGATTACCTTCCAAAGCTTTGTCGTTGACTCCTGAAATTCTACGAGTCTCGAACGATTACTACATCTATTTCTAAATAGATAGAAAAATCGGCAACGTACCGTATAAATATTATATACGGACTCTTCGATGCGCGAATAAAATGTAAATATCGTGTGGAAATAACGAATCGATGCAAGGTATCGTGAAATAAATTTCTTTCCGCGTGATATTTCGTTGCTTACAGTCGACGGTAACCATAAGTTAGGCGTTTAGCATGAAATTACTGCGACTCTAACGGTATGTAGGCGATCGTCCAAGTCTGACAACGACTTAACTGTCCTGCCAGACTGATAAATATCGTGGTCATTACGCGGTGCATAGATGCAACGACCGTCGAACGAAATTTCGTTTCTTCGACGTTATCGGCGAAATTTTCTTCGAAAAAAATCTCATATCGATGGCAAGTAAATAAGTATGAAGGGAGAAATGGAAGGTGGATCGATTCGATGGTGGTTTCTCGTGACTCGAACGACTCGTGAAGCTTACCACACGTATACCGCGTATACTCTCGTCGTGAATCGAAACGAAAGCGAGGATATGGTAAAACGCGGCGAAACCCGATTCATTGGAGAATTGGAGGAGAAGGAAAAGGTTGAAGCGGGAACGGATAAAAGCGCGGTTGAGTACGAATGTGCAATGTGCACGGGCACGCAGAGAGGCAACGTCTTACCTTGACCGAGCGCTTCCGGTGTTTCCCTTGCTGCCGGTGCTTTCGCGTACCTCTCTTACGCCGATGCGTTGCCTCTCGAATATTTAGCTCTGTGAACGAACCCCATCTGTCCCTCGGAACGAGCCCGCTGGCTCGTTAAACAGAAGCCAGATCTCTGGCGAACGGAAGCGAAATCATCGGGGAGCATGAGATCGCTCGTATCGAGGCGTTGGAAGTTTGCCAATGCGCTTTCCTGATTAATCGATTAACGTGGGTCTGATCGCAACTGCTCCATTTCGACTGTTACTGCTTTACGTGCAGTTTGAAGTTTCCACGTATCTGCCTTTAATTTGTTTCCTTTTTGCGTAAAAGCGACATATTAATCGTAATACTTACGTACGTACTTGATTCTGTCATAACGAAAATGGTCAAAGCGAAGGGGACGATGAATTTCACGTAAGAAGGTTTTTCGTACGATACGAGTGATTTAAAGGGCGTATAAAGAGCCAATCGAAAGAGAAGAAACTACGTCCAACCTGTTATTCAGCTCGATATATCATTTGTCCGGGTAAAAATAACTGAACTGTAATTGACATCAAATATGTTGACCCTCGTGAACACCCTACAAACAGCGACAGACGTAATAGAAAGAAAGCAAATTGCGGTCTACTATTTTCTACGATACAAGAAGGAAACGGTGGAAGTTGGTCGAGTGGCGAAGACGCTGGAGTTGTCGATAGGGACAGAGTTCCTATAAAAATTAGGTTCGTGGCGAACGCATCCAGCGAACCGCGAACGTAGATACTTTCCAGTGTTCATCGTCTTCTTTTATCCCAATATTTCGTGGTTTATTTTGCAAGTTTATAGAGTTTCTGAGCCGTAGAAGTATAGATCGTTAAAACATGGTATATTGCGATTTATCGCAAGTTTTCCACTTCTAAGAAGGTGAAGATCATCAGAAAAGGGAAATCAAATTTGCCAGGGGAAGCGTAAATCCTACTTTAGAAATAACTTTTTATCGAGAAATGACTTTTTCTCGTGTAGTTGTTCAGGCGTGGCAATTTTTAAATTTTTATTGACGTAACGTAACGGAATTCGAAATACAGTGCGATCTTGTTATAAATTTAACTCGATAAATAAGGATGTAGCTCTCGTGATTCGCCGTTGATAATCTTACGCAGCTCGAATAAGAAAAGTTTCCCACGATGGGATTATTTTCAATCGCGAAATAATTGCGAAGCGATAATTTTGATAGGTAGATCGATTAAAGCCCATCGATTACTCGTTACTGCCGGCATTAACCTCTTCGAAGGGTGTTTCTAACGACTTTAAACGTTAATCTTGTTTCCTTGTACAGAATAGCTGAATTATGTTTTCAAATTATCAACGAACGAAGCTATCGCAACAACGATTAATCGTGATTCAAAGCGTGTTGTTAATCGCAGGTTAGGTTCGTAATTAGGGAATTTATGATAATTGCATAATACGTAGTGCCGTATGGCTGATGGATGACTGCGTTAATCATTCTAACGCGGATGTATCTTAATTTGCGATTGTTATTGAAAAATATTACGTCGTATCGTTACGTTACGTTAATTAATTATCATGCGCAAATTACGCTCGGACTTGATCGAACCAGTATAGAAAGTTATTTCGATTCGAAACGTTTTTAAATTTAAATTACGTTAAAATGAATTTAACGAATCCTCTGTTTCTCGAAACGCACTTGGGCGATAACAAAGGAAACGATGACAGACCTTGCTGAAAACCATAAAATTACGTCAACTTCGCTTCGCTATTGCATCGAGAAGCGAGTAAAACTCGCCAACGTCTCCCGTGTTCGTCGATATCAACGGAATCTCTGGCGTAACCGAGATTCGCGAAACAGATGTTCCGCGCCGAATTTCCGGCCGGATATTTATTAATTTCCGGTAGTGTCACGACGAGCATTGGTCGGTAATTAGGTGCACCGAGCGGCCTGAAAGAGAAGAAGTAGGAAACGCTCGATCTATTTGGCTTCTCGCGAACTTTATTTTTAACGACGGACAAATTGTCGATCCGTCGAGCAGGAATTAGCCAAATAGGATACTCATGGAGATCGTCTCTCGTCACGAGTTAACCACGTGGGAGTCGTGCGTTTGTCGCTGAAACGCGTAGAACCTGCGTTTCATTCTTGTCCCTTGCTATGCTTTTCGTGCATTCGTCGCGCCAATTAAGCCCATTCAGTTGTCGCTACGCTGCGCCGTAATGGTTCAAGTATGCGCGGTCGAGTTAAGAAAGGAATTTTACGACAATGTGCGTGGAAACGCGTGTGACGACGATAGAATTTTTATTTCACGATACAATTGACAAATTATTTACGGTAAACTTCTCGTTACGCTTCGTAACGGTCAGGAGTTGGGTTTCTCGTTTGCGTGGCGATAGCCGTGTAGCCAAGTATCTGGTTCTTGTATCGATTCGATGCCAATTTAATAGAACTATTGATTTCACCCTCGTATAAGGTGTTGTCGAGTGAACGTTACGTGAAAATTGCTGCGAGACATGACGAGTATTTTCGTCTCGCGACATATCGCTCTTTAAAAATATCTCCTATCGTTAGACGATATATCGTGCGAAATAAAGTTTGCGCCGACAACCTGCGATTCGTCTTAAATGATTTTGCTAAATTTCGGACAATCGTATCCGATACGGAGCGCAAAGTTTGCCATTTTTATAGCACGGTCGAGAACGCTAGCTTTGCGCGCGAAGAGTTCGCGAGCAGACTAGGATTTCGTGAGTTTCGTCGCATCAGTTACGATCACCATCGGAAACTTTAATCGATTGCCTGACAACGCGCGATCGCTGTCGAAAATTTGGAAAACGTTCGTCGAGTTTCTAAACCGAAGCCCCCTCGAGATACCACCGCAGGTTAAAGCCGTTCTCCGTTGCGAATTTTACAGCAAGCTTCGATCGATCTTCTCGCTGCGAACGTGTCTGTCGTTATCCACGACACGAGAAAATACGTTACAATATTTTCTGCCGGATTAAAATATTTACATATCGGAAATAAATTAAAGCACGAAAAATTAAAAAGTACTTGGTGAACGATATGTATGGGTGAAGCGAATGAACGTAAACGTTTGCGGGTAAATTATCGATCGGTCGAGCTTTAGCACGTAGTCCCGTAAAACGTTCTTGCGGCCACTGTACAGTCGCCTATGTAGACAAGATTGTCATTAAAATTTCATTTTGCGAGACAACGTTCTCCCCTTTTCCCCTCGTTCCAGCCTGCTTCTTAGTTTCGAGACTCGCGCGAACTTGCTGCGGGAATTTCGGCATCGTCCCACCTTTAGCTTGACGAGGACATAACGACGCGACAAGCTCTAACGTTTCCGGGTGCTCGCGAGCGGGAGCCTAAATTTATAAACGAGCGAGATTCTCTCGATTCCGTTTGCCTGCGAATCGCGCGTCGATGCTCCCGGAACTTCTGCTTCAATTTGCCGGATTTGCCGGCCGATATCTGAATTTTTCAGCGAGAACCTCGTTATCGGTTTCCTATGCGATGTAATAACTCGCAAACAAAACGCTAACGGCCAAAGGGGCATCGTGGCTTTCGCGGTTGTCTCTGTCGTCCTCGAAGTAAGTCGATGTCGGTCGAGGCTTCGTATCGATTTCCGGCAGATTCGCGTCGAAGATACGTAATCGAAAAAATTGTCGATATCGTCAAATTTGGCGGTAGAGGGTTATTCGTTAGCGCAATGGAATTTCGCTTTCCGTTGCGTTAAATCGATCTCGCAAGGCGACCCTTTCGATCGAAAAGTTTCGTTTCTCAGCTATGCCGAGATCACCTTTAAATAAACTGTGAACCGCGTGGCTCGTAATAACTCGTTATTCGTTCGAGTGATTATTCGTGCAATCTCGTTGCCAACGAGCTCTTTACAAGCTCTTTATCGAAGAAAAAAATATTTAGAAATTCTTCAAGCTCCGTTCGTCGGACAAAACGAAACAGTGTGGTAGATGCTGAAAAACTATCGAGCTTATATCGATTGCAAGCGGAGCTGGTTCGTTTTTCCGATCTGTCTCTTTAGATCGCCAACCTTCCTACCTCATCCCCGCTTCCCCTTTTATCTTCTTCGAATGCAATAACATCGTTTCCTCTGGCACGCTCCCAAACAAATCATAGCTTCCCACCGTAAACCGCATCTTTCACCCTTCTCCGGTCTTCTAGAACGGTCGAAATTAACTTAGGATCCTGTTGAACTCGCATTACCGAGGCCCCGGCAACTTCCTCCGGCACAAATTACGCGAGCTTGTGCCTGCCTACCCTTCGACAACGAGCGCAACCTCGTTAGACGCCAATAAGACAAAATCGTGCTGGCTGAGTTACCCGGTGAACATTTAGCGAACGAGTCATCCTGCGAAGGACGTGCAATTTTGTCGTTTACGAATGTTAGTGGAAATGGCTAGCTGTGCAAGAGGGTGCTAGACGAGCGAGGGAGATAATGCGACTCTTGAACGATGCGTTTGGAACGGATTAGAGACGATGATCGGATCTCGCTGCATCTCTCTGTTTTACGAATCTCTTTGTTCGATTGCTTCTTCGCAGCGAACAGCATCAAAAAGTTGCCGAATAAACCGATCGACGATTTCCTATATACGTACGACACAGTCGAAAGCCACACGGGTCGATTTTATCTTCTGCGTGTTTCTGCGCCACAGCTGTTGATTCATTTTGAAAATCTCAAACGATGAACTAGGCAATGGTGCAATTGACGCAATGGTGATGCTCAATTTGCGAACGTTAAACTCAGTTTTTCGCTTTCACCCGGATTCCACGGATGTCGTTCTTTCCTCCTTTGGAGATTACCGCGGGCTATTTATCGCAGAACGCTGTTTGCGATTTACGAGCAGCACGATCGATCGACGCTGGCGAAACGCCTCTCGTCTTTGCTCGTTACGGACACGCCGTCCAGTATAAGTATATTCTCGAAGATAAAGTCGCGAAACGGTTGGATTTTATCGGAATTCCTGGATCTTGGACGCGTTAATGCACTCGTACCCTCCGACGCCCTGTTTCGAACTGACTTGACCGCTCGACGACCGGAGAACCATTAGCAAGACTAATTGCGATTATATCGAGGCAAGTCTTTCTTCCGAGACTCTAATTTCTTCGAAGATTCTTCGAGATAACGTACTCCTAAGAATTTGAAAGTTCTAGACTCTGAAAGTTCTGCCCTCTGATCGTTTCAATCTGTCTTTCAGTTCCTTTACTAACGATGTACGAAGAAAGGAACGAAGAAGGCACAAAGTTATCAATTTCGTATTATTACGAATATTTCATACAACTAGCAAGCCAACGTTTCTCCCAAATTTTTCTCAAATTTTTCTCAAAACACTTGCGACGAATTCGCAAAAGGAAGGAAGAAACGTAACGTCAGAGTTCAGCGTCGACTTTGCCGGAACTTGCTGCTCGCTTTAACAAACTTTCACGTTGTACGTGGACGATCTGATGAGAAAGGGGAGGTCCGATAAAGACTGGAGCTTAAAGATCACGTGGAAGAGCACCGTCGCAGTTTCACGATTGTGAATCGGACGACTGTTTCCTCCGATGCAGACGGCACGAGCGTAACGCGTTATTTCACGATTCAATTAATGAAACGTCAAGGCCGGCTGGTCGTGGGCCTTTCTCCCGTAAGAGGTCGTCAGTTTGGCCGAGAAAAAATGACAAAAGCGAGAATCGAGCATCGAACTGGCTGGAGAATTTGTCGCTTTCATTTCGACCAACGAATAAATCTTTCGAAGAAACCAATATCTCTGAGAACTTCCCGCCACAATGACGACGTTCTCCGGCGATGTAAGATTCTCAACAAGGAGTTGCTGCCGCTTCGATCGCGAAGGAACGCGTCGCCAAACTTTCCACTATTCGTTCCTCGTCGTTTGGAGATCGTTGTTCTCGAGAAAATCGGACTTGTTCGATCGACGAAACGTTCGTCGTGCGAGCAAATTTAAAGAGGGTTTCCAAACCACGTGAAAATGATTTGTCGCTATTTCCTCGAGAATCTGAATTCGGGGCGATGTCTTCCCTGTTGGGAATTATCGAAACGCGAGGTTCTATCGAAACGGAAAAACGCCGAACGAGAAAAAGATCTCGCGGCCGAACTTTGTCAGTCTGTTTTCCAGCTTCGTTTATCCCCTCGCTAAAAGCGAAGATCATCCGTCTGATCGAGTTCTATTTAAATATCTTTAGATTTCGCTCTTAAGAATTCCTCTCGACCGATTTATTTTTCAACGTACAAACGACGATCGTTTGTTAAATTTTTAGCTTTTAACGATCGTGATTACCGTTTGATCATCGGCATAGCATTCCTAAAGTAGCTCGGGGAACTTGAGCAATTTAAGAATTTTCTTTCGCCACTCTCAAAGTAGGTATCGTATTCTTTCTTGAAAACTTTCCAACTATTTTTTCAATAGTAATTTCCAACAACGAGGTGCTACCGTATTAAAATTTTTCCTCCAACGAGTTCTTAAATAGTCTCGAATGTTTCCTATTCCGGATAAATCTCCGCAACAAAGAGGTGTACGGCGTTTACGGATATTTTATCGCGCATAGAACACGAGCACGGATCGTTTCAAGCATTAAGCGATATTCGGTATAAGTTTGCCCGCGCGTCTTATCTGGCGCAATTTTTCACCTGGCACGTATTCCGGGCACGAGTCTAAGAAATAAATCTTGCCTTTTTCGTTGGTGACGCGCTCGCGAGGGAAAAAGTTAGGCGTGCGGATCTCGTTCGGTGAAATTCCGAATGGCAGTCCCCGTTTCGAAACTTTTCGAGGATCCTCGCGAGGATCGATACCGCGTAAAGACGCCACTTCCTGCTCCTTTTATGACTTCTTCCCTCTTCTACTTCTTCTTCTTCTTCGTCATCTACATCCTCTTCTTGCCTTTTCCCTAGATTTTAGGGAAACACCATTGCGTTTCTCCCGCTTTGCAGCTAACTACGTACGTATTTTCATCGGAAACGATCTTCTTTGTTTCTTGAACTTTCGCCGGAACTTTGAAAAATGTCGCTGTTACGTCGCGTAGGACATCCGCGCGCCGTCCCTCGCTACCTGTCAGCCAACGGTCAACCTACAGCCATCCCGATTCTCAATAGACGCAATGACACACCATAAAGACATTAGCCTTTAGCTGCATTGTCTCCACAAATGGTTGCCAGTCTAATTACATGTCTGGAGAATTCTCTAATTCGAGAAATATTTGCAGTTTATGGCGGGGTCTTGGAAAGGTCCTTGAGTTTATTAGGCGCTCTTAAAAATCACGGAGAAAGCGGACAGTCATCAGACGAGAAAAATCCAACACATGTTCATCATAAAAGGCTGTTTTTCGGTCAAAGGACACACCCACATCAAGCTTTCCTCCGAGACACCTTAAGGGCAGCTCAGCAGTCGAGTTCAGTTTCTCACTCTCTCCAAATCATTCCCATTCCGACTCCAATTCCGAGTCCAGCACTCTCGAGCGAGTGCTCAAGCAGTCATCAACAATTCTACCGAGTTTCATACCTTAAATCAGTCATTTATTTCATTTATTTCATTTATATATACGCATCGGCGTAACTATTTATCTATATAAAGTTGTTGGAATAAACACTATTCTATACCTGCTAATTCAGTGTGAATTCAGTTGAACCACCCCTATTGTCGTAACAGAAATCAGGGGATCGATCATTTCGTGGCGTCGATTATTTAATCGTAACGGGAATTTACGACTCCCGTTGACGTGCCTTCTCGCGATCGCGTCTCTCCGCGAATGGTCGACGAAACAGTCGCTCTTCGATTAATTTGAGCACACAACGGTACCACGGTCTTAAGTTTCAGCGGTCTTTAAATTGGTGCAGAAAAGATTTCGAAAAGATGAAATTTACAAAAATTTTACATAAAATTTGTTCGACTTATCGTTAAATTTGAAAACTTAGAGCGGATACCGTATGTAAAGAAATACCGACGATGGTTGGAACATTTTCGTTAATAGCAAATTTTCAATCAAGAAAATAAGATGAAAATAAAAGGAAAATCTATGAACCATAAGTCAAGAGCTTTTCAAAGGTACAAAATTTGTAGCTTCTATTGATCGGTATCATGGTCGAGCCGATTCTTCCGTATTCCGTATTGTTATTTTAATTTGAAAAAGTTTCGTAATATAATAGGGGAAAGTTGCTGCCCATAAATTTCTACAAAGTTGTTGCCGCGCGATTTTTTCAAACTACTATCAAATGAGTTTATAGACTCGCGTTTATCGCTTTACGCTTTTTTCTTCGCGATCTCCGATAAATCTTGCGAATGGTACGATGCGCCATAAAAGATATTTGCAACCATGAAATACGATTTCATTACGAGTCGTTTTTGCTACGATGCGCTATAAAATCGAATTCAAAGCGGCGAGACGTGTTCCGCAACGATGCGTTTTTCTATTTTGTTTCCTCCTACTTTGGCTGCGAATTCGACAGTCTATCGTTTTCATAGACATGCATCTACTATCGAAAAGAACATTCCCTCGAATTTAACTCCGGTGGGAACTTAATTCTCGTTAATCCTGTCAACGGAATAACTTTCAATTTATTCGGTGAAATCAGAAAAGTCGATAAGCTGTTAAACGCGATAAAAATCCGTACGATACAAGTTGGTGAATAAGTGGTTAATTGTTAAACTTACAGTCTGGCGAACATGTTCGTCGATTCTCGTAGAGGCTTCAGCGAATAAGCATGTATCTGTGTATAGACGGAATAGCGGCAAATAGAAGACTTTGTAGACTCGGAAAGCTTCGCAGGGGAAACAGGAGCGCGGGAATCCGCAGGTTGTTGGTCAGAAAAAGGTTGGCCGCGAAATTTCTCTTACCGCAATTTGCTCCCTCTGGCAAGCCCGACAAATGAAAAATGAGATTCCACGAGTGGCCGGGGATGCGCCGCGACTTTGCTCGGGATTAAGTTCTGTGTACTGTACTACCTTTATAGCTGTGCCACGATCGCTTCTTTTGCCACGATCGGTCTCTTTTTCGCGTAACGGACCCGTTTCGCCGCTATTAATCACGAGTTTGAAAACTTCAACTGAAACGAAACGAAACGAAACGAAACGAAATCAGGAGATCGTGTCTGAATAATTCTCGAGGATGAATTACACGCTGCAAGTATTAACCTTGCCTTGGACGTTTCGCGTAAAAGATATTTAATCTACGAGCTACCATGATGAAATGTAACTGGGCAAGACGTTACGATCGTCAAGTTTACGCTTGTCGGTTATGCTTGGCGCCGCATACGCCGAAACAAACATCGAGCAGCAACCCCTTGTCGTTCGACCGATGCAAGGAGGTTGAAAAATGTTGACTAACCTCGGCTTGAAGGATTTCACAGCCCTCGGTTGCCGCATTTACCTCCCTCCGGTTAGCGGCACGGGGTGAAAGTATATCGTCGCACCCGCAGGAAATTCGACTCGGTGGAATCATTAAGCCCCCGCTATCCTACAGGTAGCTAAGAGGCTTAAAACAAGGGCTCGACTTTATTAACGAGAGACGGCTGAAAACAGGTGCGCGGGCAGCGCCGAGCTTTCCGACCGTCCTTACTCTCTAAATTTCCCTTCGTGCATCTTGCATGAGCTGCACCGCGCGGTCCTGCATTTTCACGCTTTACGGCTCTCCGGTTTTTCCTCGACATCGGGAGAACAAACGCGGTAAAGAAACGCACCGTTGGGGTTTTAACACAAAGATTTTCGTTTTTCGCCACCGTGTTTTTAATACGTATATTTTTTCCTCGGTTGGTTCGAGTTTTAGGACGGCTGGAAATAAAATTAATCACATTTGAAAGTTTCAAGTCGCTCGAACGTTATCCAGAGTTATCTCGCGACGGCAATTATACAAATTTTTTGACGTTCCATCGCGTTTTTCACATCTACGTCTTCGAACAGTGACTCGCAAAATGTCCCTACTTTTTTCAAAATCGACTACCTGTCTCTAACGATCCCCTGTCGTTCCAAAGGTTTGGACTTTTACTGTAAAAAGATGCCTATGCCACGTTACCTCTGAATTACATTCCGATTACGTCTGAATCGGTTAGCGTGCAGCTTGATCGACAGAAACCTCGTGGAAAGAGAAGAACGTGACATTTTGCGCGAGAAGACGCTGGAATAATCGGCGTAGCGTTTTCAGCGTCATGAACAACGAACCGTTCAGCCGGTAAATGTCAAACCCTGTCGCTCAAAGAGCCACGGTTCACAGTACATATTTGTGTATGTACATAGGTATATCTGGTTGGAAGAAAGAAGTTGGTTGACGATCGAGTTTCCCTACCCAATTCCTTCCCAATCGAGTACCTATATACCTGTCGAAACTTGAAATCCGTCCAAGTTTATTATCTCTTTATACCGGCAATTCGTTTACTTGGCTTTTACTTTTTATCGCGCTTAATTTTTAACTAAATTCTTGATATTCAGATACTTTTGATATTTCGAAAATCGCTGGCGGCTTCGTATTCTGTGTTAATTAAAGCACTGAGATAACACGCAAAGATCTTTGTTACGGTAGAAAAATTCTATTTGCGATTTTCGCTGAATTTTCGCTGGTTTGCCACCAGATTGCATAGCACCGCAGAAATTTTCGAGTCCGTCGCAACGGTCACTTTCGTTTGTGTCGGTACGTTGTGTCGTTCGTTGGTAACGACCGCGCTAAATTTACTTTTAATCGTTGTCTCGTAAACGGTTCTTAAAACCTTAAAACCGACGAAAAACATCACTTTGTCGACGGTAATCCTACAAAGTGAAAACTAATTTCTCCTCGACGCGTATACGTATGTTGTTACTTTTATTATTAACATATAATATCGAATGTTCGATATATGTAGCTATTCTACAATAAAATGGGCGTCGCTTATTATTATAATGACTATCTTCCGCGTGGCATCTAATAAAAGATAAATTTTTTGTTCTATCGTTGTATTAATACCCTGGAAAGCGAAAATACGTCAAGTAAAATAGCCGTCCTTGTCTTTTTTATCGTAATTTCTATTACGTATTACGTATGAACGTATTATTTTACCAGCGGTAGTTTGTTTTTTGTAGAAGGTCATAGAGAAAATGTTAAAGGTGATTCACGTTCGATCCCTTACACGGGAAAAGCGAATTCACCGATTTAACGTAAAGTTAAAATTGCGATAGGCGAAGGCCGCGAACAAAATTAACAAAATAAATGTATCGTTTATAAGTTATAAGATAATGTTATTTATTCGATGTAACTGTTACGTACAAGTCTTTCTCATTGATTCGTGAGTTGATGTTCAAATACAACGTTAAATTCTATAGAAGGGGAACGAAATCCGTTGCGAAAATACAGCACGTTTGCAAATAAGTCAAGAACAATGGAACAAAGGGGCATCTCTGTATCAAAGAATACGACTGGAAAACAAATTGGAAGCGCAAAAGAGGAAATTCGTGGAAGATGCAGCTGCAAACAGCCGCCATTCACAGCCCTTAAACCGTTAACGTACTTACTCGTTACAAGTCCCCGACAGTCGCACTCTTTTTCCCAAGCATACACTCGCGTTTCGTACATTGGATGCTCTACACCGATGAAAAGTTTCTGGACGTGACAAAAGTTCTGCCAGCGAGTTCGAATTCCAGTTTTCTAGAGAATGGAAACCCGGAACGAGCGGTCCACGTGGCGCGCATGTGCTCCTATGCTACGCGCTTTGGATTTCCATGAGAAACGTTCGCAAGCGGTAAGACGGAAAGTTTTCGCGCCGCGTGATGTCCGAAACAGCGTGAGAATGGCCATGGAGCGTCGGAGGACACTCGACAAATACGTACAAAGAGAGCTTCCAAGGCTATTGTTTATGGAGACATCCGAGACTCGAAGAGAGAAACCAGTCCCAAGTTTCCAGCAAAAGTTCCAGAAGAATACAGGCCAGATGCCCGTGCTATTTAAGTCGGCGAATCCACGCTCTTTTCTTCGTTGTCCTGTTCGACGAGCGAAAAGACGGTGACTTTCCGAGTTATTGAAAACTTCCAACTAGATTATCTCGGTCAAATATTTCATTCGCAAAGTTTGATAAAAAAAATTTGAGCGTTTCCGTCGGTAAATGTTTGAAACGTCGATCGAGCGGAAAAACTTGAGAGAGAGAGAGAGAGAGAAAGAAATCGAGAGGGGGAAAGGAATTTGTCCGACAGGCGAAAAAATAGAGTAGCAACTGTTACGATCGAATTTCGCGGACCTCTATGGTTCGGTATAGCGCGGCGTGGACAGCGAACGGTTAACGGTTAACGATCAGTCGCGAAATAGCTGTCGAGCGGAGCACTTATCGTTAGCGGTAGATCGTATTGATTTCAAATCGTTCGTTGTATCGCATTCTTATCAGCTTTTTTAACAACGTTAGTATTATTATTATTATTATTATTATTATTATTATTATTATTATTATCATCATTATTATTATTTGTGCGCGAATAAACGGATTTTTCGATGTAGCGCAAATGTTTCGTGAAAATTGGATAAATTATATTTAAGCAGTTTCGTGTGAAATCAAGATTAAATCTTGATCGAGATTTGCAAACGATTAGTCATTGTGATACCTTCTCACGCTTTCTGTTTGCTTAATTGGTAAAACGTAGTTGGATAGAAACATTTTCTACGTGCATATCGCGCGACGGATCGACGGTACAGAAAGCGTGCTGACTAATAGAAACTAGTTCAAACGGTTAATGGAATATATGACCGTAAATGAAATTTACAACTTAACTTGAAGATGTCGAAATCATCGAAAACGGAGTGTGCGAATTAAGAGTTTCGTGCCGATACAATACCCGAATAACGCTGTACTCTTCGAGAAATCCCTCTAACTACGTTCACCATAGGCGCACGGCTACCATGCAACCGTGCGTCGCACGCTTGTGTGTAAAACGATGCACCAAACACCGGTTGGAGAAAGTTTCTCGTCCGAATCAAATTTGATCGAGTAATACAGGACTAAAAAGAGAGCAAGCGACGTGCATAAATCGACGTACAATTTTTTGCGTTTGTTCTATGGGAAGATGATCGAATCGTTCGGAAGAATCGCTCGTCTTTACTCGAGGATTCGTATCGCCAGCTCGCAAAGCGTCCCTGTTAGATTCCGAACCAGTAGATTTAAAGACGTACACCGTGCTAACCGTTCCTACGCGTTCTCGAGTATTTTTCCAGTTAACGACGTTGACAACTTTGCCCGCAAGTATGAAATCCTGGTGAAGTTTATGAAGGACCGAAAGCAACGAGGAACACGTGCGCCAGCTCGTGGTCACAAGTCGCCTTTTATTACGCGTATGCGTATATTTATGCGTAGACGCGAACGTTTCTTTTATCAAACATCTTGCACAAGTTTAGCGAAAAAGTATGGCTAATTTCGAGTCGACTATTCGATGCTATATTTATACGTCCCAAAGTCCCCTACACGTTCTTAAGATCTTGGCAATTGCACGTAACAAATCAAGGTGAAATAATGCGCTTCTTTCGCGGAAGATGTGGAATTTTCCTATTGTTGGTACCTGAATCGTAAGAAGGATTATACGAAGCATAAGCTCTTTTCGCGATACGACGCTATCAAGGAATTCGATGAAAATCGCGATAAATAATCGAATAAACGCGACTAACGTTGAACACGCATCGTTATATAGGTGTTTCGATGTAGCCGGTAAACGGATACAGTTGATCAACATCGTGTATTAATATCAAAGTAACAAAGTTTCTGCCATCGATGTACAATATGTGTTTTTAAAGGCAGTTACACCTGTGTGGGCGAACGAACGAACTCGGATTAGAAGAAGATTACGGTTCTAATATATTTTCGAGTTGCAGATATTTCACGAAGACGAGATAGTAGTTTCGACGATATTTTATTCTTGTCAGGTTGAATCCTTATTTTCCAATAAAATTCGCGCCACTCGTGCTTTAACCGGTCAAACCGGTGTAACACGTATCGCTATGAAAAACATCCGATTCTATTCGTCCCGAAGTTACACCAATTGTACACGATATGTTGCGCAATATAGTTTAGTTACGTAGTGCCGGATATATGTATGGTTGCGCACGCACGGTTGCATTCGTAATTTTAGAAGGAAAGCTTAATCCAAAGTTGCGATCTGCTTCTGCCCAAAGCAGCCACCGCTGGTTCTCGGCTCGTAAAAGAACTTTGTTCCCCGGCGCTTTGACCAACCTGACAGGCACTTTTCTCTCAGATAAAATAACGGGCGCCTGCATACCTGCGCCCATTCACTTGCCCTCGGTGAATATGGATTCCGACCGATTGTGCCGGCACGACGCAACAATGCCATCGAAAGAAAAGGACCCTTTTACCCGAGGTGTTCACCTGTGGCCTCGAATGCGCGTCGTCAGGTGTATTCAGCGCGAGGGATCTCGTTAAACTCGTTCGTCCTGCGTCTAGTATTTAGCAGTATTTTTACTGCCGAGTCTCCCTGCCCTTTATCCGTCCTTTTATCGCCCGATAAATGCCCTCTTTTCATTTTCGCAACCACTTGGTTGGCCAACGATAAATATCGATTACTTCTGTATCCCGCGATGGATTGGAAGACTTTAGAATTTAGAAAACTATGATTGTTGCTCGATCAAATCTCGCACTGAGAATTTTCAGTAATTTTCTCTGGCGTGGCGCGGTGACATGGCTAATTATTTATAACAAGTTAATACTTATCATGGATAAGTATAATTATAAATAAGTATTATAAATAAGTAAATATTACTTGATATAAATATCTAGTTAAATCTTGTGCTTAGGTCTGACGGGTAGTGCTTTTTTAGCCTGCGGATCTGGTCCGACGTATGAAGTAATTTAGTAATTAGGGGGTTTCGATGTTTGTTGACTCAAATGGATGAATAGCGTGAATCTTGTTGCGTGTCGTACCCTTGTATATTAGATCCTAACGAAGAAAAGATGAGAATCAAAAGTCGATTAGCAGCGATTAGTAGAGATTCAAATTTTACTCGACTTCCGTTTGCATATACTATGTGAAGTACGTATTTCCTATGTAATGTGTAGTACCATTTAAAATTACTAGATAGAGGATTTGAGTTAGTACTAGCCGAATGAACTACGCTATAATCCAAACAACTTGCCACATTTTACTTCACGTATTACAGTTTGCGTAGGTTAACTACGTTACGGAGGAGAAATTTGTATTAGTAATGGCAAATACAACGGTTTCCTATGAGAACCAAACGTGCGCATACGTACTTACAACGCGCGTAAGAGGTTTATCCTCGTGAATCCCATTTAGGTTAAGCGAATCAACATCCATCAAAGAGTCGAAGTGACTTTGGTCGATGAATTTCTATTTTACAAGGAAAGCAATTACGTAGTCGCGCTTTGCCTTGGGGCTATCAGCTTCCGTTATTTTATTATTCCGTTGTATTGTTTTAGCCCGATCGATGAGCGAAGACGAATCGATAAACAGGATTTACGATACATTTTTCGTACGATTTAATCGCGATCGTGCGATACGAAGGAGTAACAGCTGATGTGAAAAACTACGGAGAATTAGTTGCCATAAAGTAGGGCGCGCATACTATGCACGAGGAGAAATATGGGAATTACCCTTTAATTACCCAGTATTCCAGATGCACGGAGATATGGATTATTCCACGGTTAAAGCGATGGATTCTTTGCGTCCTCGTTTTCTTCTTTATCTTCTTAAATAATGGAAAGAAAGTTAAAACGTTCCGTTTGAACGCATAACGTTAACATTTTATTCCGATATTATCCCGACTAAGATATATTTCGCGAAATATTTCGAAAAAATATCGTAAAAGACAGGTGCGAGCTACCGACTCGAAAATAGCGAACGCTATTCAGCCAACTGGGAAACGAGGCGTCAGCTTTTCCTGGAATTTTTTCAGGGAAGGAACACCGACCGATCCTTTGTGGTCCGTGAAGTTGCCGGCTACCGGACGAAAAGAAATGCCTGCCGCGAGGAATCGACGTGACGCGAAAGTTCGATCTGTCATGCTGTGTCGGGACCTTTGTTCCTCCACCTACAACGACAGCTTCCTCTAACGAACTTTTCGTCGAAATTAACGTCGTCTGTTTCGCGTCTTTCGCCGCTTTTCGATCCTCCCCGACGAATTTTCGATATCGAGGAAGATGGTTACCCGCGCTCACCTCGAGTCTCGATCCCAGATCGAGGTTCGGCTGGAATCGATCGTGATTCGAGGTACCTACACGTACGACGATCGTTGCGAAACGCGAGTATCGTTTTCTCTAGAAACGCGAATCTTGTGATACTCGAAGGTAACTCGCGATTGATTTTCCAACAATGTATGCACGTTTATTCGTTTTTGAGTTAGTGGAGTTAGTTAAGGAAGTTAACGCGTCGATTGTAAATGTAACGATTTGCCAAAGTTGTTGGAGGCGAGTCTTATATTACGTTACGAATTATTTTCGATTCCGTTTGCTGGTTCGTAATCGAGTTAGAAGAGAATTTTGTCATTGAAAGCGGCACGGCGTAACGGTGTTTAACGACGAAAGTTGTCGGGCAACTCGGTAGCTTCGAAATTATAATGTAAATTTCCGTTAAAATACTATATGCGTCCGACCTGACTGTAAAATTGGACCAGACGCTACGTGTTCCACAATTTACCTCGCAAAATTTACGTCCGGGTTTTGCAAAACGTAGACCCGTGCATACACGATGTACGTACATGCATGAAAAACAAATTATGTAGCGCATTCCATCCTGAGTAGGTCATCGATGACGACCCATGATATTTCTCGAAAGTAGTATCTTCTTTGAGGCAATGCCTACGTTCTTTCTTCCGCTGCCGAGGATAAGAGAGCGAGGGAAGGGAAAAACGTTTCGAAGGATCGAAACAAGTTGCGAAGATCGTAATTTTCGTAATTCGCCCGAGATTCGGCAAAGGAACGAAATTTCCCTTTTATCGGGCGAAATCTTCCATCTTCGAGGAGAGAGAGAGAGAGAGAGAGAGAGACATCGAACTTTGGCTAGAGTCTTAGCTAGGAATTGAGATCGTTTCACCGTAACGACGGTGCCCGACATCGGTGCAGCCTTTTATTTGTAAAACGAGCCACGTTCGGCTGCATATAGAATTGCTGTCTACGGACTCCTATCCTTGGGCCACTGAAAATCTATTATTAGCGCACCAGACGCAGGTAGACGTCGCGTCGTTAAAACTATGAATCATCCTTCAGGACTGCTCTTCAGCTTCTTTTCCGTTGTCGCACGATGTTTCCCTTCGTTTTCTTTCGAAGAAACGATGGACAAATTTAGGAATTAGAATCGTTGAAAAATACCACAGTGTTCCGTTCTCTGTAAAGCGGAGCGGTATCTCTTATGAAATAGAAAATGCAATAGAACATCCAAGTGGCTCTTACTATAATCTCCCGACGAGGAGCCATTCACGCCGCTTTATGATACACGTACGATAGCATACCATACATTTACCGAAAGATAATATCTTCAGATTTTTTACGGATGAAGGCGAATTTGGAAGATCAGTTACGAATTAACGACCGAACGAGCTGCTTGTCCGAATACGTCACGACTCGTTTCTCGCAAATAATTCTGAACGACCGCTTCCCTTTTCGCACGATACGTAGCCGCGAATATCTAGCGGCGTCAACGTTCTTCCCGTTAAATTTTCATCATCCGTCGAATGTAAATCTTTCCACGAGTCGTAGTTTACCGATAATAATTCCTCGCGCGAACTCTCCAGCACGTAATTCTTTAAATTAGACAAGATATTCTTCGGCTGAATTATAATTTTCGTCGCGAGTGTCAACACGATATTCCGTTTATCTTGCGAAAGCAGCAAAATTTGCACGGAATTAGAAACGCTCGAGTCACAATCCCGTTATAGCTGTCAGGGGACGATTTCGATGAAATTCCGGAGAAAAGAAACGTTAATTTTCGCTCAATAATAATTTAGTAGTGCTGACGTTGACACGACGATCGGCGGTCCTTGCAAAGTTTATCCGAGACGATTGAAGATGCTCGGTCAGGGGTTAAGTGTGGCGGACTTGCAACCGGCAGGTGCCAGGATCTCAGCATCGTTGCCTTCTCCGGTGCTGCGAGAACAGTCCGAACGAAAATTAACGTTACTTTCGAAAAGTTGAGCCGCGTTACGGGTTACGGCCCATGCGCACACGTCGTTTCTGCTGTATACACGGTGTGCCTAGAAGTTTAGTCTTCCGTGCGATCAAGAAAAACAAGTTATTGGAATCTGGCGTTGTTTTTCGAACAGCCTCGGTTAGCTGGCTGCTTTACATAGAAAACACGAATAGGCGATCAACGAATTTTAGTCTGGTCGAACCCTCAAAAGCCAAACTGAATATCTCGAAACGAAAAACACCAGATGGATCGCTGTTGTAATCGCTAGCGCAAACGAAACAACGTACGATACGAAATTTCATTGACTTGTCGTTTTCGCTCGCTCGATGTTACTTGCATCGCGAAGCAGACACCTAACGTTATTACAGCGATGCTAAAACGACGCCAAACGATAAGACGCGACTTGTTCGTTTTCGACTTTTCTTTCGTTAAATCGAAATATCGTTGAATTTGTCATTCGGCATAAGCTGTTTCCTTGCACTTGATCCTGTAAAGCCTGATAAACGCTTTAGATAATTTCAACGATCCTAAGATTATCAACCAATTCTTTACCAACGATGTCGATTGTTTCTTTTTTCTTTTTTCTTTGCGAACAATATCGTCGTGTATCAACCCTAAATCGGGATATTTAACGGATCATTGATCAGTAGGTAGAAACCGCATCTTCATTCAGCTTGGAAATCTTAGCCATGCCTCCATTGAATCAACATGGAGCAACGTTCCGTTGTCGTTGCCGTTGACTTGAAAAAGTCATCGCTTGTTGCCGAACGTTAGGTTCAGCAAGGGAAAAACGGTCGTTGCTGGATGTTGCTTGAGCTTGGTTGGCACAGAGGGTGGTCGAGATGCGAGTAAGTAAACGTGACCGTGGACAACCTGTGTTTCGGTAATATCGGATCGTGATGATAGGTTGTCATAGGAGACGAACGAAGAATGACAACAAAAGAACGTCAGCTGGCCTGCCGTTGCCGGAACGCTGTAATTAGAAACCGGTGGAGGGGCGCGTGAACGGAGCGACCTGGTGGGGGTTGATCGGCCGCGAAGCGTGGCTCCTCTTCAGTCGGTCCGGAAACGCCGTCTACACAGCACGTTTTTCCTCGTTGTACGCTCGCTCGTTGCACGTGACGCGATGTTTCTTTGTATGCGTGGATCGTTGTGCTCGTCGTGGCCGCGTCCGGTGGTCGTTGCGCGGTGTGCCAGTGCGTAAACAAAGTGAAAAAAGGTACGTGGTTATGAGGGAGGCTGCCTCGGCCAGCGGGATGGTCAGCTTTAAGAACAACAACGCGGACAGGTACGCTCGAGCGCATTTCTTCGGATTCCCAATCGCGTTTAACGCGCTCCGAGCGCGCCACACTGCGGCAACAGCGTAATACCACGCAACGAGAATATCCAACCGTTGGACGATTTCGTTATGGAAACCAGCTACTCTCGATTTTCTTGGTATTCGGATTGTTCGATTTTGGAACACGCGATTATATGGAAAATGAAACGCGAGCGAATAGGTTTTCACCAGATGCTAATTATCTCTGGATTTGCTTAACGGGGAGCATTGCCGCGTGCACGAGTTATAAAATGCCCTATCCTTATCGCGCTCCGTTTCCGCATAGCCCGAAAAACACGGACCGTGCATTCGCGTTTGTTTCCGTTTCGTATCGCGCAGCCTACGATTCAATTTACAAAAGTTTAGAGCGACTGTACTCGATAAAGCCCGAGTATCGTTCGCGATAGAGAAAACGATGTCGAAAGATAATGCCTTTAATCGTGCTATTTACTTTTGATCTCATCCAATAATACGTCCGTGTACGTATAATTGATTCGTTTCTTCTTACAGCTTACAATTAATTTGCGAACGAATTTTTGTCCTCAACTTTAGGTGAGTTATCGCGCCCAACGTCGAATTTAAAGTTCTCGTTTAAAACTCGTTTCGATCGTGCCGTGTGCTATATTTCGAAGGAAAAGTTTTCCTCCGCGTTGTTTCACAAACTAGATTACGCTCTCGAGTCTAGTTTCTGATACGAGTTGATGCTTATTGCAAAAATGAAGAGGTTAGTCCTCCGATAGACACGTATCGGCACTTTAGTCCAACATTTTTCTCCTTCGCGTCGCTTCGATATTCGCTATTTATTGTTTTCTCGGATTTATCTAAACGTTACTCTACGATCCGTTCGATTCGCAGAACTTCTTCTCTGTTTGTTCTCTGCCGTCACCTTTTTATAACTCAAGCATAGCTGATTAAAAGAACAAAAAGTATTTATCGCCTTTTAAGAGATATAAACATTTACGAACTTGTAGCCGAGGAAATCCATCTCATTGATATAACGTCGCACGATCCCACGACAGCATATAAATAAACAAGTTGCAAACATTTTTATCGTATGATACAGCTGAAATTCTCGTATATATACGACCCGTGAAGGGATACACGTACTACGTAAAGTTTCAGGTCAATCGGTTTATAAAGTATCGCGAAAATCCATTTTTCGAAACGTACGTAGCTCGATGCTCGGGACAACGCGAAAGCGCCGTTACCAAGAAGTACATGTCGGTGATAACAAAAGAAAATTTACGAAAGAATAATCCTTAAATTACGTCAAAGGCAGGCAATTAACTCGGACTACTCGTATGTCCGAAATATTGCCAAGTTAAAAGCGTAAAGTAAGAAAAGGGGAGAGTTTTTCGCGATAAAAAAGTAATATTACGTCAGCGGCGGTTAACGCGCTAACAACACGCGGTTCGTTCGGCAATCAATTAGTCGTATCTAGTATCGACTAAAAGAACCGGATCTCGACGAAACTCTTGCTTTGGTCGTATCCGAGTTGGAAATCGATCATCGAAAGTAGGAAACACGCAGCGGAATAGGAATGCTTCCTGAATTTGGTCGAACTATGCAGGAATATCGGATTCCTTTGGGCAAGCTTTATGCAGGTACATGGCGCGGACGCGATCCGGTGCAACGCGCGACAGAGAGCGTGTGCGTTTCGCGTTTGTTTGACTTGGAACGTGTTCGAGCGATTCGGCGGCGGGGGTTTTCGAAAAATCTCGTTGCAGGCGAATGGGGCGAGTTCCGAGCATTGTAAAGTTTCCGAGGTGAAATTGCCGTTGGCGCGGCCGTTTCCGCTGCGATAGACCGCATTCCAGCCGTGGTTCCAGGTATTCCGATTGGATCTTGAGGATTATGGCGGGCGTAGGGAAATGGCGATGCTCGAATACGATCGTCGACAGATTACCGAACGATATCGATGCTGGATTAGTTTCTGCGAACGCATCGCGTCCCACGATCAAACGTTATTATTTTAACCGAGAGAATATTGCTTTAATGCCAGCTGCCTTTAGTCAGCAGCTTTAATGCTCTTCGTCCTCGCCTTTCGGCCGGGAGAACGCGCTTCTTCAAATATTAGCGTTTTATGGAAATCGGGACTACTCGTACGTATTACGTTACCGCAGAGCGGTTCGTTTAAACCAAATTCCTGCGCTCCAAGAATTTTCCCGTTCCACAGATACGGGATATTAGTCGCGTTTGCTTTTTCGTTAAAAATGTCGCAAGATACCTTTTCTTCGAATTCCTTCCCCTTCGACGGCACGTCTGAATCCGGAATCCCGTAGGATGCAACGTGCAACGAGTTTCGTATCCCTTTGCGGATTCCGATCATCCTGCGAATTCATTTTTCCAAAGTTCTGCCGATTTGTCGTTGAGCGATGTTCTGCGGCGGGGTCGTGATCGGACGTTGTTGGCCGAGCAAAAGGGACAAAACGGGAACGTTAAGACCACCGCAAAGTTTGTGGCATTGGACGGACGCCGTTAAGGTCAAGTATAGAACGTTTCTTGTCTAAACTTGGCTACGGCGTTTCGTTGAATTTTTAGCAACTACCAGGAGCTCTTCGCGAGGGGCACCCCCTGAAACGCCGTCGTTTTGTCGCGAACGTTCGAATCTTAAAATAATAACGCCAAAATTAGAGTAAGAGGGTGTAACGCCACGTCGAGGTTTATAACGCGTGAGTTTCCATCTTAATTTCTTGAAATCGTCGAATCTTCCTAAAGCTCGCTCGTTACGATCGACCAATATCGGCAAACTTGCAAAGTGTAATCGCATTTTTTTTTATTACGGCCATTGCTTACCGTGACAAAGACGGACAAAACGGTCTTCCATCGAGAAGATCTTCCGTCGATCTTAACAACAAGCTAAATTTACTTGCCTGTCGTTTAACGTTTCTGCGTACGCGTCTACAGTCTATAGATTCACAGATTCGTACAGATCTACAGTCCATACATTACGCAACTTTGTACTTGTGTACTGTGAAAAATGAACGGAGACGGGGCTGCGTAGAAATAATACGTGTTGCATATGCCGAAGAAACGTGACAAATGGTTCGCAACGGGGAATTGCGATTTTTAATCCGTCCAGCTGGCTTGCCAATACTCGTTAAATCCCGACTTAACATCGTTCCACTCGTTGTTTTCCCATTGTTTTTATCCTACGGTCGTTTTCTTTGTTTTTCTACATTCGTCGAGAGATGGTACGGACGAAAGCGAAAAAAATGGAAAAAAGAGGTTCGATATCGTTTTTTTCCAAATTTTCCCTATTTTCTCGTATGATATATTTTTAGTTTTTATTCGCACAAGTTACCATTGAAATTTGCTTTGCCGTGTTGCAACGTGGCGTGACTCTTTATTCCAGAGACAAAAAACATGTGGTACGCAGGTGTGCAGTCGCCGTCTCTTCGACACAATTTTCAACACATTTTACTTCGGTTTTCGAATACAACCATAGTCCACGTAGTCGGCGTGATTTCTATCGAGAAACGCGGACTTTGGTCCTAGTTTTAGAAAAAAATTTTCGAGGCAATTATTTTTTCTTAGCACGTACATTCCTATAAGTTCTCTCTGTCTTTACGTTTCTCGTTATCGAACGATTTGTATCGGAGGCGATGAAAATCAAATTTATCGCGCTGTCTACGTCCATAGGGATTTCGTCGTGACACGACACCGTAACGATATTTTCCGAACGAAGTCGGATCACGGATTAGTCTTGGGTCCTCGTTAGGCGAGATCGTGCGACCGGAAGGTTGGCTTTCGGCGCGGATATCTGGCGGCGCGCGCACCAGCATCCTGCGAGTTTACCCCTGGTTCGCGTAATTAGCGTTGCTACGAGCCTCGGTAAAACGGTTATCGGTAAAATTCGCGGTAGTTAATTCCACCCGTCATACGTGGAAAATGGCTATTCCCTGAGCTTTATTACTCGGTCAAGCGCTACGCATACGTCGCCCTTCTTGGTTTTTCCTGTCCTCTTTTTCCCTGTTAAATACGGTCTCGCGTACCGTGCCGATGTTTCGTTGCTAACCTACGATCCTTATGTACTCTCTTTCGCGGTTGACTTTGAGAAAATCGCAGATAAAGTACGATAAAATATACGACGGATAAAGATCTCGTACGAATTTGAATTGTTTCGATTCGGTTGGCTTTATGTTCGGTCGGCGACGCAAGTTTACCGCTGATAGTACTCGAGAGGAGCTCGTTTCGAAGCTTGTGTGAACGAGCAGAGTAGGTCTACTTACAGGGAGCAACGACTTCCAATTTGCCAGTTTCATCGAAATTTCGTCGAAACGTTAACGCTTTGATCGATGGCTCTGTGAAATCGTACTAAAATTCTATTGGAAAATTAGCTAGATCGAAGCTAGTCGAAGCTAAATCGTAGGGAGCAAATTTTTGCTTTCTCCGCGAATCGAATCAAGAAATCTGTCGTCGAGAACACAATGTCGTAACTTAAAATTCTACATCGTACGTTTCAGCTAGGAAGGAATCTCTTAATTACGTTCCCGCAAACGAAAAAATGTGAGAAACGTTAGGTCGCGTAGCGATGTTTCGCTCGGCTAAACTTTATACGCGCATTTTGCCTCTAATTGAAATACAGGCCCTTTGAGCTGCTCCTCCTTCGAGGATCCGCAGGTTAAGCTTGCGTAATTTATTTGCCAGGGATCTAGTTTCTGCGACGTTGCATCCGACATAAGTAGGCGCGTGCATTCGAGGTCGACTTTAGTAATTGCATCCTTTCCAATATACAGGTTATCGCTTTTCCCATTTTCCTGTTTATGCAAATTACCTCAACGACGTAAACATCGACTCGAGCAAAATTCCCGATTTATTCGGTCGATTTTTCAGTTTGTTTTAAAGAAGCACGCATAACCGAAGACGCGCTACTATCCGCCGCCACTCAGCGGCCCCTCCGAACAGATGCAGCTCCTCCTTAACAGCCCTTCCGTCGGCTCTCTATGTACTTTTTTATCTACCGTCAACGCGATATCGCGTCGCTTGGCGTGTTTGGCGTTTAGATAAGAGCCGAGCCGTTGCGAAGGAGGCCTCGCCGCCGGGCCCTTTCCACGTTTCCGCTCTCACACTGCTTTCCACCGAGACGGTAGATAAAATCGTTCGCTCGCTCCAATCGAACCAGTACGATCCTCTCCGCTACGTACCGTCCGATTCGTTCTTTTATCGTAGCCGTACGTTTTAGTCCTATAACGTTAACAACGTTCGAGGTTTTTGCTACGGCGCGAACGTTCCTCCTAGCAATACGGTTGTTCGCGCTTGTAGCAGGCAGTTTTAATCATCGCAACCTATCGTAAGCATGATACAGCGATAATCGTGAAATCGAGACCGAGATAATGCGTCGCATGCGTTTGAATTTGGTTTACGTCACACTCTGATCGACGTAGCGGGAATGTCAAATATTACGGGATATGTCTTTTGTCAAAGCCCTGCCGCGAAAGAATCGCTATGCTTTTGTTACAATTTTTCAACTTTATGCAATTTTATGGAATTTTCGTAGTATCGACAAGGCGGTAACGCGCTTCTTGTACGAGTATTTTTGTTGTTTCGTGGGAATTAACGCGTCGCCGCGCGTCGCTCGTCGCTCGTCGAGGGGATCGCAGGTGGGGTACTGTGGCGCAACCGGATGTAACCGGACTTTTTTTTCTAGGTAACTCTTTACCAGGTGTGAAGTACGATACGTTTTTTAGAAATTGACAAAAGGATCGATAAAACTGACTTTGAATCTTACACGAGGAAAGTACGTAATATATAGGCGTAATGTTTTGAAATTGATCGTTGAAAAGCGACTGGAAGGATCAGGGGTACGCGATACCGTATTTCAAAACGTATCGTCCGAGACGATCGGTGACCGACTAATCTTTGAAACGGAAAAGCCGTGTTCGAGCGCACCGATGATAAATTCGAACTTTCGTTCAATTTAAATAAGACGCTATCAACCTCCGGATTTCTTAATCGAAGCGTGCGTTATCTTCGATGAGATTGGTAAACCGGGTTTCTCGATAATACGTTCGGATTCGTCGTGGCTCGAACGTATCGTAATCGAAATATCTTCGATTAGATTTTATTACTCGGAAAGATTTTACGAATTATTTTCCAAGGTACAAGCGCAACGTTTTCGATTTCTCCTCGAGTATCGAGTGAATTTGATACTCGGGTAGAAAAATATGTACGTATCCCGCTTTCTCTTTCTATCTTACCAACCTGAACGCGTCCCTTCTTTACAGTCGTCTACCTTACCTGCGGGTGGTCGAACGCAATATCTCTGTAAAAAGCGACACTCGCGGTAGTAGGTAAAGTTTCCGCCAACGAACAAGGTAGAACGATCCGTTATCGGTACGATGCAAGGGTGCTCGCGATACCAGGAATACGATCGAAAACGACAAAACTCTACGTATCTTAACATCGTACGTAACATCGTAGATAATCGTATTACCTGGCACTGCATTCGTATCGGTAGTATAATTATTCGTAAACTCGTCTATACCGATGTTACGATAATTTCGGCATTACCGCAGTATATTACTGTACGTGACTCTCGTATCTCTGGCGTTAGAACGCCTTTACGATGCTTTGTTTTACCATTTTACGTCATTTACGTCAACTCGTGATTCTTTATTTGCGTTTTAGCGATCAGACAACGCCGCATCGCCATCTGCCCGGCACTCTGCGAGGTTCCCTGAGCTACTCTCACAGCCACCGGCATAACCATCTCCACAGACATGATCCACCGTTGCCACCGGCATATTGCACTCCGCCTCCGCCGCCCACCTCCAGTTTCCCCACAGTGCAGCGTGGCTGTGCCCTGCATTCGAGGTAAGTCGCCGCAGCCGAGCCATCCTGTACACCGGTCTTAATTGCCATACATATGTACTCGTTAGCCTGGAACGTGTCGTACGACCGTTGCGGTCTGTTTCGATTCTCCGTGACCGGTGCTGTCCTTTAAAACGTCACGACCAGCGCTGGTCTATTAATCCGCTCGGCTCTTCCCTCTTGCTTCTGTTTTTCCCATCGCGTCTACCTATACGCGTCTACGTATGCCCGTGTACCGAGGCTGTACCAAGGGATGCAAGAGGATTGAATTTCAGGGTGAAGCTCGTTTTCGACACCCGATACATGCTACACATAGCGCGGGACGCTCCGGACCCGATCGTCGGGTAATTGTTACGCGAAGGGTGCTGAATGGCTACGACCTACCTACGAGGCAACGATGAATCGCGACCGGTTCCAACTGCGTGTGAAACGGGGAAAAAACACGGACCCTGGCTAAACGCGTATGATCGCCAATGAATCGGCTGTGCGTTCGCGCCTTCTAACTAGAAGTTGCTTTCGTACGACGGAGAACTAGAAATAGCAGAGAGAACAGATGCGTTCGGGAGACGAGTTTAAGCAAAAGTATCCCGCGCAGTATCTTTGCAAGGCGAGGAATTTGTTTCCGTATCGACGAAACGTGGCAACCTGTTCGTATTGCGAACTTTAACCGTATTAATTTGATAAGAAAAGGCGAGCCAAGAGGCGAACGTGCAAAGGCAACGAGTGGCTTTCGATCTCGAGTGGGATAAAAGCAGACTGGCGATTAAAGATCTCGTTGGAGGAAGTCTAGTGGCTGTAAAAGATCGTTTTCGTCCTGTTTGCTTGGTTAGGCGAATACCACTTTTATCGTTCCCACCAGAGCGTTCGGCAAATTTAGCCGTTCGCTCGATATTAGCCCAGCGTATGCTGCGTAAGGTAGACGATATATTTTCGGAATTCTCGATATTAAAATATGCGAAATGCACGACGTCCACGTAACGGTCGGTCCTCTTGAAATACGATAGAGTTTCGTATTTCGCGATAGAAGGAAGAAAAAGGAGAGAATTACGAGACGCGGAATCGTTTCATCGGTGCCGGAATACGTTTTAATTTGCATGGACCCGATCTCGATCGCGCGCTCGCACCCGGCTAACCTCGATTCGTCGATAGCGTATTCGAACGAGGCTGAACTCGCGTTTTGCATTCCGCTTTCGATCTGGCTGCTGCCATCCACAACGAGCGTAGCCGCCCCGCGCTAAAATCCGACGGAAACGCTGTCCGATACCTGTACAAATTCTCCAGCTGTGTACGTCGGCTCTACCTCTTGCACTTCCACCACCATCACCACCACCACCGATCTTGAAAATAAAACGTTTCCCTTTATCGACTGCCGCCCTTTTTCCTTCTTTTCTCCATCCCATCGCCCCGTACCGTGCAACTCTTTTTCTTCGCGCCGCTGCAACCCATTTAAATAATCAATCGGCCTTCTTCTATTTATCTTCCTCCTTGTCGCCTCTTTGCTCTTCCCGTCTCGCTGTTATCGTTCTCCTTTTTCCCGTCTCAGCGTCTTTTCCCGCTTTTCCTGCTCGATAACGGGAATTTATGACGAGCTTCCTCTAATTCGTCCGTCGGATTCGTTAACGGTTTTAATCGAAACTGGACCGCGTAATTACGAGCGACGAGGTCGAGCAACTGTCGGGGGCGGGCTTCCAGGCGATATATATATCCGCGTTTCTTACCTTTCGTTGGATAGCATCCTCGTTACGACTACATCCTCGAGAGCGTTACTCCGTGTTCGAAGAGGTACTAAGCTGTTGCAGGCTTTGATCGATTTCTTCCCACCACAGGCTCTATTATAGGTTCGACGCCGACCCTCTTGCGATAGCGACGTTGCCGTCGAATTTGTCATTCGCGGCAGGATCGATGTCTTTCTAATCGCTCTTCCAGAGACGACGTTTGAATTTCACTCTGAACCAAGCTGATAGCCCGCGCTTAAACAGGCGCCATCGAAATACGTTCGTTTTATCGATCGACTAATTCTCTATCGATGCTGGCGAGTCGCGCCATGCGACACGCAGTGCGATACCAATGTCCTTGCAACGGTTTCAACCTAACCGTATATTATATCACCCAAGTGGACCGTACACTCTACGATGCGTTGTTCGCCGTATCTCGTGCAACGAAGATCTCGATAACAAATCCATATGTGGCAATACTTTACACAGAAATGCATAATCGTTACGTAAACTTACCGCTGATGTTGCGTAAACCAGCGTTCACGGAACGGTGTACGACGTAGACGCGTCTATCGTATAGTCTGCATCGTATTAAGCGAGGAATTGAAATAGACGCGTTGCGTCGGTCGTGAATCGAGCTACCAATTACGTAAGTGGCTATCGAGAATCGCTATAGCTTTGACTACATCTACCATTACGCGAATCGACTCTGAATCACCGTTCGCCGTTCTAACGATCCACGGTGTTATCACGGCGATATAGAGTCGTGTATCGCGTTATACCTTTGCTCGAGATTCGTTACGAATCTCCATAGATCACGTCGTTGTCATCGAGCGTGAAATAATATATATATATGTGTGTCGATAGAGTGGAATATATACGCCGAAGTAGAAAGAGACCAAAGGGAGACGAAAGTTCGTTTCGATCAAATTGAATCGCGATCGAATAAAGAGCAACGGTAGTCCGTTACCGTTCTTGAATGAAAACAAAGAAAAGAAAAATATAAAAAAAAGGAGAGGAAAAAGATCAACGACTAATTCGATCAGCGACGGCGGTTAGATTGGTTAGAATCGATTAACGGGAAACGACTCGAAATCAGAAGCGAACATCGACTCGACGAAAGTTTACGTTCGACGTATTTCGTTTTAAGCAGCGAATCTGGCTCCAACTATTCTGGTTCGGCGAGTTCCAAGTTTCGCCCGTTGAAAGTCTTGGACGCTTTTCTAATTAATCCGCGGAGCTCGGCGATAAAAACGTTACCGTCTATTAGCAAGTTCGACACGCTGTTCTCCTTTTCTTTTGAAATCCCTCTCCGTTTCCCTTTCTTCGGAGGCTTAGTTCGGCCCCAGGGTATTTAAATTTTCCTTCGTCGAGCGAAAGGAAGTGGACGCGAAAAGTTCGCGAGACGTAAATGGGCTGTTTGTAGTTGGTCGTCGCGCATCCGTTCGTCTTTGTAAATCGAAGGAAATTGGACGCTCCATCTCGATCAACGACAAGCTGCGACCATTCTCGTTTCCTCAAAGTGATTCTTCGATGCGAAAGCGAGCTTTCGATGCGTTTACGATTTCGCGCTTCGAACGAAACGTCGATAAATTACCCAATTAACGCATCGATCGTTATTTCTGCATGCACCTGTACGCGTGCGGTTTTGAAACGCACGAGATTTCTGCTCGTTACCTCTACCCTACTTTCAACTGAGAAACCCGTTACTCCGCGTTACCTTGCGTAAAGCGAAGAAGGAAAGGAAAGAACAACGCGACCCTTCGCTCGAAAATCGTCAATTTCCGCTCCAGTGGGGCGCGATTCCTCAAACATCCGCGACAAAGCTGCGAACGCCCTCTCGGCATTCACCACCCTCCAATCGGTCGTTCGACTTTCCTCTAGCTGAGCGATAACGCGCGATTAACGCCTTCGTTATCCGCCATCGTCCGTTCTTCCACCCTTTCTCGTACACACTGCCGTAAGTAAACCATCGACCCTTCTTTCTTTTGTTCCGTATCGCTTTAAACTCCGCCAGTGGATCGATGCAAGACCGCCTTCCAAGCGAGTTTCGTAATTCGAAAACATCTACCTTTAACGACTTACTAACCGTCAAACTGTAGCGCAGACTTTTTCTAATGCAGTTGGTAAAATTCGATGCACGAAGAATCAGCGACGAAGGGAGGAAAAAAGCTACAGCGAGGAAAGCAAGAAACGCGATCCTCGATGCAGCTGGGCTCGTCGTAAACCTGGATGCCGAAAACAGCCGTTAAACAAACGCAATTTTAATCGTAAAAAGTAACATCCTCCACCTTGCTGCGAACATACGCGCAATTATCGGGCGATTACAGGTAGGTTCGTAAAAGGAAGCGGGTTTTCAAATTTTCCACGGCGTATCGTTGTCACGGTAAACGCGTCGACGATTGCAAGCGGGCGGAAAATGGCACAAATGGGACAACGAGAAGTACGTTGAACTGTGCGCCACTCACCTTACGCGAGCGTACTACGCTTCCGGGATGAGCGTAGCTTTTTTACGACGGAATAAAGTGGATGCGGCGTGTACCCGACCGTCGTTTTCAGACGAACAGCATAAAGCAGTAAGAACGGGAAAGGGTTGCCCTCGCTGTAGGATCGAGAGATTTAGAATCTTGCAACAGGAGCTCGTTTCTCTCACTCTCTCTCTCTCTCTCTCTCTCTCTCGAGCCGAATGTGACTCGCGCGATTCAAAATAATTAGGTAGAAATTCTGCAAATTGGCGAGGAAAATCTGCGAAATGCGTTATTTCGACGTAACTTCTCATCGTTCGCGCCAGTGAACCGAGATCGAATGTCTTAAAGCATAAATCAGCCGCAAGATTATAGACCGTGCCAGGTGCGCTATTTTCTTCTCAAACGGAATAAATAAAACGTAATTTACGCGCGGATAAAGACTCGGACTTGTCGTGCGCTTAGCTGAAAGAGGTTCGTGTTTTTCCCTCAAAGTGTTGATAAAAAAAGTCGTGGCTTTAGAGTTCGTTTCGATCGCGGAGCGTGAATTCAGCGCGGACTCCGCTAAAGCGCTCGCGTTTGAGGGAACGGTACGTCTCCGACGTCCGATGAAGTGGCAGGAGCCGACGTTTTCTTAAAAAGTTTTCTTAAAAGTCTGTAAACGAGGGAAAGCTGCAAACGCGCGATACCGTCCGTGATAGTGTCCAACGATCGAGACTTTTGTCCGCTACCGTATCTCTGAAACTGGATGTCGCGGATGGAGGAAACGAGGAAAGAGAGGAAAATACGAATATTAAAACGATCGAGGGATACGATGTCGGAGCAACGGAACTTATGGCACGTACTCGCGAGAATCGCGTTTCAGAGGGTAGGTCAGGATAGCGACGCGGCAGTCCGATCGATGTTCAGGAAATTGAAGGATAGTACCTGCAACTGGATTAAGCTTTTAGAAGGACGAGCCGGTTTCTATTCCATCGTAGCTAGTCGAGCGTTATTTCGTTACCGGTCCAAGTAATACCGTTGTGCCAGACGGACGCTACATTTCCAGCTGCAATCCGTTATTACATTCCGAAAGGTTGTTCTTCTTGTGTATTCGGATCGATTCGGTTACCTGTGCGGCGTAATTTCTCCTTTGTAATCTGCTTCTTCCTCCAAGGATCGAGGATATCCTTCGTGGGACGTTGCTCGTACCAATCGCGGAATTTTTTGTAATTCGACTTTTATTGTAAATCTTTCACGGATGGATAAGTAAATGCGACGGATTAAGTTTCCGAAATGACGTATCACGTAATTAAGCAGGACGCGGGTTATGGTTGTTTAAACTTTAAACTCGAAATGATCGGACATCTACACCGTAGACGAAGACCAAGACTTGTCTCTTGTTGTTTTGCTTTAATCTCCACGTTAATCGACTGGAATGGAAGCCAAATAATATCGACGGGATAAATAACAACACCATACGCTCCACCATTTATTATTCGTCGATCTACTCTGAATTACAATGTGTACCTGCCTTAAACTTTCACGCGATAAAATACCAACGACGTTCTTCGTAAGAAACTTATCGAAAACAGCTGCGATACTTTTGACGGTCGAACGCGGTTATTCAGACTACCATGATTTTAATATTTGCTACTATTTTTCGAAAAATTGCAAGTCCTCCGATCGTTTTCCCTGAAAATAGATCGGCGTTCGAACGGCGACCGCGCGTAAACGACATTCGATTATCGACTCGCAGTCCAAAGTGCGCAGGCGCCGTGACAAAGGTATCGTTCCGCGATTATTCCTTCGAAAATAATCGATCGGCGATTCGTCCGTGCGTAGCGTCGGACAGAAAGGTAGCGGAGGCGCGTTGAAAAATTCGACGAGACTTTCCTCCTCGCTTTGTCTCCATTTTTTCGATCTCAACGAAACGATAGCTCGTGACCGCGATTACCAACATTCTCGGATATTAAATCGGATCCTTAAATTTCATTGCCTTCGTAAATCTGACATTTCCCTTTCTCGAATTTTTCGTTGTCCTCCGCACCGCCCCCCCCTTTTCATTTCATGTTTCAAAGTCGAATTGTGTGCTGTTCTTTCGTCGTTAATTGAATTTTATAACCACGGTCGAAATTTTAGGCCAATTCGGTCGGTCGTTTTCGAAAGTTGCACGTAATTTGGTCGCGTGTTCGTATTCGCCGTTGACGCACGATTATTCGTGACTTTTTAATCGACGATCGTAAATACGTACAACGAAGCAGTTCCAGTTAATCCCATAACGGGAAACCGAGAAAATCGCTAGACGAGCGAAATCTGCGAACAATCGGTATCGTTGATTTCGCGTCGTTCCGATCGATTTAATTTAGATGGCTAGTCGGACAGCAACACGAGAAACAAGTTCCACACATTCTCGTGGCGAGCTTCCCGCGAGACCTCGTCGTGTAACGAAAGTATTTCCGGGAAACAGTTAAGCACCTTAAAACTGCAGGAGAGATAGAAAGGTTGGTTGGAGAGAGGATCTAACGCCTTCGACGCGCAATCTACTAGCGACCATCCGTTATTTACACAACGGGGACAACGGTACTTTTTCGAAAAAGAAAATTTATCCGTCTCCTTCCTCTACCGGACAACTATTTTCTCCGGGAGAATTCTAATTTCGATTTCACCCGTTTCTCCTCGTTCGTTTTCTCAAGGTTTCTACGCGTAGAATTTATGTCAACGAGAAGAATTCGAACGAAACCACAAGACGAGGAAAACGCAACGAAACGCAAAGTCGATGTTGCGTCGGTCGAGATGTCTTCGATTAGAGAAGATTAGTCCACGAATAGTTTCTTCTCTAATCGCCTAAATCGTCGTATTACTTTTCTTCAAATTGTTGATTTTTATGGAAGGGAATATCGTTCCACGGAAGGAATACTAGGGGAGCGCTGGAACCATTGACAAATTCCACGGAGAAAGCCGCGTATTAAGATGGAATCGACGAAGGAACGCTCGAGTCCCGGCGAGTATTTGCTTTCGCGGCTGATTCAGCCTCCGAGTATAGAAGCCAATTGCACAGCGAGATTTCCGAACGTACGAACGATAATTGCAGGATGAATCGGCCGTCGGAGTTGCCGCAAGTTCGTTGGCCTGCGGTCGATGAAAGTAAACTCCCGATGAACAGCCATGGGATAGTTTCGATCCGAACTCGTAATTGTTAACACGTTACCGCGAAGATCAACCAGTTACGTAATGGCAAAGTACACCATCGTTTATCCAAGTGGTTAGGCGATTTCTTACGATCGTCTTCATTCTCGAGATATACGCGTAATTCTTCGATAAAAAAGGCGATCATTTAAGAAGACGGATGGACGTAACGCAAACGAATTCGACGAATCGTCTTGTTGGAGTATTATAAACTTTGACCGTTATCGATCACCGTGACAACCACGAAGATCCTTCGCTATCGTCGAGTGGTTTCGTTGATTATGCTATCATATCGAATATCTTTCCTCCTTCGAACTCAAAGTCCCGTGGTGCGAGGTGGTGGAGCGCGGCGCGACGATTTTCATGTCGCTTCGACTGAAAAATTTAGATCGGTCGTTCTCTGTTTAACGATTCCATCTCTGACGATGGATCGATTCGCCTATTCGTAGGCAGTCGGTTCTCCGGTAATTTCTGGCTGAAGCGAGCTCGCATGCGCGCGAACACGTACCCCGTAGCGCGTCCAAGTTTTGCATAATGCAGCCGTGTCACGTGCAGGGGCACGTGCGCATCGACGGATCCATAGCCGGTGCTCGAATTCCCTTCTTCCGTCGCGCTTCCTCGTTCGTTCGTTGCTTTTCTCGGTGTGTCATCGCCGCGGCAACGCACCGAACCGAACCCAAGCAACTTGTCACCCCTCGAGGATCTTTCTCTACCTCCCCTGGCCCGATATTTTGCCGGAAGCTGCTCCACGTTCCCGAGGTTATCGCCGCTGTCGTGAAAAAATTCACCGAAGCCTCTTGCGAGTTCGTTCTACTTTCGCTTCTTGCCGTATCCGGTGCGCCGTTATTCAGGCTACGACTCTAGCCAACGGAGCGATCCGGCGGATACCGTACCACATTTTTTACTCTTTACTTTACAAGTGTAACCGCGTGTTTTCGTATTTTAGGTGTATCCGATAGGAACGGTGGATTTTTAGGGATATACGGATATTTATTTCAAGATTCGATATACAGAAAGATATTTCCTGAAAACAACGAACAATATTTCGATTCTAAGTCTCTGTTCTATCTTCGTTCCGCCTCTACTTTATCTTCTAAGTTCTAAGTATATACACTTACATACATCCTTCGCAACGTTCTATTTTCGTTCGATGCTTACACAGCTTTGCTTTCTCGAATGCTTTCTCGATTACTTTCGGCTTGAAAAACCTTTGTTAGCGATGATTATGATAAACCTTGTTTCTTTTTTCGCTTTACATTCCATCTTCTCGTCTCACGTTCTCCTCCTCCCATTTGCTATCTGTCCCTTCGTACGATGTCTGCTAACGCGTACTTTCTCGATCCTCGTTCGTTCACCCTTTTCTCTTTTCTTTTCCCCTATTTCCGCTTTTATCTATGTCCCATCACCCTTGTATGCGTAATCTCCTTCGACGCGCCCTTCTTCCTTTCCTTTCGTTCCGCTCTTTATTCTTACGAAAGACCAAGCCTGCCCTTCGCTTTACGTTTACCGTTCGATACTCGCGAGGAAAGCAACGGTTCGACCGGTGAAAGAAACTTAAATCCTCAAGAAACGTAAATCCCGTGACGGGCTCGTTCAGAAGACGCACGATAGGCACGCGGGAAATCACGTGCATCCAACGGCGGATCGTAGATCTTCCTAACGAGTCGTCGCGACGTCTAAAAGTATCGACGATTAAGGTCTACGCTCTTTATCTCGGTGTAATCGAAAAAATAAATGTTCGAAGAAACGTCTATCGCGGAGAATTTATTTCTATCTTTAAAATCGTTTCAGAGATAGACGCTACATTAGTCGGATTAGATCAGCTGAAAACATTTTTGCGAGGCTAGACTCTCAGACCTTGTAAAGAGTAATTCCCATCGGCCGATCGGTGTCATTCTTTCTTCGTGGAATGATTTCTGTGCCTTCACTTGCACGCGAAGACGAACGAACGTTGAAACGGCACTCGCGTAGCGTTCCCATGACATTTACCTTAATGTCCGTTTTCCAGTTCCTATTTTCTTAATTTCCTTTTAGCGTTCTGTTTCTAGTTTTCCTTAGTAATGCAACGGAATTGCGACAGTGTGCGAATACACGATGTAGCGGAACAATGGCATCCCGTTGACGATGCTGCAACGAAGCGACACGTCGCGATGGCGGATCGATGTCGACGGTTCACCTGGGAATTGCCGCCGATGTCGCGCACCGGGTCCCTGGAATCGGATATTAATTAGCTACAAACGATTCGATTAATCCGTGCGTCTGCAGGAAGGAGGTTCCCAAGGCGATGTGGTTTCGCTCTGGCTTCGCTCTCGTTTCGACGATCGCTCGCATTATCATGGCTGCCAAGGGTTCGCGTGTCCCAGGGCGTGTAACGTTGCGTGGTGTTTAACAGCGAGGTGATTTCCGTGTAGAATCTTTGCAACGTTCTTTGTCATCGCGAGATAATATCGTTCTAAAAGAATTATTTAGAAAATTCCCCGTAGAAACGACTACGCTTCGTTCTCCCGGGAATAAAAGTAATCGCGTGTTACGAGCGGCTACAAGCAGAAATTTTGTCTAGGATATACTTACCTACGCCATATTTCAAACTGCTTCTAAACTTTTCGGAGAAAAATCTCGAGACGATCTATCTTCAATTTGTCGTTTCAGTCGAGATCGAAAAGAAATCGCAGAGTTCTCAAACTGTTTCTCAAACAACAACGAGCAGAAATACATATACTTGAGCGGTAAATGTAACGTGGTTTAAAATTTGCGCGTCAACTTTGAAACAACAGGAACGCACTGTCACGCTAGTCTAGATAGTTTTCTATTCCGAAAGGTTTATTTATTACAACCAGACATGTCGTCGGTGCAAGTTACTCGTTACGACCCGCCTTACAAGTCAAGTTCTATTTTTTGACGGACAACGCTAAGTGCAGAGCGAACTTTATTATTAACTGGGAAGTAAACGAGTCGAGATATCGGATATAAAAAGAACTTGGCGCGTCATAGCGCGTAACCGATGTAGCAGGTCTGACTACTGGCACTTATGGTCGAACGCTAGTCGTCTGTTTGTATCAGGAACGAATCTGTCGGTCCCGAAAATCCGTAGTCGATTCGCGCGGAAAGCGGTAAGTACCATACATCTAACAAGTACGACTACGCCCCTGTCTCGTTTAAATACCACCAATCTTTATAGCTGGTACCTCGACCAGTTGAACGAACCGTAGTATAGCGACCGTTTTGTCATGTACACAGTATGTTTACAAGCGCAACAGCGTTATCGAACGATTCGTAGGTTTAACGTCCGCCTTTTTGTCTTCTTATTTTTTCCTTTTCTTTATATCGTCTGAATCATCGTTCTGACTGTATAAACATTTGACATTTTGACGCAGTTGGAGAGTGTCGATCAAAGTCCAAATCAAGTCAAAGTTTGCGCTAGCAGCTTTGAAAATTCAATGATTTTATCTCGATATACACGAAGTATCGAATTAAACTTCGTTTCAACGTGTCTCGTCCTTTCTTTCCTAACAGCGACTAGTTATAACGACACCTGAAAAATGTACTTAGTTTCCTCTTCAACCTAGCCCAATCTCTCTCTATCTTTGATAATTACGGATTCCAGATTAAATTTCAAATATTCGATACTCGACATTTTCATCGTGCTATTAAATTTTCTGTCGTTTACGAAGATACCGCCAACGTATCCTTCGTCGTTGTGCGAGATTCTGTTTATCATATTCTTTAAAATATCGCCTAACCAACTCGATTCTGACTGCTTCCTGCAACTGTAATTCTTAAGAGCAAAAAGCAATCTATTCGATGAAAGTGGAAAAACCCACGAAAGCAGTTGAGAATCTTTCGTACGCTTTATTTCGCGCGATCGCGATTCGAAACTGTTCGAAGCGATCGACCGATCGAATCGCTTTATGTTCGACGTCGTCGTTCCTGGCGAGACAATGGCTCGAGCGAAGATAACGATCCGGCGGAACCGTTTCCCGCTTCGCAATTCCGATTGAATCGATCTCGTTAGCTAACCGGTGGACTGGACGGCTGTCGATCAAGGGATGCTAGGAATTTGTCGAAAGAACGTCCGCGAACCTAACGCGATTTTCTTTTATGCCGAAATTATGCGTTTCGACTCACTGGGGGGCATTGATCGATCAAGTAGAGATATTTAAATCATGATGTTCGAACAAAAAATTACATATCCTAATTTCTGTGTTGTCACATTGATTCAGCGGATACGATATTTCGACGAACGAAAATAATAATTTAAATTGTTCGAACTGACGCTCATAATAGCACGCTAACAAAATGTAGGTTATAAAGGAACCTCATCTCTGATGTCTTTCTCTCAATTACATCGTTTTCTCGTAACTTTTCAATAGGATTCGCTCGTTCAACGTCTCGTTATCCGTTTTCTTTTTCATCTATTTTCTTAAATATTCGCCGACGCTTGCCCTGTCACGACCGTGTTTCCGTTTAGACTGCCGCAAGATCGTCAATAGGGAAACCGTAACCCAGGAAAAAATTACCAGCTTGCCGTACGAGCGAGCACCCACGAGCGTTACCATCTCGCGCGATACCGTCCAGAAATTTATTAATCAGTCGATTCGTAAGTTGGTAGTCTCTGGCTGATCGAGTTTGACTTTTTAACGCAATTGCTTGGTTGAGCGTAATGTGAAAATCGTTGTGCAACGAAACGCCGTTGTTTAGATCTACGTTGGATTCTTTAAAATGTTCCATGCTTACAACGCGTAAGTATAAAATTTTCTATTTGCAAATAGGGAGGATAATATACTCCCTATTTTCATAGTTTTTCATAGTTGCGCTTTATTCCGCAAAGATGTTTTCTTATTCCTCCATCTAGTTCAGCGCGCAAAAATATTCTACGATAATAGGTCGTACAACTTTTCAAACACGTCCTCTCTTTATAAATTTCTCTGTTCGCTACATCGTAGTTTATTATTTTAACCGCGTACCATACGATATAGCATAGAAGATTCATAGATTCGATCGCGTTACAAACTGACCATCGTCGACTAGCTGATAAAACCTTCGTTCGCGACAGCCATCGAAGAGCGAAAAAGTCCCGTTCCCTCCGAACATATCTATCTTTTTCGTTACGCTGTTCCCGAGAAAATCGGGACGCCGCGCCGGTATTGAGGTCGCCCGAACGATAACGACGAGATTCCAAGGAGAGAAACGAGAAAAGTTCGCGCGAACGATCGATCAAGACGCGCGATTATAAATTGCCGGTTGTTTAGTAGGCCACTGTAATCTGTCCGCGAGCGGATGATCGCAGTTGGAAGCTGACCAAATGTAAAAGCTTCTTGTATTTCACTCTGACTCGGACGAGCCTCTTCCGGGACATTGACGAACGTCGCCCGACATTTTCCCCGTTTTCTTGAAGGGTCGCTGACGGCTATGATTTTCGTAAAATGCCAGAATCTTTGCAGATTCTAATTAAAGCGTTCCATCTTGCAATTTTATCGGGCAAATCTCGCGTTACGAAAGTAAAGTGAAATGAAAATAATTCGATCGATACAGTAGCTACGTTTAAAGACGTTTTGCTCTGTTTTCGAGCTTTCTGTCGAACGTGATGCTTATGGATGCGCGCGGAATATATTTTTCATCGAAATGCACTCGGTAGGCAAAGGACGTATATCACCGAAAAGGAAGTTTCTGGTTTATCTTAGAAGGAGGACACGCAAACCTTAGTAGGTTAATGCGCGAGGATTCAAGGACCATCCTACCGACCGACTTTTCGTTCTATCCATTACGCCTGTTTACCCAGATTCCCGTTAAGAATATCGACCCCACTGTCTCGAAACAAAAATCAAGCTTCGTTCGCGTATTTTACGGGATAATAACGGTCGTGTAGAAACCAGAGCTAGACAACTGCGCGGAGTAAAGAGGATCCGACGATTAATCGAAATCGTAAGCTCGCAATGTGATAAAAAAATGGCAGAGGATGGACGCATATACCTTTTGTTCGATTTATTTTAAACACGTTCTACTTATTACAGAACGTACAATAATTTTTCCAAGGACAATATAATTTCACATAGGATGTGCTAAATAGAGTGGAATTCAATGAGCGATGCGTTGGCGTGCGTACGCCCAGCGTGAAATCTGTCGTCAGCTGTTCATTCATGGCTGCCGGTTCATGCCCGACGAGCGAGGTCGATCGAACGACCTAGGTTCGGGGATGCGATAGCGCGCCGAGGGGAAGAAAGTCGTTCCCTCGGTAGATCTTCTTTAATGTTCACCGATGTGGACTACTCTCCGACGCACGTCGAGGTAACGATAATAAAACGGACGTGAGGCGGCGCGGCGTTGGCATTCGTTCAACGGGGACGATCGTGGTAACGTTGATCGCGAATCTCGCGATTAGACGAATTACCAACGAACCGTGGAACGTGGAAGCGAAGGTCGTGCTCTTTATTTCAACGACCATGATTAACTCGTTGTTTTTGCATCGCTCGACCTTCTTCTCATTTGACATGCATATTATTGTAGAGACAGCGAATCTAGCATTCACAAACGAATAAACAAAGATATACGTAGATTTCTATATTTCTTTATAACGCGATAATTTTGCATTTAACGAACCAACCGACGCTAGAAAAATTCTCGACCGAATCGTTCACGGCACTCTGTCAACCGACGGTAATCGTATCACACCCTTGAAGATTTCACACATTCGCGCTACTCGCAACTGTTTTGTTTTTCCTCGCAACGTCGCAACTGCGATACCCTACCATAAATGTATTTGCTTGGTCCTGGATCATTCGTCGTGTACGATGTACGCCGCACCCGCGGACCAGTCGTACGGCGACTCGCGCAGTGACAAATAACAAACAAAGATTTAATTTTCTACTTAATCGTGCCTTCGGTTTAACTTTGTCAAATTCGTAACGATGGAACTCGTTTGAAACGACGCGTTTAAGGAAATGGTAAACACACACACACACACGGTATGGACTTATTGGTCAGCGATGTGTACTCTGAATTTCTAAAAACGTTAAAAAGAGAAATGGATCCATCAACGTTTCTTCTTTACGCCGCTATGGCACGCAGGAAATACGCTATTGATGCGCAACGTAATAAAAATAGTCTTTCGATTAGATAGTACAAGTTGTCGGAAACTTTCACCCCCAAGCGGCGAAGGCTTTGCTGTCTTTACGCTTAATTTTTAAGTCGGCGCTTGCGAGACCGACGGCCCCGAACGCCACGTCCAAACTTTCAATTGGTTTACGTTGTTACAGTTTTATGCTTTTACACAGGAAACAGAATTTGTCTTGCGTAATCCGCGTCCTTCTCGAAACTTCGAGAAAATTTAAAGCGTTATACGTATCGAGACTCTCGGTCTGAAAAACGTCGAGTTTCGTTTCTGGAAATACCGATTAAAGATTCCTAACCTAAAACTTAATCTACGCCATAAAATTAAAAGATCGATAGGTTTTGGCCGTTTTACAAAATCGTCTTAAAACTAATCCCGGAAAAAAATTTCGTTAACTCCGTACGGTCGTTCGAATCTGTAAAATTTTAAAAGAAAAAAGGTAACTTCAGTTTGCCAATCCGTTTGTAACGGAAAGGGATCTTTGAAAAAGACAAATACAAGGGTGTTAAAACAGAGGCATTATTCTTTGAAACGAGGCCAGATAGACTGGTGATAGATTTTTTTTTCGCCAAGTTCAAATATCGACAACGTTTTCGCTGGAAATTTAGCGATTCTTCAATTTTGTAACGTAGTATTTTATTCGATAACGATTATTGCTACCAAACGTTTTTACTGGAATGTTTATTTTCCCCATATAAAATATAAAAGAACGAGGGAATGCATCGAAAGTCGAACATTTCTGTACGGGCCTCTCGTAAAAAGACGAACAAATCGCTAGTCATCGATTCCGGTAGGTTCAGTCGACATCAGTTCGTGAATCTGGTCAATTCCAAAGGAGAGAACATACCTCTCTCTCTCTCTCTCTCTCTCTCTCTCTTTCTCTCTCTGCATGGTAAGGACAATGCGCTGTGGAAAATTGAAGGGCGGAGGCGAGGGGATGATGCGCCGGCAGAGGCCGGGCCAGGTTGGCCGAGGCTACGGGCTAGAAGCGTGGGGCGAGGACGGCGCGAGGGGCGAGACAGCCGGCAGGGTGAAAGGAGGGTGAAAGGAGGGTGGAAAAGGCGCATGCCAGTTGTGCCGTCGCCGCGTTACGAGTCGGCCAACAGCCCGGCTTCTCGTTCGCATCCTCGATCGCTCTCTCGTGGCTCTCCAGTGCATCGTTTGTGCTGTCAGTGTTTCTCTCGTACGCGGCTTTCGACGGTGTTTCCGGTCGCTCGTTTCCTCCGTGCGTTGCGGCGAGCGCGGTGTTGCTTTACGTTTGCGTGACGCGAAGGGGTGTCGACGATGCACGTCGCGACGATGCTACGAGAAGCCGGTGTTCCGTCGGGCTGATCGATTGTTTTCGATAATAAATCGCGATTTCTGGGAGCAACGGCCTCTTGGGCATTATCGGAAGTCGGCTTTTCTCGCGATATTTCACGTGCGCCGCGGAAAATGCTACTCGTTACCTCTGCCATGCCGCGGTAAGCGATCGCATCGAGGCTGGTCCTTCCACGAAAGGATGGTTTGTCTCGGCGAGCCAGGTTCGGTGATAGAAAGTGCGCGGGATCGAGCGTGGCGTTTCGTCGAAGACGAAAATGGATTTTCGGTTGAGCACGATGAATGGCGCGTCCTCGCTGCGCTCGCCCTTCGATGCCGAGCCAGCCACGAGCTTTACGTAACGGAACCGGGGCTTCTGCCGGGAATTACGCAGGCCGGCTACGCCGTCGCATTTTACCTACGCTCGAAAGTTGTTGTTCGCCTGCATCGAATACCTTGTGCGTTGCGCCAATGCCTTGGAAGCTATGGTTCGAGATGTCGATAGGGTGAAACGATAGCAAGATAACGAGAAGCGAATTATGTAAGGCGTTTCGAAGACAGAGAGAATGCGATTCCCATGGAAATGCAAATGAACAGGAGGGTTTTGGTAAACATACGCGTACGTCGTTCCGTCCGCGTTACGCAGTTATTCAAGTATCGATTATCCGCGATATTTATCAGGATCATTTTCATTAAGCGTTCATTTTTCCTCTAAAAATACGTTTTGTTCTTTTCGTCGGTGGTTTTTCTACGAAAACCGCGGATGGAAGATCATGGTACCTGATCGTATCGCGCGCTATTATCGTGTCCAAGAGAGCGTCGATTTTCCCGTAGTTTTGTTTCCGCCAAAGAAAGGCGAACGGAAATCCGCGGATTACGCTCTACGATAATTCTCTTTCTACTTTTCGTAGTCGTCGTCGACGGTCTCTTCGGCGGGCATGGCAATTAGAACGAAAGAGGGTCGACCTTGACTTTTTGACGCGACGAGACGCGACGCGACGCCTCGTTTCCGCGAGTCTCGACTGCTTCTCCTGTTCAACGCGCCGCGATTCAATTTCTATCGATGCCCGTACTCTCGTTAAGGAAACTTCAAAGGGTAGGTAGGTTAAACGAGGAACGACGGCCCGATTTTGTCTTTCGTTAACTTGTTGCGAGGCAATTTGGGATAACGAAATTACGCTCGAGGCAAACAGGATTTGTGAAAGGTCGAGTAATTTTCGCATTCGATGAAAGCTTTAATGTTCTCGTACTTGGTTTAATACCATTCGAGCGACAGTCTCTGTCGCTAATTTTCTTTTACGGTAGCAAGTACGTCGTTTACATCGTCCTTTCCGCTAAAAAGTCATTTTTCGTTCGATTTCTAAATAAAATGTAACGTAGTTGGTTTTAAAATTCTATGCAGCATAGTTCCTTCGTATTCTTCGAATATTGCACCTTGAAATATGATATCAATAGGTATATAAATATAATAGTAAGGTCTATATAGTAGGTAAGATTATTTTACTTCGTAGTCGGTTCTATTTTAGCATTTCCGCGATATCGCAGCTGGTAATGTGGTTTAATAGAATAGCCAGCGGATATCCGGAAGATATACTACCGAGGGTTAATTCTCGATTGGCATATTGAAAGCGTTCTATTCGATTCCAGCTTCAAATTTTGCCGAGAATCGTGTGCCTAACTTTCGCAGTTCCTTCCGTTGAATTTAACTAGCCTGTCGAAATTAATGGAACTTTATACGAGTGGCAACGCGAGTAGAAGGGAGAACATTGCTCGTTTGATTCCCTTTAATTTCATGGAGGTAGGAAAGTGCAGGGGTCAAGATCCGCGAAGCCCAGGCGGAGACGACTTCCGTAGCGCGAGAAAACTCGTCGAATCAATGAACTCCTCCAGCCAGTAACAGGTCGAACAAACGCATGCAAGTTGCCATTCCCGAGAATGTTCAGCTTTTTTTAATCTTCCCGTAGATTTCTTCGAGAAGGTCCCCAAAATATATCGTACTTCTGTCTCTTAACATGTTTAATATTTAATACATGTTTTGTGCAAAATCTCAAAAGTTCGTTTTATCGATCGTACGCGAATCACGAACAGAACTGAACATATTCGTTCGAAGTTACTTAATTCGATTTATGTTACTATTTTACACCGTTTCAAAGGGTAATAGAACACGGAACTCCGCGTTCCCTCCGATTTCTGCAATTTTCGTGCTCGGCTCTTTTTCCCAGACGTTTTAAATTTCAGATAATAGCGAATTGATCAAGATCGACAGTGTATAATTCATTGGACAAATCTTCCTTCTTTAGCTTTCCTATTAATTTTTTAATTCGTTTGCGAAACGATACAAGTAAAAAATGCGCTTTTAAAGTTCTCCTCCGAGTCTTTGCACATTTCCGATGAAGTTTGTCGTAAATCCACGTAAATTTAGTAAAAAAAAAACGCGCGTTGCGCTCGCTGCAACAATTTTTTAACAGCCTGTAGTGTATGCGCCATTCGTATATTAATGATATTTCCATTTCATACGTACGTTTTGTTTGCGATTTGCAAATTTCTTAACATTTTCCATCCTCGTTATTTGTAGCATAGAACGTAGTGCAGATTATTAAACATGTTTCCTCACAAAATTCCTAAAAGTATCTGAAAATCACCGCGCGAGTCGGTCCACTCTTACGAGGGCTGATATCGATTAAAAGTTCGCTATAGCTTGATCCACTGATGACTGTATTCGTCGGTGCGTACGTAAGTTTCACTCGTGAAAGACTTGGCGTATTTTTTCAGCGATCCAACGACACGGACGTTCACGCGCACAGCGTCCCTTCGGAACCTTTACTTCCAGCCGCAGTTTCCCTGGCAGAAAATACAACGACGATAACAAAATTCTGGTGTATACACGAGTACGTATATAAACGCGCGGGCATCCAGGGACTTGCCGTATCAGCCGACGTGGTTCGTGCATTCGGTGATTCGAGTGACGTGTGCCATCGCGGCACAGCGCGGAGATTAGGCTTTGTGCGCGAATTAGTCGGCGAAAAGATAAGCAAGGAAGGGAAAATGGACGAAGGTGAACGACCGGAGACGAAGGTTAAGCACTGCTATCGTAAATAAGCACGCTGCGCTGCTTCGCTCGTCGCTACATTTTCCTCCTGTGATATTTGGGAAATGCCGTGTCTTGGTGCGGACGGCCAGTCGGACGGATCATCGTGATATGTTTGCTTGCCCTCTATGCAGAGTTGGGTGTGTCCAGACTCGAGACTTTGCGATTTTAAAATAAATCGTTATTGCGATGAAATAATTTATCGTTTACCCTTACGGTGTTTCTATAGCATCTGTGCTATTGATATATCAAATACCGCTTAATACGCAATGCGAAAATTTGGGATATGCCGCAACTAATCGCAAATTCGATTCGCAATTAGTACGATTAGAGATACTTTCGAACGATTTAAATTGGGCTTTTAAGACTATTGACGATGATATTGTTGTTCATCGCGTTCCCGGTAGCTTGGCGCAGCGCGCAAAAAGCAGGTGTCTAGACACTATCGAGCCATAGTTAATGTACGTCTTATTATGTACGTAGTCTTCTAAACTCGTGGCTTTTGCTAATGTTCTTTCGCAAAGTGCACTATCCAGACTCTACACTCTAAAGTCTAATCTACGGTCTAGAGTCTAGAGTGTCGCTGTAAATTTTCATTCTTCACGCATGGCTCTGGCTTAAGAGGACTCGCCCTTATACTCGAGCACACACACGTGTACTTACGTACTCTCTAGGCTTCATTCAGCTTTTCCGACGCACGTGTCTTATGAATCCTTATAGCTTATCACTGTCCATTCCGAAAAATTCTCTCGCACGGTGCTCTATCGTTAGTTCCTTGAATTTTTTAAAGAATTATTTCTCTCCTTGGGAGAAAAAGAATTACCTACCTCGATAAGCGCATATACGCATGGAGTCTAAACATTTGTTATACGCATATCGTCGAAGGTAAAGTGGCATGTACATGCGAGAAGCGCAATTACGTATCACGATACATCGTGAATTAATTCGACTTTTATCGCAAATCTTCTTCCGATTGACCGACTATCTTGCTACATGTTTGCATCCGCTACGCGCAAAAAGTACAGCGCTGAAGAAAGAAGAAAATACTGCTTACCTGATCGATTTATTATGGACAAATGGGCATACAGAGAGCGGATTAGTTGGAAAATAATAACTTTTTTGCACCGATTACCGGTCGAATTCACGGCAATTGATTAACGTTTAAAGCAAACTCCCGTTTAAAAGGCAAATGTACGCGGTGCGGCCAGACTTTCGCGAGCACCGAAGAGCCGAATTTTTTTTCTTCGCGCTAGCGTTGTTCCTACGATCCGAAATGGATTTCACGGTAAAAGGGTTGGAAAGCATGATTCTAGCACAGAAGGAAGTTAGCAATGCAGAAAGCATGTCCATACGGGATAAACGCAAATACAAGCAGTCCTCTTTTTCCCTCGCTATTCGGCATTCGTTTTTCCGATGCGACTCGTCCGCTACCTTTCAGCGATCGATTCCCTCGTTAATATGGAATCCAGACGAATGGTTTTCACATTTTTACAATTTTGAACTTTTCGACGATGCACGATCGATGAACAATGTGGTTTTCTGGAAAATTGCAAAAGGAAACGTGTAAACCGTGATATCCTACAGTTATCCTAGATATGGTCATTTGTACGGAGCGTACAAAATTACAGTTTATATTATACGGTGTATATATATACGTATTATGTTTACAAAATTTGATATTTTTGTGTGGGGGTCGGTATATTCGAACGTTAGTCAGACAATACCGTCGCGAATGTTCTCCACAGCGTCGCATATTTTGGGGCTAGAAAATATTTACAAAACGAGAGTTTTTTCCTCTGTGTGGAAGGATTACAGAGTTGGTAGCGGGATTGAGAGTAGAACATGGCGGGGACCAGAAGTACTTTTGTTAAGTGGGTAAACGTTTATTTACATCCGATTCTGCATATCGAAACGATGCTGGATCCGAGAGAGCTGCTTTTTAAATTGCGAAATGATGTTGCGTTCATTCGGTGTAAAACACGGTAAAAAACTTTCCTTCAAATATTCAAATAAGGAAAGAATATAATTTGAATATGAAGCATAATTTCTAAAGCATCTGGCGAATAAACTTCGACGAACTAATTCAAGGGTAAAAGAAACTGCAGACAACGGACGTTGCGCTGGACGAATTGTAGCGAGATTTATAAATAAAAATTTACGGTAGACAGGATCGAAGTAAATTTGGTGGGAATCGCTGCGTGATGCGAGCGTGAAAGGAGGCAGTGGCTTTTGCAAAATGCAGCAGACCAGAAAGGCCAAGGGCAGCGGAGAAGGCCGGACAAGTTCAGGGATGTCGCGCGTCATGAAAATAAGCAGATAAAATATTCAAGCTCCCAACTCGGAACCAGGCCAGGTTAATTCGAAAGATTCGTGAAAGATGTACGAGGGTGCGCGACTGGAACGATCACCTCTTCTGACAATAGCTAATCTCGAGTTTCTCGATTGGAAAAATCGAGAAGGTTGATCTTGCCGAACCTTGACATTTCTTCGATCTTCCAGATTTTTGGGTGTCGTACATATTTGTTTTCACCACCGTCCTTTAGTCTCACGATGGTTTCCGCCGTGTTACTCGTTGTCCAAGTTTCTCGAGAGTATTTTCGATTTTGGATACTTGCAACACCTTTGTTTCCTCTCGAGGACTGGAGGATCATTCCGGACTCATCGCAAGGTTTATTTTATTTTGTCAAACACGTGCCTGCATTGAAAGATGGTTGACTTTGTTTCTTACTGCTCTTTATTCGATGTTTTATGATACGACGAGTTCTACGATACGGAACTCGAAAACTTGACAACGTGTTCCGTCGATAAAATAGCCGGAAAATCAAAAACTTTCCTTCTCGTGGGAAGAACTAGATCTTTTAGGAGCGAGAAACCTTCTATCTCTTGGAAGTGGCTTTGAAAGATCTTCGCAAAATTTATAAACAGGAGGAATAGAACAGGAGGCTCGAACGACTTGGCCGTTCAACCAGCGTCGTTCTTACGTCGCTACTTTATACCGGCTCCGCAAATATCGAATCGGTCCCATCGCACCGTTCGCCCACCCCTCGTTTCTATTCATCCGACCCAGCACCCTTGCTACCTCCGTCTCTCCCTTTCTTTCAACCAGGTTCTCTGTTTGGCGTCGACATCGTCGAACGAACGGGCGGCTAATCGTGGCACGCGCTCCATAGTGCGGTCGGTGAATTAAAAAGAGGTTGCTGTAGCCGGGGGCGCGAGATGTCGGCGTTACGTCACTGACCTTGCCGATTCTCCGGCCACGCCGCGCCGTGGCACATTGTTCTCGCGGTGTTTCCTCGTCGTGTTGCTTTTGTGCCGCGGGTTCGCACCGCTTTTTAAAACCAACCGTATTTCCCCGCGTAACAGCTGTTCCAATGTATTCGCTCGTCCAGCATATTGTCGCAAGATGTGAGAAACGAGAGGGACGGGGGAAATTTATTTGCTCGTAAGCAAATTTTTGAAAATAACCATACCGGATTCTATCATCCGTTACTCTGACAATGCCAGTGGTTACGCGGAAAATGAACTTGTACTTGCACGTTAGCATAGCTTGTTATTTGAACGTACTAATGTAAATTTCGCAAATTAGACAGTTTGCAAACGCTCGAATTATATTTCAACTTCTTTTACGTTCGACTACTGTCCCATCGAACTGGTCATCGTGTCGGTTTTCTCCTTTTTGTTTGCAGAACGTAACATGACGCGGAGACAACACTAGCAACAGGAGCTTTGATACTATTTCGACGATGTTGTATTCGTACAGAGAGAAAGACTAATGACAAAAAATCAGGAGGGTTCCGTTCCTGTCATTCGCATTATACTTTCCTCTATTGGACTTTCTTTTTACCCGTTCTTAATTGTCCAATTACGCTGATACTCGAGGCATTAACGACACTCAGCACCATCGACGGACCACTCGTTCCCCTTATTTACTCGCTGAAACGCTTTTCCTCGTGAAAGCGGCAATTCGATCTACGAGTACTCGTTTTTAGAAACGTCGTTGTTTGTAAATGAAAATATTCGTCATGTTTTATTTCTCTTTCGAGCTGAACGTTTCGATATTAGGAAAGTTTAAAGCACAGTGAGAAAATTAGATTTGGATGATAAACTACGGAGAAATAGATTTAAAATCGTCATTGTTCGCACGATGAAAATTTTATTTTTCACGATTACCGCAAATAATCGGTGATGTAAAATACACAAAACGGATATATCAAATTCATTTCGAAAGTTTCCTAAAAAAAGAGAGAAAAACAAACGGCGAAATGTAACGAATTCTACTTTTTCCACTTTCCATTTCCATCGTCAGCTTTTATTTTTTTTAATTTTAGTTTTTCCCTGCTTGCCGTTTCTCTCGTTTCACGTTGCGCGAATAATTGCACACCTTTCAGAACATTCACATAATTCGTCGCCGTCTAATTTGCGACTTGGTTCGTCCGTAGTCGCGTTTAGTTTAACCATTTTTAAACGCGCGATGGAACGATGCACTTTTCGATCTTATTTTGTCTGTTTTTAAATACATTACGCGATTTTCTTGTGGATAAAGCTGCGTGTTTCAGCATGATTCTATAGTTACACGCGTTTCGTATGCACTTTGTACGTTCGCGCGTTGTTCTGCAAATGAACGTGTCTGGAATTTGCATATCGTATTCCGCTGAAGTATCGCAAAACGTTTTATCTCGACGAAATAGTTGTAATGGCATGTTTGCGACGGGACCTTTCCTCTACCGACTATACGGTTCCAAACCGATTCGATTATTTCTTCTAATTTATTATCGCGCGCTTTACCGCTCCTTCGAATATTATGCTTATTTGCGTTTCCAACGATATCTACAATTTTATTTTTATACGCCAAGAATATAGAGAATGGTTTGCTACCGTTTTCCGTTTCATACCAATGTTACGAAAAAGTTGGTAACAATAGAATTTAGTACCACTTACTGTTGCCTGTGAAATTTAATTCGTTGAACGTACTACTTAAGAGGTTCGTTTAACGATATATCACGCAAGAATGTATCGGTGAGAGGAAAAAAGGTCACGGTGGAGAAAGGTTGCGTGGATATAAATTTGTTATATACGAAGAAGCAGCGAGCTATGTACCGCGTCGAGGACTCACCGGTGGGAGTTTCTTTTGTGCTGAAAGAAACGAGGGGAAGGGGTGAGAGAAGGAGAAGAAAAAACGAGCTTTAGATTGCGTCGCGAGAATGTAACGCGAGCTCGTGAAAAGCTAATAAAGCCTTGGAGGCGCGGAACTGCGTATGAAATTTTCTACCGTCTGTTTATGTTGGTGCGAGATTACATATTTCGCGGTGAGAAAAGGCGGAGGATTAATTTACGATTCTTTCTTTCAAATTAACCGACCAATTACCAAGTCTCGTCGTCGTGCAGAAAGGAAGAAATACGATCGTCGATTCGTCTAAGAAACAGCCTCGGTTCAAAGTAATTTTCTCGATATTTACTTGATCTATTTAAATGCTCGAATCCCTTAGGTTCAACGTACCGACTTCGAAAGAATTTCGAGGCTGTTTCGTACGAAAATCGAACCGAAAATCCATTTTCGCGAGGAACAGATGTTCCCTCGATGCGCTTGATTTTGACATATGGAAATTCGAATATATGTATTCGATTTTTATTTTCGTTGTTGGATACGTCGCGATACTAGTTGGATTTATAGTTGAGATTAGAATCATTCGTCGATTTTGTAATTTTCGTTTAAAGTTATTAAAGTTATTAAAGCTAAAACAAAATTAATTCGATTCATTTGCGATTATTATTTGTCACTGTGCGAGAACGGTCTACTATTCCTATTTTAATCGATACAGAGACGAACCGTAACTGAAAACGTTTGCATTTCTCAAACAGTATCTCAAAAAGTATCTCTTTCGAATAGATGTAGGTAGAATTAGGCGTGTGGCATCTAACAGTTTCGTTTTGCACGTAGAATTTGTGCAAATGCCATGGCAGAGTTCCTGTTCATCGAGAAGATTGTCTATAACGTATATAATGAGAAAACTTGGCGACAAGTCGCGAAATTCATAAACGAATACGCGATTCAGGCGTAGTTTGGTGCGAAAATGTAACGAAAGACAATCCGGGGTCGAGTGATAATCGACGCGAGTGAATCGTCGTGTGCCGCGAGCTTTGTTCGATGTGTCAGACGTATCGCCATCATGTTCACGTGCCTGTGGAACTTCTTCGACTGGTAAGATGCTCTTTTCCATTGATATTAGTTAAGCTATTTCAACTTTGTAATTAACGGCCTTTCTGCATTTCTACATTAACTTTTACCTACGGTACGACGATCGAATAGCGACGAAAAATAATCCTTCTATCCCATCATTATTACATATTACAATCCATCCCTGATCAAATAAAGACAGATTTCCGAGTTGGACGAAGAGAAGAGACTCGTTTTTGTCCCTCGTCAAGATCCTTTGTTTGTCAACGAAATATTGACCCGAAATCGAATGATCCCCGCCTCTATCGGCAGGAGCCTGTAATTTCAATTCCGTTGTAACCGGGGATCGTTTGCCGACGAGAGTCGGTCAAATATTTGCAACCAGTTACACCGGGCTGTGAAACGGAAACGGCGACGATTCGTCAAATGCGTGATTCGCGCCTGTATAAATATCTTTCCTCTCTTTACGAATCCTTGGTTTCTTCTTTTACAAGCTACAGCGTTCTGAACGATTATAATTTTAAGCAGAGAGCAGACTACAATCTACGATGGAGGCAGTACGCGTGGCCCGGTGAGTCATGATGTGTACAATGCCGCGAGATTGTATAGAACGCCGCGACTAATTCACGCAACAGTTAATAATAGAATCACTGGAGCGGGTGCCGTGCAATCTCGGCCCCGAACTTTGCTAATTTCATTCGAAATCAGTCTGTCTCGAATCAGGCCTACGGATTTAGAACGAGTTTAAAAGCTATTCCAAATGATGTTTTCCAAATGCTACATGATTTTGCCAAATTATGCCTATTTGTCATTGCTGTGTAAGGTCGATGGGGCGAAGGCGAACAAACTCCTCGAATCGATTACCCGGTTGAATTTTTCCTAAAATATTAAATATATTTCTAGCATTGAAATTGCACGAAAGTTTCCAAGTTGCTGAAAGATAAGCGAAGACGATGCGAGATATCAGTAGCAGAACGAGGTGTAGCTTTAGACTTTAAATCGAGTCGAGTAACCTTATTTTGAGAATTCCTCGAGACACTGCGATTAGATCGTTCGAAAGGAGAAGAATCGATCGAGGAAGAAATTTAATTTTCGCGAAGCAAATATATCGGCGTTTAATAAGTTATTTTAATGAGTTGTTACAATATTCCCCCCCCCCCTTTTTAATCATGCAATAAATTTTATTCGATTTTATAACGTTCAAAACCGTAAATTCTGATTCGAATTTTTTTTTTAAAAAGTGACTAACTCGTTACAGAGGTCGCGTATGCGTTTAACGCGTGGAACTTTACATCGAATAAAAAGTATTGGAAATAAAAATTTACGACATTTAAAATTTTATGCTTCGTGTCGCCTGTATCAATTTACTCTGCCGAAATGTACAAAAAAGCTGTGCCACGATATTTCGTAGCTTCAATTTTTTAGTGTTACTATATTGAGTTTGGACGATGGTCAACGATACCAGCTAGTCGATAATCAACTGGGCATTATTTTTTAAAGACTCGTAAAATGCATCCGAATGGAATAGTAAAACTGACGCGCGAATCTCGTGTAATTTTTGCAACTAACCAAACGATCGATCAGCTTTCACAACGATAATAACTGTAACGAACAAAGTTTTATATTTTCTAAGTTTCACTTGCATTTTCCCTTCGATCTGTTTCATCGCTGGCGTCGTTGTTCGTAGTTGCGTCGAAAATCATCCTGGCCTCTGAGAGGAACGCGGGCTGGATCGATACGTTCGTCGCTTCGATATTTCTTTCGGTTGATCGGCAGCAGGATACCTTTCGAATCGACCTTCCTCTTTACAGAGGCAATCGATAATGGCAGGCGATTCGAAGACTGTGCACTCTTGCCTCTCTTTCATTCCCGTTCTCTTGCCGCTGCTCCGCGTTGGTATTGGTACCCGTTGTTTCGAAGAAGAAAAGTTCGACGTGACAAAGAGGGATCGTGCGTACGTACGGCCGGGGAAGCACATTTTTTCGAATAAATTTCTAACATGTGCAGCATTTCATCTAGGTGCTTCACGAAACATTTCAATCGAAATTCCGTTGGTCATTTACGGGGGAATTTAATATTTCCTTCGTTTGCTTGAATCATGCCTCGAAAAGTGAAGAGCGAAAGAGGCACTCGATTTGCCAGCATTTCTCGTAACTCGTGCTGTCTGTTGAAAATCGTGTTGAAATTTGAACGTCAAGTGGAACGTCAAGTGTTGATCTTATCGCGTATGTCGATGATTTTCCAAACATTGTAAAGTTAATTATAAATAAGTAACGCATCCTATATAGGTCTTCAAAGTTTTCGTACGTTCTTCTACGTATTCGTACGTAACTGATCCGAGATATGGAACAGACTCGTTGATTCGGAGGATCGTAGGAACGGAGGAACGGAGGAAATCCAGCGGTGATCGGGAGTTAAAGTGACGGCATTTAGCAGAGAGTATTCCAGTGGAGGTCGAAAATACTCTGTCCGGGAATTGCGCGAGGATTCAGCCACCGACGATCGCGTTTCGTCGAGCGGCCGGAATTAAAATAGGACTGCAGCTCGCAGATAAGAATTCCTCTGCTGGTTCCCTATTAATCTCGAGGATCTGCAGAACAATTCGGAATAATTGGCTTTCGTAAACTATATAGTCGGAAATTTAAGTTCTTCTTTCGAAGCTCGCCCCGACTACGAACAATGAACAACGAAAATGGAGCATCGACCAACGAACCTATGTCGTAGAATAGATTTCATTTGGGATCGCTGTCTTTCTTATTCGTCGGTAGAGGAGTTTTAGGTTCGAGTTCCTTTCTCACGAGTTTTTACTTTGTGGCGCAATTCTAATTTATCGGCCTGAAAGTTGAATTCCGAGGATTAGACCGACGCACAATGTGTTAAATTTCTAATCTAATATTAAATAATCTGAATTTCGATTAGTATCGTTGGTGAAAAGGAGAGCGTGACCGTGATTCGTGCCAACGAGAATTCGGAACATTTGCATAAGCGTCACGAAACACGTTTAAAATATATACGTACGAATATAGACGCGTCATTGTCCGCAATTTAGCTATTCTGGCCAAATACTTCCGCGCGATTAACTTGGACTATTCGGCGTCAGTCGGGAAACTACTAGAAATGTCTGCTCGTGATATAGTTTTCTATTAAAAACAATATTGATCGAAGTAGATTTGAAATGCCTCGAATTTACCAAGTATCTCGAAAACACGTCTATCAAATTATTTCATTCGATCATCGTCTTTTTCGGGAATAGTTTAAATCGGTTACGTAATTCGATTTAATTAACACGAATCTCGTCCTCTGGGACAGAAGCGACGAATACGTTGCGTCGCGTCGGTCGATACGTATTCAATCTCGACATTAAATTGCTGGATTTCATTTTGCATGGAATAACAGACGACAACTGGATCTTTCTGCGCAAAGATCGAAAATCTACAGGAATTCGGAACAATCGTATCCCGTGCCGGGAGAGTAGCGTCGACGTGGCAAGTAGCGGTAAGTCTCAGCAATAGGGGGATCTCGCAGAAATTCGTTCGATTTACGGTTCGACGAATCAACGGCCGGACCGTAGAACCGACGGTGCTACTTGCTGTTGTTTCGTTCCAAACTCTCGATCCATTCTGACTCGCGTCTCTATTTACCTATATATGCACATGTGACGAATAAGATAAGATTTCGACAAATAGTTCTCGTATATTAACTGCGAATAAGATGATAAATTTCATTTTTGATTCTAATCGAGTTATTCGTGAATTATTCGAATTAACGCGTTTAGAGGGAGGAGGTGTAGTACAGCTTTAACGGGTAACGTGACATCAGCGATATGACAAACGAGATAGCGTAGAGACGACGCTATAAACTTAAAAGGTTATCTTGTATACTGTTCACTGGTATTCTGTACCTAGTGTCACCCACGAATGACATTATTATCAGATGACGCAGAAAGAAATTCCACTCGAGGGCAATTCTAAGAAACGTATATATGTACCGACTTCGAAGCTCGCGTTATCTTCCGAGAACATTGTCCAAAGGTTCATATTTTCGATGGAAGATCGATTATCCGATATCTTTGAAAGCCTACTTGAAAGTCACGTTAATATAATATAATATCTTTGCCGTGTTGTCGCGAATCGTGTTTGCCGCGAGCTTTTATCGATTATTAGTATCGATAAGAATAGAGCAGTCGCGTTTTCAGAGCGGCCTACGTATTTTCCTATGTTTCGCATATTCGTATCGTTAATCGTGGATCTACGAAAGGATACGAGTTTACGTCATCGATATAATTATACAATTATACTTGGAAGCAAAGTCAATAAGAACGCGTTAGACAGTTCTCAGGTGGAAGTTCGATTACCCAACGAAGAGCAGATTTAATTGCGGTTATCGACAGTATTGGAAATCGGTTAGCGCCGCCGGAAGACACTTCTATTAAATAAGATCTCATGGATTCTGTTAAGTAGGATCATCCTATTAAAGCATTCGTTTCACAGCGTCGCCATTGAAACGTAACGGTAGGATAGAAGAAGTTTCGTTCGTTTCTTGCTTCTGACGCGTCAATTTTGAACCGAGTTTCACCGTTTTAAATCGTCTTTTAGAGATAACCAGTTCGACAGATTTCGAATAGCACGGCAACATTGAAATATTTCTCTGACTTTAAAATCTAGCTGAAAATTTCTTTGACAGATCTAGCAACCAGAGAAGCGAAATCAACCCGACCACCGTTTTAAAGCGCATTCCGCTTACTTCTTCTCCTCTCCTTTATCTCTTACGTTACGTTTAACAGTTTCAAAACTAGAATAACAATAACAATTTCTTGGCTTTTATTCGACGCGTAACAACCAGTGACAAAGAGAGACGACGATTCTCTGCACAAAAGATCGTAAAAGGTCCAACGAAAAAAGAGCGATATTAGTTTCGTTTGTCTGGCGCGAGAGCCAGGAGCTAGTGACAAATTGCGCGTTCGCTTTGGTTGGTGTTCGCTTTCGCAGCGAACGAAGCGTGGAAAAAGGTAGGGAAACAATCGGTCGGTGGGCTCGGTAGCGCGTCAACCTATACGATGAATTTTCCATTCCACCGCAATACTATATCCGCGCGATTCCCTCGTCGCCGCGTAGCGCCGCGCGCTTCGTGACGTCTATCGGTCGCATTAGCATCCCTCTGAAATTTACATATCGCGTCGATGCTGCCTACCTCCTCGATCGGGGGAACGCAATCCATTTTCGTGTAAACATCGATTCGAATGCAGCCTCTTCGCAGTGAGCGTGTTCATTCGTGCATCATTGCGCGCTTCTATTTACGCAATTCTTTGTTTAATTCTCGTTTCCTGCGATTCTTTTCTGCGGAAAAAGAAAAGAAATCTCGTGCGGATAAAACCGACAGTCGACGAAATCGTCCAAACACGCTGGAACAGGAGATCGACTGAACAATCTTGAGTTAATCGTAATTGATTAAATCGGTTGAAAAATGTTTGAACACCAAATTCTATTTCAAAGCGACGCGACATCTACGACCATATGGCGATGAATTGACAGAATAAAAAAACACATATAAGCGTTTGACGTGGTTAAAAGGCAAATATCGGGTTAAATTATATAGGAAGCGTATGCAAGCGAGATGGAAACTCGAGAAAATTGACATACTCCGACGCGCAAGATGCCGTAATTAAGCGGAGGCTACGTGGTACGTGGCTGAGGGAACGATGGGGTGTCGTCGAGGGTTCGCGTATCGCGTTTGGCAAGATAACAAGCTCCTTAGCTGCACGCGCGTTCCACGGCCGCGCTGTTCCACGGGAAAATTCAATTCGCTCTGGTGAAAACTCGCTTTCGAAAAAATATCTCTCCTCCGATGGCGTTACGTAACGTTCGCCCGGTTATTTAATTTTCGTGGTGGTGGCTCGTAAGCTCCATAAGTGGTCGCTGTAGCAATCTTGCGCGGTTTCGAGGCGAACTATGTAAAAGCTCGGCAACTCCTGTTGTATGCAGATTTTTAATCCTTTCGCTGTTAAGGCCAATTAAATAATCACCCGTCGTTAAATCTTGGCGTTCGTTGAATCTTGAGAGCGAATGTCGGTGTTTGTAGCCTTTGTGCCGTAATAATCTCGTAAATAATCTTTACGAGAATGTCACGATAGCCTGGCGAGATATACAAAATTGTACGTGTAATATTTTTAGGATTCTTATCCTAATATTATTCCAGCGTACATATCGTAGTGTACAATGAAATGTCAGAAATAAGATTTAGCAATTAATAGTTTCGTTATGCTGGCTATAACTTGGTTTGACGGAGGAAGAAAAGCGAAAAGAACTTGTTACTCGGGATATCTTTAGCTCTTTACATATCGTAGAGAGGCTGGAAAAACGAGTTCCTTGCGTTGTCAGACTTTGGGGGGGGGGGGGAATATTGGCGAAAGAGGATCCGCCGAAACCGTCGTCTCGACGAAACTCGCGAAACAATTCGACCACTCGTTGACCAATGAAAATTTCATTCGATGAGAAACTCTCCGCAAAAAACGACGTAATTTTGAATCTCGCGGGACGAAGCTGCAACGAAACTGAGACGTGCATAATGCAGGAGCGAGGGTACAGCTGCGAATTGCGCACGATCGGCCGGAAGCGTAAACTCTCGTCTCCACGGGTTGAAACGGTTCCGCGAGCTCTGAATTATTGCGTTAACGTTGTCGAGACGGAACCACCAAGATTTTCCATCGCGGATGAATGGCGGTGAAGCGAAGCGCGAACAAAGCGGCTCGTTCGCTCTACATATTCGCGGGTTACGCGGAAACTCCGTTGTTGAATTTCTGCTTTACGGGCCTCTGCAATTGGCTCTTGCCGTTTAACTTGGTTGGAAAACTTGGAAGACGGAGAGCGTGGCCCGAGAATAATTTTGGAAATCTGTCGCGACATCTCGAGGAGCGGTGGGTTGCTCCAGATTCCTATTTGACAAATCTTTGTCCCTTTCCTGTCACCGATGGCTGGAATTCAGAATCCTCTGTTTCATCTTATTTTACACAGTGTGGCGTAAATCGTACCTTATTAACGTTATAACATCGAGACACCGTTATCGCAACTCAGCGCAAGCATCTGCAATGTCGCCGTAACATTCGTTCACAAACGAATCCGTCCAAAGAGAATCGGATAATACGTAGAATTATCCTTTGGCGAGAAAAAATCCATCGAGTGTTCGGTCGTTTAAAAAAAATCGAACAGGCGGCATTCTATCGAGAACGAAAGCGACTTAATCAGAGCTTAATTAGAACTTGGAACACCGTGTACGGATATGTCGCTTTGAAAAAATCGATCGGCTTTTCACACCAAAGCCGAGGCTCGTAAACGCCGTCGATCGATCGGAAACCGCCAGGTGTAAATCCAGAAACCTCGAGCCGACGGCCCAGCTGGAAAATTGCCCAAACACGCTTCGAAATTTTGAACGGGCGAACTTTTTCCGACGAGAGAAAGAGGGATTCGACGGGGTAGAAGCGACAGCCGCTCGCACTGAATATTTTATTTGCCACCGAAGGAATTTCCAGCAGGCGGGCATATCGTTCGCTGGTAACTCGCGACTTCTCTAATCTCTTCTTCCCTTACTTCTATTTACTTTACTCCGGTTTACCCCTTTTCCGATTCTTCAAACACTATTCCTTATCTACTTCCCTGACTCCATTTTGCCATTCCGGTTCCTTTAACCCTCTTCCTCGCCCTCTCCCACTTCGGTTTCCTCTTTTTCCAGTTCCATCACCTCATCTTATCTCTTTACTTATGTATATTCTTTGGTTCTACTCTTTTTCCTAATTCTTCCACCTCGTTCTTTTTGGTTGATTCCAGCTTATCGTTAAGCTCCTTTCTTTTCTCGACTTTTCTCGAACCGGGGTTCCAGAGGTTGGTTAGGTGTGTGAGAATTCCTGGGGCCAGCACGAACATGGGCGGACTTTTCAATCCCGATAGACTTATCGTTGAAACGTATACCCTGTCCCTGGCTCGTCTATAATCTATGTAACCGCTATTCCGCAGAAATACAAACGAAAGTAGGAACAGAAATGAAAAATACGATGGACGAAGGGAGAAACGGTCGACGTCGCACCGAGGATGTTCCTTTCTGTCGATCTTAGGAAGCGATTTTCAAACTACGTTTGACTTAGTTGGATCGTGATAAAAGGTTTTCTGTTCTCGTAAGGTAACTTTTCTTTGAATCAAATTGTCCTTCTGGAATTTAGACGTTCTTTTCTTTCCTTTTCTTTCTTTTGTTTTAAATCGACGATAAAACGATATTTGACGTTTGTTTAACGTTTATGTCACAGGGTCAGCTGTTCTTTTTAGTACCAAAGCCCAGTTTTGAGAGAAACGACTTTGAAAATTAATCGACCACGTATATGTTTTTTACGATGCTTGTAATGATAGCCGCGTAGTGATGCTTCGTGCATGAATATTTAAAAGCGTACATCGCGAACGACAGAGGAGTAACAAAGCGCCAGTGATGAACGTAGATCGTAGGATGAACATTGTTCGTTATTACTAGACCGCGGAGTAAAAAATGCTTGGGCGTCGTCAACGCCAATAACGTTTTATATAAAAAATTAAAAAGACACCTACGAGCAAAATCGCAAAATATTTTTCTTCCAATTCCAACTCTGGAATATCCACCTTTATCGCTCAATTTCGTCCAAGTGCCGGGCCATTGTCTCTTGGCAATTCCATCTTTCTTCTACCGAAACCTTTTCTTCCATTTATTTGGAACGATCAACTTCACCGACAGAATCCTATGTTTGCTGAGAGTATCGGGGGTCGTGAGTACACACGGCGTTTGGTCAAACGCAAGAAAAGCAAAGAACGAAGAATGGGGCTTGTACGCTACGAAATTGAATAAATCTCGCGGCGCGACGCGGTGCATCGCGGTCTCGTCGATGAACGTCTGTCAACATTAAAAAAGGGAAGCTCCTCCGTCGAAAAACGGGAGGAGAGAACCCGAGGGATAGGAGCTCGGGGTACGATTGAAAAGAACCTTCGACGTCCTCACCGCCGATATGTACGTGTCTCGATTAGAGTCGCGATTTTCTGCTTGTGTCGGGGTATACGCGAAAAGCACGAGGAGAGTCGAATTGATAGGACGTTGATCGATGCTGTTGGCGTTGCCATTCCGTCTCCCTCGGTGCCGTACTTGGAGTTTACCGCAGTCTACAGCGTGGAGGCTCGAGCAGGTAGTTCGATGCGAAAAATTACGAGGAATCTTTGTTTCGAATCGCTCTGTAGTTCTATTCGGATCGAACCACACGAAGAAGAGAGCAAGATGTGTCATCGTACACCATTTCTATGACCATACACGACGTACACGATGAATCGACTTTCCCGCAAATGTACCTTTATACGCCTGATTTTCATTCTTCCATTTCTTATAGAAATATGATTTTATCGTATCTCACAGAGATATGCTTTTACAGGGAAATTGCTCTCTTCGTGGTTGCATAACCGATTCTAAAATATTCCTCGTATACATTCTGTAACAATATTGTTTGTATGATTTTCGCGTAGACGTTACTTAGACCTTCGCGTTCAATATATGGATACTTCATCGAAATTCAACCACGTTTATTTCTTTCTTAATTTCGTAGAGTGTTGAATTTATTCATCGACATAATCGCGCCTCCTTTCACCATCGATAGGCTAGTAGTATTTTATAGCAAAATAATTCCGCTGTATACCGTTCGCTTTATTCATCTCTGTTTCATCATTCGTAAATAGCAGCTATTTAGCGAACGGAAAAGATTTGAAAAAACGATAAAAGAGAGACACAGGAGAAAAAGTTGAAAGAGCTTGCTTTTGACCTATTCGGAGCGTCGCGTCGTATCTCCGCTCGAATCTTCTCGCGAATAGATGCAGGATAGATTACGGAATAGAGAAATGAGTAAAGCAACGAACAGGAGAGAACAAATCGATGCACGTAGCTGAATCTGAGAGATACGGCAACTTTCTCAGAGATAAAGCATGGTGGCACGGTTGTTTCGCACCGATAAACGGCTTTTGGTTCCAATCGTACTCGCGCGATCTAGCGTTTAGTTTCTTAATCGTGTAATTTAAAATACACACACCAGGTCGTTTATCTATACACGATAATCAGATCGTAGCAATTGTTGGAAATCGGATGAAAATTTTTTCTTTACGGCTAAAGCTTCTGTAAACTTAAATAAAACGTACGTTGCCGTGTATTTTAGCGACCAGTTGCAGAACGTTGATCGATCAAATGTTGATCGAGCTTTGCCAAGCGTGCTGCAAAGAATTGTATTGTGTAGAGCTACTCTAGAACCATCATATTAAATAACAGAGATCCAATGGAATTCGTGTGCAAGAATAAAGATTAGGTTTCCGACTAGCATGGCCCAAAGGAGAGTCGGCATTGTTTCCAAATAGAACCGAGTTCCATCAGCATCGATTTCGAAATGGCACGCTGAACAAATTGCTTTGATTTTTCTAAAAGGACAGAGACACAGAGAGAGAGAGAGAGAGAGAGAGAGAGAGAGAGACTGGAGCTTTTAGGAAATAAGACCTAACTTATCCGGTTGCAAAGAAGATGGTTGCAAACGAAAGAGATTCGAACGAAAGGAAGAGAGAGAGAGCAAATCTATTTTGCTTTGATATCGTATTTTTTGGATTTGATGAAAAAAAAACACGTTTGCACTGAAAAACATGGACAGGAATTTGCAATTTGTTGTTCATGGATGTTTACACGATGGAGCGATACTCGATGATATTTGGCACGCGACGTTGTTGCATTTGCTTTCGTAAAATCGCGAAAATCGATAACAGAATGCGTACAGAATGATATTACTTGGTTTCTACGATATTATCGATGAAAACGACGGTGCTCGAATTGAAATAAAAAATTCCATCGAAGCTAAGCTTTCGATTTGTGAAAAAAAAAGATAAAGATCGTCGAAGAACAATTATTCTCAACTGTGAACTTTTATATTTAATTCGATATATCGCACAATGTGGATTAAGTAGCTGTTCGTTTCGACGGAGGGCCTTTATTACGGCAATTCATCAACAAAATGTACATTATGTAATGAAATATTCAAGCGATGCGAATATTGTAGCACGTAATTTGTTACGAGTTCCCTCGTTTTATTTTGATGTCCGAACTGCGTATTTCCTGGTTTGTTGTACACTTCTGAAGAATTAATTACCGTGAGCTGTACATCGTGAATCTCTGGTACGTCTTTAGGTGCATACGCGCAACCAAGTTGGGACCGTTCATCGATTTTGCGTGAACCAAAGTAAGTTTACCGTAAACTCGAAGAAAATAAAGAAAACATTTCGAATATTTTCACGTACAATTGCAATTATACGAAACGAACGTTAAACTACGTCGCTAAACGTAGGCATGTTACTAAACAGGTTTTTATCATTTCGATTTTAGAGAGGATAACGACGTTACGTCGAGGTCAGACCAGGCGTTTAATTTGAATTCACGAGAAACAAATTGTCCAATAGCGAACGCGCAGCTGTCGAACAAACTTACAGGATTCCGGAGCACATTTATGCATTCGACCCGTTTAGGTACAAATGACCATCGAATTAAGTGTTAACGAACTGCAGCAAATTTTCATCGTAATTTTAACGAATCGAATAGCGAAACAGCACGGCCAAATCGGCTCTACTTATTAGAGGAAATGGTGAACTAAAGCAGCGATTATTATCATCATCGGTAATTCGATCGTAGCTCGATGAATTGAATATTTTCGAGCGGCTAAGTGGAACGAAAGTTTGAAAATTCGAAGCAAGACAGAAGGATCATCCCCGAATAGCTGGATTCTCTTCGCGTTAATCAACGATTTCAAGCCACGACTGAAAACGTACTAACCCCGATAGATGTTCAACTTCGCTCGGATTAACGCGCAAAGTTTGCGAAGAAGGATTTGTTCTCGGTTTCCTACTGCTCTGTATTCCTTTCGCTACGCAGACCGGTTTCGACAAAATATCCGATAACTCGCTTTCCAATTCGATTTGAATTATAACGGCGTTTCTCCATTAACGCTTCAAAGATCGTCCGAGTTTGTTGTTTTGTCAGCCAGTCGAATTGATTTAATTTGCTTCTCTATTATCCCGTTATTAAACTTTCGTTCTGCTTGTTCAACGGATTACATTGATTCGCAGAGATTGAAATTATATTTTATCTGAAGCTTAGAAGAGATCGATATCGTCGAACGTCACGAAGATTCGATGCTCTGTTAATCGTATAGGATAAGAAAATAGGATGAAAAATTATTTTCCTATATTCGCGCCGTGTATCTACCGTACAGTGGTTGATAAGACAACCGCGAGAGAGGTTAAATGACACGGAACGGTGCAGTCTACGCTTATACCGTGGCTGGTAAGAAACCATCATATTTCACGTGTCACGTATAACGCAGCGCCAGCCGGCGTTTCTATATCTAGTAACGAAGACAAAGCAACGAGCATTCCCTAAGCTCTGAAACTTAGCGTTGACAGTAGCAATATGCACTGATGTATCGCGTCAACTTTGTCTTGATAATCCTATCAGGGCAAACACAATTATTCAATCTTCAATTACAAATTTACATTTACTTATCGATGGGATAGACACGAAAATAGAAACGGAAAACAAGATCGCTGTTCTTTTAGGTACTGCGGACAAAATTCAAGGATGAAAAATCCTGGCGAGATTTCGATGTAAACAAGAAATTTCGAATCCTTGTCGAGTTTGTAGCGGCAAATTTCTGTTCAGGGAACACGCGATACAATTGACGTTTGTAAGCTACCGCACTGGAACCGAGTTCACCCTACGATTCTGTCACGTATCGACAAGAATAAGGTAATATCTCCGTCAGCCGGACATCCAATACCTCGTCCTTATCGTCATTCGTTTCCTCATACGGTTTCATTTCAAATTATCCGATATCCTGTCTCGCCATTTATTTCGCCAATTACATGGCTCGAGTATGTTTCGGTCTGGAAAAACGAGACGACGAGAATGCAAAGACGGGAGAAGAAAAAGAATCGTGAGTCGGGCGACGGACGGAGAGACGGTAAAGGAAGGCGAACAAAGTTGGCTTTATCGACTAGTCCGGCATATCGAAGCCGTGGAGAGGCCACACCCTGTGAATCGTGGTTGTTTATGCCCGACTGTTCGTAATTTCTGCGGCACGGAGGCAATTCGACGGCCTCGACAGGGAAACGCGCATGGAAACCGATACCGAGAAAATTATGAAAGTTCCACGGCTGCGAGAATCGTGTGCGACTAGAGGTTAGAGGGTTGAAATATCACGGAGTGTTCGGGGAGTTATGTTTGCAAGGATCTGGAGCTATGCTTACTTTATCTTCGCGAGGTGAAATAAAAATTGAAAGCGCCGCTGCCTTTCTGTTTCTTGCAGCGTTATTTGCTTTTCGAGCGATATTTTTACGTAGGCGGTACGAGCCTCGAGTCTGATCTTCGAACGACGGTTTTATGCTACTGATAATACACGATAGCAAGCGATAGTTTATGTATTCTAATTGGAGCTAGGAAAATAGGAAGATTTACAGTTTTACTCGGTGTGGCGTATGCGTCGATTCGTTTATACGCAGCGAATCAACGTAATCTTGGCAAATTGGTTTTCGAGAAACGTGACGTTGATGGACGGTACGAAGGAATCGTTACACCTTTGAACAATTGCCTCGTTCCATTTAAAAATGAAATTTCTGCTCTGTGTCTTTGTTATGTCGAGCGACACTCTACCTAGACCGGACCACACACCGCGGACAAGATGGTAACCAGATGTCCGCACGTCCTTACGGCATATCCTCAATAGTCTTAAGGACCTATCATAAATCTCAGGCAGTTTCTAGCTAAAGTCCTTCAGACCACACAAACACCTTTTTACTGATTCGTTTCCAAAGTCTATCGTTTATTACGGGAAGACACTGGAAAGTTAGTTTTGCTCACGTACGATGCTTTACACTAGCAACTATCTATCGAGGGCGGCTAAGACCCTTCCTAGTCCATCAACCTTCTTTGATCCAATCAGAAACAAGTCTACTGCCCTCACTCTCCTAACCAAAATTGTCATGAACAAATCCAATGGTCCCTTGCTTTAGACACACCCATCGCTAGCTTTCCTCCGACACAGCGTCGCCACTTTAACTTACTTATTCCTCACCGTTAGAATAGTCAACATGTCATTACCGGGTCTCTATCCTTAGATCAATCACTTACTTAACTTATACATACGCATCAGTGTAACTATCTTCTATATAAAGTTGTTGGAATAAACATTAATTCATACCTGTTAATTCAGTGTAAATTCAGTCGAACCACCCCTATTGTCGTAACAGAAATCAGGGGATCGATCATTTCGTGGCGTCGATTATCGTGACGGGAATTTACGACTCCCGTTGACGTGCCTTCTCGCGATCGCGTCTCTCCGCGAATAGTCGAATAAACAATCTTATTAACACCAACCACGCATCTATCGAATATAACTATTTGAATAATTTTCTATTGACCCGACTATTACGAACGACTGTAATCCCTGTTTTCCACTTTCCTTTCGTTCTAGTTTTCCCGACCTCTTCCCTCGAGCCATTTCTCTGGTCTAAACCATTGAAAGTCGGGCGTTGCCGATTCACCACTTGGTGAATCCCAGGGAACGAGCGCGTTTCTGTCGACTCTCCGACCAATTCTTTTCGCGCCGAATTTCCGCGGTGAAAACTCTCAAAACGCGTCGAAGTCGGAATTCTCTGGAAGAAACGGTGGCGGATAGAAGTCATAGAAGATGCTTGGTCGTTTGGAGAACGGGCCCGATCCAGTTGTATCCTCGTTGGAACATGGAATCGCTACCGCATTATTGGCCGTGTGCTACCGACGCGCGAGCTCCCGTTCGGAAGAGAGCGTCTCAGCCAGGATTACGCGAGCTTCCGGGCCGCGAGCGAAAATACTTGCGACTTCTCACGTGAAGCCTCTTTCGCACTCGCCTATCTATACTCTGTCGTGACTTTTCTTTCGCCCTACAACCTCCACCCTCGTTTTTTTCCACGTTTCTCCTACAAGCGGAAAGTTATACGCCACTCGAAAATTTTTGCGAGAAACCACGCTACAATGGACCGGGGATATTTGTGTTTTTCTTTCTTCGAAAAGTATGCCATCGTTTATTCTCCGACGATGTTTAACCTGTTTTAAGGGACGTAAGTTCGAGCGATTCCACAACTTGCATTACTAAAATAGCACGAGAGTTCTGTTTTCTGTATAAATATATTTGATTGAAAAGAAAGACTCTGCTGCTTTGATACATAGTCAAAGGCGCTTTTATGAAATTTCCGATTGCTTTTACGGAAATCGCTTTTATCGAAAGATTAAATCATTTCGGTTCTTCGTTTCGAAAGCGTAACATCGATCGCACGAATAAACACGATAAACGTAAAACGAGTTATTTTCCAATTATTGAGTACTTGTTCTTTTATTTGTAACATTGGTTCTCGACATTATCGAGGATGCAAATAATAGCAATGTAATTACAACATAATAGCAATAAATTTTCGTTGCGACCAAATTACTATACGCGCGACCATTCGCGTTTGTCATCGTTTGAGTTCTGTATTTACCTTTACTCGGTGAAACGACGGTTTGGGGAAAAAGGAGACTAAAGAAAACAAAGGAGGTCATTGGAAAAGTCGGAGAAAATAAGGAAATACAGTTGGACAGGGAACGTTCCACGGACTGATCAGCAAATGTGCATCGACGTTTATCAAGCACCGGTGAATCCCTGAAAGATTTACTCCTGATAGAAAAGTCGGGAAACGGCAAGAAATATCGAACAGAAGCGAAAATGCAAAAGTATGCAGGAAGAGGAGGAAGGAGGCGTGAGGCTCGTGTAAGGAAATAGACACGGCGCGGCATCCAGTGATGGCATCTGCCATGCGCCGTCTCTGTTTCGTTCTTTAGAAACGCCAAGCATTACGATATGAAAGTATACATTTTTAAGCAAGATTAAAGCTATTCTGTTGTCCTATCGTTACTTTCGCGTTGAAATATTCAGCCGTGCACGATGTCTCGTTCTCTCCTTCTGTTTCATCGGGACCTTTTTAAACCAAAGGTTACTTTTTTAAACCAAAAATATGGTATAAAACCTCGGATCGAGCGACCGATCTGCACATGGAAATGTTAAAGCAGCTCGTTTCCATCGTTTTCACGCTCATCAAGGGACAATAAATAAGAATTTAGCAGCCATGTGCTCGGAGTGCGCGCGATATCGATCGGATAAATCGTGTATTTTTGTCCAAATCTTATGCGGAAAATTACAATTCCATCCGTGGAATGTCGGCGCTTACCGTGTCAACAGTTCCCCGACCTGTTACACGCGCTAATTCCTTCGAGAATGTTTGCGAACAAGTTTCCTTATTCGAAAGATCTACCATAAAATGTTTAATATCGTAATATCTTTTATACGATAAAAATGGAATTTATATATGCAAACGGATTATAGAATTTTATGTTTGATACTGTCAAGAAATCAGAGTTGCAAACGTCCAATCAGTTGATTCAAGTTCAAAAAAAGTCCGCGGTGAAAACTCTTCTTTTGCATATTTTATGCAAACGATCGTCGGTAGTAATTGATCGATCTGTAGAACTAAATCATCACAAAGCGTTAAACGACCTACACAAACGACTAACGAGTAAACGTAGAACAACGAAATCCGTATTGTTTTTCAGATCTATTCTCTTCCGTTGAATTTTGCTGATTATCCGGAGGAAGTCGCGACGTGTCCCGCAAAACGTTATAGCAGTCACCGGTCGTTTAGCCGCATTACGCGCGCGAATTTGGAGATCGTCGAGTGTGTGCGTGACCGTGTTAAACGATGGAACTGTGGCGCATCGTGGTGCATAGCGCCGACCCAATTTCCCATGCGAATTAAGACGCATCGAAGCCCGATCTCGATTGTGTGAGACGCGACTGTACGATGATATCGTTCTCCACTTTTACTCCCCCTTTGTCGAATCGCGATCATCGTTTTTCTTCGATCGGCTGGCACGTTCCAAAAACTGCAATGTCGTCGATGCGAGGCGAGACGAGACGAGGCGACGCGACGCGCCAGACAGTGGCGGAGATTGCTGCATAGAAGATGAATCGGGGTGGAAGCTAGCCGTCGATCGAGGCTGGCCACGTTCTTCGGCTGGACGTTATCGATAACCAGGCCGGCGGTCGTACCGGTGATAATGTTCCTTGGACTGACGGATTAACGCGACGAATAAGGAGAAACGGGGCCGGATAGGGAGCATCGCGATGCTCCTTGCCCTTGCGTGTTCGACGATAGGCGAAGACGATAAGCGTTATCGCGTTTTCTGTTTTTCCGAATGCTCTTTGCTTTCTTTTATTCGAGTAATACACTAGTGTATTCAATTGCGACAAATACACGTAAAATTACCAAATTCGAATAGATATAAGCAAGTAGCTGGTTGCTCGTAATTCGTTTCATCCGCTATATTTACTCTGGCTCAATGTATGTTAATCCGTTTGATCTATTAGTTACTCCAATACAATAAAACACAATGATTCTTGTTTCACTGAACGCATAAACCAAACTAGTCTGACCAGAAGGTACTCGAACCTCGTTCACAGCCAGCCTATGTTTCATTTGTAATTTCACTGAATATTTTCATAGACGTCTCGTCCAGCCGTGTTTCACGATTGATTATTGAAGCGATAGGCGAACGCTCTGACGGGTCCGTTAATTTCGGACGGCCAAAGCCAATGATGCATTCGATAACAATTTGCTATGCCACGAGCCGCGCAGGTAACGAATATCGGCAATTATGCAGGTGGTCAAGTAAACAGCGTAAATCACTGATTTCGAGACGCGATCGTAATTCTCCTCGGGAACGATATCACCGTGTCAAAGTGCTGTAATCGTCGTGCCGAACGAAGCCTGCGATGAACGAACGGATTGATATATCCGATCCAACTTTGTCAGCTTATCGTTCTCGTTAGCCACGAATGTGTATCGCGGATGCGAGATGTATGACGCTAATTTTGACAACGGAAGAAACGAAAACCATAGAATAGAACCCTATAATCCGTAAAGTTCGGATCGATAAAATTCGTTTTGATGTAACGTCGATGGTGCAAAGTTAATTTTAACGTCAGAGAGTATTACAACGATAAGGTAAAATAAATTTATCGTAACGTTTGTAATATACATGCTACCAAGAAGAGGCTGTCTGTAGGAAGGAGTTACTCGCGAAGCTTCTCAGCCCGTTATCGATTTCGGTATATGCGATACGTAGATTCAACGTCTTTAGGTTGAATATTGCGCATCTAAAGTCTAAGATCTGGGCCTGTTACCTCTCTTGACTAATGACTTCGATAAAGTTCAGATCAAAGATTTTCGAACGATTCTCCGAGGCACATAATTTACCACAGTTATATCACACAGTCATCTCCCGAGTTTCATCCATGTGTTTTCCAATAATACGAGCAACGAAATAATTATCCTCCGGTAAGGACGAATCGTAAAAACGTACAAGATCAGACCTGAAATTCTTAGAGCTACGTGGTATCGGATATATAGTATATGCTCGCGTTTTAAACGTAAAAACGATATACTTTCGTCCTCGTATCTACTATCATACGCCTCAGATTCTCGAAGCTATTTCTGATGTTTTATTACCGAAGGCAGAAACACGCGCTAGCTTGGTCGATCCGTTTAATCGATCTCTGACTTTGAATCATCTTGCACCGTCACATCCGATCCGATCGATCTCTTCGACGCAAAAGTACACGCATTTCTTCCTTACGTTTCTTTCTTCCTCGGGTTTGATCTTTCATTAGTTTCTGTAACCGGGAAGATTTGAAGAGAACCAAAATGCAAAATAAGCCAAACTACGATGGATTCGCTCGCTTCGTGTCTTTAACTGACCTTGTTTTGAGTCAGAATGACGTAATGTCAGCGGAAGTAATTTAGTCTTCCTGCTTTGTTTATTCGTCCGCACTGTTGACTGAATTAATCGACGATAAAGGCAATGAAAAGTTCAACCGACTGAACTTTCGAATCGATACACTTTTTCTCCCTTCGAGTTATCGAATTATCGATCATAGTCTGAAGTTAACGTTTAGAATTTTGTGGAATTGGCATATTTTAAAGTTTGAAATATGTCTTATTCGATTTCGATTGTATAAAATAAAAGAAAATCTACCGAATGTGTTACAGCATTTTTACCGTTCTCAGACTGAAACGTGAGTTCTACCGAGCTGGAAATCAGCGACGATCGATTCGACTCTTCCAGTTTTATCGTCTTTCGGTGCCTCTAGCTCGCTACAAAACAATCACGAGACGGATTCGACTAAAATCTCCTCTTCCAGACCTCATTTGTTCGTTCGGTCTGCTCTCTCCTGTTGAATTTATCATTCGCCGGTACGATTCGAAACAAAAGGAAGAAGAAGAACAAAACGAAAAAGTCGATCATTTGCATTGGCTCTCGAATGAATGGCCTCTTGCGTCAGGATCGACGCACGAATTTCTCGTCAAGTTCGTTAGAGCCGGCTTAGTACGGAGCGACGCTTTGCACGATTTGCTGGACACACCGAGTGCCGGCCGAAGCTCCGCGGTCGTTGCACGCCTGATGAATTTCGTTCGCTCCTGATGCGCCGAAACGACCAAAACAATTAACGAAAGCCACGTTTCACGAACTTTGCTGGTCATCGAACAGGACACGGTTTCTGCGAGCCATCGTTAGTCGTTTTCGTGTTATTATCGGCTTCGGAAATCGCGGCTCTCATCAAACGATAATTCTTCGATATTTGAACTGGAACTCGTCAAATTAATTGTGATCGAAGTGTCGTTATTGGCTTTTAGAGGTTCTGATCCAGGAACACCGTATGAAGTAAGTGCCTAATATTTGGTCGTTCGAATTCAAACTTTTTAAAGAAGAACAGAAGCGCGATATTATCGATTCAGATCGAAGAACGATTCTGTCGAGCGACAATAATATAAAATAATAACGTGCGAACGCTGAAGCAAACGATGCATCGTTGACGTACGAAAAATCACGTCGCATAGGAAAGAACGAAAGAAACGGATGACAACGCGAAAGACGCGGCAGGTCGCATCGTTGCGTTCTGATGGTCGATGCAGTCCGCGAAATCAGTTTGGAGGGACGCGTCGGCCGGCTTTCAGGCGAAAAATCGTCCGGCTCGCGATCGATCGATTTCCCCTTGAAGCGAACTGACCTTCCGCATGACCCTGCTCGTTTGTCCGCACACGTTACAGCCTCGCCTATCCCGCGATTAATAAAGTGCGATAGGCCGATGCATTTTACAGGCGATATCTATATATCTGTACGTTCTATCGGTATACGTGTCTTTAAACGGCCTTTCGATTTAACTTCTTTGCTTCGTTTGCGCTTCACGAAAGACGTTTTCTCTTCTTTATCGTTTAAAGCGGTACCCGCGTTGTCACGCGATGGCAGACAATAACGCTATCGCGTCGAACATACGCGAAAACGTAAAAACTTGTAACGAACGCTTAATTACCGTAGCAATTGAATAGCGGTCGAACGTCCGTTTAGCTAACACGCTGGGAGCTCGTCTAATTTCGAGGTGAGTTCGCGCTCAAACTACCTTTACGGTTATTACACCGAGCCTCGCTATTTTCCAAGAATATTACTGCTTTTAAATGACGCGTACGTGTTACGACGTTACGTGCAACCATGCAGTTTCCGCCGTTCAAACGTTCCGCTCGGCTCCAATTGTCCTTCTCTAGGTTTTCGTTCAACCTTTTGTTCCTGGCTCGATGAAATCCGACCAAGGTCTTTTTAGTTGTCCTTCGTCGAAAATGAATAAAATTCACTTGTGAAAAACATCGATATCATAAAAATTATACTCCTTCCTTCGTTTATAACGAATGCAGCATATTCCCTTCGATTATATTCCACTATTTTATACTTTCACCATTGACTCGCTATTAAAAATATACGGAGCGTGACAAGGATATGAGCCGCGCGTCCTCGAAAAAGGAGATTACTGCAACGTAGGAAATATTCGCTCACCTTCTTCCTCCCTTTTTCCTTGGGTGAAACCGAGTGCTTCTTTCGGTATCGGGTTTAAGTAGCGTACACGACGTATCCTTTATGGACGACTCGGCGGTACTTGGAATTGCAAAAACCGTCAACCGTTTGGCTTTTCACATTCGACGTTGATAACTAAATTTGTGTGCGATTTAAATACCGTCGATGTTGTCGAGATTTCGCGGCATATATGTATATATGTACGTGTACGATAGTGTAGAAGTCGATTCATATCACGGCACTTGGATTTTTTCCTTTGATTCCTTCTGCGCTCGAACCGAGCACCCAAATACCCCTCGTTGACCGAACGAACACACGCCTATGGTCTCTCATTTGCCAACAAAGTACTCAAAGATCGTTCGAAACGCTGTTGCAATTCCGTTCGAAGGTTCCGTTTCTCGCTTCATTTATCTTCCCGAGGAAACGCGTCGATAAGCAAGCAGCAAAAATAGAGAATCGCAACAACTTCTCCTGTATCGAAAGAAAACGATGCGAGCTCCGATTCGAACGTTCGCGTGTTCCATTTGGAAAGCTGTTTCATTTAGCGATTTAGGTGGCAACTGCTGTTGGTTTCTCGGTGCTCGGCCGGAGTCGATACACGCGTTTTCTGGTTCACGAGCATTCATCGTCGTGGCTAGGTTGCTCGCCGCTATCTAAATCTTGGCGGCGACAGAACATCCCAGCCAGCATCGTTGCGAGCTAGTAACCGAGCGAGATCGTTACGCGGCGTTTTATCGACTGAGCGACCACAGCGATCGCGAACAAAGCGCAAAGAGGAGCGAGGAGAATCGATTTCTCTCGAGTCAACGGTCTCCGAGCGATACTTCATTTTCCCCGGTAAAATTACGGACAGAGAGATATTTTGTTTATCGAATAATTTCGCGCGTGTTTCCCAGGCAATGAAATTTTACTTTAGAATAATGAATTAATTACTTCTTTCCTTTTTAATACCAAAACATTCTCGTAACAGATGTAGCAGATGCCCAAATGCAAACTTTTATCGTTATCCTCTTTAATTAAGGAAGAAATGAAATTTCCAGAATTTTCAGGGCAAAGGAAAATGAAAGGAATATAGCGAAATAAAAAAAAATTGTGATTTGGTTTTTATTTAAAGGTAGAGCGCCAGCTCGCCGCTAGTACAGGATGTTAGTTGGCGAGATGCAGAAATCTCGCGTAATTCGCTCGAAGGCGGTTCTCGCGACAGATACGAGAACTTCCTGAATATTACCGGCAAGTTATTGGCACGAACCATCGCCGCATCGTGACAATATAATTTTTATGGTAAAGGCCGCTGCAAAAATACGCTTAAATGTACCTATGCACGATATAAATAACGATGTTTCGCGGTCGATCGAACGTAATTCTTATCGCAATTTAAAGGCGAATATCATCATAGGAACGGTATTGTTTTCATAGTAATTTTGTCGTGCAATATACGATCGACCGGTCCGTCTAGTAGTATTCGTATTATGAGCTCTGAAAATCTCTCATCGAAGATATTGATGATGATTACGTATTTTCTTTTCGTTGCATGAAATTTCCCCTCGTTTCCTTTTTAATATATCAAAGCGATAATTTATTATAACGCCACGCATTGTATCGCGACAATATATCTACGATGATCCAGTTTATTCGATGCTGGTTTGTTATACGTGTACTATTTGGTTGGACTTTTCAATTACACAGATGAAAGCCAATTTGCATTGAAATTTGATTAAAAATCTGAAATACAACATACGGATAGAGCCCATGCGAACATCGATTTCAGCAGAGTTAAAAGCCTGGCTAAAGGGTCTCTTTAACGGAAAGCGAGCGGTCTGCGATCAAAAATTGTGATCTGTTTCATTTGTCGATAGAAAATATGCCGTCGTATTTTTGAAACTTCTTATTTTCCTCAGATGTCACCGTATCGTTTTCGTAAGCACGCCAACACACGAGAACTTTGTTTCTTAGAACAAAATTATCCCGTTTTAGCGACGTATGCTGCAAAATATCGCAACTAATCCAACCTCTTTTATTAGATATTACCTTGTTTTAAAATCTGATTTCCGAGCGATTATCGCAAATTTTCGTACGATAAAAGAGTTTGTCTAGAAACACGCAAATCCTCTATCGCTTACGGTACAAGACAGAAATATCTCGGTACAATGCCCCTTATTAATCCCTTGATTAACTTCCGTTAACCGAATTCCCTTATTTCGCAAGCCGTTCCACGTCCCGCCTGCCGAACGATGCACGATGCACCGAAATATTGCCAGGGTTCTGTTCTGTACGACACCGAACGCCCGATACGATAAATTGCGCGAGATTTCCTCGACCACGATACACCGGACCCCGATTTAACCGCCGGTGTATCGTATATTACCCTTAATTGTGAGTCGGGCGCGTAAAATAATCGCAAAACCGATCGGAATGGATCGTTTCTCTCCCAGCTATTTCATAACCGATTCGTCCACCTAAAAATCCATGAATTTTCACGCGAATTACAAGAACACTCGATATTTATTCGCTAGAAATTACTTGTTAGTCTGCATGGTTTTATGTTACGTAAACTGGCACGGCGTAAATAAAGTGGACGAGGCTTATCGGCAACCAAGGCTGCAAGCTGATGGCCCTCGTTCGCCTTAGTTAAACTCTCCATCTATCCGATACGAAATCAGAGTAACGAACGAGCTGCTGTCGCGATCCCGCGAATTTTACATGTATATACAGGTATCGCTGGCACGTATAGTCACGCGAAAGTTCACGATCGCTGCCGATACCTATGCTACAATGCATACCGTATAAGTTTCTAAGTATAGAAACGCACGGAAAATTTTTTTTATTTACGAAGACTTGTCCAAGCCGAACAAAATTCGTATTAGACTCGATTTTCATTTATTTCGATCTAGTCCGCAGAAAGTTTGCAAGGGTCGTGCAAACGTTCTCATCGCGGAAAGTTTGCCGCTTTGGCAAATCTTTTTCGTCTTCTTTATCGAGGCAACCCGAACGACTCTTGGATACAGCATCCAAAGGAAATTTCATGATCGTCGGAGGTTTGTTACAACAACGGCAACGAGAGGCGATTCTTTTGATCCAACTGCCTCGTGGGGGAACGACTCGCGAGAAAAAGTATATCGCGCTGTATATCTACAGCGGCTCGTTAACGAAAATTCAATTATGTATTAATTTTCGTGATTCGAGCAAATTCAAATCGCAAATATTCTAAATTATACCTTGCTACTCCCTTTGCTAATTTACCGTTCCTTCATCTTCTACGTTGTCTTGTTCAAAGTTTTGCAAGAAGCTGGAGTATAAGTAGCTTGCCTGTAGCGTTATCGAACGTTCGCTCGTTGCACCCATTCTCGAAGAAGAGGTTAAGAGACGAGAGAGACGAGGAACGTGGCACGTCGCGTCGCGTCAGCGTACGTAAATAAAAAAAGGCCGAGGTATTCGGCAATTTGCGCGCGAGCATCGCGAACAAGCTCTTTCTTTTCAGATGTTTCTCCTCTGAAGCGAGCTTTTTGTAGAGACACTCGATAAATTTTCAATGACATCAGCGCAAAACCGTCGCTGCTATTGTATCTGGAAATCAGGTCGCGACGGCTGCATCCACTGACCGGACCAGGGGCTGAGATACGCGACAATCTGCTTTTTAAATTCGTTACCTCGCGAGCACGATGTTTCGCCGAAGGTCGAACGATAAAGAACTTTGACATTCTCGATATGCGTATGACGTAGAACGTGAAAAATATTTTTCTATTTAACGCGTTATTTGTAAAATGTGGTTGCTCGAATTTTTCGGTAAAACCGAGCCGTTGCTCTCCAGGAACAAACGATTTTCAAAAACACGCGATCGACGGTCAAAAATAAACGAAAAAGCGCTTCTGGCCGATTTGTAAGAAAGCGCGACTGCGATAAAGACCGATATATTTTTCTAAAACTACCTGCGCGTAGCGTATCTATGGTATACTTTTTACATATGTATTAATTAAAACGTTACGTAAAAGGTCGATAAGTTGACCAATTCTTCGAAATCCTGTTCTACGTTCTACGTTCTTTCTGGCGAAGGCGAAAGAAACCGCAATAAAGGAACATCGTTGCAATTACGGTTTAATAAAAACGAAAACGAATAGTGTACTGCAAGTTGCCAACGCGAAGAGTTTTTGCGCGGAAGTTATTTCGAAACGACACGTCCGTGCGACTTTTCTTACAGAACAATGCGAGATTAAGCCAGATTACGTGGCGTAGGTAGAATTTCGAAGAAACGGGGGTCTTCGTGACGTTTCTTCCACGCATTACAGGCGCCCGGAAATTCAAGTCCTTGTGATTTCCCTCTCGTCCATGGTAAACTTCCGATGGAGCAAGATGCTCTCATCCGGCGAAACGCCTTGCTGCATTTCCTTTTAGCATTCGTGCGACGGTGGTATATTATTTTCCTCGCGTGACCATATTTTAACGACCTTCCTTCAAACCTATACCATTGCAACCTTTATATTTTCATTACTTGCGATCGTTTCTCCACTCGGACAACTTAGAAATTTGAGATTAAATATTCATCACCGAGAAATTTCGCGATAGCGTCGAAAAAGCGAACAAGAATTTCTCAGCCGCGACGTCTGTGGATTTTGATGACCACTTAGAGTGACATCTCTCGTACGATGCAATGTCACGTTTTTTTTTTACAACGCGACACACGTTTTTAATCGCTCACCATTGTCGAACTTCGACGTGTTATACGACCCTTCCTCTTCCTCTCTATTCTCGGCGTTGTTCTACTTCCCGTCAACCGAACATTAAAAAGGAATCGAGGATCCAGTCGCGCTATGATTGTTTGGTCAAAAATACATATAGATCGATAACTCTCTTCGGTTTCTTGTACTTTTGTATTAATTTATATATATATACACACAATAAATATTTGTATAATTCAATTGTATTTCGCACGAGTTCTTTTTCACGCTCACGTGGGTTTAATAATTCATTTCGATACAACGCAACCGAAGCTTCGCTTTTCTTCGAGAAAAGCCGTCTTCCGCGAGAGCGTTTTATCGCTTTTCCTTGCGTTCGTCTCACATTACTTATCACATTGCGATATTTCCTTCCCCTCTTCCGTTTCGTTAGATAGAAAATTGCGTAAACAATGGTGGAAAACTACCGGTTGTCCATTAAACGAACGAGCTTTTCGCGAAATAGGATTACCAGTGTTCTTGCATGTTACTTTCGAATCATTCGAAACGCATCGAATGAAAAGCTATTTCATTCCCTGTATGGCGCACTTGGGAATATCAATATAGCAAAGTTCGATTTTGCAAATCCGCTGGAGATACGGGCAAATATAGGTATATCACGAATATGGTAATCGAGATGTAATCACTTTACAATATTACTTTTCTATCTATGAAGCGGAAAAATCGTTTCTAAAAAAGAGAGGTATTTCTAGTGCCGGTTATTAGGATGCAAAGCAACTTGGCGTTAGCAATTTTCCTCGTTCTTTGCTTCGTTCCTATGTAAAATAGAAAAGCAACGGAATCGATTTAACGAAGAACGAAGCCTTTGGAAAGTGATTGATTACTCTGCATCAACTACGATACACGGTGCCGAGTTCTTACCTTCCACGCCGCTATGAAAGTAACAGCCAGGCAATTTTTCAATTCATGTAATCGTTACCCGTTACATTTACGACTGTCCATTTGTGATTCTTTCAATTCGATGGAACGAGTTTGCATTTTACGTTACGATTTAGAAGCGGATTTTCGACTTTGCGTTTTCGTTCACGGAACACTCGCGGATTCCGTGTCCTTCTCGTGAAACTGATAGCAGATTCTCCGAAAATTTTAAATGCACATAACGATTTAATGCCGTAACGAGATGGAATCCTCCGGTTGAATCGCATTAATTATTCATACGTTTATAACACACCGATATTTCGGTGCTGTCGTTTGGTTGGTGGTTGGATTGTCTCGAAAAATCTTAGGCAGCGATAGGAGATCTTGTTCCATCTTGCCGAATATCTCGATTCTTTTTCCAGACACTTTTCTATTACCTTTCGAAGCAAACGCGATTCTATTTCGATTGCTGGCCCGAAGGATACGAAGGAACAATAGCGGCGTTTCTGCTGTTTCGTCTATTCGAGGACGAGCCGGTGTTTCGTCGAGGAAAATGGAGCAGAATCACCATTACGAATTAGCAGAGGAAAAAGAGCCCCGTGTAAACGCGGTACGAAACTGAACGATACGGGAACGGGATCCCTTTTCCCCCTAATTGACGGGCCGGGTCGTGCAAAGTGCTGCTCAAAGACTCGCAGTCGATTCTGTATGCACCAGCAGCGAGGGGTCGAAGTTGTTAACATGCGTCGAGACTCGAAAGAGAAACAGGAAAAAAGCACCGGCGAAAAGGAGTCGATAAAGGGAGCGGATACCGCTGAAAGGATTTACCAGTCGCTCCGCGTACATACTCGACTTCGGCGAAAGAACTCGCGAAACTTGAACACCCATTACCGAAAAGCTCTCGCATCTGAAAACTTTCGGTCGAGCAAACTGTCCCGAAAAAATTGTCGGTGAACGCGAGCAACGTGTCTTCGTATACTTATCGTTTTGAACGCGCGTAGTCGAGCAAATGGCAGTTGAAGTTCTTCGGCACTTGAGGTTTTAACAGCGAATTGTCTGATATGAAAGGTCGCTGATTCTGTTTAAAACCCTTATAATATATATATAATTCACCCTTGAGACGTTAAGGAACGTTTTTATATGACCGATATTTTTTATTGTTTCAGGCTCGACCAGCCGGTGACCAGCTCGACGTCCGGAATGGACAGCAAAAAGGTTCGAACGATACAGCTTTTTGAAATTATGGCCTTGAAACTTAATTTCACCTGGCTTTTTCTTTGATCGATCCAAGGATCGTAAGATACTTCTTTGATCTTTGATTCTCATTAATAACACCAAACGGTGCGTACACGAGTTAGGAGAAAAGCGTTAAGAATCCTATTAACCGCCGTTTCGAACAAACTGTCGGGCAAGATCAGGACAACCGGTAGAAGATGATGCAAGTTGAGAGCGTGTCTGAGGGAGTTGCATACTTTCGTTGAAGTTGGAGAAATCGATACTTGTCATAGGGGTTTATGGTAGTTGCAAAGGTTTCTTCCTTCTTCATGCTGTACGATACGATACTGAACTCCGTGGCAGAGTTAACGATGTCGTTTGAAGTTAACGCGATTAAATCGACGCGATAAGCGAGCCGAGTCTAATGCAGAAATCTCACTGAATTAACCGGCAACTTTAAACGTTTCCAGTTACATCGTTTGCTCCTCTAATTACCGTCTCGCGGTGCTCTTTGATAAACTGCTAGTCGCTGCGATTTAATCAGCTCAATTATTCGTGTCCGCACAGTTCCGCGAGTTCTAATGCAACGATCAGATTAATCTTCGGATAAGAAATGGTAGGTTCAAAGACCTTGGTCTTAGAGGAGTCGCGATATCGCGAACTTGTCAACTAATAATTTGGGCTCGTTAATGACTAAAACGAGATCGAATATACGGGCGATAGCGCCAACCCAGCCACTGAACACGGCAAGATCCTTCTACCACCGTAAATTCATCGTTATTTCATTTATTATTTTTCCATGTACTGTCGTTTATTGTCTTCCACGAAAGTGGTGAACGGTGAACCAAATATACCTATCTTCTTTCCGCCATTTGTTCTGGAAGCTTCGTTAAAATGGTGCGTGGCAGCTCGTTACGTTTCTTCACAGGATATTGCCAGCTCGAGTCGTAGAAAAGCAGTGACGGACGAACGCAAAACGCGGTAGCAATTCTGACCCGCCATAAACCGCTTCAAGCGTCGTTCTCTTCTCATTTACGCTAGGCAGCCGCGGCAAAAGAAAGTCACATCGAGTTACTTTCTTCCTTTTTTCGCGAAAGGAACTTCTCCGCCTCGATCCACTAGCGGTCGATGAAGTTTCAAACTCGCTTTTCGCTTCGAACCGCGTAGACGGACGATTCGTCAATCGTCAAAGCCAGGTAGAAATTTAGCCGAGTAATTTTTTGAATTGCCATCTCTTTAAACCTGCGATTCAACTCGGTCGAATTTCAGGCTTGTCGTCGACGCTGCTTCCGTGGAAGAAAGTTTCTCGGTCCGTTTGTTCGGCCTACGAATCGTTTGGAGTCGCGCGATCCTCAAGTTGCCGACGCGACAATCTCTCTCTCTTTCTTGGAAAAGAAGAATCAGCCTTGTTTACCCCGCGTTTGAGGCGCATCCCGGGAAACCACGAAGCGCGAAGACAACTGTTTGTTTTGCTTGCAGAAGCTCTGAATTTTCAAATCTGGGATGGGATGTACCGCTAGACAAAAGTTTGGAACTATTATGCTATCCGAGCACGTAGATGCATTTGAAAGAGAAGACACGACGAAGCAAATATTCTGCAACTAGCGAGAAAAAGACTATTTTAATGTTTTATCGCGGTTTATTATTTTCTTAGAATTCTCTTCTTACGAGAAACTAGATTTTGAAAGAAGAACTTAAAAAGAACATTCCAAAAATAATTGATTCTGGCTATCGACTATGATGAAACGTGTGTTGCTGCAATTCAGCGTATGTGTGTCGATACGAACTATGAGAGTAGTCGCATACCTTCGTGCGTGAACCATTCTAATCTCACGATGAATATTCATTCTCGTTTAGTCGGCGTATAACAGCCATAGGTCATATACAAGACGATTCGATGACTGTTATTGTCTCGTTATCACCGAATTATGGAAGCCGATCCATATGCCGAAATATGGAAGCGATAGGAATGGCAGGATTCGGAAGAAAGTTGCTTCGATAATGATCGCTTCCTCAATGGAAACATTCGCGAACATACGATGACGTTTCCGATTTCCTTCCTTTTTAACACAAATTAATTAAATTAATTCGTGTGCTCGTTGGAAACTCGACATTTATTTGCGTTATTATTAACATCAGGAGAAATTACGAGAACCAGGTTTTTTTCGAATAAAATTGGCACGTGTCGGTAGCAGCAGTTGTCAGCTGTAGCGCCAAACGTTCAGCAATTAAATCGACTTCCGGCAACTCGATCAGTAAAATTTTTCCAACGAAACCGGCTTTGTTGGTAAGTTGGTCGAGGAGATACGTTGTCGTTCCTTTGATCGAGCAAAACGATGAAAAAGCTTCCGTAAGGTTCAGCAACTAGGTAGACCGAAGAAGCTGGAAGAGAATGTTCGGGGGGAAACAATTATTTCTTGGAAAGCTGGTCCACGGCCTGGAAACATGGAAAACAATAAAAAGTGGAAAAAAGCGAAGAGAAGGGACGATCAGGTACGCGTCGAGTTCCGCCTTAACCTTAAGTTCGATGGCCAGTCCGGTTTTCCCATGAAAATCAAAAGGTGGGAACCCGTTGCTCGTTTGCTGACTATTGCACGTTCGCTTATCGTCCGTCGTATTTGGCACGATCCTATTTGAGTATTAATTAAATATAATTATTAAGTACTATCAATTATTGAGTATTATTTCTTCGTATCTTGGTTGCTTCTCCTTGTATTTGGTCCTGATCAGACTGTTCGATTTAAAATATTTATTCGATAGGTTGATGAACGTCTGTTACAACATTTATTCTCTGCTTCCTGTTTCTTGCTTAAATAATATTACGATTTCGCTTTATTTCCGACGAACGAGAGATTTTGCGGCTAGTTGATAAATTTTCCATAGGATGGACGGAATTTTCGCGCTAACTCGATCAGACAGGAAGCGGGAAAGCGGCTGCCGATCAGCTATCGAGAAATCTGTCGCTTAGGAAGCAACATGGCGCTGCACGACGTGCTGCCTTGCTTACTGACCGGCATAAACGAAGTTACTCTCTCAAAACTGACCGTTTCGATAGTTCTCCGCTTCTCCATCCACTGGTTTTAACAAATTTCATCGGTCAATTCATGACAGGAACGTTTCATCGAAACATTCCTGCCGCTTAGTCGATTTTTCGTTTCTCTGTGTATTACGCAAACTGTTTGTTTTCGAATATCTCGTGAGAAATCAAAGTTGTCAAAGTACAGGAGCTAAAATAGTCATAGTATATCGAAACGATAATAAAAGCCTCCTTTCGGTCAGGAAGATCAGACACGAAAATCGATTTCCGTGGAGAAATTTCGAGTAAAGGAGGTTTCGAAATATGACAGAACAATTGAATTTAGAGATTAACCGCTATCTCAGGCAGAATCGAACGAAAGGAGAGATTTGGGTACAAGTTACGTAAATATAAAAAACGAAGATCGGTCACTAACCGCTGTCCTGTTTCCCGATGACCTGCGGTGTGTGAAGCTTAATCGACAATGACGCGGTTCCAGTTTAGAAAGCAGTTCTACTTAGTCGACCAATTGCGATCTTGGCTAGATATTTTGTGACGCGGGAAACGAACGAAAACGAAAATGATAATCGTCTGCAATTATCCAAATTTCCGGTAGCTGGTGATTATGTAAATTAGATCGAAATTTATCACACGGCATTAGCATGATAAATATTTCTATTATCCGCGGTGGGCTTGCCGCGACACGGGTTAAATTGCCGTGTCAGCTGCTACATGCTTTATCGTCGTGTAATGCGCGCGTGATTTCTAATTTAGAAAAATTTTAGTGTCCGAAAGTTTCAATTTTGTTGATCTAAAACATCGTGGCGATTTTTCACTCGCTGTAGAATAAGACGTGTTTGGCACTGGTATTATCATCGTACTGCGTAGAAAGATCACTCTTAAGCTCGTGTCACGTACCGCTATTTGCATGGCAAACTCTTACTCTCAACAACTTGCTTTCAACTAAGCCAATACGGGTCGAATCGATCGAGAAAACCATAGATTTGGTCGAAAAAGCAACACGTACGTACGAGCAGACTGTAGAAGCAGCGTGGACTCGACAGAGAGACAAGTGGCATAAACGAAACCGAAATGATTTCAGGTTGTCCAGGCGGCGCCGCTCCCCGTACCTGTCCAGGTACGTAGCAAGAACGATGGCTCGGGGGTGGCCGCATCCGTGTCGGGGGTTCGCAGACGAAGCGGCTCCCAAGGTTTACGATCGCCCGCCGCGAAGAGGCCACTCTCCGCTCCCGTCGCCCTTCAGGGATGGCTACACAAACAGGGCTCCGAGGGGCTGATGCTTTGGAAGAAACGGTGGTTCGTCCTCTCCGAGTACTGCCTCTTTTATTACAAAGGTCAGACCACCCACGTTTTCCTCCCTCTGGAATTACGTGTCGCGTTCTTTCCACCGAAAAACCTTTCCCATCTTTTACCCTTTAGCCTTTTTCTTTCTCTTTCTTTTTCCCCTCGTTTTGTCTTTGGAACCAAGCAAGACACAATTCCCAACGCGATATGCGCGACTCGTAATTCTAGTGGTTTCATTGAGAATACCTGCTGCTTTTTCCCTTTTGTTCATGCTTTCTCTCTTTTCCAAGTTTTATTTAGTCGTAATAGTAAATATGAACGAGGAAAAATCTCTCTTTTCGGAAGCAGAGTGTCTACGTTCTTCGCGTTCAGTTACTCTCCATTGTAAATCTCCCGAACTATCTTTCGTTTGCTTCTGTCCATGGAGTTTCGACTAAATTTTAAAATTAAGCTATTCTTCTCCCAATTTTTAATCTCTTTTCTACGAACTTCAGTTCCAAAGTAGGAACATGGTAAATCTGCTATCTCCCGTTTATATGTGACGCGAGAAGTAGTACGAGCTAGTCACTAGTCGGACAGCACCAGGTAAACGCATAATGCAAGCAGATTCGCGTCCGGACGTGATATCTTCTTCCTCTTGTTAAACTTTATCTCGTTCTTTCTTTTCTTCGTTTCCAACATGACCGCGGATATACGCGCAATTAACGTTTCGCCGAGGGGATCCATATGAAATTAACAATTTTTCTTTCCCTTTGTGTGTCACGCGTAGGGGAGTTGGCACAGCTTCAACTTTCCAGCTTTCTCGTTGTTTTTCAACGTTGTTTTCGCTCGCTAAGCGTTCGCTCCACCAATTTCCGTTCATCCGATTGCTATTTCCTTTTCTCAATCTTACCTCTTTCCCTTCGGATTGTTTCCTCCGGAACGCTAATTGCACGAGTTCGCCAGTTTCGTATTTACTCTCGACGTTGTAACATATTTCCTATCCTCGCGAAATATAATTTTCGAGAGATCGGCAGATCGATGTGAGAATATTTTTCGGAGAACTGTGCCTTACGAAACGTGGACGATATTTGTAGTAGAATTTTGAAATTTATTTGACGTATCTGCGTATTGTCAAACTATGTCGTATCTAGATTCTTGTCAGCGATTAACGACAATTAAAATATTACTTTTATCTTTTTAAAAACACCGCAATTTTTCTTTAAAGTATAACCTAGAAAACATCGCGACAAAGAATTTTTATACGTTTCCTTCAATATACATCCTCTCATATACAAAAACTTGGTTCGAATCTGCGATCATTAACGTATCACAGCTCCGGGAACAGTTGAAACTTCATCAAAGTTTTACGTTGTATTTTTTTTCAGATCTTCCTGGATAGTAGAGATACATACATAAAATACAATAAAAAGTGGTAAAAAGGTTTTTACTCGATAGAATCTTTTTTCTCTTTTGAATAAAAAATATTTTTGAAAATTTTTGTTATATAAATTTCCAGATATGCAACGTAACCGTAGAATGTCGTTATTAGTCCACTTTACGAACCTACACTCTTCCATAATACGATACTTATCGATATTCTAAATGAATGAAGTTTGACTGGAAATTCCAGCGATTCTGTTCCGATATTGTTACACCAGAGCAGGATCAAAAATTTTACGACAAATCTCTGGTATCGGGTTAAATAAAAACGAAAATTTCATTGCACGCGGGAATATAGATCGAAGTTAGGTTCGATATTTAGTGCTAGTTTCTCTTTACTACCGTTCTGTCAATATTATTTCGTAATTCAAATTCGCGTCGCGCATAAGCTTCGCTCGTGAAAACTCAAATTCTCTGGTTCGTGTTTCAGCCGTAAATGATCGTAATTTTTCGTCGCGCGATTCCTTTCTTTCGTCGAATGAAATCAGCCCGGCATTCACGTTGCCCTGCACACCGTTCTTAATTAAGGCGATATTCTATGATGGACGCATAATGGAAACAATGCGCGTCTGGGTCATTATTCCACCGGTATAAATTAATTTACCATTGCGTTTTGCTTCACCTACATAGACGCGAACTCGTTTACTGCGGATTTAAATTCTTACACGCGGTTATCAGCGGTTCCTGGAATGGAAACTATTAGTCTCGTTCCCTGTTATTACCTTCATAGCCTGTCACCTTCGTTGACAACGTATCAGATATAAATAAAGGAGCTTTATTATGCTTCTTATCACGTCGCTTTCCTCCCGGCTAACTTATTTATTTATTTGTTAAAAGATCTCTTCTTTCTAGGCGCAAGACGATTCTATCGAATCGAAGCGACAAGCCTAAGAGTTTGAAATTAAGTTCCATACCAAGTTGTGTACGCTCGGACGAACCTCGCCTGTCGATTTAACGACGCGACAGCTACAATTTTCCTTGGAAAATAAATCGCACGGCACTCGACGATTACGGTTAACGATTCGCGTGCATTCTCGAAAATTCCTGCCTCGGACGATGGCCCTTTCCTCCTTTTCCAGACGTCCGTTATGATATTCGCGCCGAAATTTATAACACTTTTTATCTCGTTCCTTTTCCTCTGTCCGCGGTTCAGCGTGTGATTTATGTCGACACAGGCAGGAAGGGTGAGCGCAACCCCCGACTGGGCTAACGCGTGTCAATGGCGCGTTAGGGCTTTCGGATGCATTCGAATCGAACATTTCGATTTGTCAGCCTGTAAAATGATTTCCTGTCGCATTTGTCCATGTCATTGGACATTACCGAGCGCTTGCCACGATTTTTCTGATCGATGTCAGATTGAGAGCTTTTTCCTCATTCGATGGAAATCATAGTGCTTTTAACGTTTTTGGCTTTTTAACGATCGGTTTTCCTAGCCAATGACGATTTTAGACAAAGACTTACTCGCGTACGAAGTAGCTACCAATTTTGGAGCAAGTACGTAGTTAAATACAGATTTAGATAACAATGAAATATTGTAGCTTTGCATATGCTGCATCCGTACTCACATTCGTAATCTTTTCTGGAAGTCGAACGGATCTGGACGCAAATGCGAAAGTCGTCTCGCGATTCGTTTCTAGGAGGGTTGTTCGCGGCACTCGTGCGACCCTTTCGCCCTCGAATCTCCTTTCATAGAACGCGGCTACGAGGAACTCGGATGAATATTTCTCGTTAATAAACGAGAACGTCGTCGACCCCTTTGCCTCGACTTTTTCCTAGCTTTCGACGCAAATTTCTTTTCCCGCCTAGCCCCTAGACTGGTTTGGCGCGAAGCGAATCGAGCCAGACGGCATCAACTTCTTCGGATCGTTTAATCCCGACGTTACAGAGTACTTAGCTAAACTTTTAGAAGGTTTTGTGCGTCCATTCAACGATAAAATTTCATTTTTTGTTTCGTTCCGCTAGTAATTATTAAATAAGCGTGACAGACACTATCGCAAAACGATTGCAGAAGGAATCGAGAACAGAGCGATCGTGTTTTACGAAGGTATAGGCCTTCCGTGTATTATTCTATAAAAATATTATTCCTCTTACATCAAGAAATGCTGAAAATTACTGCTATTCGATAATTCACGGTTTTGCCTATTGAATATACGGTTTTCGAAATTTTGTTGACATTCGGAGAAGCTGGAAGACCGAATCGATGCTTATTCCTTATGGATTTCATTTGACTGCAAAATATGATGAAATCGAAGCGTACTATCTTCTCTCGAATCAAAACCCGTTTCATATTGAAAAACGATCTACTCTTTACCAACGACGATGGATTAGACATTGATAACGAACAAATTTCAGGTCCGGAAGAGGAAAAATTGTTGGGCTCGATATTGTTGCCGTCGTACAGAGTTACCGTGTGCAAGCCCGAGGATAAAGTTAATAGAAAGTTTGCGTTCAAAGCCGAACACGCGAATATGAGGACTTATCACTTTGCAGCGGACAGTCGCGAAAGCATGAATCAATGGGTGAACGCGTTAACCTTGGCGACTCTTCTTCAGGACCCAAGTCCGTGAGTATCTACTTTTTCCTCGTTTACAGCGATCTAACTTTATTCGCTTCGTATCGAAGGAGAGAGAAGAAAATACAGGATACAAAATGTAAAAGCATAAAGAAATATTGAAAATCTACGGTCGTTAATTTTCTCGTTGGAAATTTCAGAGAACGAACTCGTAAAAAGAGCAATAAAAGGAGAATCGAACGAACTATCGCTTCTGCCATGCAATAACTTTCATCGCGCGTAACCTTTTACCGGCCAATATAAACTACCACTTCAGTATTCCAAACAATTTCAAACGATTGCAAATTTTCGAGCTGGCGCGTTATTTCGCGTCGCATGCTCGGCCGATAGGTTTGATACGTTGCATTGGCTCGATGGCTGGTGCCGACGTTAGTCGCAAATAATACCATTGAATTCGATCGGAATTTGATTAATCGAGAAAGGAGTTGCGTTTTACAGCAGGAAGCATCATCGATAGACTTGTTGTTTCATGTAAAATCATTTGTTTCGCATTGCCATCGTTTCCTTACGGCCTCGTTTATTTCTTATTCCGCGTATTCCGCATCTTCCGGTACAGCGAATCCTCGAAGTTGTATCTACCGCGGTGAACGATCGCCACTTTTATTCGCAATGTTTTCCTCGCGGTTTTCGTATTTATCGTTAGAGAACAAAAGGATTCCCGAACCTAATAATGGCAAATTTGGTTTCCAGCAAAATCTGCTCGTCGTTTTCAACACACCTTACAACTTGTTCGCTAATCGATGTCAACAATCGTGTTACGTAATATCTTGAGTTGCGTAACTAATTTACGCAGACACGTACGAAAAGCCTAGCCCGATCATTCACCGCCGCGATTATGAAACATCTCTGCGTTTATTCCGTTATTTGCTCAGCAAACACGCGTCCCCGAACAAAATAACGAAACAAATTCTCCCGAATAGCATAATTCCAAAGAAAAATTTCTTCGACTGTAAGAATGCAACTCGTAATCGAGCCGTTCGTTGTGCAATTAAAGAACACGAACGAAGATAAATAATCGAACACATTGTCAAGGAGAAATTCGCTTTGTTTCTACCGAACCAGAGATTCCAACGAGCTGGCCGTATTCATAGAACTATTCGAAAGTATCGCGAACACTCAGACGCAACTTCTCGTTTCGATCGCGGCGTAACTCGTCCGTTCGTTTGCTTTTTCAAAGTTGGTCGCGAATAAACAGCGGAGAATTTGTCGTTGCTCGGCTAAAAAAACTACAGGACGGTCGTGTTTCGTTTGCCGGCCGAGTACTAGGAATTTTCTGACGGACTGCGAATACCGATGCAGGTTTCTGACGATAACGCTGGATTTCCGCGTTTTCAGACTCAACGACTCGACAAGCGTGACGAAACTCTGCTCGAAATTAGGATCCACCGATCTTTGTTTGCACGCTGGTCTTTCGAATTAAACGTTTATCCGCGCATCACTTCGCGTCGCTCGCTTGTCGCGAGATTACGCGCGCTTCGTTGCTCAAACGTTTTCATCTACTGTACGGTCGAGTTGAAACGCTTTGATTCGCCGTTCCTCGAGCCAATTGAATTCTCTTTTGCGATTAGTTTTGTGAAATTATTGAAATGGCTTATTGTTGGTCGATTCGTGGATGCAATGGTCCCATTGACCAATTTAGAAGGAACTATGTCGTCTCGAGGCAAACGATTCAAGCACAACTGCGCGATATTCGGAACGATAATCGAACGAATGAAATATGCTTCAGCGGGGCCGGCGAAGCAGCGGTGGTAATCGAGATAGCAGGCCAGCCGGACGGGGAGCGGAGCGCACGGCCGAGCGTCTCCTCGATTTCCTCGATTCTGAATCAGAGTGCGGACGATAGCGACTCTGGATTTCACGGTTTCCAATCGCGGGACGATCCGAGCCACGCTTCCAACAACAACTCCAGCCCGAACAGCGTGAACACGGCCTCTTTCCCCAATCTCAGTGGCAGCAACAGCAACACCAACAGCAACACCAACAACGGAAACAACAACAGCAATAACAATAATAACACCATCACCAACACCGGTAACAACAACGCGAACGAAGTTCAGCCATTGGTAAACGGCTGGATTCAACAGCAAACTCCGTACGGTCAACCTAGCACGTCGCAGCACCAACATCAGCAACAGCAACAGTACGGTCAGCTGATACCCTCTTCTCAGCAACTGCAACAGATTCACTCCCACCAGCATCAAGCGTTGCTTCATCAGCATTTGTCTCATCAGAGTACCAATCAAACTCATCAGCTCCATCATAACAAGCACGTCGTGCAGCAGCCGCAATCCCAGTCGCACTTGACAGCCAGCAACGTACAAACTGTGCAGCCCATGGCCCGAAAATTCGGTCAACCGATCTACGCGAACGCCCCGCCCAAACCTAGAAGACTGACCGACGGATCGACCGAGTACTCGACTCCGTCGCCGGATCCGGACTACCGGAAATCACCGGTATCGCCGGACGTTACGGTGACCAGCAAGAGCCCGATGTCGGACTATGACAGAGGCAGCATGATCTACGGGACGAGGATGAATCAACCGTCGCAGCAGAGCCTCAGAACGGATAAATCGGGCTTGAATTACGGGTACGGACAGGTGCAAACGGAAAGGCGCACGCCCGACACGTACGGTCGTAGCGCGGCTAAACCGAGATCCGCCAGAGGGAACGGTGACTACGAGGAAGTTTATGGGGCTCCTCAACTATATCAGAGGCCAGCTGGACCTGTTGGCTATACCAAAGGATCCTCGCCAGCACCTATTCCGATTCCGCTGTACGCGCAACAACATCAGCAGTATCAGCAGCAGATTCATTCTCCTGGCACGCCCTCCAATAGTAAGTATATATCTTCGTTTGAAATATAGTATCCGATAGACGAGACTAAAGTCGACCTGGTTTGACAAATGTAAGTGGAATTAATAATATAAATTGTACGAATCGATCCTATCCAATTAGAGACAATTAGAGTCGTAGATGCACATTTTTTTCCTTTTACGTAACATCGCCAAATGTTGGGACATTAGCACGTTCTTGTTGGCAGAGAACTTTCTAAACTCTCAAAGTTAACTAGCACAACGGTAATTAACGCGGGAGAAACGCGTGGAAAATTGGACTATAAATCGCTTTGTCCGCGATTGCTCTTTATCCTTATGACACATATGTATGTAAGAGGATCGTCGATCCAATTTGATTCAGTGCCAATAATGAGGCAACCGAGGACGCAGCCACCACCGCGACCGCATAGCGCGGACTTCTTGGAGTACGAAGCTACCAGGAAGCCTCATCAGCAGATGCCACCGCAGTGCGAAGAATCGCTGAATCAACAGAGGCGTCCACAAAGGCCTAAATCGAGTTTAGACATAGTCACTCCGTCGGACGCTACCAACGACGGTTATTTCTATTCCGAGGAAAGGTAACCGATGATTTATTCCATTACACGTAGGTTGAGCCAAGTAAGCAAGGCAAAATTGTACGGAGGAACGGCCTTGAACCGTTAAATTCTACGAAGTCTCGTTTCGGTCGTATTCGTTTAATTATGAGACGTTCGAATCGAAGAACAAGACGTTACGTTCACAAGGCATTCCGATATTTCAAAGATGTCGCTTATGATACGTTCGTTACAGATACGCGGCACAGATGCGGCAGTCCTCGGTTTATCTCCATCAAACGCCTCAGCATCATCAGCAACAAAGGAACCAATCGCTTTCCCGAGCAACAATGCCGTCGAAAGCATCGGGAATCCGCGACAGAAGCGACGAGAGTAGAATAGCAACGCTGCCGGATGTTTCCTGCTCTGGCCTGAGGCGGACGCAACGCGAGCACGTTCATCAGCAACACGTGATACCTCACCAATCCCTTCAAAGGCACACCGAGTGAGTCACTGCTCGTCGATCTCTCTTCCAGCTTTCTACCGCCTTGACAAATGCTCCTCCATGTTTCTTTTTAGTACGATTCTCGCAGTATCATTATCAAAGATGTTTCATCTATGATCTAGATGTTTGATTTATGATCGGAAACAGCCATTTGGAATTTCGCAAATTTCATTTTCTGTCTACGTTTATTTATCTTTCGATCTAGTATTGTTAAAAGTAAAGTACCAGTACCGATACTGTTTGCATTTCAACATGGTCCTTGCAACAATGGTGTCGCATATCGAAATATCTTCTATACGCTATTTACTTTTCTGATCTGGATGAGTATACCGTTGTTTTACGACACGCATGAATTTCCATTTTTTTTCTTAGTTTAATGATTCGCTGTATCGATAAAAACCTTTTTCACGAATAGATGATACGTTTTTAATTAAGCTCGTACGAAAAACATATATTCTATTATACGTATGTACAATCGACGTACAAAAATAATGTTATTTCTTGTCTAAAAGCGTCTCCTACGCTACACAAAATTTCCCGAACCAAAGGCGTCGTTCGATATCCGTGGGTCGATGAAAATCAGAACCTGCTGATTCGAAAAAACGACGCGCGACTAGACGTATAAAACGTTCGAATCTTGTTGGCTGATCTAGGGTGAACAGCAACGAGGCGAAACTGAGGCGATCGTTGCGAGAGAAGAGCTACGAGTCGAGTAACCGAGAAATGTTGAGTCACATGGCCGAGGACGGAACGGTGCCGCGAAGAATTCCACGAGAGTACGAGTCGTCGATGTCGGCGGGGTGGGGCGGCAGATCGACGAGTCACACGGCCCAGGGGACTACTCACGTGGGCCAACCGTGTCACGCTCCTCACGCCGCTGCCAGACGATGGAACGAACAGCAACAGTTCTGCAGATCGGCGTCCGCGCGTCTCCCGAGGACCAGGCATCCGGCCGCCTTGGATCCCGACGACGACGACTACGACTACGGAGAACGATCTTCCGAGCAGGATTCGCGTGATGGTGAACGAAAGATACAGCAGGTTGGTTCTCTCGGACTTTCCTCCTTTTATCCAAACGATCATTGTGTTTTTCATGTTTTACGAAGTGCAGCGTAGCGTTCGCAATTTATTAAAGTCGAAAGTGGAAAGTTGTCAGTTTGGTTTTCGATAAGTCACGGTTAGTTCGAAAATTACTTCTTCGTCGGAGCAAAGTATAAAATGTGAGACTGACGATGGATCTGAGATTGAAGTTAAAAATACGATTGAAACGCGCGTGTTTTGTAATTACGTGCAACGCGCGTTTACTCTGCAGAGGAACGTAGAGAAGAAAAGTGCTCACGTTTAGTTTTCAGCGTGTTCGAGTTGTGATACCGCTTACCATATAACCTTGGGCGATAGAAAGTAACGGAGTGGAAGTTGAAAACACCGAGTTATTGCTACGCTTTGTAGTATCCCCATTCGCTTCATTCAGTGGCATACAAAATTAATTGAAACTTCGAAATATTTACAAATGCCAGTGAGAAGTCGGCAAAATAGCTTTGTTATACCTAAATATCTGCAAATTCGTAATATCGATTCGAGAAAACGATATCGATGAATCAGTCTTGCAATAATCTATAGCAACAATCACTTGCTGCAGCTACATTCTCCGACGCATCGAAGCAACGTTTTTGTGAATCGCGTAGTAAACTACCGCCGAGATTCCAAAGAATGACCGGATGTTTGAGGAACGCTTTAGAAATTCCCAAAGGCGCTTGTATAGAGATGACTCAAATCGTTGGCTCGTTTTCCTCGGTGTGATCGTAAACCGCGTACGGTCGATTGTTTGACGGACGGAATAATTCGTAGGCCGCACAGGCACGAAAAGATGATTCATACGAAGGTGCAACCTGTACGCCGAGTACCTGCATTTATGTCACGCCGCGTTTCGTGATTCTGCTTTCACTGCGATCCGTTCGATCTTCGTCATCGTTGCGAGCAGAGCTGTTAGCGCGGTTCCTCGATCGTCAGACGTTCCTCGCTGCAAACTGATTTCCTCGTGCCCCTATTTTGTGCGTCCATCTCGAATCACTTTTATTTCTTCTTCGATCAGTCTTCCAGACTGTTACTCGGCTTTTTTTGTCGTTTCCTTTTGATCGACCGTGTGACTTGTCGATACGTTTGACTTTTATCAACGTACCATGCTTTTAGCACGTTACGCGATCGACGGTCGTACGAGACGAGTTTCAGACGTTTCAAGAGTTTAGAATGCATCGGTGTACAGTTGAAAAAGTTATTTTTACAAGTGAGAAATTCAAATGGCACTCCTGACATTTAGAGTTGTCTCGGGAAAACCTGAAAGATCAATATTGTAAATATACGGATACGTTTTAAAAGAAAGATTTTTAAAATATTCGAACGACTAATATAGGCGAAGAAGTCCGGTGGAGTGGATAAAAATGACGTTTTATTTCAGACCAAAGGATTACGATATTTACGATAAGCTTCGTTGTATACGAGATAATGGAATTATATCGCATCGAGACGAAGATATTTTTGAGTTTGCTTTGTTTTGAGTTTACCGTTCGATGCCTAGACGGAACGATCTAGTATCGTATAGTTAACGATATCATTGACATTTTCTAAAAAAGAAAATGTCATCGTGTTTAATGCTGCGTAAGAGGACGGGTTCGTAAGACGCTTTTCCACAAGATGCATGTGATTGCAGCGCGAGGAGTCAATGAAGCGACTGCTGGAATGGAAGCAGCGAATGCTGCAATCGCCGTTAACCCGGAAGCCATCGGCCTCGGTAAACAGAGGACGGGCGCAGAACGAGCTGTCGAACTATTACAAGCAGCAGGCGCTGCTCGAGCTCGCTGCTCACGAGGCCTCTGTCGCAGAGGGTCGTCACTCACGGCGAAGAGAGGACGGTCATCGGCCACATGTCCGCAGCAAGAGCAGCGACGGCCGCCGGACTGTCGCCAACGTTTCGCGATACAACAGCTACTCCAGCGACGACGAAGGTAGGGACACTTCGCCTGAACTTGTTATCTGACTTGTGGCTTCTCCGACACGGGCCGTTCCTGGGAACATTTTCCTTTCAGTACACGAATAAGCTTCTTTAGAACGTTCGATTTTATTTTGTACGTTGACTTTGTACAAATTACTTTGGGACCAAATTTTACGATTAACCAGAAAAATTGTTCGGCCTGTTTCATTATCAAAATTAGGTCGCGGCGTGCCTGTTGAAAGATCGTTTTAACGCTTAGTTCGCCAATTGTATCGTAAAAAAATATATCGAGTTAAGAATTTTTTGACGCTTTATACAAAATTTTGCATAAATATGTCCCCAAGAACGTGCCGCGTCTACTGACTGAAAAAATTCTAAGTAGATAGTTGGAATTTACCAAGATAGCAAACTCTAACCTGTATAACCGCCCTAACACGGTTGACGCACTTACGCGTGTGTTGTGCGAAATAAACCTTAAAACGAATAAAATGCTTCTGTATTGTGTTGCACGAGTCGATAGTATCGTGTTAGAGATACGTTAGCGAAGAACGAGCGGAGACGCTGATTGCGCATGAAACCAACGATTTATACTTTTTCTACGTACCAGTTTTCGAATAAAGTGCCTTGAATCAATTTGAGAGTCGAATTAATCTGTGTGTATCACGAATCCTGTTACACTTTCATTAAAATTACTTCAATCATCTTCTTGAAACTAACACAAGTACGAACGCACGAACGAATCGAAATAAAACGAGAAAAAGAGGCGCATATGTTTTGGCGACATTTCGCGATCGAGACCGAGCGGACATTGCTACTACAACGTTCGGAATTTCCTCGTCTGTGCTCTCTTATCTTTCTCTAGCTGTTCTTCTCTCTATCGCCAAGTTGCCCCTCGTCAAGAGGCAGATCAAATTTGTAGATAGCAAGAAACTTTAAGAAAGGTGAAAGGAAACCGAAAAATAAACGTAAAAAAGATAGAAAAAAAAGGCCTAAGAAAAGAGCGGAATCTGCAAACATTTTCTCCGTGGGGCTCCTTCTCTTTGCTGCTGTTGGGTCTGGGCTGACTGGTGAATGGGAACGATTAACACCTTTGGAATTTAAGTAGCGAAACCGTCCGTTACGACTTAACGCTCGTACTACAGTCGTACTACTTTGCAAAATGTGGGTCAGCATGGCATGTCGAGGATTATATCACTAACACTATCGTAGAGGCGTTCGATTGTGGTCGCCGTCTAACTTCCAGCTCGTAATACGTGTTTTTGTCCTCGAGCGATCGAGAACACGTCGGATCGGTTTATGGATCGTTGCGAGATTGGTTTATTTTCTTCTAATGCGTAGAATCAATGATGCGAATACTCTTGCCTACAGCTACAATGCCTAATGTTACTTTTCTCGATATTTAACACAAGGATCCTGAATCCCTGTTAAATTCCGAACGATTCTCGTAACGATCAAGACCGATTCCAGCTTGCTACTTCAGCTTGAATTGTATCGACAGGGTTGGGTTGTCATTAATCACACTCGTGAGTAACGAACGTCCTCGTGTGTTTGTTTTGTAACGGACGAATCAGAGCTGGGAGATGTCCGGAGGAAGCGCACGCGTAGACCCTCGCATGCAGGAAGGAGCCCCCGCCAGCACGGAGACAATCGTACGTCGGGAAATCCGCTTCACGATGCCATCCCCGGAAGTGGCCGCCAGAGTCAGAACGCTATTCGAGTCTCGAACGACCGACAACCGAGCCCCACCGCTACCGTTCTACCTAATCTGGGCGGGATACCCCCGGATGCCGGGTACGAGGAGGTCAGCTTCCCTCCTATACCGAGAACCGAACGTTCTCCGGAGTATCTCTCCTCCGGGCAGACGTCTACTACGAGAACCGATCGACAAGACCACGATACCTCTTCCATCGACGAAGACAAGCTCAAGAAGAAACCGTCCGGGATCCTCAAGACTTCTACGGTTTACGGTGTCGAGCAAGCCGGCAAGAGTTCGAATTGCTCAACCGGATACGCGACGGACACCTGGCCTGCTCAGAAAACGGTTCAGTGGACCACCAAGAAGGAACCCGACGATTGGGATTCCAATATCGATGAGAGCAAGGTCATCAAAGAATTTTCTTATCAGTACATCAAGGAAGAGCTGGAGTCGAAGAAGGAGGACAGGTCTGCGGCTAAACCGGAAACCATGAATCTGGTGCAGTGTAGGATACGATCGTTCGAGCTAAACATGGATGGCTCGAGTCCGGTGAAGGAGGTATTCGCCATGCAGGAGCCACTGAAAGTGTCGTCCCCTCTTCAAGCGACGGAAGCCCACGTCTCTAAGCTGGACTGTTCGAAAAAGACGTCGTCGATAATCCGCAACTTCGCCCTAGGTGATTCGGATTCTCAAGATTGCAAGTACAAAAACGTCAAAGACGGCCATACCAAACAAGCGTCCACGGATAGCAACAAATCCGTGAAGGATCTGCTGGCGGATTTCGAGAGGAAGTCTCGACAGGTTCAAAGACAGGAATACGGTAGGCACCAGGAAGTGAAACACCGTGGAGTGTTTAGCGACTCGGAGGCTTTGCTGTACGATACGGGCAGCGATCTGGATCAGCGCGAGAAAAACGAGGACGCGCAGGACGAGAGGACCCTACAGATCGATCAAGTTGTACCTGAGCCTATCAACGACCATAGAATGTACACCGACACGACGAAGAAGAAGGGGAACGTCTCCTTTAGACGCAAGAAAAGATCATCCTCGAAGGAGAGCGAGAGCGATCAAACTATACCTACGGAGGATCTAGACATCCTATCGAATCCCAGTTGCGCTAGGTTAAGCGTCACGGAATCTCTGCTGACTCACGGCGATCGTTTCTCCGGAGAAAGCGGTACCACGAGTCCCACCGTGAAACAAGAGGATATCAGTCCCGAAGAACACTATCTGCCCATGACTCCTAGGAAAGCTATATTGGATCCGAACGACGACAGGCCGAATCCAAAGATGATGGAGAGCCTGTTTGCCAATTTGGACCACGAGGAAAGTTCGTACGTGGAGATGGCGCAGAACGGTATGACCCATTCCCTTTTGGCGCCCACCGACGATAGTAGGAAACACGATTCCGGCGATTATTCTACCTTGGACACGCCTCACTACGAGTTTGTTTGTGTGTCTGACAACAAAATGGAGCCAGTGTACATGGAGGTGAGTCAGTTGTCGGGAAAGGAGGAAGAAGGCGGTGGAAAGGTGTCCCTTTCAAAGAGAAACGACGATTCGACATATTCGAGGACGACCGATCTCCCCGATATTTTAACAGCCCTCAAGTCCGATAGTTCGGACGCCGATGACGAATCCTCGAAGGATCTCGATTCGATCGACGCTCCACGGCATCCAAGGTTCAGTCTGTCGGACACTTTCAGACCCGCCTCCTATTATTTAGGCGCTAGTCGAACCATGATCGCGGAACTGCACGATTCTTCGGACAGTGAGCTGGTATCACCTCCGCCTATTCCAACCTCGCCGCCTCCGTTGGACGATTTGGACTCTTTGGACATGCAAGAATCATTAGAAATCAAAAAGGTGTCTCCGCAAGTGGCGGTGACGAAGGATAACACCTCGGGCAGAGACTCTCCGAAGTCGTGGAACAAACCGATGGGTCAGATCGAGACCCATAGGCCTCCGTCGAGATTTTCTGACGCTACCATCAGCTCCACTTTTAGAGACAGTAGAATATCTTTGGAGAGCGCGTCCGGAAGCGACTCGGTGGAATTGAGAATGCCCGAGGAGGAAGCGAGACACAGACAATTGAAAACCAGACCAGTCAGCGAAGTGTGCGAAGTTCTCGACAGCTTAGACGAATTGGAGTCCCTCGGAAGCCGCTTCGACGGAGCTAGTATCGACTTGGATCAGTATCTGGAGGAATTGCAGGCTCGCGACGCCTTCAACGTCGACTTGTATGCGAAAGATCTCAGTTACAATAGCATTTACGGATTCAACGAGAACATGATGGTAGTGGACAAGCTGCAGAAGACCACCTGCCGCGATCTGTCGAGGCAACCGAACTTGGGCTTCGATAATCTTGACCAATCTCTGAGGTACGGCGCGGCGAACAAAATGGGATCGGCGAGTAGCTTGCCTTCGATGAGAGTTTGCGACGCTCCTCCTTCTCATCAGCACTCGCAGTCTTTCACCGGGGATGCTCATTACGAAAATATTTCGAGCTTTTCTCCACTGAGGAATTCACCGGCGATTCGATCGGACAATCAATCGCGAGACAATTCGCACGGTCTTCAGAGAGGATCCCAAAATAACCTGCTTACGGCTTCTCATAGCAGAGACTCTAGTTACTCTCTGGCCTCTGGAGCCGCTTCGATCTCGACCTCTATGGCTTGTCAGAGACCTGCCAGCGCCCAGTCCTCCATGCACTCCCCTACGGGTTCGATGTCCTTGGGAAACCACGGGAATAGTTTGGTCGGCAACATGCTGCAAAACGCGAGTCCCTACTCCGATCTACGGTTTCAAAGTCATTCGAGGACGGCCAGTCAGGATTCCGCTAGATACTCCATGATATCGAACCACAGGTCGTCGTCCAGTCAAGATTCCAGTCACTATCAAACTTCGACGTCTACGGTTAAGGCAAATCCCGCGCCTCAATCGTATATGCCAGGTGAGCCACATCTACAGAGCGAGCAGTCAGGCGCTCCTTACTACTATTCCGATCTCCAAGGTAGCGTAAACGCCGTAGACACCGCCGAGTCGATGAAGCCGATCGGTCATTCTTCCAGATTGCCTCAACTAAACAATCAAAGAGACGACGCTTCCGCGTTAAACAAGAGGAACGATATAGGACGTATCGTGAATCCGATTTCCAGGCAAATGCCCAGACAGATTCAAGTGGATGACATAGACGAGGCTAGGCGAATAGCGGCCGAACTCAGGAAAACGACTTGTCAACTGTTGGGCGACAGCAAAGTCGATCTCGTGGACAAGAAGAACTTTTACGAAGCCGATACTCTGAGGAGGGTAAAATCTACCGATCCTCTGCCTGATATCTCGTCGGCAGAGATTAGCACGAGGAATCTGTATCCGCATGGCCTTCGCGATAAGTCGAACAGTCAGTCGAACAGCCGAGACACCTTCGAGTTGGCGCTTGGAACGCAGACGTCCCATCGAAGGTCTAGGTCTTTGGAGGGCCTTTTGGACGACGTCGGGCTTCAGAATCTGGTGGAACAGAGGAACAGAAACAACCGAGTAGCAACGGTTCCGCCCACTCAGGTTGAGGAAGAAGCGCCGCAGGACATGGGTGGCATCGGTAGCGGTTCTACGTCGAACAGCTTCAACGTCGATGACCCCTGGGAGCAGGACTCCTTGTGGAGAGAAAGTCTCCGGCGAGTGAGTCTAAGAAATGCCAGGTCCCTGGACAATTTGGGCAGTCCACCAAGACCGACCATATCTAGCTCGGACTCGAAGGGACGGAACAAGATCACTCGTGGCGCCACCTACGTGAACGACAGCGTGATCTTGCGACGAGAGAATTGCACGGAGGATTCTTCGGACAGGCCACGCGTGAAACGTCGAGCCAGCAAGGAACAGGAGAGGGACGAGATGGTCGACGATCTGACGTACGAGAGTCTGTCGATGGAGCGGATTCACGCGAGCGGCTACGTGTGGGACGCGCAAAACGAGGCTTACCGGAAAGCCACCGCCGAGGATATGGATCATTTTTTAGAGGAAGGCAACCTTCCCCCGGTTCGCTCGATCTCGGAGACAACGCGGCAGATGTCCGGGCCTGCGGCGACGTCCGCGGCGTTCGAGCTCGATCGAGAGAAGCTACGGCAATGGGACCTGCTGTCGAGCGCCTGCTTGCTCCAGGAACAGCAGCGCAGCTCAATGGCGGACTCGGGGCGAGGGTTGCCAATTGCGGAACGACCTGGAGACGTTCTCGATGTGTCGAGGAACGGTGTACCGGTGCTGAACAACGGCGCCGGCACCGGGCCGATCACGAGCACGACAGCTGCGGCCAATCGCGATCGGGACGTCGTTTTGGAGGTGCTCGAGAAGGGTGTACAGCAGAGTACCTCGACGACGACGACGACGACGACAACGACAACGACAACGACGACGACGACGACAACGGCGGCGGCGGAATATCTCGGGCTGAGCAACAGGCAGGAATTGAACCAGGAGACTAAGGAAGCTTGTAACAGGGCTGCAGGTGAGTGGCTCCTCAAGACACCCGGTGGTGTGTTCAGGAAGTGACTGACTGGCCGTGTTCCAAAGCCTCGTCCGGCTCTCGTGCGGATTCGACCGGCCGAAGTTCTTCTCGTTCTGCTATCTCGTCGATCGGTCGAAATGCTCGATGGATTTGTCCATTACCAAATGTACCTGCGTTTTACGGTGGACTGTATAGCGTTCGTTGCCACGCTAAATTTTCCTATTCTTTTGGAACCTGAACCAAGTGCCGCGCTGGACGAATACGTTTCTATTTCGCGACGTTCGATCGCGCCAACGATAAGATCGTTTCAGTGACGCTCATCGAATTTTACCTGCCTTGAAAAGAATGTAAAGCGATTTTGATCGTATCGCGATTATTGTCGTATCGTAATTGTAAAATAAGGGATGAAATACTTGTATTTGTTTTTGTATACCACACTGTTCGATAATTAGTTCCAATGAAATTTGTATATGAAAATGGTTCGAAAGGAAGAGGTATAGCGGCCGTAGTTAAACGATCTCTACAAATTAAATATATTTCCAGACCGGCAAACATGCAAACGAACGAAACCGATCCTACTCGTTCGGTCCAACGACCGATTCAAATTTCAAAAGAATATCACTTTTGTATTATTTACGATTAGTTGCCAAACAAGACCGCGTTCCAACTTGCATCCCACTGATGTTCACGCTGTTCTCGAAAACAAATTACACGTTGTATCGCTTGTTCGGTCGAAGTAAGGAAAAGATCACGTTGATTTGATTTGCAGATACAAACTTGGCCGATGATCGTGCGACGATTGACGTTCAAAGTAGTGCGAGTTGGAACACGGCCTGACAGATGAGTGTGCGTGAACTGATACGTGTGTGAGTGCCTTTTGCTAGCAGTCATTGTACGTCAAGGCAGCAATTAGAATCCTGAGATTACTCGAATCGTTCGATCGCTTTCTTTCTCGTCGCGGTAAAAGTAGTAATTCCCCATAGAGAGATAATTGCGAACGAACGAAATGGATTTTACCTTTGATTCTAAAGCGCTTTAACGCAAGACTCTGCTAATCTGTTGTGCGTCTTCTCGAATAGAAAGTCATGCGCTGTTTATCGCGTAAAAAAAAAGTTTCGTGGCAAGAAAAGTATCGAACGAACGATCGATCGACAGCTTGATGTGACTTTTTATCAGTAGGCGAAAGAATCAGAAGGAATATATATCAGGGTACGAACTAAGAGAATAAGATTTTAACGGCGATGTACGATAAATATGTTATGAGTCGATAGTCGTTATCGATTACGGTATCATAATCGCAGGGATCGTGTCCACAGATATTTTTACTAACGTTAAGTTTCACTGATGTGTATGTATATACGCGTTGAATACTCGATTTTGTTCATCTTCCTTTTCAATACGTAGTATTAATAACAGTTTTAGCATGTAAGCGTGACTGAAAAGGGATAGAGTTCAAGTTTCTTCTTCGTCGTTACTTCGTTTTAATGTATTTTATATATTTATCTCTGTGATGTCGAATCACTGCAGTAAATGTCTTTTTTTTCCCACAAAATTTGTCGTAAATCGAGTCTTTGATAAATTTAAATTTAAAGAATTAAATATATCCGAACGTCGTATTCGACCACGTTGGAAATATTATGTAAAGAAAAGTCGAAACAAACTTTTTCTCGTCGGTAATGAACCGAGATATTACAGCTCTAACAATGTGAATAAAAACCGAAAAATAGAAATTATACGGAGGCAATGATTTTATCGGCATCATCCATTGAAATTGTTGCAGCTTTATATAAACGGAGTGACGCAGCATCCCGGAATTCCCGTGAGTAATTTTCTTTAGAATTTAAGGCGAATCTCACCGTTTAACGAACTTCCTAGAAAGTTCGACGATTGAAATTATTCCGCGCGGAAATTTACAAACTACGTGTCTCGATTCCATCCTATCTCTATTACGAAGAAAAGGCGAAATTTTCGGTAAATCGAACGAAAGGATTAAAACGAAGTTATCGAGTCGTTCGAAAATCTGATCAAAACCAATTCTACGCTCGAATTGAAACAATACTTAAACAGTTTCAGTATCTTAATCCGAATTTTAAGGTTCTAATAGTACTATATTCCGTCGTACGCGTCTGTCATTTGGTACAAAATACGCGCGTGTGTATATAGAACGCGTCTATAAGTCATGGAAACACACGAGAGAAAGCGAAGGAGGAGAAATAAGAAAGAGAAACGAGCGAACGAAATAACCGTAAAATATCCGAGACCATGAAAGGGTCCAGCGATCCGTGTCGAAGATTTAAATCAGACAGAACGGAACGCACACGAAGGCGTGAGCTTACCAAGTCGCGCAAGAAGTTTGGATAACGGTCGGTAGAAGCTGGAGGAGAGGTCGAACGGTTGCCTTGGTATTCGGCGAGTTCTTAATAAGTACGTTCACCTTCGGTGGCTGGGTGAACACCCAAAACACGATGGTTTAAAGCGGCGAACCGGCTGCATTCTGGGCACCGGAGAAAAAGAAGAAAGAAGAGTCGCTCCTCGACTCGGTTGTTCGCCGCTATCGAAACGGGTTCAAGCGTGCTCCGGGCAAGCGAAGGTCGCGAGGAAAGGGGCAACAAATGGAAAGGATACCTATAGCGTCAGAGTCAGAGACCGCTTCTGTTTCGACTGCCGGATAATCCGTGCGGATTCGATCGAATCCGCCGCTCTCAACGAGAAATAATTGCGCTGGGCTGGAGGGTTCGCCTGGTGGGTATCACGCCGGCTAGAAATCATCGAAAAGCACGACCACCCGCGAACGTTGAACGGTGACTGATTTCGCGCGTTTGCTGCGCCGATAGCGACGACGCTGATGTAAAGCGTTCATTTCGTGCACGTGACAATGGTATTGTATCGTGCGCGATGCCGCATTGTTGATTAAAGAGGTTAAATCGTACGGAATTTTAGGTTACTCGCGCGTTAAACAGCGGTTGGTTGTAGTTTTTCTCCAAGTTTTCTAGTTCGTTTATGCATGGCAAAACGATGCATTCGAATCGTCCTATTTGCATCGGCAATTCGGACAAACTGAAGAGAAGTTACCTCGGACGTATAAAGTTCGAACTTATAATAAACTCTATGTTTCTTACGTAAAAAGCGATATACACATATATATATATACATTATCTTCTTTGTCCATCGTAATGTTTTTACGTATAAAGTAATTTGAAGGAAAACGAGTATGTTATTTCTTCTGACAAAGGAGTCGATAGGAAATCTCATTTTATTATACCGCCCGAGAACACCTATATCGTTATTTTCCTACCTTTCCTATACTACGAGTGCCAATGTTGTACGTCCAATGCACGAACCTGATAAGCTGGCTCGATAGAGATAAAAATGGAAAGCTTCGTACGAAAGTGTAATTACTTCGTAGCTTTTATAAATATATTTTTTACACTACCGATTAACCGTTGGAAATATATGCCACAACATATCTGTCCTTAGCGAGAGAATCAGTGGCAAATTAGGCCATTTTCGTGCAGGTTGTTCCCGTTCCGAAGGTTTTCACTTCTATTTCACGCGGCGCAAAGTCATATCCGTTTCAGAGTGTTGAACAGGCGATAACAAGGACAGATTACTCGACGATATCGTAATCGTTGGACGACCGGTCGGCTCGGGAGACCTTTCCGAATCGCGTTTACAATCTCTGCGCAACGGAGCTGACATTTCGCAGGCATCGGCAGAGATGACCGCGACCACAACGATGCCGTAAACGTGGCCTCTCGGCGCACCGGGAGTACAACGCTAATGCTAAGCGCGTTAAACGCGTTGTCGTTGTCGTTGTCGTTGTCGTTGTCGTTGTACGTTGCACTTTGTCGCGAGTTCAATAGCACGAACAATCGATGAACGTAATAACCAAGTATCTTTCTCCCGACCGTACCGTACTTTCTATTCCGACGAAGAACGACTATCGGGTATCGGCCGAGTTTTAAATACTCGCTTTCTTAATGCTTGATGAATTCTTCCGTGCGATAAGCGTATCTTGCTAAATCAACGAAATCGACGTTGATACAAATTCGATCGTGTAGCATATGGATGCACTTTGGATATCGATCATCGATGGCTGAAAACGTCTTGAAATATCGACGAGTGCCTGGGCTGAGACTTTTTAATCCATCAATCCGCAGAATTCACGTCGGTTTTTAACGGATCCATTCTTCTAGCTGTCCATTCGCGGCAAAATGTTTCAGTTTCGCCTACTTCGGCGTATTAGGCCGCCTATTTCGAGCGAGGTACAGAATACTCTATTAGCGTCTGCGTCAACGTCAGCTTCTCCGTATTTGCAACGAGAGATGAGACGGTTTAATCCTTGCATCGCCAACACTTCGATCGCTCCATTCGTTTCGCATTATCCTTCGTATGCGTTGTACCTTATTGCCTATCTGAAATATCCATTAATTTCCCGACATTTTAAATGACATTGTCCACCTTGAATATCTTATATAGTTTTCTTCTATATTACGCTGAATTTATTTTTCATTGCTTTTTATCGTTTCTTCCGATCGAACAATCGACTTAATTACGACCAGCGACGGTCGATGCTGGCCGCGTTTCTGTTTCTTCTTATCGACAGAACTCTTTTAAACGTGCTTCTTCCTTAGTTGGGAGAAACTATGAAATTACCGTAGTATCCAGGCCATCCGTTACGAGATAAATCATTCGATGACTATTTCGGATCGCATACGACTTTTGATCTTGTTTCACGGTTTCTCGGTTATTTTCTGAATTACCGTTCGCCGCGACGGATGTTCTTCGTCGAAGCGATTTCTGTTCTGTCAAGGAAGAAACAAACAACTGGTTCGTACATGAACCATGATCGGTAAATGACAAATAGATACGAAGGATCGGAACCAGAACAAAAATGAACGAGGCGTGGTTGGAAACGTTCCCTCGGTTCGCGTCACCATTCGTTGTTTGTTCGCGTGAACATTCCGGATGTATCGTCGTGCGACGAATTTAGTCGGCTTACGAGCGTTCCGCTCTTAATCGTAATAACGAGCGGGACGAGTTTTCGGACAACTATTCGATGGTTAATGTTGCTCGGTTTACGCGTTGATTAAGAGTGTATTTAACGAAAACTTTTTTCCATTTGTATCCTGATTTCAGAGGAAAGCTTGCTTTATTCGATACGATCATACGGTACTAGAATTTAGACTACGTTCAGACATCTTGAATAACATGGAAAAATTCTAATATGATATAAACCACCATTAACAACAAAGATCGATATATCAAACGCATAGCTAGAAATAATCAACGCGCTCCAAAGAAACTAAGAGAAGCAAAATATTATTATCCGAGTGGAACAACAGCATCGGATGTGTCGATCCAGCCGAATGTCGTCTCCCCTTACGCACAGTCAACGACAACAAAAACCAACAATCGTCGGCTAGTCTCACAGTTCCTCTCTTCCAGACCAGGCACTATAGCCCATCGTCTAGTTATTCCAAGCACAATCGAATCCACGCACGACGCACAATTATCAAGCGGACAGCCAACAGCAGCAGCGACGGCGAAACGGCGACGGCGATGGCAGTGGCAACGGCAGCAGCAGACCGGTAAACAATCGAAATATCAGGACTTTTATTCGCCGTGAAAAGCTGCCGCCCTTCCCAGCCATTGAAACCCAGTTGGAATACCTAGTGCGAGGTAAACAAAAGAGAGGCTGCCGGAGAAGGCCTAGCACACAGACTCTCCGCCTGCGATTAGGTATTGGGAATTGGAGCGGTCCTTGAATCGACGCCGAGGACGGGACGGAATGCACGCGAGCACATACACGGGCAGATCGGACCAGAGGCCGCACACGACACGACACTCGCCACTCAGTCAGTCAGCCGATGCCGTTCCGGACGGCACCACGCGCCATTCTCTCGCTTCGCTGCTACTCCAATCGTCTCTCCATGTCGATCGAGATCTCCCGCGAGCTTCGCCGCATTCTACGAAGTTCAGTTTCGCGCAATTCTTTCTTTATTCTTTCCCATCTTCTTCTTCCGGAGGATTTTTCGTTTTGGAACAGTTTATAGGTAGTTTTGTGAGTTCCGAGAACCTTGCCTTTTGGCAATCTGTGAACGTTGACAGGTTTTACAACAGGTATATACGAACAGTTTTGGAATTTTCCTGATTCTTTTTTGAAAACACTAAGAGATTGTCTTTCTCTTTAAAGTTTTATTTTCCTGCGTGCTATGATTATCGAAAGGCTGCATCCAAGTAGACATAAATAATTCCCGTGGTAAATTTGTTATCTAAACATCGATCTAAATCTAGACCTTCGTAAAAGTTTCATCTTTCCGCTTTGATGCGATCAGAGCGACGCTATGTCGGTTAAAAGCGACGTAATTATTGAAATTATTGAAATACGCTTATGATGGAAATGTTGGGCCCGAGGAATGTTACGTTTCGTTTAGAAATTTGGTAAAACAGATCGGAAAGCGCTGAAAATCCAACCGAATCGGGATTATTTACAGAGTATCGATGAAACGCCTTCGATCAACGTCGGCAACGTTTACGAGCTACTAACGATGCATTCGAACGACGTTAAACCGCCTGAATCCCGCTTTTTAAAAACAATACAATAGCGACATCGCAAATCTTATTCCGATCGCCATCGACTTTAATCGCGATTCGATTAAAGTTTAGATGAAATATAAGAAAATGGAAATTAATTTCAACGGTCGGAGAGTGAAATTCTCTTTTCGCGTACATTGACCATCTTTTAAGAATATTTTATTCGCTGCAGAGTTTTAATATATTTCGAACTCGAGTCTCTCGAGATACCAGCGTGGTTAATTTGCCAAAATTCGTTTCTTTCTTTTCTTCGAGTTACCTAGCATCGTCCGTTGTGATCGTTAGGCACCGACCTACAGTTTGTTTTGCTGGATTGCAGTTTTAAATCTTAGACTTGCTAGCACAGGTGAACGTTAGTGTTTGAACAAGTGTCTGCTTGTTCCTTTTAAGTTCGACGAATGGAATTTTTATATATCTTTGTATATCTCTACGGAATGAAACAACCAAAACGAACGACGTTCTTCTATCGTCCAAAATGCTATGATTATTAAGTTCAAAGTTCTTGTATGAAAACTTTAACGTTGGACCGAAAGAAGTGCACGATATTCGTTGCTAACTTTAACAGAACTTTAAACTTTAAACGTTCGAGGAATTCCTAAGAATAATGAAATTAAAAAGATAAAAAAGGTTTGAATTTAAACATTTTCTAATACGAAAAATTAACTAAAAAGAGAAACATCCTTTCGACGAAAGATACAGCACGATTGTTACATTTGAAAAGAGGAAACTAAACAACGTGAAGTTTCGAAGAGTTCAATAGCAACGGGATACAATGAGAAAATTGGACGAAGATTAGACGTGTCAACGAGGAAGGACGAATTTCGTGCAATAAACCCGTGGCCAAAGAATCATTCGTGGCTAGAAGATCGCAGCGTAATAAAACGAGGAAGGAAGTTAAAAAGTTCTTCCGCGAAATTATATTGAATCTCTGGGAGAGAGGTCAGCGAACTCCGGCACGCGTAACAACGTAACAAGCGTTGTAGGCGCACGCACGACTTTGATCGATGAGTCGATTAAGATTTGCAACCCATTATACACGGAGATGCTTAATTTCGATTCGGCGCGCGCGTGCTCTTGTACAGTATGAACGAGTAGAGCGTTATTAGAAAACGTTCTTGTCATAAAGCGAATTATGCTGGCATCGACTCTCCGTTTTTCCCTCGTTGCTCCTTAGATATTTAGGTATATTTTGTTAGCGGAGCGAATCTGATATTCGTCTGGTAATCTTGACAGATTTTTCGATTTTAGCGTATATTGGGATTCGAAACGACAGACTTCAATCTATTACGAAGTAAAATTTCCGGGCTGAAATTATTTACGGAATAACGGAACGGCTTGGGAACTAAGATTAGAAATCTGTTTTAAACTGCAATTCTCGCGCATTCGCTTTTAAAATATTCAAATAAAGGAAAATATCCATTTTCATTATCTTCTTGATATTTCAAAGCAAATATCGATAAATATGCGATTAATAAATTTTGTTCCTAGTCTTACCTCCGTTGAGCTTTATTTTAGCAAATTGATCGAAAATTTTACTATCTACGATACGGGGAATTTATGAAAATATCGGATACGGACAAATTATTTGCGTTGTTAAGCGATATAAACAGTGATACTGATATAACTCCACGTAAAGACAGCCATTTAACTTTTTGAATCATCGTGCGATATATTTTCTATTCATAGCCCAAGAACGAAGATGTCGAATTTAGTAAAAATCGATTGTTTCGCGTTCAAGAAACGCGTTTACGCGTTTTACACGAATTGTATTTAAAGATATCAAAAGATCACGACGTGACGTAGAAGAGAATGTAAATTAGTAAGCTACGACTCTTAAGAAGGTTCGAATATATTTTTAACGTCTGGCTGGTATCGGTTACGCGCGTGATACACAAAGTTCAACGACAACGAGCAAACAACGCGTAAACGTCCAATGATTAACTATCAGGCAACAAACGAAACCAACCTAGAGTACATAATCTCGATTAGAAGCTCGATTTACAGCTACAACGCATTCCGACGTGGAAACGGCCAATAGCAGATTCGCGTTAGGCCACCACGATGCAGCAACAAAACGGATAAAAAGGTTCTCTAACGTAGAAACGTCGGATAGACGACGTTCTGTTCGGAAAGATCGTAACACGGATGCAAGTCGGGGCTGGAGCTTTCACGCGGTATCGTTAAACGATCTAATTTATTGGACCAATATCTTAGCCCAATATTTGAGCAGCGTTTTCTCGCTGTTGGACGTTACGATTCATGGCACATGCACACGCACAGCGTACAGGATCGTTCGATGTATCGTTATTCCGGTCGATTGGTTCCAAGTATTTCGAACACGTTCGTTGAAAGTCAGCTTTCGCGCCAAACCTCGCCAAGAATGCGACGAATACGGTTTCGAGACCATGAGAAAAGTCGGTTTGTCGATAACAAGGATTAGGTGCACCCGACATTCGCGCGATATCGCATTGGCGTATCGTGTAAGTTATCCGCGAAACACGTAAACAATGTGGTTTACAACCAACGAGCGTTCTATCCGAGGACGCGAGGAACTGGCGCTTTTTTCACGGTACCGCAATGATTGCTAGCGAGATCGTAAAAGTTACGAGCTCTGTACTTTCGGTGGATTTTATTGGGAGGTACCTTCGATTAATTTTACGGTCGATGCTGGCTGCTAGCTGCCGAGAGGTCGATTACCACTGGCCTGATTGTTTCTTTTGGCTTATATTCGTATAAATCGTTAAGAATCGCAATTGAAAGCCGATCTTTGGTTTCATGATTTGCACGCTGGTTAATTTTGGTTAACCGAGATCGACATGTCGTATTTTCTAGGTGAATTTATCCGCTTTATAATCTCGTTACAATAATACGAAATACGAACAATTACGCAGAGTTTTGCATTTCTTCGCACTGATTGCGAGACATCTTAACGGAAACAAGAAGTTAGTCGAGGGTAAACCAGCCGTTTCTTCGTTTTGATCTTTACACCTATGTCAATAACGCGATGTTGGTACATTTACTGTTCCCGACAGGCTGGCGATTAGCGGTGACATGACCTATATTGCACCTAAATTGATCTACATCCTTTGTAATTACTAGCGAAACTCTACTATATAACTTTTCTACAGTCGCGTTACGATGCCCTTGTCAGTTCATATTTAACAATTTATGTAGTCACTGAAAATGGTATATATTAGATCAATAAGAATTATTTGATGAAAGTTTTTACAGATATAAACGGCCGACGTTTGACCCGTATCTTATAAATATCGTACTTACAGGAGAGTTTAGCGAAGAATTAGCCTTGTTGCGATTACGAAATTGTATAAGGAACGTGCAGTTGGCGAGGAAAAGGTCACGCAGATCGATGGTACAAATACTTTTGGAACGGAAACGGAAAACTTGAACGTTCGGACGATTTATTCGCCTTCGCGAGTTTCCTTACTTCCTGCAGCGATACCTCGCTGGTTACGCAAATATTTTACAAGCGGAAAATTATCGAGATACTCTCGCGAACGAAATTTCTTTCGAGAATATATCGTTGTTCTTCTTTCGAAAGTTGTTCGAGATACCTTCGACCCGGTCAAAATTTACCTACCGTTTCTTCCTCGAATCTTCTATCCCCCTTTGTCGTTGGGAGATTAGTGGCTCGCCACCGGTTTTGCTACAAAATCGAGTTACAACGGCGAAACTTGATCAAGAGATTTTCCTTTTAGCTAACTGCACGCTGTAATCTTTCGAGTGCTATTCCTCGCGTCCTTCTTCCAAACAGAAATTACGTGAATCGACCGAAAATTAGTATCAAGCGGATTCGCAATATGCGTATATCTTCTAACGTCTAAAGAAACGTCACGTTCCTTTACCAACATTTCAAACAAAAAATTACTAGAATTTTCGTAATACTTGGTAGCATTTTCACATATACGAGTTAGATACTGTATTAATACGATTACGTACTTGTCCAAGGCCTCGATAATCAGTCATCTAAAACTGGAGACGAACGACGGTCGATTTTCGCGATCGATCGACATCTACGATAGAACAAGCGGTGTGGATCGTGAGAAGCGAAACAAAGGAAAGGACGAATTTCCGAGGCTTCTCCGATCGAAGCTCGTTAAGACTGTTTAGCGGTAGATGGACCGTGTTTTCCCGTGCAAACAGACCCATGTGCTTGCCCGACAAGAAAGGACGAGGAAGACGGAACGAAGAACATCGCGGAGAAATCGCGTGACGAACTCATGACACGCGCGTGGCCGCGTATCGCGTACTCGACGTACTGTGCACTGGAATCCGTGACGACGCGATCGAACGCGACCTTCTTCGTCTTGAATGCGTGCCGGAGTGTCGTCAACCAAGCGTGGACTCGAAGGAAAATGGGTGGAAAAGTCGGTCTGATTTGCGGTAGCTGCTGGTCCGGAAAGTACAGTATGTATACTACGATTTTACACGTGTCTAACGATATGCGATGTGTATATGTACGTGGTTTGTCTTATTGGTGCGCAACTTCTCGAAGGATACGAAGATGAAGCGTCGGAAAATTAATTCTCGTGAATCGTTACACACTCGTGACACACTTCCTTCCCTCTCATCCCGTTTCCTCGTTATCTCCGTTCACGCTCGATACGGGTGAAAACAAATGAACTTGAAAGAACTCGTACAACAAGATAGGTATACATATGATGGTGACGCATCGCGGCGAAGGATTACGACCCAGTCGTAAATTCGATTACATGTTTCGAACCATAGAATAATAACTTGGAAAGCAGGTTAACGGATAACAGTTCGAACCTCCTTCACACGTGCAGGAAGCATCGGAATTCCAAATTCATTTGCATTAGTCTTATCGCAAGATACGTTTTCGAAGACCAGGTTCAAAGTCCTCTTCTATCTACTGGTTTCGATACTCGAAACTTGTCCCCGTTTCACGGATGAATTTTAAATTCACTCGCTTCGTATCTCTTCTAGGGGTGTTATTCAAAGATCACGGTACTGCTTGGCATATGAAAGTACGTAGGTGTAAAAATTCAAGAGAAAATACGTCCTGAAACGAACACTGAATCTTAATTCCAGCTTCGTATCGTAAGTGCTTCCTCGACAATCTTCTATCAGAACGTACCTACTAAGATCATCTTTTCTATACAAGTTACTTCAGCCCGCGTCACAGTGACGTGGTGGAAAATTTTCCGATCAAACTTCAATGCCCGTAGAAGACTAATTTTCCCCGGAGTTGGAAACGATCTGTTCAAGGAGATTCCCCGTTATGCGAAAAGGAAGCGCATCTCGCGAAAGATGCAAAAAAGAAAGGCCGATTCATAGCCCGAAGCAACGGGTTAATGGATCGCGAAAAAACAGAACGACTCGCATGGTCGTCGCAGCTGGACTATTTTCGATTGATCAGGCCGGGAAGGATTGGTCGTACGCGGGCATGCCGCCAAAATGACTGTTGCTCGGAGCCGGTCTCGTTGGGACGAGCAACGATCCAAGTCAGACTGGCGATCCATACGTTCCGGATATCACCCGAGGCTATGGCGCGATGCTCGTTTATCGGATTTCCAGCACCGTCCCGTGAACGATGCACAACCGTTTCTCTGTCTCTTTATTTTGAGTACCGTTATTTTCGTCGTAGCACTTTCGATGATTTTGTTCATCGTCGACGTTCTCTGCCGTGAATGTTGAGTCGGACAGAAACGTACGGGCGAATATCTTTCATGTCGTTCGGCAACGATGCAACGCTAAACGTTGTACGAAAATTGAGACTAATCGCGCGTAAATATACGTAGATGGAGCATAACGGATTAGCACCTACGTTCTAACGACCGTTAGCCATGAAACTTTCATAATCTTCTATTTTTTTTTTTTATCAACAGCTGACCGTGGCGCGATCTTTCACTGTCTCGTTGGTCGCTGACAAATTTGGTAGGTTCTTTTCGTAATTCAGTCGTAATTAAATTAACTGCTCGATGTGTAAATTATTATAAACTAGCTTTAAAACTACAAAGTTGATTATTATCGATGATCTCGTTATATCGAATGAAATAGCTCGTAAAGTGTTCGCTACTTGCTTATCAATTGCTGCTTGTCAAACGCTTAAAATCTCCGTATCATCGTTCTTGCAAATGTTCCATATCATTTCAGTTAAATGGCATTATTTTTCTATTTTCGGTAGAACTTCTTTTACGCAAGAGAAAACCAACTTTAAATTCAGATTAAAAGCAACGGGACAAAAAATCTTTGCAGCAGTTTCGCGTGGTATCAAGTTCGCGATTAAATTAATTTTCATAGAAAACAGAGGCGCACGATTCGTTCGTTCTTGTACGATCAATCGAAGGAACGAGCTGCTTGCCGCGCCGATAATTATGTCAGGTAGAAAACAATCTCGATTTCTCGTATTCGTCCAAACGAATAATTTTCACGAGCGACGAATTCGTACCAAAAGCTCGAAGAAAACCGGGCGTCGCGACGGTTAAAACACTGGAGAACACGAATTCGGCTTATGAACCGTTAAGAAACGTGATTTTACATGCTCGTAAGCTGCATGATGTAGAACCATGCTGCTGCCCTGTGAGTACCGTTATTCGGCTCGTGGTACTCGCTCGCTTGCCCACCACCGTTCATTACATAATTCTTACGGATCGTAACGTCGTTTCTGATTTTTCGACACCGTAGCCTGGATCCTGAATCGCGTCCTGGATTCTAACGCACTTCGCACCACTGTTCTTTAAAAACGCGATGCTCTAGTAGTATCTTCGAATTGTCAGACGTCGAATCGTAATCGATTTTGTCGGTCGTGACGATCGCTTAGCGTAGAAAGCTAAAAACCTAGAAAGTTTGTAGTTGCGATTGTTTCCAACGAATTTCGAATTCCACGAATGACCATCTTTTCGGTAAACAAAGTGTCGTATACAGAATACGCGTAAAGCGAGGAACAGCTGGTTAACACTTTGCCAGTGTCGAGACAGAACTTTCTCGCAGTAATTTATGATCTCACGGTGACTAATAGACCTGTTGTCCTGGAGATCATCGTATATTGAAAGCCACGTTTTCGGACACCTCGGGATAAAATAGGTCTTCTTTTTATTATTAATATTATTATTATTATTATTATTATATATTGACATACCCGTTTCTGACACCGATTAGTGTACGGAAGCTGAAGAGCGTGAAGTTAGACAGCTAGTAAGATCGATAGATCTATAAAACTCGAGTACGGAAACCTTGAAAGTATTTGCAAATCCGGTAGAAAAATCTAACAATGTAGAAAACTGTTAGCCCTGACACAGATACGGGGGTGGGAGGTAGCATGATTGTAAATTATACCTAAGAAAGCTCGCACAAACCTACCTAAACGATCTTAAATACGTAAGAGTTAATGAACGCTAAGAATTGTCGGTAATGTACGAAGCCATTAATCATTTTAAAGAAAAAGATCAAGTCCGTCGCTGTCCTACGAGAATCAAAAGATTTAAGATTCAAGCTACACAAGATCGGCGTGTAGCTGTGGTCCGTAATATCCATTCCGCGTCCCTACTTGGAAGCGGTAAATTTGAGAAACTTGTGTTGCACTGTTTCCAGTAACTGTCTGTACGTCGCCTGATCCAGTGACCGCATTACCGAAGCGTATTCTAACGCGGCCTAAAGCGCCTTAACGAGTGGTCGTTGCCAAATTCCACGGCGCGTCGTTTGATAAAACCTAGCGTCTTGTGTGACTCTCTTTCGATGTATCGAAAGCGAGGCGAGAAGTCTAGCAGAGACGTGGAACGGCCACTTAAATCGCATTAGAGACAGGGGAATACCATCCGGACTATAATCAAACGTTGTAGTAACATTTGTTATCTCGTTCCAGAGATCAAGCTGAACTTCGAAGCAACTCTGGATGCATAAAATTATCGTAAAAGTTTTGAAATCACCGACAAGTACGGAAGGTCATTGATAAAAAGTATAAACAATGAATATAAGCGTTGAATACAGATCGTCAATTCGAATATGTTGTTCGTCACCGCCAAGATAGCCCGCTATCCGCGATAACGATGAATCTGCAGAGCCCATTGAAGACAATTTCTTAATGAGTAGGGAATACGCCCAAACTGCAAACGCGAAATACTTTCCGAAACTCAATGTGTACAGTATGGACTCGATTATGCCATTCGAAAGTATCAAATGCAAAATGGCACTAAACCACGAGATCAGTAAACCATGGATAACGATAATTTCGCGATTGAAACCTTGTCAGCGGCATCCGATCGCAATGTGTACGTAAAGAAAGGATCGACTCGATCGGTAAATAATATCAACTCTCGTTTCCATAGAACGAGGTGTTTGTTCCGTGTTTGAGTCAGTCGATGGTGAGGGGAAAAGATTAGTGGAGAGGTATTAAAAACGAGCTGGTTCTTGCCCGATGAACGGGGCACCTGTCGTTTGCAGAAAGACGAGGAGAACGGTGAAACGAACGAGGAATCGGTGACAGGGGAAAAAGAGAGCGGGCGATCGAGTCCTGCGAGTCGTCCTCGCAAAAACGAGACGAACGCCATCACCGGCCGAGCGCGGATTTCGACTCGCTGCTCGCGAGTGGAATTGCTTTTCTCCGACGACAACTGGATCTGTAACGGATGCATTGGCGTTTACAGAGATGTACAGGCCGATCGTCTTGATTCCGCGTAGAGGAATTGGTTCAAGCGTTCACCTATTAGATCGTCCGTTCGCTAGAATAGTTCAAATAGTTTAATCATCTGTTGATTCAGGTCATCGCCAGTTTCTTTTTTTTACTAAACGAATACGCAATGGCGATCGACTGCTTTCCGTTCCATCATCTTCAGTCGCATATACGGACGAATTAATTTATAAAAAATGAACTTCTATATTTCTCGATAGCTTAATCTAAATTTACGTCGCTTCGCTATATCGATAGTGCCAAATATCGTTACGATGTGAAATGTCCGCGCGATCAATTTGATCGCGTTACGGGTTACCGCTTGAAGCCATGATACGGTTTTTATTACGACACGATCGGTAAAGGCTGAAATACTTCCGTGCGTATTCATAGTACGAAGGATCAGCGTGACCGCAAACGCACGTAATCGACGTATCAATTAATTTCAACGAGCAGTTACGGCGGTACGGCCGCAGAAACCACGATCGTGTATTAAAGATGAAATCGAAGCGTGAATACACTACGCGAAGAAGCATAAACCAGCTGGCAAAATGCTATAAATGTATAAATATAACATCATTTTCTTTGTGAAATACATTATACATCACAGTTGCTTTTTGTCGAGAATTATAATTAACCAGAGTGAAAAAGCTTTCCATCGCATATTCTTCAGCTTCTCGGACATGTCAGAGGTACATGCACGTACACAACGCTACATACACAGGGTGGCAGGTTGATTCGGTCAGACGAAGATGGAGTAAATTGAGTAAATTTTCAGGCGAAGACAAGGTTTCCCTCTTACGCTCGTTTGCCGTTCGAGCACATTGAACGGGCTTCTGTAGCCATTTCTTGCCGCGGTCTTGTTTCCGTAGCGTAAACGTCGAGAGTGTGCGAGAATGTACGCTCATAAAGTTGCTATTGATTCACGGTAAATCGAAACCACGCGACACTTGGTCGATAGAGCTTTCATCTTCCGATCCTTTTGCGGAGCTCGACAAAATTTCTAGCCGCGTTTCTACGAACCTGAACAGGTTTTCTCGAGTATGAAGCTTACCCTGACCCAAACTTACATCTACAGATCTATAGATCTATAGATCAACTTCGTAACTACCTATCTTCCCAATCACCTATCACGACCGTTTCAAAACCTAACCCTCGTCAAAGCGAATTTCCAGTTCACCCATGCGTCAATTCCCAGGAATCTACGTAGTAAATAAAACCTGAAAAATGAAATATCGAAAAGGGATAGAGGAAAAAAGAAAGGGCTGTTCCATATCGCGTTATTGCCAATATAATTTCCGTTGACGTTCGTGGAATATTAAAAGAACCAAATAATCTGTTAGCTTAAAAATCCGCTCGGAGGAAAGCAGCGTTTCGAACGCTCTGACGCGATAACTAATCGACGGGACAAAGAGACGGTATCGACTCGTCTGACCCACTTGATCACTACAGATCCCGTTAGTTGGCATCGAGTCGATACTCTTACCGCAGGCATACTCGTTGCTCGCTACCGCGATCACGCGGAGACGGGAATCGGCGCGAACAGTCGCCAGAGAAAATGTCCGCGCGACAAATAAAATACTCTCGGATCGGACAACTTGTTCGAAGGACAACAGCTATTGTTGAGCCATGCTCGATTTATTAGCGAGATCGCCAGCTACTGGATACCGCGATACGCTTTGTATCAAGCGCTCACGAATTTATGGCGGACGATGAATCAGGATATTCCAGAGACCGGAATTGCCAGACTTTATTTCTATTGCGGAGATTCTCCGCACGTATGTAGCTCTTTTTCCGTTTGTCCTTGTATTCTGATTCGATAGTTCGAGGTACGAATTGAAAAATTTGGGAATTTTCACTACTTGTTTTAATCGCTAAATCACCATTCGTAATTGCTCTACTGTACGCATTTTATGTCTGTACGGAGATAGTATTCCATGTTATTCCATGGTGGTGGAAATATATTTTTCGCGTTTGAAATCGCGCAAAATATTTGTTACGTGTATGTTATAAATATGTCTGCAACGTTAATATGCATCCACGCTCAGGCACGTTGTCAATGCGATACGATATTTTATTTTGCCGAACCCATAGCCTCTGGTCTCCTTGAAGTTCCAAGGAATTTTACTACTCAACCGAATCCGCTAACGATCGACTTAACGAGCCGACAACTATGCACGTAACGGTCGAGTTTCTAGGGATCAGAAAAGCCTGAATCGCGTGATTTGTCGCGATACGGTAATACCAGGGCCTGTTACGAAATTCCGATCTGCTGATCGAGGCATTCCCAAGTGACGACATCAGCGTCTCTTAAAGAGGAACAAGATTTTTCATAGTCCTTCGTTTCAAGTCATATATTTACCATTATCTTCGTGCGTGACGTACAAGACATAATTTTCAGGATTTACGAAGGCTAGCAATTGCAAAGGACAGAGATGGTTATTTACGTCTGCGAAAACCTGAATTCTAAATTTAAATCTTAGCAAAAAGTAACGCGATACTGCGTGACACGCATCTTGCGATTGTTCACGCCACATCGTAGTTCGCTATATACGATATAACTTACAAAAATGCGTCAACCAGAAAGTTCAATGTTCTAGAAATCGGGTATATTTCAAACGTTAGAAAACTAAAAACTAAAACCGAAGCTTTCGTCCGATCGAATCTTTCTTCGTCGAGATGGTATAACAAGGACGAGGCCGTCGATTTAAGACGGAATACACAGCATGTAAAATTTGGCGACTAAAAGAAAAGAAACGAACGCACGTGAAACCAAGAGCGAGAGACGAAGAAAGATCGACAGGAGCCGAAACACGGTTTTCGTTACGAGCGAACGAACCTATGTACCTAGTATTACTCGAGCGAAGAAAAGGAGGCACGAAAGAGAAAGATGGATCGAAACGATCAACGATTATACGCGTCCATTCTTCGGAAGGAACACACGGCGGTCTGCGTCGCACGGTAAAAGCTAGAAGTTCGAAATCCCGGGTGGTTTGCCGCATTCAGGATATCCCGACGCAGTAAAACCCGGGCGAGGACGTAAAATATTTATTACGGGTGGCCGCAACCGCGGCTCCGATCTTTTTGCAATCCACTAGCGATAAAAAGTTCGCGTACAAGGTAGATAGCGGGCAAAAGAACGGTATAGAACATGGAGCGTAGAGTATAGCAGCGTCGCAGAAAAAGAAAAATCAACAGCTTGGTCGGTCGTTGCGCAGCAACAGGTCGAGCAACGATACAAATGATCATGGAAGTGCGTTTCTGCTCCCCGGTCTGTTCGAACTACCTCGATCAATTTCTGTTTTTCCCTTCCTCCCCCTCGCAACCCCTCCCTCTCTTTTCGCTAGCCGGTCCTTCCACGACGATTTATCTTTCTGATCTTTCCGACTCGACCGTTGTGCTATAAATTGTTTCGCATTTTCTAGAGAACGGACGCTTGAAACTACGTGCTTGCGGTACGTTCGATAGCCAGGACAGAGGGATCATTCGTGAGCCTGTTTTCGTCCTGCGAAACGAAAAAGATTATTAGAAATTCCCTGATGCAATTGTACGCGGTTTTATGCAACTTTGATTCTACGCGTGAACGATATTTAGCACAGAGGAGACATTTCGTGGACGAATCACGTTTGTTACTGAATGGTTGGCTGCGGGAATCGATATCTAGCAGCATCTAAGTTATCCGAGCTAGTTTCACGATAAAGGAACAGATCTCTGCCTGACTATCGTAGCAGATCTGCGTACTCGCAAGGTTCTTTAAATTGATACAAATTTCTAACTACCGTAACATCGAGATATTACACATCGTAAAGCAAAGTTACCGGAGAGTGGCGATGGCCTCGGAAACGCGAAAAATATCTCATGAGATAGAATTTTGATGGCGCGAGGGACAAATCCCCGTGATGGTTTTCCCAATAACGATTCTGATTCCCCCTTGACGCGTCTGCTCGGCGCCACTTCCGGCATCGTGACAACCACCGTAAGCCCTAGGACGTCTGACGGCCCGAATCGTGGGGTGAACAACCCTTATATCCTCCTTTACATCGTATATGCCCTTCTCGCTGTTGGTGAAAATCCTATTTGTGAAATTAGACGTTTGCTCGCTTTGAGACAAAGTAAACCGCGTTTCTCACTGGCATTCGGGAGATGGCGATGGTGCGATATAGTGCAACAAAGTGAAATATTGCGCGCGTGAATCTAGCAGGATTATAACGTAACAGGAGCGCGACAAAGTGGAAACTTTTAATGAAAAAAGAAAGAATATATCGCCAAAGAAACTTTTTTGCTCCATTTTCCTTTGTAGAATTATATTTCACTTGCGAGTATTATAGCATGCCTGCCTTTGATACAAAGATCATAAAAGGTTTACGTATCTGCAGGCATATTTACGTTGTATGAACGATACTCGAGTATTACACGCATGCATTATCGACAAATAGATCCACGTTCGAGATAAGAGTTCCTCGTTGATTCTTTCTCATGGTATAAATAACGAGAAATTGTCAGGAAGTATGTAATAACGTTACAGCGAAACTACTCGTACTTCGTTACTTTTACTCGCACGTGTAACACCTACAACGATATTCTTCGTTGAATCAATAAATAAAAGCGTTCCCCAGCGAACGTACAAGACTAGATCTTAAAATATAAAAATCGACGTGATCTGCCAGTGGCTTACGACTCGCATATTTCTAATCCAGACGTGTTCGTAAATCACAGATAGGTGACAGGTATCTGCACCATCGAGTTTCCACGTCGGTGAATTACACTGTCACGAGTATCGTATAGTAGGAAAATATACCTCTTAAAAAGATGGTACCGAGTCAAAAAAAGGCTAGGAAAGTTCTAAATGAAAATAATTCGCCGAAACGGCAAAAAGAGAATGCCTGACGCAAAATTAACGATACGGTAAATCGGCGTGCCGTTTTAATTTTCATCGATCAGTCGTCCAGCAAGCAATATGTCAAGCAGCGACGGCGACAACGTAGCAGGGACGAAATATTATCGAGTTAACGCGCGCAAAGTGGTCGTAGGAATGGCTGACGGGTGCGAGAGTGTAATGCACTTACGTCACGCGAATTTCAGACAAAACAACCGGTGCTGTAACGAAAATTTAGCGTCGCGACCGGACGCTATACCGGACCGTTCTAAATATAAAATGGATGGCTGTTGACCGAGAGAAAAATGCTCGACGATACGGTGCCGCCACATCCGCCGTTTCTTTTCTTACAAGATCGAACGTCCACGGTCGACCCATTTACCAGACCCTCCTCGTGCCACGAAGAGACGAAATGCGCCAGTGCTATTTAATCCGATGGTTTATTTAATCCGTCAACATTGTCCATTACCGCGTAGCCAATGGCGCGCGCGTGCTCGCGTGCCAGATAAATATAGACGTTCCACTTGGCACCGACGCAGAAAAGATCAAGGTGTCGTAGAAACGACGTCGCGCCGTTACTTCATTCTAGTTCCGTCTCGGTAATATTTGACGGATTCCGATGTCCTGATTGCAGATCGATAGACGAACTTATAATAGAGTACCCAATCTCGGGCGCATCGAGGTTTATCGAAAGCATCGGTTAGTACGAGCAACAACGCGTTTCAATGTCGATTCTAAAAATACTGAAAAAATTGTAAAAAATATCGAAACGTTTCTAAATAACATTTTATCTCCAACCGTTGACATTTCGATGCGTTTAATCGAATATATTTCGTCGAATGATGAATCAGAGATGGTACAAGCGAGGACAGTCGAAACTCTTTGCAGGCGTGACACGCTTTATAGCTTGACGAACATTATCCATCCCAATAATTTTCATTCTATCTCCATGTATGACTCGCGTTACTCTCGTTAAATCATCGAGTGCTCATAGTATGCGTACAGGTTATCGGTGAAAGTAATCCCTAAACATTCTTGCTCGATTTATTTACATAAAAGGGACGTTGCTGTAAAATATCTGCAATTCGCTTCTCCTCAGAGATATTTTCACTCGCTGAACTGACGTTGTTAAAAATATTTCTGTCGCGAATCACTAGATTTTCGGAAATATTTCACGTCATAATCGGGCAAAAATAAAATTGAATTTAACGTACGGCAACATCGACGAAGGTTTCATATAGAATCGCAAGGGGATTAATCGATCCTTTCTCAATTAATATTCAGCACCAAACGTAATTGGACGGGAAACTGGCGCGCGGACGTTTCACCAAGCTGCATATTTATGTCTCGGTCGGAGGAATTCATCCGATCAGTATGAAGAGCGAAATCCGGATCTGTCGTTGCATTCGGTTTTACAAGAGTGCGGTAATTAGCCGAAGTCGCGTACGATGAAATTGTCCGAATCGATGCATTGATTTCTTGTTACGCTGTACGATATGCAAAGCAGTTACGCGTCTACTTTGAAAAGGAGAGGAGATTTTATAAGTAGTACGTAGCGGCTAAGAAAGACAGTATATATTCGTAAAAATAAGTTAAACGCAGAGCGTAATATTAAAAGGTGTTAACAAAACGGAAGAATCGCTTTTATCGAGTGCCTGATACTCTTTAATTAAATCGCTGAAACATTAAAAAATAAACGAATAACGAGTTACGACGTTGCGAAAACATTCGAGTAACTGGGCCATCATCGAAATCAGGTAATTTGGAGCAAACATTCGCGGTTTACATTTACGAACGTAGAAACGATAGAAAAGATCTGTGTTTTTTTTAAATATCCGTGAATAACCACCTTGAATAAATCCATGCAAATCGCGGATATCCACGATGCAATGTCACTGTTTCGATATTTCGACCAAATTCCAGACGCGACAGCTGCGATCGACGTAAATCTTTGATGCAATCGGTTCTTCCTGCTCGTAAATGCACCGCACATATTTTTTCATCTGTCTTGGGCTCCGTCGTGGTACGCACGTGCAATTTGCGAGAAGCATAATCCGTGAACCGTCAAACTTTTTGTTATACCGCCACGATTATTGCTTCCTCGTTTCCCCGGAACTACGATTCTTATTTCAGATCGTGATATTGATTTCTCGGTGGAGTTCGACTTGACTCATTTAGCTTACTTAGGATCAAAATGATCTTAGCAGATACGAAGATGTAATTTTAACGGTAACTAATATATATATAAATCTAACAGAGACGATATATGGAGTTGTATATTATGTACATAACGTTTTGCCGAACAGCAAATATAGTTCATAAATTGCACAAAGTGTATTTAGCATTTCCTTTTCGATCAAAGTCTGGAATATTCGTTACGAATGTTCGTTCCCCTATACATAGAAATGGGAATTAACAGATAAGGCGGTCAAATATATTAACGGAGGAGGATGTATTGCGTTAATGAAGCGTGGTGCGGAACGACGAAAATTGAACGTGAAGCAATCTAGGAATATCATAGCAGAATAGCGATACGGAAATATGCGCTGGGTAAATCGAAAAATACACGTGCCGTTTAATCAATAGCGAGCCAATATAAAAAGTAATCCAGACGAAGATTACATTTTATCCGGGTTTATTTTATTTTTCCCATCGAGCCGTTTGTCTGTTATAGGGATACGTTCCGAAGAGACGTTTCACCCGTTTAATTGAAAAAAGTGCGGATGGAATTGTTGTGTCCATGTTCACACCGTTCTTAACACGTTCGTGTTTAATTAAACGTTTTAATTTCTCTAATTTTCTTCTAACTTTATTTTAAGTTTACTCCAAAAACAGCTTTTAACGTTTTTATTGCGAGCCTGTTTTAAGAAACAAAAAATATACGTACAGAATGAAATGTTTTAAAAAGTAACTTTCCCCGATTAATTATTCTAATTTTGTTATCATTCTTGAAAATGAAATTTAATTTACTCGCACGCTTTCAGAGCGCCAATATCACTGTCGCGTTTTCTCACCTCTCTCAACTTCCTTTACCTTGAAACGTACACAACGGTCTTCTGAAGGCAAAATACTCTTTCTATAAATCACTGAATCATCCAAAATTTCCTAGATATAATACGTAATCAGGAACGGAATACGCGTTCAAAGTCAAACCTGATCAATCGGCCGATCAACGTCCAGTAGCTTACTGAAAAAATCGAGACGAAGAATCAGCGTGTGTCGAAGCTACCAATGGACACGAGGAATGCGTCGAAACTGAAAAAAAAAAAAAAGAAAAAAGCAGGGGAATCGTTTGGAGCAGAGAGCATGGTAAATCGTAGTCGTCGCTAATGCATCGTCACGCATTCCGTCGCGAACAAACGTCGAGGAATCGTTCCCTAGTAGCTCTGCTATTTAATGTATTCCGTTTCGATGCATCTGGTCCTGCGGCGCGGACAATTTCCTTTTAGTGGCGCTTACGGAAAATAGAAAATGTCACGGCGCATCGACGCCGTTTCACATGCGCCGATGATTTAACAACTCTGTCGCCAAAACTCTACATGTGTACATTTCTCGACTTGCGTTGTTCGTCTTTTGGACGATCCCTTTTTTCGTCGCGCACGGGAGAAAACGGGAGAAGAGTTTTCCTTTCGAGCGCCGTCCGAAGTGGATTAATACGATTTCTTAGAGCGACGCAGAAATGAAAAAATTGAATTTTTTAAGTGCATCTTCTACGTAGTCATAGGGAAGTTTTTGATTCGTCTGCGTCCTCCTTTGTCCTGCTGAAAATTTATCTCTGTTTCTTGTTTGTCCCACCTCCTACTTCCAACTAAGTTGCGCGGAGTACGATAGAACGTTTTTACTCGCAAAAGGATATTCGTTTAACACGATGATCGGTTAAAACCTTTATTCCTCGGGACAATTTCTATTCTTAGACCAGAACGATTTCCGATATCTGTTTGCGGGGATGGATTGTTTGCAGTATTTTTCGTGCTGATTCTTTCCATCTACAGGACAAACTACAAACACGATAGCGAGAAAAAAAACGGATTGAGATACGAGACGATCGTACGTAGATTGTATGGGACGAACGAATGACACTCGTGCTCCTTACATAAGCGTATACGCACGGATGGCCCGGTTTCACAGGCTGAGTTAACTGCGCACGATAAATTGTCCCTTCCGGTGTGTCTGACTCGGCCTGTTCCGAAACGAGGCGGTTCCTGCGGTAATTCCCCTCAGGCGGCCGATGGTTCCGTTCTATTTCGTTCTATGCCGTTCCCATGTCCGCGAAACATCAGGTCGCTCGTTATGGCCGCGCGTCGCCGCCGATAACCCGCCACCGTGAGATTCAATTACGTCCTCCGATGCTCGCGGCCGAATCCTCTTCGCGCGCGTTCCGCATGTTGTGCGACGCTTCGGAATTTCGGCGTCGCGTGCTCTGAACGTTCTTCGAACTATCGCTTTCTCGCTAAGATTCCTCAAACCAGACGATTCCCAGGGAAAAAGAGGGATGGCTAGGAACGAGTCGAGGAGTTGCGAGCTCGGGGGAAAATTCGAGCGGTATACAAAGGATAGGAATTCTTATGAGGTCGTTCGCGACAAGTCAAGCATCTGTAGAAAGCTCTGCAAGAGATACCTGTTTTATATAGTTATAGCTCCTTTAATATTTTTGTATGTATTTCTCCGAATAAAAATTCCGACGAAATAAATACCGGACTTTGCTGCGAGAAATCTTAGATGAATTTGCTAAAGCTATTGCAGCGAAAAAGTTTCGATTTAGAAAGTTAGTAAAGATACAAATGCCTGGCGGTCGAAACTCTGAACTCACAGTTGAGACCGCGACGAGAATTTGGCTCTGTCGATACCCGTTAGAGAACGAATAATGTCGAAACTATGCAACTCCATGCTGGAACACGGACTCGCCATAATGTTTAATTTACGCAAAACATTTGATGTTTTGACGCACCATTGCGACTATCGTGAAAACGGCGAATATTTATAACGTTATATTCTGCCATTTTCTCCGAAGCTATTTTCTCGTACGACTCGCTTTCGTTCGTTGAAAAGTAATCATTTAATCCCCGCGAACAGGATACTCGTTTTACCATGCGAATAGACAGTTCGTTCAAAGTAACATAAAACCAGCTATGTAACACGAATTTGGGTTGCAGACGCGTTAGATGAAACGTCGCTCTAAATGTACACTATACATGAAAGTAGCATGCTCGAATTTACTCCACGAGGTTACCATAAAACGTGACAAACCATCGCTTGTTAGAAAAATTAATTTGTCGCATATTCGGAGCGATTATTGGATGATGGAAACGCGCGATGGGACACGGTACGGCATAGCGAGAGGAAATTTCGCGTTCCACTTTTCTGCTCTCTGTTCGAATGCCATCGTATTTTCACGGAGAATTCTCCGCATCGTTCGCGTTAACAGACGGCCGTTCGTAAAAATAGCGAACTGGATTCAATTACTTGGCCTGTCGTCGCATTCTCCATGCCGAAGCGCTTTGGAATTTCAAATTCGATCGAGACCTCGGTCGGTTCGATAGCGGAACGCCAACGTGTCTTTTTTTCTTCGTTCTAGCATTTTATACTTTAAATTAAAAATATGCTGCATATCTGCGAAACTAAACATTTTTACAAGTTTCAGCGACTATCTATTTATTTTTAAGAACGTAAAACATCTTTCTCGGTTTATTGACATCGAAGTACGAACAAACTCCAGTATCGGATCTATTAACTTGCGAATGTGGTTTTACATCGAATATGATAATTCCACGTTTCCAGAAATACAGCCAAAGAAACGAGGAAGAAGATTTAATTGAATCTCGAACATAAAGAGCCTTCTCTCTGGATGCTCTTTCGCTTTCTGGGTGGTCTTACTCATTGGCTTCGATGAACTTGTGCGTCACAAATGTTCGTAGAAAAAATAGAATATACTTCTCGAATCGATCGTATCGTAGCATGTATAGTTCAAGGCTGGATCAGCTTATTCAAATAAGGTGTCATTTTACACGAAGAAACGAAATCTAGAATGAAACGAAACGTAGAATGCTACGCTAGCTTTCTTTATTTGGTTTTTAAAGCGTGTACAGTGTACACCCGAAGTTACTTACCTTTGTCCCTTGGACATATTCCGACCCTGAATGATATCAAGAAGCGCAAACACAGGTTTCACGATTCATGTTTCTCGATTAGTCGACGCAGCTGGTCCATTGTGCTCGCGCAGATGCGCCTCGCCGTAGCCATTCACGATGAATCGTTTGCTTTACAAAACCGGCCAAAACAGAGATCGACACGATCCTCTCTCGATCGTCCGCCTCTCCAATTATTAGAACTGTGTAATTGAAACTGCAAGCCGCAGCCAGCTCCAAAATTCGCGATGCGTGCAACTGTTCCAAGCACGTATGAAAGCTGATCGAGCTTCGTGAAACGATTAGACTTTGCCAAATTGCATTTAGCCAGTACGCTCGGTCTATTGCTTTACCGTTAATTACTCGATGTTGTTTTCGCGTTAACGTCGTTGAAGAATTTGAAATTTAATAAAGTCGTAACTTTAAGCTCGGACTAATAGAGGAAATAACGCTTTCAAGTATTGAGAAAAGTGATTGTACAATTACAGTGTCTCTTAGTTGCGAATCGATATTCCTGAGAACCTACAAATATCCGTGCTGCGACTCTATAGAGTTATTGAATATAGAGGAACGTTCACGACGAACCGTAGCTTGATGAATAAACGCGCGATGAGCGTAAAGCGCGGACAGGAAATTCTTACAGTGAAAGTTTCGCGATTACGTCGCTTTTTCCAAGGAATAAAGAAGATTGGCTGCTGCGAACGCAGCGTGCCATTTCGATCGTAAATATCGAAAGCGTCATTGTACGTGGCTACATTGTTTCTTGCTCGTAGCTATTGTATATTAACTATTGTACTCTGCTCGACTATTTATTTCCTTTGACGACAAATATCGCGTATAGGTTGCCTTAAAATTATTAAAAAACCATACGATTTATTCTACCTATCGTTCGTCTAAACAAGATTATTCGAGAAAAATCTTTTCAAAACGTTTCAACTGCGATTTTAGTTATATATATAATACGTTTATATCTACGCGAGTTTACCAATATTTCCTCACTTTCGTATTCGTTATATAGCGCTAGTTTAATTTTCAATAAAGTGGCTTTCGACTCGTGCCGCATCGAAATTCACAAATACCAGTGCATATCTATACTTGTTGGATAAAATGAAATTTGCCATGTAGTTTCGCGGGAAATATCCAGAAAAAGAGGTGGACACTTTATCACGAGTAATATTTTATTCGCAGCTTCCGGCTCTGGATCGGTGATAGGAAGGGATCCACTTCCGCCGAGAGCTGTCAGCACTTCGCAACTAGCTCAAAGAACGCAAACGCAACCACCGGCGACCGTCTCTACTCTTCCACTGCCAAGAAGTAACGCCACGCACAGACAACCATTGCCGCTTCATCAATCCACTCCTCAATCGATCAGACAATCGGAAAACGATATGACTAACTCGCAATTATTGCGAGCCGCCAGCAGCGGCGATATTGGAACCGGATCTGCCATGTGAGTACGATGTTTCGATATTCCGATATATTTGTCGAAACGTTCGAATCGAAAGACCGGATGGAAGAAAAGCGAAAGGAAAAATTGCACAGGGATTCAAAGACGTGAACGTGCTAAAAGGAAGTAGATAAATTTGATGTTAATACGACATGACGTAAACTTAGAAATAACATAGATTACTCTTTAAAGATGAAATAGAAAGATGAGACACGCTGTTACGTTGTTTTCGTATTGTAGAAGAATTTTTCGAACATTCCGCGAACGTGAAGATTCTGGCGTGAATACTACTCACGATCAACGAGATCGAGATTCTTGGCGAAAAGCACAAAATCGGTATGGGAATTTCCTCGGTGACACATTTTTCTCGGCTGTTTCACGCCGCGCCGTAAGAAGTATGCGCGTGCAACTAGCGTATGCTTTCGAACGATGCGCGCAGCCAATTCTCCTCTGGCTGCGTTCGTTCTTAAAACGATTCCGATCGATTCGTCCGGCAAACGTTTTTCGATCGCTCGAGAATTGACGCGTGAACCAATCTTTTATTTACCGTGATGTTTACAAGTAAAAGGAGCGTGTAATTTAATCGAGAATAAGATTCGCTTCTGTCGCATTCCTGATATTTCGTCTACGTTATTATCTCTGTTGTATTATGTTCACGTATATTCGGTAATTAATCGTTACGCAGTTACGACACCGAATACAATGTGTACGAGGTTAAAGTGAATCGTACGCGGAGTACGTGTAGATTAATTAGAAATAAAGAAAGAGGAGCTTTAATAATCAGAGGAATATAGCGGTAATGAAAGATTACGAGTAAGACAAAACGATAACTTAATATTCAATTTTCAATTTCACAATTACAGATTGAATAACAACGACGGAAAGGACATAAGATTAACATCCCCCAGTGGCCACGCCACTCAACGATTGATGAGTCCGGCTTTGAGGGTTGTTTCCTTGAACGACCATCGAGTTTCCAGCCCTAGCGACAGCGATATACGAGTTCATAGTCCAAGTAAGAATATGCGTTTTGCGATTTCTTTCGTTCGTTTGACTTTTCCGATTCGCCGATTACTCGATATCTTGTAATTTTCCAAGTACCTTCGACTAAATTCTTCAACCGTCGAGTACTAATCCCTCTTTAAACTGACGTATACGTTTCTCTACCGCTGTCTCGGCACATTTCTCCAACTCGTTTAAACACGAGTACTCGTTGAATCTGCTCTAAATCGTCCCGAACGCTTGTCACGCCCGGCGAAACTTTCGCCAACTTCATTCACGCTTTTCGATAAATTTGCCCTACTCCATTCGTTTCGCTTCAGGAATATCGTGCGACGTTAAATTCGATTCATTCAAATCCTGTTGAAAGGACGCAATCGTCGTTCGATTCCAAACGGGGAATGAACCGATCTGGAAGTCCGAAAGAAGCAGCAAGCGCACGATCGATTCGCGGTTTCGAAGAATTCATATCGGAAAGCGAGCAAGAAGCTTGCAAGCTCTCCGAAAAGAACGCGGTTTTGGTGATGCAGGTTTACCGTGCTGTTAAGATTAATTATTCAGAGGTACGCTCGGGCGGCCGGCTAGACACTAACACTAACTTTCTTCCGTGCTTATCAGCTGCCAGACATTCGTCCGGAGAATTAAAGAGACTGCCGTTATAAGCGACCCGCGAGGAACAAGCTTAACCTTTCGTCCCACTTCTCTATATTTTCTTCTATTCGCGGATATGGCGGGCGAAGAATTTTATTTGATCTTCTACGTTGAAGATGCAGAAAGCATAAAGACGGAATTAAAAACGATACAAATATACGATACAAATTATTCGTCGTGTTCTTTCGCGAAAGGGAAGATCACCACCGCGCTAGATAGAAATTTACGGAAAATGATTTTCACGTGTGTAATAATACCTAGCGTAATATCGTGGTTAACATCCAGGCAAATACATTATCGAACAAACATTAGCGAGAATGGCCGATGCTCGAGTCCGAACAGTGGTTAAGCGATATCGAGTCAATATTTAGCTCGTACAAAATTCTTGCCTGGGTCAATATCGCGAATATTAACCGCCGCTTTGTGCGTTTTTATCTAGCCAGCTCGGGAAACATACGAAACGATGCTTTTTCTCGTACGATTAAAGGGAAAGCCAGTCTCTCTTATCGTCGATATTCCCACGAGCACTTGTTCGACCGTATATTTTCCTTGTTGGAATATTACTAGCGACGATATAGAAGACTTCTAGATTTAAATCCAAGCGGTGTAAAAATAAGCTCGCAAACTCCTTTCATTTGCTCACAGTCGAGAGGAAAATGGTGAGTCCGATCGGCCGAGAGGTGGACCGCGGCGGGGGCACGGCTGGTAGGCAGAATCAACGCGTATGGGAGTGCAACGAGTTGCTGCACAAAAGGGTGAGTGAAAGACAGTTTGGCGCAAGCGAAACCTTCGAGTTGATTGGCATGGCGAAGCATGGAAAGAGAAAGGAATCTAACGTAACGACACGGCTTCGACTGATTAGCCGCTTTTTTCACACTCTCCTTCCCTCCCCGCTCCCCTTTCCTGTTTACCGCTCTCCTCTTCCCACTGCGTAATTGCAACTCCGTTTCTTTATATTTCACGCGTACGTACACACCATTAGTGTCACGCGACAAGCAAGCGAGCACGTATACGGTTTGTTCGAGCTCTGTCCCGCGAGCGTGCAGTAGTCCGCATTATCGTCCTAGCATGCAAATTCCACTAGTTGGATTAATTAAAACGTTGCCTAGGGCGAGCCGACGATTTCGCAGCGCCTACGCCGCGCCGATACAATTAATCGCGAACGCGTTTCGGTTCTCGGGGTTATCGCACCTGACGGGAACGCTCGAGATGATCGGCGCTCAACCAGTTGCAAGTGCAATTCGTTCTTGCTTAGAAACTTGATGATTTCAATTCGTTTAACATTTATCGTCCCAATGAATTCCGGTAGATTCTAGCGCGCTAATCGTAGATCGTTTAGGAACCATCACCTACACAGGTTGCCCGCTAAGGCGTAAAATGTGAGAACGTAGAGCCGTGGTTTGCAACGAAACGCTTGTTATCAAGCGTCACGATACGCTGGTCGTGTTAAAGTTTCACTTTACGCGTGGCCGTGGGCTGTCACGTTATCGCCTTTGGTTGGTCGACTAAGTCGTTAAGACACGTGAATCGATGATCCTTGGCGTATTAGGCTCTGTAGCTGATACTTGCTCGATTCGGTAGTCACGCTATCTCTCCAAGATCATGAACAATTAGTTAATTAGATTCCTTCGATTACAGGTTGGACGATAATATCTTAATTGTTTCTAGATTTTCAATTTCAAGATTTGGTAGATTTAGCAGCGCTGTTTTGTCTTTAAACGCATACTCAGTAACTCGGGAAAATTGAATGGACACTCCGTTACGTTTCCTATACTTTTCTGACGTTTACGCGTTACATTCGCTTCGACGCTTAGTGATACGCAAGTAGCCGAAAACCACTCTTTGCGATTAGAGCAATTGGAAACATAGAAAGGTCTGGTAAAACGTACTACCATCTAGATTCGTGGTAAACTCGCATGTCCAAATCGGTTTCGAAAAAACCGATTCGAAGCTAATGCTTCCAATCGAGGGCCATAGTGACTCCATATCGGAAAAGTTAGCGACGATACTGGTACTACGAGAAGAGATACCTCCCATGAAAGGCAGCGGATCAAAGTTTTCTTTCGATATCTCGTGTCAGGAATTGGATCGGTGGCTGAAAAACATCTGATCGAGCAGATCAGGGGAGTCGAGAGCGCAAGTTCGACGTGCAGAAAGTGCTCGGAACGGAAGAGTCCAGAGGGAGCGATATCCATTATGGAAAAGGACAACCGGCGCGCCCGAAGGAACCGCTGAAAGCCATTGAAACTCGCGAATGTACGCGTACGCTTCCCTTTGGGCTAGAAATCCAACTACTGGTTCTACACGATGTAAACGGGCCGGTATCCAACCACCACGAGGAGAGAACGATCGAACCGCGTCCGTTTGATGCCGAGTTTACAAGCATTTTCATTAGCGTGGCCTGCTTGTCCCAGAAATTCATTAGCATTACGCGAGCGGCAGCAGCAGAAACGCCGAGTTGTTTTATCGCGTACGTCTCGTTGGCATTCCTGCTGACTGCGCGGCGTTCGCTCCTAGAAATTTCATCGGCTGCAATTAATACTTTAATACTATCGCCAAATTCCCATCGCAGACTCCGCGGTAAAATATTACAAATCTTTTCTACGCTAGAACCGTTGTAGAGTTCGTCAAACTTTCCCAACTGTATGTTTCCTCGATCGATTGCCTTCGCGAGAGATTACTTTAATCGGCGCAATTCGAGCGACATCTCCGTTCATACGATCGAAAGGTAATTTCATTGATTACAGTTCCCGGGTCTATAACAAGGTTTCTGCTAATCCGTAGCTACCATAGATCTTTGTACCCCATACCGGAAGTTGCTTCTTTGAAATCCTGCTATGATAATAACGATTATGATAACGTTGCTAGACTTAACGTATTTTGAAGAAAGCACGCCTTCGATATCGTACGAATTCCTCCTGCAAGAAACAACCGTTCGCGTTCGTTCGATCTACGAAATGATCTTTTATCCTCGATTCCGCTATCATTCTATTGGAAATTTGCCGTTTTGCGATTCTGTAATCTTCCGCTTAGCACGTACGTATTACGCAAGTCGTTGTCGTTTTGTCGAGCTTTCTTTCCTGGCCGACGTTAGTGTTCAAAACAATCGGCATTGCCTGACCTTTTGTCGCAAATATGTTGCGTAACAAAGATATGCTTTAACTTGTTATTGTCTCGCTTTGCTTCGCAGTCTTTAACTGTTCGCACATACCGAACGCCTCAATTTTGAAACTTCGAAGCGAAATATGACAAGCGTGAATTTGAAATCCTATCGAAGTTAATTACATCTATCGTTCCGTGAAATTTATGCGAAGAATCGGGCACTTCGTAGGTAGAGAATTAGAAACTTCGGACGTCGATCTAGTCTTCTCGTCTTTCTTTCCAATCGAGAAGGAATAATACCGTATCTGTAACTTACTCCGCGTGAAAACGCATGTTTCTTACTTTTATACGTTACACGAGACTTTCAACATGAAGCTGTTTCGCGTGTGTCGAAGGAATTCTAGAATATTCCGTCGCGTTTGAAAATACGAATCGAAGCGTACAGAAAATCGAGTGCCAGCTCTTTCGAATCGTCTCTTTATTTGGAGACTGTAGGACACAGACTAGCGAGAAAGTAGCGACGCGAGTGTCGTTCTCTCGCTGTCGTTACTTCCATGCAAAGGAACAGAGTGATTGAAACGGTGGTACACTAGTCTCCGGCGAAGAGAAAAGGATGAAAAATATTCAAGGAGAAAAAGAAGAAGAAGAAGAAGGAAAAGGAGAAGGAAAAGAAGAAGAAGACGACGACGACGACGACGACGATGAAGAGGAGGAGGAACGGTGAGAGCAGACTGAAAGGGATGAGAAGAAAAGAGGATTAAGAAAACCGAGGGCCAGGGTCGATCCTGCATACGGTCAGCGGTGGTCAGCAAGGGCACCGTGCCAGGGGACTGCGGACGGACTTTAAGCTGCCTGCACAATCGAGGCAACTTGAATAGAGTGTTGGGACAAGCATTATATCGTTGGTTACATATATTGCAGAGTTTCCTTGTTTCGATCCTCCTCTTGAGCGATACAAGGATGGAGAGGACTCGAGGAGGTTCGAGCTTAATTAAGTCCGCTACTTTGAAGATTCCAGGCTTTCTTTGCTTTCGCTTCGCTATTAACGCGATTTCGAGAATATTTGGCATGAATCTGGAATAGCGGGCGTATCAATGTTTGCTTTACTTTTGAAACTCCGTTCACTGCTATTTCGTTAAAAGGCTATGTAAATTCTAGCGACTTTATACAGAGGATAAGAGAAATATACAGAAAGCGAATACAAAGATATAAACAATTTCGACAAACGCGATTATCAACGTTGTATTTAAACGGTTTTATCCATAAGGATAAAAGGAAGCGTGGATCGCGTTTCTTAAAATGGAAGTTTCCGCGAGTTTCCCGGCAAAAGTAGCCGTTACGTCGAAATAAGATCGTTCCGAAAGCGAGGACACTAGAAAACGGCGATATCAGCCAAAGAAGATTCTCTGAACCGTTAAAAGCTCGCACAACTCTGGAAACTTAAAAGTCTCGGGTCTCTGGAAGGTCTTAATCTCGATGGCTCCGAAGGTTTGAAAGTCGAGGAATTTTCGAGTTTCTTAGGGGAAATCGAAAATCTCGGTTACCTTTGGAACGGTTTGCAGTACACCGCGTGTGTGTAATCGCGGAAAGAAGTTTTAAAAGGATCTTTGCGCATCCGGGAACTTGGAGATAGTTGGGGAAAATACGAATACTCTGCGCTAGTAACAATGCTGGCTGAAATAATTGGAGTAGGTGTCAGCAAATATACGTTAAGCATGATAGGACGTACAGTCTTTTAAATAATTTTGCGAACGCGAATTTGAACATTCACCATCTTCAAATTTCTAAGTACAAATACCACCAGAACGGATACGGTAGTTTATTTTGTGCGCGTATCTAGGCTTGGTTCGCGAAACCTTAACGACCTTGGAACGCACCTCTATCGTTGTAATAGCTATCCGCACCTTTAAATCGAACAAACGAATTCGGAGAATACCTTGCAACAAGATTTCTACCAGCTTCACCGAATTACTTGTAAGCATATTCTGGTGCTTCTATTATTGTATTTCGGTAAAACTATTTTAAGAGGTTCGGTAACACTATCTTGCAATTATTTCGAGCGATACAACGTTCGATCGTTTCCCTTGCATCATCCAGCAACGAGATAAACGAAACGATTCGAAAACAGCAACAACAAAGAGGAAAAAATTGCGCAGAAACGGTCGGCAGGATCACGCAAAGAGCCGGCATTTAAGCGGAACATTATAATCAGATCTCGGTTATAAAGGCTGCCTTAACCGAGGGACATGGGCTCGCGTGGTCGAGGCGAAGCCAGCCAGATCTCAAGCAAAACATACAAAACGATAGCTCGACAAGCCGAGCAAGGAACCACGGTGCATGCCGGGTACTGTAGGAGTCGGTGAACAGGCGAGTCGATCAGACCGGGCATGACGCCAGTCTTCCAAAGTCTTCCTTCCACCTTCGCCACGCTCTCGCTACTCTCCATTGTGCTGGTTTCGTGTGTTCGCAATGTACGCCCGTCGATACGAAGCTTCTCCGACAACGTAGTTACTTTCCGCGTCCCTAAGCTTCGTTCCATCACGGTTTCCATAGGAAAGAGACACGATTTTGCGATGGAACCTGCGACCAGGACCTCTTGAAACAGGGACGTGAATCGTTCGTTGAATCGGCGAAACGCCAGTCTTCCACTGGTTCTACGCGGATCGATTTAAATGGAGATGAGACAGGTCAAAGGTTGAGGATCTACGTCTGCCGAGGGAATTTGCGTAAGTGATGTAAGCTTTGTCGTGGTGTGATTCGCATTAGATGATTTCGAACAGGGTCGCAACACTTTTGACGACCGAAATTTTGGCTTTCCGCCACATTTTCTTTACAATTTGATCGAATAGGTCACTGCCGAACGTTTTCAAGTGATTTGTTACAGTTTTCTGTAGGGATATCGTTGTTCTTGCGATTTCGCGCACAAGAAACATCGCTTTCGTGCAAACATAGAGGTTGGATATCGTTGTGGACTATTTAAGCCAGTGATACCGATACTGTAAGAAGCGCCGGCGATCGATAAATCGTTGCTCGTTAATTATGAAAACTGTAATAACGTAATTGATTATTTATCATTTGTATCTGTAGTTCGTAAATATTGGTGCAACTAATTTACATATACAGCCATTGCGTTTTAGTTGGTAGAATAAATTCGTAGATTTTAGTAACAGGCGTAGATTTTTGAAGCTTAGGTTCTCCGATGTCGTTCTTCGTTTCAATATCAACCGAGTACCGTTTAGTTTATGATCTGTGATATCAAACAATTTTTGTACAATTTTATTTCTTGCACGCAGCATTCGATCGACGGAACGGCCTTGTTCAACGTCTGATATTTTCTACGTTTTTTTTTATTCTTTTTCATTCTTTCCATGCCAATCATACCAAAACGCTTCTTAACCACGCATCGTAAACGTAAAGGCCAAACGATTCTATCGATTTGGCGTTTATACGTTTCGATTTTACACGGTGAAATAATTCGGTGTCAAATTCAGTGGAAAAACATCGTGCCACGCTGAAATACGCGCGAACACGATGGTATTCGGTAAAACTTTGTTCGAATGCACTAATAACGATGTTTGTTTCGAATAATCCGTTATAACACGCGTACACATCTTTTGCCTTCGATATTCGTCTGAAAATCCTACTTTCGATCATCTCGCCAATTTACAGAGGTGTGTAAATTATTATTAGGCTTGATTTACCGTTTCTGCAATTTTGTTCATTTTCAGCACAAGTATGTTATTTACTACTTCGCGATCCTCGTGTTCACGACGCGAAAAACGCAGGAGTATCGTTTATCAAATTCATATATCGATTAATTATTCTCAACGTAGACATTTCCTATTTCGCTGTAAAGCTAAACGATATTCTTCGTACTCGAACGTTTTCTCGCTATAGGTTAACTATCTCTGTACTCTGGTCGGCTGAAATTGTAAGAGAAGCGGCATTAAACGAAATAAGCTTTCCAATAAAAACTCGCTAAGCCTAATAACCTGCTCGCCTCTGTACAAGCAAACTTTCAAGTTTCCATCACCTTGTCACAACATACGCGACAAGTTAGTCGGCATAGATTTCCATCGGATCACCGTAAACTGCAGATTGCACGTAGAGCGTAGCGTTTTCAGAGCTCGATCGATCTTCTTGGTCGAGACGGGCCGCCGAGGGAACGGCGGTAACAACGCTAGATTCAAGGTTTTCGCGTTCACACCGAATTGTTCGCCAACGAACCAAGTTCGCCGCGAGGGGAGGCCGGAGGCCGGTGTTTGCGTACGCGCGATCGCTAACGAAAGATTGCATGACTCGACAGAGCAACGTCAGCTCCCAGCGAGCAGAGGGCGGCCGCAAGCTGCCGCAAGCCGCAACCCAAGGACTGGTTCGCGTGTCCGCCGGCGAACTCCTCGGCAGGACCCACGAGGAGTTGGTGCTCCTGCTGATCCAGCTACGCCGGCAGAACGCCACCATCTACAAAGCGATGGAGAATTGTCACATGGAGATCGAGGCACAGGTCCGAAGACATTTTCAGAAACAGAATCGTTGGCCCAACGGTAGCAGCTGCGACTGGGAACAACGGAGCCTGCGTCGATCGGTGGCGTCGTGGCTGGTGTCATTTTTCTCTCTCCGACCTCGCGATAGGCTTCCTTCCGTAGCCAAGAACCGCTTTCGAGAAAAATTGTTCTCACAGAAGGAGATTTTAGTCGTTACGCGATAAAATTAGAATTCGGTAACGTAATAAGAAAAATAAAGCGACGGAAGAAGCTCCTGCGATTTGAACAACATTCTCGCAAACGATTCTCGTTAGTTTAAACAATTTTTCATGCATCATAATCGTCGAGTTTCGATTTTACCAAGGATTTTTTTACAAGAATTTAGAAGCATTCGGGAGAAACTTCCTGAAAAGTTTTTGGAGATTCTCGACGATTCAAACGGAGACGGATGTTTTCACGAGGACCATCCGATAGAGATGGTCGCGATCGAGAATCCTGTTGTACGCGCGAAAAATGCCGCGGAGCATGGCGAAGAACCGGTTTCAAGGACACGTTTCGAGAGAACGTCATTAGGATTGGAACTTTCTTCGAGAAAAAAATTCCGACCAGGCTTTGTTCTCTGATGTGGCGTGTGTCTCGTTTTTTAGCGTGCCTTCTCAACGCGGATAGTCGATGTCTATAGTAGAATGTCGTATGAAATTTTGCCTTCTCGCGCGTTCTCCCGACGTTCTCGTCTACCTGCATGTACTTTGATAAATGGTCCCTTTCCGCTTATGATCGCGTTTTCGGACGCAGAAAGTACGCCAACCTCTCCTCTCTGACGTTCGCCGTTCGCCTCGCATCGAGAACGTTGTTGGTGTATTGGTTGCCCGCCACAAACCGTATTACGTTTCCGCGCTGACCCTGACGAACGACTCGACCGTTTCCTTTTTCGCGATTCGCACGCCCTTGGGGCGTATTCAAAGTTCGAACGCGCTCAAACTCTCGTGTTATCCCGTTTTTTTCGCTGTTGCCTCTTTGTTGGCGATGCTACGCGTTGCGAATGTTAGGTAAATTCGAAGAGACGCGCAGTGAAGCTGAAACGTGTTTCCGATCCCCGCGTCGCGTCGTGCTAGTTTACGTTCAAGTTTAGCATACGCTGTAGCATAGTCCGTGTTTCGTGGGTTTGGTATGGCTCGCTCGGTGAAAGTAAATTTATCCATGTGTTGAGCACAGTGTGCGAACATACGTTTCGCAGATTCTGCTTTAAACGTCTCCTTTGATCGTCTACAGATTACGCGAGCTTGTGTATCATTCTGTAAAAATACCGATATTCTCTGTCGTTTTTTTTTTCTCTCGTGACTTTTCGGTTTCGATTTTGCAAACCTTTGCACTTTTTTTAATGCGTTTACGTTCCTTCTTTGATTTCCAAGCTTTTCTTCTCGGATCGCAAGAAAGCAGGATCAAAGTTTCTTCGTAAAATAATGAAAACATGCGAACGTTTCTTCAAGTAAAGTACTAATTACACGAGTGATCGCAAACTGAGTGTCGGCCTTCCTCGCATTGTTGATCAAATATCGCGACTGCGTCAGCAAAACAGAATGCGCTGTCCGCAAGACACGAGCGTGCACCATTAGGCGAAAAGACCCATAGACACTGCGAAGCGTGGAAATTTGCCAGGTGTCACATTTAAAGTGGCATTCTTCTGTGACCCGCAGGCTAGATTGGCAGAGCTCGATACTCCGCGACGATTGGAGAACCTTCAGAAACTCGAGGAACTAAAGAAGCATCTGATGGATCTCGAAAAGCAGGTAAAACTCGCTTTCCACTTTTTCCCCCGATATCTCTATCGACCAAGCAAAAACTCGTGAATTTTTATCATCGGTAACGAGCCGATCCGACTAACGTTCGCTGAAAATTTCTATTCGAAAGACGCAAGTTGCGCGATAAATTAACAAAACGAAATTCATTCTCCGCCCGATTCTCTGGTGCTTGATTATTCCGTTCGAGTCGTCGAGGGCCGAGTTTTTCGAGCGTAACCTGAGCTAATTGAGAAACTTGGAAGCAAGGCGATCGAAGCTCGTAAATTCAATGGATCTGGTATATTTTGTCACAAAGTACGAGAAGGGCAAGCCGCTAGTGAACCTCGTGGACAACATGGTGAAGTTGGGCTCCCTCTACAATCGCAACACTGCCAATGGGACCAACATCTTCTCGGGTTCTCGACACGACCTAGCACACGACAATTCGAGGGATCATCGTCTGGAATTCAATCAGAAGGTGCAGGAGCAACGTTTGCTAGCCGAGGAACGTAGAGATTGGGACCGATTGAGTCCCGATCACGGACAATTACAGGTATCGATTTCCCTCAATTGTTTAGATGACATGGCACGCGTATAAACGCGTCGTTTAATTTAGTTAGCCAAAGTATCGGTGAAACGAGAATCTGTCCACGTGAAATACTGTTCGCGCTTGATTTAATAATCGAGGCATGGAAAGTACTGTTCTAAACTTGAAAATACAAGTTTCGTAAAGCGTCGCGAGGACCTTCGCGTGCAAAAATACTTGAGTCAACGCCTCGTGTCTATCGCAACCCTGGCTTACGCTCGGTGAAGAAGAACGCGAACACCCGACGACGAGAACCCGCGTTTCCTTGGCTCAGCTCGCATTGCTAACCGCGTTTCCTGCTTCGTAACAAATAGCACGAAAGAAACGGCGTCTCGGTGTTGTGGGAAAATTTGCTCTCTGGAGAAAATAGCAGAAATGTCGAAAGCAAAGGTAGAGTTTAGCCGACAGAGGTGAGCAATGAAAGATCGACAGAAACAGGAGATTTCGTCGGAAGTATATCGAGAATTATTTGCCCCTTTGTATCCGCACGGCGTAATAAATACTTGCTTTCCAAGCATTCCGCAACGGACGCGCGCGTGCATTTTGCTCAAATTGCGTTACGAGAGAAAACGTCGCGATAAATACGAATTACACAGCGCAAAGTCCCATAACGGTGCATAATACCAACGTGAAAATCAGAGAGGTAAAGTAGGAGACGACGTGGGTTGAAAAAACGCGCGGGAAAATTACGAACCCGACATCGAATACAGTTAACGTTTGTTGCACGCAGTTGGCTGCGTGTGACGAGACGTTACATTAAAAATCGCGGTTACACGTAGGTACGCAGGCGCGCGTTTTTCTTGTATCTTTCCTTTTCGACGATCCGCGATTACGACACGGTGTCCATAGCTCATTGTAGCGGAATCGTAATTCCGGTTGAAACGCGACTCCTTGGTCGCTCGACTGGAAAGCAAAACTTCAAGGTTAACTCACCACGTCGCTTCTGTGTCGTAGGCCAAGGTGCAGCAGCTCTACAAACTGGATCGCCTGCTTCAGGAGGAATCCGGAACGCTTCACAGTCTTCAGCAAGACAAGGCGAGTAACGCGATCATCTCCGATCTGCTACCGTGAAAACGCGCCCGACCTTCTCCGCTTTCCTTTCTTCCATTCGTTTTCAAACTTTTCTTTGACGGATCGTTATTTCACGTTTTCGAATCGTCGTGGACGGAACGCCGCGTCACACCGCCGAACTTTCTATAGTATCCGACGAGCGTTGTGTATATCAGACGTGATATACCGTTCGAATTGAAGCCATAGCGCGCATCGTGCGACGGTGAACGTACAGCGTACAGTGGAACGCGTGTTGCGTTTAATAGCGGAACCGCGGGAAGAGATTATCCGACGCAGAATCGTACAAAAAAAAATTGTAAATTATCCGCCATGCCTAGATCCGAGAAAGATTTGATCGTAGAGTGAGAAGAGAAGCGCTACGTAAAAATGTTGGTATACAAATATTTAGATACATCTGTCAACGGCGATATCTGCAAGATGAAAAAAGACATTCCATCGAATCCAATTCGAATCGAATTCCATCGATGAATTATTTTTATCCTGCTATCTGGTGGTTTTCCAGTAGTTATTATCTTCGAGTCGGTCGGGCGAAATCAGTTTTCCAGCGTATTGAACCTTTTCGATTTCGATTACAGGAGATTCTGGAAAAAGCTCTAGGTGGTCTCCGACATAAACTACAGGGCAGCAGGAGCAATTTGGTGGAAGCAGAGAGATACAGGAAGCAGCAGCTCCTTCTGGAAAAAGAGCTGAGCAGAGTGAGAGTGTTGCTGGCACACAACTCCAAGGTACGAACTTCGAAGCGTTCTGTAGGGTCTTGGAATCGCGGCTTGTCCTCGATCAGCGAAGATCAGGTTAGAAGGAAGGAAAATTAACGGAGAAAAAGTTGAACGTAAAATAGACGCCGCCGACCTGATTCGTCCGTTCGGGAAACAAAAAAGGAAGGTTGCTATCGGGCACAATTTTTAAGTTTCAACGGCAGACGCTACTTGATCGCGAATAGTTTCGACAGATTCCCACGCACGGTGAAACTTTAATCGGTTTTATGCGAATTTCCATTCGACGACAGAGGTAGCGGATTCAATCGGGAAGTTTTCTTTCGCCGGAATAAATTCCGGCGATCTATTCTTCGGAGAACGGGAAGTTGCCCGTGGTTTCCGCCCCGTGAAAAGTAATCAGGGTTTCTCCGTTTCGCATTTTCGAAGAAAGCCCGACGAATTGGACGCTGGTCTTTTACTATGTAGAAGTAGAGGAATAGCGAGCACGCATCGCGCGCTTCGTTCTCCAAGGGACTGATTTGCCTGATTTAATCGTCGATTCGTTGTTTCCAGGTAAAGCCGGTATTCTTCCAGGTAAATCGATCAAAACACAGAAATAGATAAATTTCCGTTTCGTTGACCGTTCTGTTCGCATTTTCGTTCTCGACGAAACTTTTAGCTTCTTAACTCTGTTCGTGTAAAGGCAACGAATAATCTTCCCGTATCTTTGCCTTTCAGAAACTCGAGGAAACGGTCGCGGAAAATGCGAGATTGGAACAAGACCTGGTGGTGCTGCGACAGAAGCTCCAAGCATCGAGGAGGTATGCAGGAAATATGACTAGAGACACTTCGGCCACGACTGGTCCTCTCGAAGCAGAGTTGAGAAGAGTTCAACAATTGGTCGGAGATCTACAGAGACAACGAAAGGAATTGAGCATTCAAGTTAGACAATTAACGGAAAAGTCTCACAGTCTGGTGCAACAGATTCGACCGCAACCTACTTCTGGTAAGCCAAATAGCCGTTGTTTTTCCAAAGTACGAAGATCGTTTGAAATGTCGAATGTAGAAGAACGTTGAAAGCGTGGCATAGCCTGCGTTTGAAAATAACAAGAACCAAAGTATATCGCGAAACGAGGTAAATGAAATTTCGTTCTTACGTTACTAACGCAGCTCCTCAAGTGCACCAACCAAAGAAGCGAACGCAAAACTCTTGGTTGGAGACCGATCTTGATTCTGGGATAACTTTGGACCACGGTTTGGATTCGCCATCGAGCCCTGCGCTGTCCTCGTCGCCTCGTGGCAAGCAGAACGGTGGACCGTATCCGCATTTCAGCTCACCGACGCAGATCAAAGACTCGTCCCCCACGAATCGTCAGCAGACAAACCTACAATCGTACCCTCAGTCGCCGCAGAATCATATTTCCTCGCTTTCCCCTCAGTTACGAGAACAGATTCAACAACATCAGTTGAAGCAACAGCTTCTAAAGGATCAAATGCAGGGAAAAGGAAGCCTGATGCAAGCGAACGTTTCTCCGTTATACGTCAACACGGAGTCTAGAATTCACGGTAAGCACAAAATATATATAATCTTAACCTAACGGCTTTTGGCAAAAAATCGTCCATCGTCATCGTCCATCAATCGTATAATACATTCAACTGATTCAGAGAACAACAGACAAGATGAAAATTTGACTAATGGTACAATTCCTCCACCGGAGTACGTTCCACCTCCTCCGCCGCCACCCTTGGCCGAAGAAACGTTACTGAACGATAATTACAGACAAAACGAGGACAACAAGTTCGCCGGTAAGTGAAGCAATAACGCAAAACTAACAGACCTTAACGCAACAGCGATTGGTGTTTCGCGATAATAACGTTTTCAAGGCTTAATCCACAACCGTGAGAAACAAGAGATTAAGACCGTGCGAATCGTGAAACGGGAATCGGAAAGACGGCAAAGAGATCGAGGAGACAGAACTGGAAACATTGGAATTCCATTAACGAACGGGCTTCAAGCGCCTGGAGGTGCCAAGAGATTGTGCGACGATGATTTAGAAGGATCTCAGAAATTCGAGGTAATTTCTTCGACTTTTCTGCGATTCTATTTACTGCGTTCGATTGATATAATTTATATTCACCGTAGTAAGATATTTCTGTATCTCATCGTGCTATAGGTAACGATTAAAGAAAGACTTTCTGTCAATTTATTTCGAGCCTGAGTAGCGGGCAACTTTGACAAACGATCGACGATGTCGCAGCTTTGATTTTATTTTGCTCTATTTTCGATCGATTTATTCTTAGAAGGCTCAATTGGGAAAGGTGGTAGAAGAGTCGCCGATGATTCACGCCCAAAGCACAGTCCAGCTGACGGATTTGGACGACGTGCAGTTCCAAAGAAGCATGTCCTTACCGAGAGGTTTCGGCGGACAGCGGCAACAGCAGCCCGAGATTCATCAGGTTCCGGTAGTGCCTCCTCCCAGAAGCGACAGCATGCACGCTTTGAGAACCATGCTGGCTAGACGAAATAAAGTCAGGGTAAGTTAACGACGCGTTACCGACTTCTTCCTATTCGCGTTTTTTTGATACGGATATGTCAATTAACCGACCAACTAATAAGATTTATTCCTCATTACCTTTCCTCGATAAATCTTTCGTCGTGCTAATAATATATTTTCTGTTTTCGTACGATCTAATCTATGTATACTAAACTTTCTTTTTTTTTTTTTTTGCATGCCACTTGCAATTATTCGATGTTTTTGACGTACAAAATCTAAAACGCGAATCACCAAATTTTACTTGTTTCGTCGTAATATTTCTGTATTCCTATTTTGGGACAGAGACGAAAGTCTAATAAAATTTGCTACAAGATTTCGCATTCAGCGCATCGGCGTACGTAACACCGGGACACAGTATCACCAGAGTACCAGCATCAACTACGTATCGGATACATATGATTTCATACATTTTCGTCATTTTTTTCTGTTTTCGTTGGTTTCGCCCTTCACCCCTCCGTGATGCCTTATTTTGTTCGGCCCTCGCTTCGTCACCCTCCGTTATCCTGCTTGCCGATCAACGCAGTTCGAAACTCAAGACGGAAGCTCGGACAGTACTCTGTCGCCGTATACGGAGAGCCTCGCTTCGAGCTCGCACGTGCCTATGAGCTCGCCGAATTACTCGACCAGTCCGTCCTATAGCCCCAGCCAGCAGAATTATCCGATCAAAGCGAACCATCATCAGCCGCCGTACTACCCACCGTACAGACACTACGAGAATCCATTGAGAAACGAAAGCATCCCGGAGCCGGTGAGTCCGGAATTGTTGTCACCGACGAACCTCGAGGGCCAGGACAGAACGTTCGGTTCGTCGTTGAACGTGAACGCGTCGAACTCGCCACAATTGTCGCCCATTTTCAAGAGCGAGGCGGCGAAACAGATCATCAAGGAGATGACGGAGAAAAAGATCGAGGGGCCGAGGCGCAGGCAAATTCCCCGCGAGAAAAGACGACACTATACCGTGTCCAGTAGCAAACCCATTCTCGATCTAGAAGACACCTTCTCGAAGATGGTATCGTTTCTTTTTGTATTTTATGTTTTCATATTTCTCCTCGTTGCATTCCTCTTTCACGTGCATTCGTATAATTTCCTTTTTCTTTTCCTTTGTTGATTCCGTTTTTGTCATACCTTCGTTTTGTCATTTCTTTGGCGTCGTTTTGTCGTGTTGCGTGTGTCGTCCAAGTAAAGCGCGCGGTCGATATAGAAGCGTTTTTGATGTTCCCTAGGGAATGGGAAGAGCCAGAGATGATCTTGATATGGAACGAGCGCTCAGGCCGAGGATCAACGCACCGGACGTCGTAAGATCGACTTTGAGTCACAAAGAGCTGAAGTACAACGAGAGTACCATCGATCAGCTGCTAGGAACGCCCAACAAGATCGTAATCCCTGAAAGATATATCCCTGAACAGGTGAGAAACTTGCGAAAGTAAATACAGTTTGTACGCTATTGGTATCGATGCTTTGGTATAACGTTGAAACAATCGCGTTCCAGACGCCAGAATTAACTGCGGAGGAACAAGAGCAACGATTGAAGAAAGCCGAAGCGATAAGAAAGATGCTGTCGGAAACAACCGTGACTGCGCCAGATGGAAGCGGTATGCATCCGTTTTAACGATAAATTAGTTTTTAAGTTACTAAAAGATCGCAAATATTAAACGGTCATGCGAATCGTTATCTCGTTATCTCTTTCAGACGATAATATCAATATCGAGCAATCAGACAGCTTGAAGAGAAAAGTAGTGGAAGAGAAACGGCAAAGAGAGCACATTTTGCAACTGAATCAAATTTTGGCCAAGCAAGTCATGGAAAAGAGCAAGATGGTGGCGGGTACGTGGCAGTTTGTTACAGATGAATAGTTTATTGGTTTGATTTATTCCGCTTGTATCTAATATATAGCGACTAGTGGTGTGACAGCATGACCAATGTTTAGGTAGACTTTCGTGCCTTCTGCTATTTCCTAGTGCGGAAGGCTTACGCTTATTCGATTCGTTCGTTGTATATTTTATAACGGAAACGGACGAATATCGTCACCTATCGATCGAAATGAATTGCTTATTTTTATCGGCAACTAGCGATAGTATTTAGACTCGGGATACTTAATTGTTTAAGAATTTGACAGTTCCGTACATAAGATGTTGGAAATGTTTTTCATTGGCATGCGCCGTCATGAATATTTTTATTTCGACTATATAATTAATTTGCTCGTTGAAAGCCTTATCGACGCGAGATATACGTACATCGTTGTGTCATATGTAGTGAGCGTTGTTTGGATTGTTTGTGCTGTGTATAGGTAACCAGGCACACTGACTGACATGCTTCCTCCATCTTCCCATATAGGACACGCACATCATATTATCGTTTCTCAGGTTTGTTTATATTTTTCTTTCATCTTCTTCTTCATTTTTTTTTTTCTACATTACTACCCTTCATACATCCTTTCCTCGATTAATTTCCATTCTCCTCAGTAATCTTACTTGATATGGAACGTTCGTTGGAAAAGTAAATTAATCGTTCGAAAATCTTGAAGAAATTTCTATATACAAATACAAATACATAAACCTCGAGTTTAAAAAATCCTATTGCGAGTTTTTCACATTGATTTGACATTAACTTCTCCACTTTAACAGTGAAAGCATTGGCCACTCTTCCTTTGAAGACCGAATCGAGCTTAGAAGACGAGGATCTCTCGCCCGTAACGCCATTACCGCTCTATCAGCAAAGAGAGAATTATTACTCGTAAGGCGATCAAGGTCGTTATTGTCCCTCGGACATAGCTGTCAAATACAGGTCCTTTTAGCACAAAAGAGAAAACTCTACTGCCAGCCCGGAACAACAGAGAAACAAACATCTTTCCTCGTGTAACGTTTTATCAAATTTCATAACAGACGACTGACTCGTCTGACACTTGCTATTACGATTATATAAAAGGTAAAGAAAACGATGTTGTTTTTTTTTTTTTTATTTGCGTGAATATTGTACATAATCATGGATTAAATAAACCGATAATAAATAGCTGTTCTCTGGATCGTCGATAAGGACTAACAGTATAATGAGTGTCGAACAGAATTAGGTGAATGATATTTATAGAAGAAAATAGTAAATATTCGAATGATTATTTCAATTCTTTATCTAATTTTTTATTACATGTTCTTTTTTCTAATGGATTTTTGTTTGATTTTGTTTATAGTAAGTATCGTTTGATTTAATCGACTAACGAAAAATAATTTGTATTTGCTATTTTCTTACTTGAAGCGTTTTATCGTTTAATCGTGACATCGAGACAGGATGGTTTCAAGTTTCGATGCGCCTAAGACTTTAACTGTCGTCCATTCTTGGATTACCGAATCTGCATTAAGAATACATACTTCTGTTCCACGGTTTCGCGAGATGTTTGTATTCAAAGAATGCTTCTATTCGTATTTATACATTTTTTAACGATAAATACACGAAACATATAAAATTCCGTCGTCGTAAAATTAAAGACTAATTACGAAACCTATATTCTATAATCGTAAATGTTGCTCCAACGTAAAACGTTCTAGTAATAAATATTCTGATGCCATCTTGCTTGACGCCATTCTGGCTCGATGTTTACTCTTCTATCCGAAGAGAATGCTTCCACGAGTTTCTATCACTAGCAATAATAATAAATTAAGGAACGATCGCACAATGCGACTCATTTAACGAATGACTGTAATCGAATTCCTTTAATTCGTGCGAATGCCATTAGTTAGAGAAAGAGAATCGAGTATAGGGATAAAATAAATACCCACTCGGAGGTATAGTTAATCAGAGAGTTCGGCTAATTATAAACAGCTGGAAGAATCAAGTACACTTTATATCTCGCCTTTATTTCTCGTGCTATCTCGCGAAAAATTTATATATTGCAATCTTGTCAAACTATAAATTCCTCCGAGTATTACCATTCTTACGTAATTTCATTTTCTTCTTTTATCAAATCTATCCTTTTACAAGTTTTTCGTTAATACAGATGAAAATGAAATGAAAGCTTTATACGCGTATATGGATCGAATTCAGTGAAATTTGTCCGTTACGCAAAGTCGTGCTTTCACGGATACTTCTTCAAGTTTACATTTACGTTACAGTAACGTTAATCAACAACAAGTAATTTATTGTATCTGTACATATTGCAACGAGTTCGGGAATCATCGGTTTAAGTCATCCGCGAATTTACGTAAGAGAAACGAGCATATTAGCGATAAGGTAAAAAGAATAAGGTAAAATTTAAGGTTGAATTTACGGTAGATGCTACGAGCGGCGCAACATAGTTAAACATTAATAAAGATCGCTATAAGTAACGATCGCATTGAACTGACTGAGACTAGAGTGGATTTATAGTGTGAAACACCGATCGAGGGTATATGAAATTTTAAATAAGTTGTTCGAACATCTCTCTGTGTGCTTTACGCTTTGTTATTAACGTGCGAGATATGATCGAGTCATTGCAGTGAAACGTTTATTATCAACGTTATCGTCACGTAACAATGTACAGCAATTGTATAAGTAGATGAATTAACGGTTGTTTCAATCAAAAATAATGTAAGACGTTACAGATTAAACAACATATTTCTTAATAACAGAGTGATCTATAAACAACTGATTGATTTCCATTGTCAATAACTTTTAAACAAAATAAAAACAATAGTCTTTTAATACAAGTCATTAATACAATTTATTAATACCCGGGAATTCTGTACAGAAGATGATTCTATTATCCAGATTCTATTATCTATTGTACAGAGATACAATCGGAATGTCCATTTTCCGTCAGGCTTAAGAAAGTCTTAAAGTAAGAACTTTAAAGCAATCATGAAAGATTAATTTAATAATCTTTAGTAATCTAGTAAAAAATGAAATAAAATATCTAAATGACTCGTCTTAACAGACCATTAATTCCTTTAATCGTACCATTCTAAACGTATATTATATGTCGCGTTTCTGATAAATAAGAGAACGATGCTTGATGCAACATTCTGATTATTTCCTGCAAGTTCGATCGGTATTTTCATTCGTAGATCTGCTCCAACTTCGACGCGATCAAACGCATGGATTTATACGACACACGAATCACTCGAACACTCGCCATTCTATTCGATACTTTTCTTACCAACTTCTTCATACGGATGCATACGTTTGACCGACGTTGAATCGTCTGTAATTTAAGCAACGTGTAACATATACATCTGTACGTTTTAGAGGCGTCCTGTAACATCGTTCTTCGTTCTACGTGAATCGTTTACGCCGCTTTTGACGTTTCCAAGCAGCGTGTATTATATTTTTCTGAGGTCGATTCTCGTGTTTGTCACCCGAGATTGTCCAACGTATTGTCCAACAATAAGAAAAAAAGGACGACCTCGAACGTGCGACTAGATAAGTTCCATAAAAGTGTCTAGCATCGTATCCATTCAATGGACATCGATTGCCAACGTGTATTTCGATGGAAATTTAATAATCGAAACTTAATTCTTTGAAGCGGGAATTGAATTCGTTAATATTATTTTAATCAAAGACATAATAAATACATAAGACATAAATGAAAACATAAATGACAAAGTCTTTGTAACATAGCAGAAAATGGTAAGCAACGCTTCAAAGGACTAAGAAGGAAGGAAGAAGGCAGCGTTGAGACGCGAAGCGTCGCAAAATCGTGCTAGTGTTTCTAAACTATGTTGTACGGTTGCAATCTGTTAAAATGCTTAGACAATTGGGAACGACGAGAGCGTTCGAGCGAAATCGGAGAGTGCCAAATTACACTCGCAAAAGCAGATCGATCGCGAAACGCGGCAACTGCTCGTCAATTAAACGAGGAAGAATAAAAGAAGCGAAAACCAGCGAGACTAACGCGCAGCACAAACGATTAAATCTAAGGATCTCCCCTCGACGACTGTCAACCCCGAGAATGGTATCTCGCTAATCACGCTAATTAATGGTAGAAATGCGTTACTATTATCGAGAACTCTTCGGTCCACAGGCATCGACATTAGGAATAGTTTTTTACGATACGATGATCCGTGTACGACGTAGAATATACGGTGAAACCAACGATCGAATCGCGATCGCTCCTTCGGGACGCGAATAGGTCGAGAGAAAAAGAGCTTAGCTCGTAAAGAGTAGCCCTATCAGGCAATCGGTACCATCGTGCCCTTTTTAAGAACGTTCCTCTGTGGATGGAGTACAATTCCAGCGCGAATCATCGCGGACGTTGAAGGCAAAGGTTCGGGGAAAAAAGGACGATACGTTCGTTCATCGCTGCAAACTCCTCGTTCGACGTCCGATCGGTCCATGGTACCTGAGAAACCAGCGACGGGCTGGTTTCTGCGGTTGCCACTGCGCCAGGCGGACTGTTAAAGCGATGTAAACACCGAAACGCTATTGTAAAAGGAAACTACTGTGGAAACAGGAACTGTTATTGTTACACGAATAAAATAAAATCCATATTACATGAGCTGAGATTCTTCTTCTACCTTCTACGTACGATTCGCTCGAAACCTTGACTCAAGCGTTCGTTGTATCTTATTTCAGGTACTTTTGAAACAAGTACAACGTTCCAGGCACGAGTTTATTTCGAAGAAAAGATTTAGTTTGTTTTCGATTGCATTCAACTTTGCCGTCGGCTTATTTTCTTCAAATAATGAGATATGAAATTAATAAAATTGCTACGCGTTAATATATCGCGGACGTGTAAAACACGTTTAGAAACAAAATCCTATAACGAATTAATGTGCAAATGATAACGAAAATTTCAATTTTGAGACAAGTATCTCTCGACGAATTATTGTGTAATTACGATATCATACAAGTAACAGAAAACTTGAACAGGAAATGAGATGAAAGAGAAGATGGTAGTGCAGGTAATCCTAGTGTCTGACCGACTGTCTCCCTCTCAGAAAATACTCTCAATTTTACACATGCGATACAATGAAAATTCGAATATGCCGAGAATTTTGAGAAAGAGCGTGTAAAAGATACGAGCGATCCGTATTGCGATTTGCGACTTACGAGTCAACAAGGTATATGTAAATGAAGAAGAATGAAAGCAAAGTGTGTGAGAGAAGGACAGGACGGAAACAAAGGGATCGATGATGAATCGGAGAAGGCAAAGAGTCGGTTGATCCGAGAGGCGAGACATCAGCTGTGACGAATCGTGATCGTCGCGCGATTGTCCCCCTCGTGGTTGACGGGAGGCAGAGGGTCGACGAACCAACCAATCGTGCCAGGCCTTTGTAGGTCTTGCACCTGAATTCTAATGAGGTCCACCTGGGTATATATGAGAGCTTAACACTCGGCCGAAGCCACGATTTTTCTGAGTTACCCGCTTGTCGCGAAGGTGAGTCCTCCTCTCTTTACTTCTCTGTCAACCTCGCTTTAACCATCTCCCCTTTGTGTCTCCATTAACGTCGATTTTAACTCTCCTTCTTACGTTTATCTTTTGACAATTAACATTTTGTATCGCGATCATTTTATCGCACTGCGTGATATTCATTTTGATACTTGACGACCCGATCAATGTCCTCGGTACTAAAACGTTGTAACTAGTAAACGACAAAACGTTGATCGTTTTTCATGATCAACAAAATCATCCCATCAGCCGTTACAACGCATTTCTTCAACTACGTGACAAGTCGTTGTAGACGTTAAACTTTGATACATAGTTTCGTTCAGATACTCGAATACTCTACTATAAAATACTATAAAAATAGGCCGTTGATAACTTTCATTGTCAATTATGCTCGTCCAATAATATCGTCGAGTCGAAACTAAACGATCTCTCGATATTTATACCAAGCGCGTGGAATTTCGTCGCGATCGTTGACACGTTACGTGGTCTGCGGTTCTCTCGCTTTGTTTCCATTTTCTTTTTTCTCTTTCGTCGATCTGCAACTCGAAGGTCAGTCTGCATAGGATTTGAACGAGTCAACAGAGTTCCGACAGTCTCATTTTCGAGAAACTTAACGATAAAACCCGAAGATTTAATTGCCATCGTTTCTTCGTTATTCGATATCGATACCTGTCAGATAGATGAAATGTAAAAAACAAAGATGAATAAGAAAGAATTAGTTTCGTCGATCGATTCGATATCGCTGAGAATGTCGATGTGGAAGATAATAGATTTTTCATACATAAATTTTTTATGCTCGCGATGTATTCAACGAAACGCAATAAACTGATAGCACGACGGATCGATCGTCTAACTCGCAAATAGTTACGTCGCGTTGCTGCGTACTTCTAAAGTAGGAAGAACCTCGAAAACGTGCACGACTAACGAGGAATACGTACGAAAAGGGAACTAGCCTTTCTTCTTCGATCCATTCCTTGAATACTAATTCGAAACCATGCGCATGAATGAAAGCATTCCGTTTAAGAACGAATTTGCAAATTTCAACCTCTCTTTCCTTTGAAAGCTAAATCTGTCTTGGCTGCATTGTACGAAAGTTTCAGAACGAGAAAGAAACGTTACTTCAAAACTTTTATCAAAGTTGCAAAGAACCCAAAAGTATTCGATCAAAAAAGGGAAAAATCCTGCGATTCCCGAATTTCTTCGAAAAAGACCTTCGTAATATAAGTTATCGGCAAACTGATTAAGCTGTCCCAAGAGGCAGATAGTAGAAAGATAAGCGGCAGGTCGTTAATAGTACGAATTATTGTGTCGGTTAAAACGAAGATCTCTTCTGGGTATGGGTATGGATTCGCGGCGTTTGTATTCGCAGTGCAACCCGCGGAATAATAGTCGAAGGATAATCCGATGCAGCCGGCATTTTAATTCGCGCAACGAAAAAGCCGCGGTCTTGCATCGGTATCTTTTTCTATTTTCGCAGCCCAGAACCATTATCTAGCTCTTTTACTCAACGCTGAACTCGTCCAAACCCCAAGGACCATCTTCCATCCCTCTTCATCTTCGTTCCTCGTTCATCTCGCTACTTTCCTACTTTTCTTTTGCCAAGCAATCGATATTCGATTGATATTCGCGCTCCATCGAAGCGAGGCAATGATCTGAAACGATTTGATCGTGAATCAACGTAACGATATAAACGATCCTCCCGAAATAATGTCAAAGAATGTTTTTATCGATGGTGAGAGTTAGAGAAACGCGTTAGCAAAGAAGACATTATCTGTTCTCTTGCCTCTTTCAATTCTCATTCGCTTTCCTTTCGCGCTATTTTTCCACTCTTTCGTTTTGAATGTTTTTTACGTCTACCGCGATTCCTATGAAAATAATTCCGAAAACGTTAATTGCGCTGAAGGGTAAACGTTCTCTCGACGCTGTTCCCAATCGAGATTTTATCGAAATTTTCCATCGAACTGCCTTTACAACAGCAATTTCTTTATCTTTGTTTACGTTTAATGAAATAGAACGTATCTTCGATACCGCTTTGCCTTAAGTTTTATACGAATAATCGTCCCGTGTATTGTAATTTTCTCGGTGCAGGCCTGCAATAGGACGAACCACGATTTTTTACGAGCACCATCTCGCAGCTTTATTTTGCGACGATTTTTATCGACGAGAAACGCGTAAAAAATATACCTGACTTTTATCGTCCGGACCATTCTATGCGTGGGTATCGCATAATGTCGCCTCGATTTTGGCTTCTCGCGTTTGAACTCCCGTTAAAAAGGTGCTTGAACTTTTAACGTTCTATGCCACTTCTTTCGCTGGACGCAAACTCGTTTTCGTCTCGATGCGAGCAGAGGTCTGGCTCGATTCGGTACAATTGCGAAAAATTACCTCGACGATTTCAACGTTCTTCCAATGAAAATGGCTTTTCCTCTGGAGATCTAAATATCCGTTAATTACTTATCTATTGAAATTATTTATCTGTATTAAGATCTTCGATTCTTATTCGGTTCTAACCGCCATCTCCTTTCCGAGGCAACTTTTCTAGATTTTGAAAACGTAAATATCCAATATAACGTCAAAAGTAATTGCCTTGGTAAAGGTTAAGCAGAAATTAATAAAAGAATGTATAACAAAGAAACGGGGAAGAAAGAAAGGGAGGAGAAAACGGTACGTGGTATCGCAAGAGTATTAAACCAACGGAGAGCGAACGAATCGAATTTAGCAAACAAGACGCGATCCATTCAATTTCAAAATGAAATTCCTTCCGCCAACGCGAAAGAAAAGTCCAAGATCAAGATTAAGATCGACGAAACGGGCTCGAGTGGATCGCGACGCGGTCATTTGTTCGGCGCTCGTGCGACAACAAGAATAACATGAGACTGTTCGGGAAAAAATTCACGGAGTTATCGCGGTATTTACTTTACTGAAAACCGGTCGGCTTGGATCGTTTTCTGTTTGAAGAACGACTACGTTCGATAAAACGATCACTCTGGCCGCGGTAGATCGCTCGTCTTCCAGAGACGCCTCGATACTCGACTAAAGCAGACGTTGATACTGCCAAGCGGCGATTGGCATGTCGGAATTACTTCGGACGTGAACTGCAATTATCAGATATCGATTGAATCACCAAAGGTGAATAACGTGTTGCTAAAGAAAAGTTCAATTTAACCTGCATTATTTTATTTAGGTAATATTTATAATCTTTTATTATCGATATACAGAACCGTGCAACATAGTAAGCGAAACATCGAAACCTCTTAAATGATACCGATCGTTTCCAACAAAATTCGGAAAATTTATTCTCGACGAATTTATTATCCGAAATATCGTTAGAAACTTTTGAAATAAGATTAACTACGTTTAATTGTTCACAGGCACGAAAATGTCATCGGGACATAATTTTCTAACACTTTCCTTGTTACTCGTGGTTCTCGTTTACACGACAGGTAAACGCACTATTTGTTTCGAATAAAAAATCGATAACAACAATTGAATAATACTGAAAACGAAAATACGGAAAAGTTTCAGCAAATCAGCCTGCCAGAATAACGTGTTACTTCAGTAACTGGGCCATTTATCGACCGGATGTCGGTAGTTACGGTGTAGATGATATTCCGGGTGATCTCTGCACCCATATCATTTACTCGTTTATCGGTGTGAGCAATGTCACTTGGGAGATACTTATCTTGGATCCAGAACTGGATCAAGATAAAGGCAATTTCTTGGCCTTCAACAACCTTAAATCTAAGTATCCTCATCTGAAAACCTCCGTGGCTGTCGGTGGTTGGGGAGAGGGTGGCAGAAAGTACAGTGCCCTGGTCAGCGTGAAGGAAAGACGCGACAGCTTCGTCAAGAGCGTAGTTGGTAAGTAAACTTGCAAATACTTACTTTTTTATTTTATCGTGCTGATTAATTCTTTATCTTTTTCGTCATTTATTTCTATATTACTGCTATTACTACTATTTTTCGCCAGAATTTATGCGTAAATACGATTTCGATGGTTTCGATCTCGATTGGGAATACCCTGGCGCCTCTGACAGAGGTGGCAGATTTTCCGACAAGGACAAGTTCTTCTACTTTGTCGAAGAATTAAGACGTGCTTTTGACAAGGAAAACAAGGGATGGGAGCTCACGATGGCGGTACCGATGGCAAAATTCCGCCTAGACGAAGGATATCACGTGCCAGAATTATGCAAGTAAGTGAATTAAAATCAAATTTATATGGTCGTGATAAATAAGGAAAATATTTCCATAGAAATATGGACGCAGTCCATGTAATGGCTTACGATCTTCGTGGTAATTGGGCTGGATTTGCTGATGTACACAGTCCACTTTATCGTCGTCCACACGATCAATGGGCATACGAAAAATTAAATGTGGTAAGAACTTGGCAAAATGTAGGTGTATCTTTACTCTCGAAATTTGTTTCTGATTTATCACGTAAATTTATTTAAAATTTATTTGTGAAATTAATCAAAAAATCCTACTTGAAAACTAAATTTAGCGTAAATATATGCCGTACAAGATGATAGCATAATTTGTTTATAAGATTCCACTTTTTCTTATTAGCACGATGGCCTTCTGCTTTGGGAAGAAAAAGGCTGTCCCGCTAAGAAACTGGTTGTCGGCATTCCGTTATACGGACGTACGTTCACCCTCAGTCAAAGTAACAACAATTACGAGCCAGGCACCTACATTAACAAAGAGGCTGGAGGTGGTAAACCTGGAAAATACACACAAGCTAAGGGATTCCTTTCTTATTACGAAGTACGATCAATCAAATATTACGTTTCTTCTAACTTTACGCTTCGAAACTAATCGAAAATATCTATCTGAAGATCTGTACCAATTTACAAGCTCCAGGCAGTAACTGGACTGAAAAATTTGACGATATTGGCAAAGTCCCATACATGTATCAAGGTACGCATATAATTGAGTGAGTAAACGATAATGATAATCCTTGATTATCGTCAAACTAATAATCACAGGTACACAATGGGTTGGTTATGAAAACGTGGAGAGCGTGAAATACAAGATCGATTTCATCAAGGAATCTCGATACGCTGGTGCCATGGTTTGGGCCATCGACATGGACGACTTTCAAGGACTTTGCGGTGACCGCAACCCTCTGATGAATGTCATTAATCAAGGTTTAGAAGGATATATCGTGCCAGATAAAGATTTTCATACCACTCCTACGGTAAAGAATTTTGTTTTATTTTATTGAAATTGTAAACAAGCTTGTCTAGTTTAACAGATTAATTAATACATATTTGCAAATAATTAAAACAATATCGGAATATGAAATTGTCTTTTAAAAATACTACATCGTAGTATTTAGTAGTTGCTAGTTGTAGTTATTGTTTGCTTCTTAGCCTGACTGGGCAAGGCCGCCAAGTACCATGTCGTCGGATAATATTCAAACTACTCAAAGTACCCAGATTACTCAATCTGCTCGACCGCCTACGACTCACAAACCTACAAAAAGACCTACTCAGAAGCCAGAGGTAACTTCTTGTACTACGGAAGAAACAAATAAATCCGAATCCACGCAACAGCCGATAGACAATGACGAAGCACATAAAATCAATTGTGAAAACGCTAATAAATTCGTTCCATCTAAAGAATGTCACTCTGTAAGTAAATATCCTAAAAAGTATGAAGAAGTATGAAGCTTGTATAAGAATTTATTAATCTTGTCGTCTAGTAAATTATAAACAATTTTATCATTTTGATAGCCTCTATACATGATTTACGTACATACGTACATATGTATATGTTTCTTATTACAGTACTATGAGTGTGTTCACGGAATACCACTGAAGTTCACGTGTCCCAACAAGTTAATTTGGAACGGGAGGAATAATATTTGCGATTGGCCTCAAAATGCTGATCGAGAAGAGTGTAGAATTCAATAAAATCCTAACGTTCCTTAAACTCGTCGAAAAAAAGGACTGACAAATTCCATCGTGATATTTCAATGTGGACCAAATAATCACCTCATCTTGCTAACGAATATGTGATACGCAGCAAGTTCCGGCTATTATCTTATTCGTTCATTTATCATAATCATATGTTGTAAGACTTGCCTAATGAAGAAAATTCAATAAACATCATATCATTTATAACAAAACTTTTATAATCCAATACAGCATTTATTTACTTCGTTATATATCTTTTTACCTTAAAACTATAAACTATAATTGTCTTTAATCGTATAATTTACGGTAATAAATAATTTGTTGTTTCAGAAACATAATTATAAATAGCTTAAAGCGCCCTACATGTTCCTAATAACTTAAAAGTTAACAGGCTTTCTGAAAACAAAAGTTAACAACTATTTGGGATACTCAACGCATTATTTATATACTTAGAGAATAAAAAATTTTACAAATAATATCTTTTTTATTTATGTCTTCGATCTTTATCCTGTATAAAGATGATTTAATTTCAGCTTTATATATATACCGTTTAAACAAATTTCATATTGAAACAAGATATGCATAAGATTTTACAATGTATTAATGGATTAATATAATTTAATGATGGATTATTCAACTTACATACTGGATATTCATGATTAGCTCTATTAATTTTATTAAGTAGTGCAATTACATAAGCGACCACGTGTACAATGACCATATCTTTTACGTTACTCGCGTTATAATCCAATAAGCGCGAGATTTAAATTAAAACGTATAATATTTGTGTACTAGGTGAAAAAGATATAAAATGGTTCTATAAAAAAAATCAAATAGAGGATACATACTTATAGTTACTTAGCAAAAGGTGAAAGTGTATATATCACACATGGAGAAACATTAAGTGGGTAACGTTCCCCTCCAATGAATTCTTTAATAGACAGATTCTCATTGTGAAGGTCGAAAGTTGCCTCTATAAAGCGATCTCCGTGTGTGTGTATATACGCGTACTTAGACGACTCTTAGATTAATTGCTTCGTATCAAATATGGCGCAAATGATGATACCTAGAATTGCACTTTTATCTATTAAGAATAGTAATCGGCTAATACCTCGAATATTTGTGCCGTTAAAATATCAACGATTATGTTTCCATACAAGTTGGGTTCTCGATGGTATGCAATTTATTCAGAAATACTTTATTAACACTCTTATTCGTGATGAAATTGAGGTTAACCTACGGTCATGTATCTCGAATAATATTTATTTCAAATAACACTAATTACTACCGTACAAATCATAATATTGAGGATATTAAGCGAAATCATTTCTCCTATTTTTTATTAACTTCAACGTGTAATCATGTATTCGTTATATTATTTAGATTGATTATGCAATCAACTATCATAGTAATTTAAAAGCCATGTTGGTTTTTGTGCTGTTCAGTATATAATTTTTTACAGTATCACAATTTTTAATTAATTTTTAGTCACAGGAAAGGAAGTCTTAATGCCTTCCTTGTCACCTACTATGGAAAGTGGTACTATTGTCAAATGGTTAAAAAAGGAAGGTGACAAAATTGAACCAGGGGATGCGCTCGCTGATATCCAAACTGATAAGGCAGTCGTTACTATGGAAGTTGACGATGAGAGTGTTCTTGCAAAAATAATTGTAGGAATCATGTACCCAAGTTTCAGTTTAATTAATTCTATATATTTATATTTTACTTAGAAATTCTTTATAAGAATGAATATAATATTTTGTTAGGTGCAAGAAGGAACCAAAGATATCAAAGTAGGAACATTAATAGCACTTACTGTTGATGTAGACGAAGATTGGAAATCCGTGGAAATGCCAGATAGCGTTTCAGCTACACCTGCAGCTCCATCATCAACACCCTCTGCACCAACAGCAGCAACAGCGGCACCTACTGCGAGCACATCAGCTCCACCACCTCCTGGCCAGTACGTATTCATTGAAGTAATTAATAATGCACATGCTAAAAATTTGTTTAATTATTATTTCTAGAACAAATGTCAGTATGCCAGCACTATCACCAACTATGACTACAGGTACAATTGTAAAGTGGCTTAAAAAGGAAGGAGAGGAGATAGAACCGGGAGATGCACTGGCAGAAATTCAAACGGACAAAGCTGTTATGACTTTTGAAATTGAGGATGAAGGCGTATTTGCAAAAATCCTTGTACATAACTTTTATTATAGATTCAGTCGTGTTTTATTTAAAATTGGAAATATCTTTCTAAAGATTCGCCTATTAGGTTCCTGAAGGAAGTCAAGTGGAAGTAGGACAATTAATTGCCATTATGGTAGAAAAGGGAATGGATTGGAAAAATGTTGTTATCCCGACAACTACAAAACCATCTGCAGCTACTGCACCATCTGCAGAAGCTGCTCCAGCTTCAGTGACTGCAGATAAAACACCTGTACCAAGCGGACAGTATGTATAAAAATGTTCCTATGATCGATGGTGCAAAAATATTTGCTCACAATAGTGCTGTCCGTTATTATATTCCTTTTTTAGAGTTTATGGTTTAGCAGTAAAGCGATTGTTGGAGGAATACGGGTTAAGTGCACAATCGGTCAAAGGTACTGGACGACCTAATCGATTACTAAAAAGTGATGTTTTAGCGTATATTCAAGCAAATAATTTAAAGAAAGTTGCACCAAAAACAGGTATGCAAAAGCTAACAACGAAAATATTAAAATACAATATGCATTAATATGTATGTACCTATATATTTAAATAGCAGCTGCACCTAAACTTGAAAAAGGTAGAAAAGAACCAGGCGATGTACCTTCAAAAGCACATGTACCTAGTGGCCGTCCTTCCACGTATGAAGATATCCCAGTTTCTAATATACGTGGTGTTATTGCTAAGAGACTCGGAGAATCAAAAGTAATTATAAGTTGTCTTATACATTTACGCAACAAAATTTCGTATTTATATTTCATAAGTAACATAATAATACAGTCTTGACAATTTTGTAGAGTAATATTCCACATTCTTATGCGTTCGTCGATATTAAGATTGATAAACTAAATGAAATACGTAGCGAACTAAAAGCTGACGGTATTAAAGTCTCGATAAACGATTTCGTTACGAAAGCAACCGCACACGCACTAATCGAATGCCCATTTATTAATACGTTGTATCAAAACGATCAAGTTAGTATACGATTTGACACAATGGTTGAAATTTATTACGTAGATAATTATCAAAGAACAATGTATTTCATCTTTCAACAGATAATTCGTATGCCAAGGGTGGATATCTCTGTCGCTGTTGCTACAGAAACAGGTCTTATTACACCAATTATTTTTGATACTTCAGCTAAAAGTGTAGCAGATATTTCGCAAAATATTAAAGAACTAGCCGAGAAAGCTAGAAACGGTCGATTAAAACCTGAAGAATTCCAAGGAGGAACATTCACGTAAATAAATGAATTTATATAAAATATAAAACTGCAAATTTTATATTTCCAATATTTTTTAGAATATCCAATTTGGGAATGTTTGGTATTAAACAATTCAGTGCAATCATAAATCCTCCTCAAACTGCAATACTTGCAGTTGGAAGTGGTCGTGAGGAACTAGGTAAAAGTATTAAAGAAATTTATATTTTTATTATTTTAGAATATGTATTGTCTGTATTTTATATTCGCAAAAGTGCAGGAAATATAACGTATCACTTTACAGATGCCGCGCTACAAAAAATAACAAAAATGTCAACAACTTTATCGTATGATAGGCGTGCAATTGATGAAGACCAAGCAGCCGACTTTTTGGCTGTTTTAAAAGCTATGTTAGAAGATCCAAGTTTTCTCGTCGCTGGAAGATTACGAGCGCTAAGATACGCACAGAACTGACCTTTAATTAAACGTTAATTCTGGGGAATTTATTGAAAAAGTGGGTGTATTGAAGAATTTAGGTTTCAATGTAAATTTTAGTTTTATCTACAACATGAATTAAAAATATTGGTTTAGAAATAGATCTGAAATATTTATAATTTAATTTAGGAAGTTGTAAACACAGAGAATTATATTTAAAATCATTTATAGTAGATTCAAGTAATAGATCAGTGTCATCAATATTAAATGTCATTTATATCAAATGAATTCATATATGATAACTTTGTTTATTATATGAATTCGTTTTTCTATTGCTGTATTCTACATTTCCCTCAAATTTTATAATTGGTGAAAATCCTTGTTAAAAAATCTTGTGCAATGTATCTACAAAAGATATGTTATCCCTTTTATGGCAAAACCATAAGTTATTAAATTTTCACTTTTTTTTATTAAAGAAATGAGTTGAGTATCTTCTTATTCTCAGCCATATAAATTAAAAAAATGATTGTTATAACAAACACAGTATAATAACGTATGATTATATTCGTATTAACTTTATTCATTATCGTCAGCAGTATCAAGTAATAATTTTACGTTCAATTGTAAATTTCTATAATCTATCGAATCGTACATTCATGATGATCCGGCATAAGACGGATAACATATGGTCAATATAAGAAGTTATAGGATGGTGTAAAAAATTGGAAAAAGATAAAAAATTGGTATATAGATAGAGAATGAGAGAGATCTTTCCATCTCAAAACTAGCAAATAATATAAATTCTTATGAATTTATTTAAATTAATTATAAATATAATATCTCGGATACACGTAATTTACTTCTGCATAAGTAAATAGATAACTTCTATATGAATATTTATTCTAATAAAACAAGGGCCACACTGTTGTTACTTCTTTCGTATGAAATAATAAATATGCATATTTATTCTGCGTAATAAAAATTACATTATTTTACGTATATTAATATGTAAACATTTATATAAATATAATGTAAATATATTTATGTGTATAATGAATTTTATTTTAATATTAAGAATATTATGTATAATTGAGAACTTCAGTGTGGTCTAAGGAATTCTTGGGGGCAGTAGTATGTACAAAATTATAACTATGTCTTGTAAATAAACCATTTATTGTTAAAACGATGTGATGTTTCCTTATATATATTTAAAAATAATACATAGATATGGAATATTCAAAAACAATTGAAAATTTTGCAAATATTTTGTGCAATTATCAGTTATCTTATTATTCTTTTTATGCTGCATTATCACTGATAAAAGTATCTATAAGGCAATTGGCATAGAACCATATGTATTGATTTGATAAGGCACAAATGTTACGACTGTGTATAGATTAATTAATTTTACATTAATGCTTTTTTAACAAATTTTTTAATTTATCATCTGAATATAAATATAGTCAAGCATAAAATTTATTTTACATTTGATTTGATTGATCATTTTACATACTAAATAATTGACTTAGTGATCGTACATGTTGAATTCTTACATATGATTTTATATCAGTGTTTATTACTAAGCTGAAGTCAAATTAAATCATATTTAAATTGAACATGCAATGCTTAATTACACAAAAGATAAAAAATAATATGACAATATTAAATATAGAAATACAATACAACAGGACTCAGTTTTTGTTATCACAGTAGTGATATTACTGCTCAGATCTTAAACTAAGTAATTATGGACGATATTTGATTGCGGTATAGTTACAAATATTTTTCATGAAGGATATTCTGAAAATACTATATACACAATTCATAGTATTCATATGATAGAACAGCACTTTCTAAAATTTGGCATCTGCTTTGAACAGCATTAGATTTTAAACTATAAGTAGAACATTTTTTTAAATGTTGCACATTATTAAATTTGGTGAAACCTTACAAAACTAGTTGAAACTTGTAAAAGTTTTAAAAAATACATTTTAAAATGTGTGTATGTCACATTATTTAAAATACTCGGTTATTAATACACGTGCTTGCAACACTGAATCACAAGGTACAACTTTTCATTACTGCGATACAAATTTTTTTCAAAAACGTGGACTATAAAATTTTTAATACAAAGGCAGTCTTTCTTGTGTAATTAGATAGTGATTAATCAAATATAAAAAATAATATTTACTACAATACCCACTTTGTATGTGAATTGTTTGATTAAAAATGTATGGCATAACTTGATTTATTAAATTTTAAACAATGGAGGAATGCAATTCAGAAAATATAAACGGTAAATATAATAAACGAAATGTAAGATGTACATTTGAAACATCAATTGGTAAAATTATTAAATTAAGATTATAAATTAAATTTGTACTATAACTAAATAATTATTATCTATAGTATTTTGACAACTGTCAAGTATAAAATAAATTGTTATACCCTTGACAGATACTATGTCCACATACCTAGCAATTTCAGTCCTTGAATAAACTAAGTACAATATTTTATATAATAAAAGTATTACACAAATCATATTTTACTATATAAAAAATGTAAACAATTGTAAAATGAAGTCTTAAGCTGATACAAAACACGAAATATATTTTTAGCACAATGACGTTGACTTGTATTCTTCCTGCACCTACTGTGTTTTAAAGTTAATGGCAGATTGCACCTTTTTTTTTTATGAGAAAAAAGAAAATATAAAAAAGACATTGAGCTTCCACGATAGGTATTGCACATGAAATGATCATTAATAATTTACATTAATGATAACTTTTTCAATGACTGAAGCAATAGAGATTAACCTATCACATATATTGTGTTATGAAAGTTACTGCAATAAATGAATAACTACTTTTTAAAAATTAGATTTTAAATCTTCTAGTAATTTTTTCATTGCTATAACTTATACTATTTCTATTACAAATTTGGTAACATTGATATAAATATAATAGGTGGTCATATATAAAATACATAAAATCACTGCACTACATATATCTAAATTATATGCAGTATATAGGATGCTTTTGCATTGTATAGATAATATAAATGCAATGCTACACATATATTCAAGAAACTAAATACATGTATTTGAAAATAAAAATAGATGTTTGATTTCTACTTAAAAAAAAAAAAATTATTTAGTGAAACACTTTATGAAGAATTCTTTGCGCTGTTCTTATTAAGGGTATCAGACTTGTTAATTCTGCGCAATTTTCTAAAAATGGATGAGACAATAATTCATCAGCAGTTGCCCTTTCATCGACTTCAACTGCCAAACATCTCTCTAAGAAGTTTTGAAATGTCGGGCTTAGAGTATCCCACCTAGGAATAGAAGGTTTACCAATGGCAGCAATTAAATATAAAGCTCTTAAAGGTGTTTCTTTCATATAAGGTGGTTCACCTTCTATCATTTCAATAGCCATAATACCTAAAGACCAAATATCTACTTTTTTACCATATTGTTTTCTGGTCACTACTTCTGGTGCCATCCAGTATGGAGTACCAACCATAGTTTGACGTTTTTCGTCACCATCGATATTAGCACAAAAACCAAAATCTGTAACTTTCACAGCACCGTTCATACCAAGAAGTACATTATCTGATTTGATATCTCTATGAATAATTCCTCTTGTATGTAAAAAACTAATTGCGTTTAGAACTTCTCTACAAACTGCTGCAATTTGTGCTTCTTTCATTATAGTTTCAGTAACAACATCTGTAAGTGGCCCACCTTCTAATAATTCCATAATAACCCAGAGATGTTCATTTAAAAGGTATGCATCCAAGAAATTAACCAGGTTTGGATGTTGAAATTCTTTGAGAACTTTAATTTCAGTCAATATAAGTTCTTTTTTAGGCTGCTTTGATAAATCTATGTCTTTTATAGCAACTTTTTGATCAGTTTGTACGTCGCTAGCTATGAATACAGTACCTGAAGCACCAGCTCCAACTTCTTTAGTTTTTTCAAAGCGAAGATTTGGATCTCCATCGTGGCAGATAGCTCGAAGTTCTTCAAAAATCTCTTCATCATTAAGCCTTACCGTTGAACATTCTGTCTTCCTTCGCAAAATAGGACTCTCTTCTACTTTATTTTGTTCACTTTCATTCTCAGGCAACTGATCATCTTCAATTTGATATGTATTTAAATCTTCAAGAATCTCAGTAAGAGTTTTCTCAACCCTATCAGGATATATTCGTGGTGTGGGTTTTGGAATCTTATTCACTTTTGGTGGAAGTTCGGGTAACCTTTGCACTTGACTATCCGTAGAACTTGCAGAGCTCGATCCATCAGAATCTTCAGAGTGACGTTTCTTCGACAAAATTTTATCAATTTCTTGAGACTCTTCCTCGATCAAATCTTCCGTAACAAAAGGTTTAAATACTTTTTCCTCTGGTTTTCGTTTCATAGAATAATTATAATATTTAATGGCTTGTAAAGCTGCAGCAGGGTTCTCATCCTGTTCTGATTTTGATATTTGCGTATTCAACAGGCGAATCCAAGATTCGGGAAGACCTTCCAATTGTCCAGTCTCGGCATTTTTACTCACATGAAATTTATGAGAAACGTTAGTAGGTAAACCAATCTCAGCGACTGTATCAACCGGGCCAGTTTTCTTCCTTGAAAATAACTTTGTTATATTAAGACTCATTTTAGCGCGCAGTTTCGCGCACTTAACGCGTTCCCTTCTACGACGTATTGCGACTTTTTTAAAAAAGATGAAAGGAGAAGAAGAAACGGTCACTTTTAAATCGCAATTCTCATCATAATATGACTCGTCTATCTATCGACAAGGCATCAAATGCGATTAAAGGCGTGTTTAGTGTGACGTACATACGTCATTCGACTAGTGGCGGTACAATTCGAAAAAGAGACACTTCAAACGGAAACAATTTAAAATTGACAATTTTAGTTTGCTGCGGCTACTTGAGATATTAAATATCAAATAATTATAGTACACTCCTGTACATATAATAATTCTGTATAAATTCAAGTAGATGACTCTTTTTATTCGCATCTCTCGTTGCACCTCTACACAGATCTGTGAATATAGAATTATTAGACAATGAATCACTTTAAGAAATGCAATATACATTCAGGAGGGAAATTTAAATTAAATTATTTAAATATATATGTAAAATAAATAGTTACACGAGTTGTCCCATGTAAACGTTCTGCTTACTTGTATAACTACTTATCATATACATATACATATCTAAATAATTATATACTTCAATAGACAGCTGGTCAAATCAACAGCTTTGCAATGCTAATATTTCTTTGATAATTTGTAAATTATTGAAATCGAAAACAAGATAGTCATCTACTTTATACCAACAAATTAAAGATGTATTCCTTAAATTAACCAATGAAATTTGAATTTCGTTTAAAATGCACTTATTTAATAATATTTTAATAATTAAAATTATTATCCAAATGAGGAATTGTTGATCAAGAGCACAATGCTCTTGTAAAGTTTTTTTTTTTTTATTTATTGTTTGTTTACATTTTACAATTTTTCCATTAGGACATTTGGTAAAATATTATAATGATCTTGTAAAGTGTCCCTCAATGAAACATGTACATATTTCGATCTCATGCTTTCAACGAAACTTATAAGAGAATCCACAAGAATCAACAAAATCTACTAATTTCTTGAAGCAAATCTTATTCACGATAAAGAAACGGAATAGGCAAGATCAATGAACGTTCAACGTAAATATGAATCTAATTGTAAGTTTATTATTACTATCGCTATTTCTTATTAATCTTTTTCCGTAAACTTGTTCCATTGTTCAATCTGATCTTGTTAATAATGGTTTCCTTACGAATACATCAACAACGACTTAATTAGAAAACGCGTCGTAATCAAAGTACATGTAATCGTCGAACAGCTACCGTGGTGATGGTGAAAGGGATTTCTCGGTATAACAGACTTATTCTAATATTCTATGCAATTGTTATAACTTATTAAAGGATTGACCATACGCCAAGCCATCGCTCGATAAATCGAGCAGAATCTAATCTCATAAACTACTAACCATGAAATGTAACTTCTACTTCATAATTGTTGGGGTTGACTGATAGAAGAACGAGTGGATGAATTTGTAATAGAAAAATATATTGAAATAAATAAAGGTATAAGTATAAGTTTATGCTGATCCAGATCCTTACTCTCTTAGTGTTACAATATAATGGAAAAATAGGGAGTACATTCATATATTTATAGCAAAAGGCTACAAGGAACATTTTTTTATTTTTTTTTTTTTTTTATTTGGAAGAATTTTAAAATCAATTCTCATTGAGAATTATAAGTAAATTATTATGGCGTGGTACTATGTCGTGTTTAATAAGTGTTTATCGTTACACATCCTTACTGCGTACCCTCAATGGTCTTAAGGACCCTCCATAAATCTCAGGAATTTTCTAATTAAGGTCCTTCAGACCGAATCTTTTACTGAATTGTTTTCTAAAGTTTATTGTCCACTACGAGTTGACACGGCAAAGTTGGTTTTTCTCATGTATGATGCTTCCCACTAGCAACTTTCTCTCGGGGGAGGTTAGCACCCTTCCTCACCCACCAACCTGGTAAATAACCAATTGACAGCGGAGTCTATTTCCCTCACTTTCCTAACGAAAACTTGTTCTTAACGAATCAGCCCATTTCGTGTCCTTAGACCTACCCGTCACAAGTTTTCCTCCGCAGCATCATCTTCATCGTAGATAAATCCAAACAACTTAAATCAAAATTAAAAAAATTCTACTGGCTCATTGGCAGACGTTCCAACTTAAGCACGCAGAGTAAAATAATGCTATATAAGGCCATATTAAAACCTGTTTAGACCTATGGGATCCAACTATTCCAACGATTCCAATCGAAAACTCTAAGATCCTTGATAGATGCACCTTGATATGTTACCAACGAAACAGTACATCGCGACCTCAAGATACCCACAATCGAAGAAGAAATATCCAAATTCATTAATATATATGTCGGAGATGAAAGAACACCGGAGCCTTCCTTTGGAACTTTGGGAAAATCCCGTAATATTGTAATCTAGATTCTACCATAGCCGTAATTAAACAATTGTCATTCAATCTGATTGTATTTATTCGAGATTTGTAACAGTTTTTTTTTTTTTTTTTTATTTTTAAATAAGTCATTTTACAATTTGTCCATTAGGACATTTGGTAAAATAATTGTAACAGTGAGCTTGGGCTCGAGGCGACAATCAGTCGCCAACGTAGCCGCGGTCAAGGGATGAACGTTTGTCTAACAAAGGAGTAACAGTATAGCTCTCCTTAAAAGAAATAGTTGTTGGGATACTTGACAGTAAACATTCTAACGGTCTCTGTCCCGTGGCTCGTCACACGCAGACCCTATTCTCTGGGTAAGATGATTGCCAGATGTCGATGCGTCCCGCAGTGCATGTTCAGCTAGCCTGAGGACCTGCTATAAATCTTAAGATTTAGTTAATTAAAGTCCTTCAAATGGACAAACAGTCTTTGTCCCAATTACGGGAAGATAGGAGAAACCTACTTTCTCACGAACGACGCTCCCCGCTAGTAACTTTTCCTCAAGGGCGACTAGCATCCTTTTCTAATCACCGATATGGAAATTGACCAATTAACAGCAACGTCAATTTCCCTCACTTTCTGAACGAAGGCATCGCTCCACGAATCCGATGATTTCGCGCCCTTAGACACACCCCGTCATAGTTTTCCTCTGTGGCATCATCGCGACGGAAAGTCACTTCTTTTCGTATGATCTCATTGACGAGAAGGAATAACGTCTTTACGATCAGTGAATATTTCACGTTTTGTTAACCAAGAGTCGGACTTAGATTTTGTGAGAGCGTACATCTATTATCCCGTTGACCGCGGATTCGTTATCGAACCTAGGATCATTGTCATTAGCGTCTCGAGTATCTAATTACCACGGTTACTTGTCGATATCTGTAACAACCATATTTGCTCTAGTCTCTCTAATATCTTCTCTATTGCATAACGACAATGTCTAATCACAACGAAGATTCGTTTCACGCCCTTAACCCCAACCCTAATTATAACGCCAACCCGACATATATAACATAAGAGTTAACAAACCCACTGGTTACTCAATTACTTGACACGACGGATCAGATCCGTAGGTTAAAAAGACCTTCCTATCCTTTAGATTTAAACATTAGACTCAGCTAGAATCAAACAGACGATAATCACCTATTATACACGATATAGTACCACGCCAGAATAATTTACTTGTAATTCTCAATGAGAATTGATTGTAAAATTCTTCCAAATATAAAAAAAAACATTATCCGTAGCTTTGATCGTAACTTTGTCTGCAGCAACTCGACGGTCACTCATATCTAAGGCTTCACTGATTCAATTTTTCAAATTCTGTTCAAAACGAAATGAGCGAAAATTATTTTTCCTTTTTTTTACCTTTATATATTGTATGTAAAGGCTATTTACAAAGAGAGATTGTAACAAGAATTTCTAATATATCAAGCTAGTGTTTTCTATTATTTCGTCACATTTAATTCCATACTTCCTCCGCAAGTGTCGGACACTTGAACACACAAAAACACTTGAGATCTACTGTGTCTTGTTTGTAAATATGTACACATACGTATTTGGAAATGTTTAATACGTTTCGTATTCTTGCACAATATCTGAAACAGTAAACGTAATGGACACAGGATTATACGTATATGCGCATAGACGTAAATGCGATGAAATGTTTATTTTCGTTACCAGTTTCATTATCGTGGTATGATGCAGAAGGTATTGATTGCAAAAGTAAAAGATGTAAAAGCATACAAGAAGCCACGACGTGGAGATACTATTATTTTTCACAGCTAATTCGAGAGTTGCGTTCAAACGATATGTCTTTTTGATCTGCACTTAACCTAATCTCTCGAATCCTTCGTGATTTTTAACGCATTTTTGTATCGATTGCAAAGAAACGATTAGTTTCAATAGACTAATATCTGAAAATAGAACCTAAAGAATGGATAATAATTGAAGAATGTTCGTCCGACGAAATAAAAGTCCAGATTCGTTCATTTCTAGAATAATTGAGTGGCTAAATATAATAAAAAGGTGATAGATATATAGAGGAATCTCTAAACCATTTGAAAATGTAGATTGCAAGTTAGAGATTACGTTAATCATAAAATGTAAACTAGAGTGGAAACGATAAAGCGGGAATAGTATTAGAAAAGATAATTCTAAAAGTTAAACGATATCACCCGATTTACGTGAAATTGCCAGATTATCTTATAGAATATTGTACTTACAACTATCTTCCTCGTGTTTACACTTATTCACTATAATATAAAACAGTTCTCAGTGTTGTCACGTGCTTGATATGATACATGTTACTTACTACATTTACACGCTATTAATATCAAAAAGAAAATATGAATTAAGCTGGAAGATTTCGTCCTGAGTATTTACCAAATTCTCGTTGACAGTTTGCATTTCTCTTGCACAAAAATCGTAAATGTAAGAAAATACTTTTGTAATTAAAGGGATAGCGACAAGTCAGAATTATTACTTTAATCCTCATCCTGTGTACTAATAGTGAATATAGTAAATATAGTAAATATAGTAACACAGGATGAGGATACTAATAATTTGCTGCAATAATAATAAATAGTAAATATTTACAATTCTTCTATATATTTGAGAATCGAGAAGCGTTCGATATTCTTAACAACGTGCTTGCTGTCCTTTCTTATCGCCCGAACAAACCATATTATCAACTTGTTTTTAATTCCCTGCCCCACTCGTTGTGAATTCCGTTAGAATTTTTCCTCCCCTTTCCCAATCATACAATACTCGTAAGTTTCATCTTTTACGTACAGGGTGTTCTTGTCACCAATACTTTTATTGCTGTTACAAATTAACTCCCCTCACGCCTTTGAACTAAACTTTACATTTATTTTACATTCTGACTAAAGTTTACTGCAAAATTTATATAATTATGGTTTCTATTACTGGAGATATTCAAACCCTAATAAATAAAAATTAATTAATAACGTAAAAATAATCTTGCGATAGAATGAATAACGAATGAATAATAACGAATGCGAATAACGAAATTGCACTTGATTACAATCAACGTGAATATTGACTACAATGAACCTGCATGCTTGTCAACAAAATTAGGCAATTCTAGAAAGTTAAAAAAACAACCGTATTACACTAGTTAAATGGAATTAAATATACGTTTCCTGAACACTGTATATATCACAATGTGTATACATACATATTATACTGAATCGGCAAATTCCCCACTCTTTTATTTTCGGACGTAAAGAGGGGGTTCTTTGCTTCTTTCTGTCTCTCATGCCTCTTGTCCGTTAATAAGTAAAATATTAACCGTTGGTTGATACAGAGACATTCTTCGAGAATGCGCAAAGAAGTAAATACAAGTGTATAATAACGGATTCATTATATAGCAATTGTAATACTAGCACTTTTAATAGTGAATATTTTAAATCATCTGCGCCCCTGTTCGATTTCACATTTTTTTTCTTTTTTCGTTCTTTCTTTTCTAATTTCCTTTTTCTTAGATTCCTTTTTTCTTCAAAAGCAATAATAGATAAAATTACCTTAAATCCATTTTACGGAGTGTTTATTTACGTAATTGCATTCGTAATATACGGCATAAGGAATCTAGTGCGCTAAGGGTTGTTCTGAAGGATTAAACATTTTGTGATTATTCATCACTATTCAATTAATATGGTTCAATTGCGACGTCAGGTAAATTATATTTTTTACGATTGTTTCGAAAATCTAATGTTAAAATAGCACTGAAATATTGCAAACTTATAAATACTAATATTAATTAAAATGTAGAATACGAAATTCTGATGTAAAAATTACTATATCTCGCATAAGATTTGGTTGTTTACTCGGTCTAAATTTTTCATGAAATCTTCATAATTATCTCTGAGTTTCCGTGATGATGCAAGATTCTCATACGCATACAGAAATTGTCTAGGAGACAAGATCTAGAAGCTTTCCAAACGTTACCAATAATTTTTGTCATTTTTATCTTTTTATTGTCAAAGTTGAAAGTAACAATGAAAATTTCAAGCAAAAATTAAAATACATAATTTATACAATGTGCAAATGATGAGTTATTTGTAAGAAGTAAAAGTTAAAGATCTTAAATTAATATAGTAATTTTATTTCAAACGATTATGTAGTAATAACTTATTTAGAATAGAATATTAAAATAACGTTAGATATCATTATCGAGTCTAATCTTATTTTAATAAGCTTCAATGTGTTTTACATGCAGAGTGTTATCTTTGTAAATTATGTTTCTCATTTTTTAAACATCGTAGATTATGCAATTTTAATGCAGTAGCTTCACACGATAATGTTGACAACTGCAAAAAATTTTAATGAAGTAAAATTTTATAAACTTGTGATATTGACGCGCGTCTTGCAAGTTCAATGTTCAATATGACATTCAGCGTGTGTAATAACACGTGTTCAAGAATACACTTTTATTAGAAATGACTTTCGAGAAAAAAAGAAAGAAGCAGAAAAAGAAATCATACTGAGATAAAACGATTAATTCGATAAATCCTAACTCTTATATATATAACTTTCGAACTTGTAACCAGAAATATAAAAATTAATTAACTTAGGTAGTACCGATGTGTTTTGTTGACCTATCTAACCCTATCATTGCTTCCGTAAGCAATTTGTAATAAAAGAATTAAGATAAGCATCACCGTAATGGGTATTCTGATAGAGCCTTCGCGAATTTTACTACTTTATCATATTAGTTTTTTTTATTTTGTCATGTCAGTCGCTGAACATAACCAGATGTTTTATAATACCGATATGAATCAAGATTTCTGTATAACTTCTAACACATATTCGAAATGATTGTCTTTTCACATTGGGCTAATACAAAATTTAAGCACTATATACCTTTCAAATTCAAGAAAGTTACTTTGTTCCACATAAACATGGACTGAACTTATATAATACTGCAACCACATATTTATTTCTATTTTCTGTGTATGTTGATTCTGTAATAAGCGTATTAGTGAAAGATGTATTATATATTATATATTAGAATTATTAAAACACCACAATGTTTTATACAGATTTTATCTTGTGGGGGCATCCTGAATCAATTTCAATTTAATATCAAACGGAATTTGTCATCTTTACAAATTAGAGATAAAAAAGTAATACAACCAGAACGATCTTTTAAGGTATGCTTTATTAAAAGATATCTCAATAATTTCTTGAAATAATTATTTTAACTGAAATTTATGTATATTAATATTTTGTAGTATGCAGATCTAACAGTCCGTCTTGCAGGACCAGACCAATTACAACCAAAGCCCAATGTCAGTGCTTTAGCATTTGGTAAATATTTTACAGATCACATGTTAAAGATATTTTATCATGAAACATTAGGAGGATGGCAAATACCAGAAATTACACCTCTTGAAAAGTTAGTTCTCCATCCAGCATCAAAAGTTCTTCACTATGCTGTAGAGGTAAATACAACTTATATTTCATAAACTTTCCTATTCATTTCTATTATTTAACAGCATTTACTGATGTATGCGCTGTATGCATTATTTCAGTTGTTTGAAGGTCTGAAAGCTTATAGAGGAGTAGATGGGAAGATAAGAATATTTCGACCAGAACTAAATATGGAACGTATGAACAATTCAGCAACGAGAACTGGCCTACCTACATTCATAGGAGAAGAATTAATTAAATGTTGCTGTAGATTAATTAGTATTGATCAAGAATGGGTACCTCATTCTACTGCTTCTAGTCTATATATACGCCCAACACTTATAGGAATAGATGTAAGTATGTACATCTAAAAAAAAAAAATTCTAATATAACGTCTTATCTTAAAGATAAAGAATGTTAATCAATTGAACGATATGAATAATAATCATGTCATTGATGTCACAGACGTCATAAAAACAGATACATATAAAGTAAGCAATATATTTCACAATACTTAACGATGATAAAACATGATAAAGTAGTGTTTAATGCTCTTTTGTTGGAGTAGGACTATAAGATACAGTTAGACACTGTATTGTAAAAAAGAACAAGAACTAATGATTAAAAGTTGAGAAGATAAAAATTAATATAAAAAGCCTTAAATGTTCAATGAAGTATATATCATATCTTTATGCCATTAGCTCTATATTTAATATGAATGAATAGAAGTGTATCTTTTTCCAAACATGAATAATATTAGCATATAATAGTACTTCTAATTACATTGATGTAAAATTTCGAATAAAAATGTATTTATGTCATATATTTTTTATAAATTGTACTTTGAAAGGTGTGTATGCATCGTTATTTACAGATGATGCAACATTTTTATTAGAAGAAGTCATCTCAATGAAGAAATAATCATAAGTTAATATTTTTATACAAAAGTAATATTTAATGTAAATATCAATGAGAATATTCAACCGTCGACAGAGAATATAAAAGGAACTTTATGTATATACATCATAATTATTTTTACATTTTTACATCTTTATCTAGCCCACACTCGGCGTTGCATCTTCAGAATCTGCTTTACTCTATATTATTTTGTCACCTGTTGGCTCTTATTTCAACAAAACAAAAGAAAATATTGGCATATCTTTACTGGCTGATCCCCAATATACAAGAGCATGGCCAGGTGGTTGTGGTAGTTACAAAGTAGGTAGCAATTATGGGCCTACTATATATGTACAAAAGGAAGCTATAGAGAAGGGTTTGCAACAAGTATTATGGCTTTATGGAAAAGATAATGAAGTAACTGAGGCCGGGACTATGAACATTTTCATGTTCTTTATAAATGACGATGGTGGTGAGCATCATTTTACATTTTCCGTTTAATTGCTTGTTCCACATCTATGTAGTTTCACTATATAATTTCATATTACTTTTATAAATATGTTATAATTTCAGAAAAAGAATTAATAACACCACCTTTAACAAGTGATTTAATTCTTCCTGGAGTTACAAGAAATTCTATTTTAGCATTAGCCAGAGAATGGAATCAATTTAAAGTCAGTGAAAGGAAATTTTGTATGAACGAAGTTTGTCAGTTACTTTCAGAAAACAGAGTAAGATATCTTATCTTAATTATTCTTTATTTAAAATTCGTTTTAACTTCATAGAAATTACAAATTTCATTTTAGTTGTTGGAAATATTTGGAGCAGGAACAGCTTGCATAATTAGTCCTGTATCTTACATAGAATATGTTGGACAACCATTGCATATACCAACGATGGAGCACTCCAATCCTGTTTACAAAATGTTTTTGAAACATTTATCTGATATACAATATGGTGTTATACCGGATCACCCTTGGGTGATACCTATTGAATGAATATAGAATAATCCATTTAATTAGTTATCACATAATTATAACCAAAAGCGACTCCATGCAATTTTTAACATCGATTGTATTATATTTAAAAGAATGGTTGTTGGGAATGTCACAATTTTGTTGTTGCTAGCTTCATGCGAATGTTGTTGTGAATGAATTCTTATTTATTTACACATGGAACTGATCTTGTCAAAGCATGTAAGAAGTGAGCATGTATTGGAGATGAAGCTCAGGGATTAATTGTTTCTTACAGAAGCAAAGCAACTTTTTAATAGTGAGCTATAAAGACTAATGTGTTGATTTGTATGTGTGTTATACGTTGAATGACAGTTCGTACTTACGAGTATGTGTGTGTTTCTACATAGAAATATAGATGTATTGTATATATTTTTTACATTACTTATTTACTATCTTATGTAATTTTAATAATTTTTCTATGGTACAAATTATTTATTCAATGTTCTACCTCACCGATCAAGAAGGACGACAAGGAAAGAATATGCTATAAAAGGCTTTTTTTTACTTGCTAGATATGTCTTTGTATGTCTGAAAAAGGTTTTTGTTCATATGTGTATCATCTCAATAAAAGTATAAGTCTATAAACACTTGTTAATGAAGAATAGATATTTATTTCCTGGGGAATGTAATTAATAAATTGAAGCAAAGACGATTATCTAAAATTGTATAACATACCTACCTAACATACAATTTTTCATTACATCGTTTGAAAGTTTAATTATTATTTTCATGTCAACGTAGAATGAGATTATATTACTAATCGTTGTAACTGAAACTAAGTATAACTATAAAATTACAAACAAAGCTTCATTAACTTTGCATGTGCACAGAAAGTTTGATCCTTGTTTTTTTTTTTGTAACAATAATTGTACTGATATTTATAAGATGGAACAGACTTCATAAATATATAAATAATTAAAATTATTTAGAAAAATCATTGTTTAAGTACATTCCTTGATTCAAAGACAGCGCTGTCTCGCTGAACAAAATATTTGTTATCATCCATGTTGATTTTTCAGGACTGAATTTTCGGACGATTTTCCCCAGCAAGTGCCGAGACCTGATCATACGACCGTACCCAAAACGTGTCCCAAGCACAATTACAGAAGAAGAAAAATCTAGGAGATATCAAGTCTACAGAAACTTCTTGTTATAACAGTACGGTGTAACGTTTTACCGCTCATTTTCAAATCGCCACTAAGCATCTGCATATTCCGGTTAACTCCGGTACGAACGTATTTACATTTAAATGTGCGTGTAGTTGGGTCGTTCGACCGCTAGAGGCGGTAATTCATGAAGCGTGCAGTTTGCTGAATTTGCTCATCGGTGACCTTCTTGTTCATTATTCGCCTCTGCTTCGCACAGCGAGTAAGTTCTTTCTGAAGATTAAATTTTGTGAAAAGAAAAGACATGTACGCGATTCAAAACACAGTTAAGAAAGTACCGAGATTACTAAATGTATGTCAAAATCAACGTAGAACACTTCTTGTTACACCACCAAGGGTTAGAATACCTTTTCCTGTAAGTACTATTTTTATTAAACGCACTTACATAAGAAGCTGACGACAGCAATTAAATATTTATTCTGAATCAAAAAATTTGTTTACTATAAAGACAGTTTTCTGTTTACAGTTCGAAAAGCATTTTTGTGAGCATTTATATCGGTAATTCATATATAAGGTTATGTTACGTAATAGTTTAATTGATTTTTGGGGCGTTTTTATTAAATTTTGCAAACATTAATGTTTGTTACGTTTGTTAAATTTTAAACATTAAAATTGTATGATTTTTTAAATAAAACCAATATATGAATTAATTTGAGGTACATATAAGTATTTATTAGTCTTTTCAGTATATTTATCTAAGATATAGATAGACTTCATACATTATTATCGTGAAAAAGCTTAAATTTCAAATGCAAAGAATTAATTAAGTTTTATATCTGGATGATATAGGATATTGTATATTTAACTTTAGTTATATATGATTCATTGTTAGAATAAAATTTATGCAAATATAAAAGTATAAAAGGTTAATAAATAACTTAAAATTAATTATAATGATAATTACTTAGGCATTTCTATTAAAATGACATTCTTGATGTATTTTACATATATGTAGTATCGTTATAATGATAATATCTGTAGGATTATAGACCATTTAAACTATGTAACTCGCAATAATATTATTTTCATTGCAGGAAAAAGTGGCATTTGGTATGGCTATATGGATCGGAGTAATGGGTGTTCCACTGTACATTGCGTGTAATGTAAATAACTATAACGCTCGTAAAAAGGGATAGACGATCTTTTGTAGCTGTATTCTCAAATTTGTAAAGTAAATAGCTATTACAAAAAATAGGAGAATGTATATCATATACTTGAAATAAATATGAAATTAGATAAAGTGCTTTGTAATCGATATTAGACATTTTCTATCTGCGTTTTAGAAATTTGCAGATTAAAGATCAAGCCCTTAACATACCAACGGCGTTTAGGATATGTAATTTGTTTATTGTATGCAATGTACACAAAGAACGTATCGAGTTTCATTTTGTTTATACATTAAGAGGTTAATTCATTATAAGGAATCACTTATTTCAAAATATTTCGTTTTATTTATTGGTTGCTGAAAAATTAAATTTGTCTTTTATTCAATTTTTTTTTTTTTTTTTTGCGTAAATGAGTTGCATGGACAGCTGAAGAGTCGCAGTCTTACATATACGTATATAATTGTACAAAAGTTTAGTACCATAAAAATATAAAGTATATCACTCTGCTAATAAAATATATGTATAAACAATAATAAGATATGTAAAATTTACATTTTAACGGGAAAAAGCTTTGTTATATTTTATTTGAAAAAGGATTTTAATCTAATGATATTATAATCAAATAAAGAATATAGCAGTTTGTTTATTTTAGTACAAATTTATGTTATTGATTTATTACATAGAATCATCGATTGTAGGATCAGATAGTCACTCAGCAATGTCCACTTGTGGGAAATACTGTAGAAGAGCAACTCGCGATAGTTGTACACTCAAGTGGACACGTACCTTAAAATTCGTAACGTTACATTTAATTCAAAAATATATCGAGTGTTTATACATATTTTGTATATATATACAGGAATTCGATATATTTTCACATTTTGCGTATATTTGTACATCTTGGAAATCTCGTTAACTTTTATATGTATTTGCACCGTTGTATCGCTAGAGCTACAAGTTACGAATATTCATCTTAAATTTACGTACGATGTTGTTAATTTGTTTATTCGGAAACTTTATGACAGTGTCCAAAATTTATATTTCATTACAATGTCATTTATATCGGAATGTTAGGTACACTTTGAATTTTCGTCACTTTTTTTTTACTGTTACTTAACTTAACCGTATCGCATCGAAATTCGATGTTTAACTCGGCCGTATTAGGAATATATTACGCGGTTTCCCGACAATCTTCGAAGCAAGTACAGACATAGGACGGATCCTGTTTTAGGCCGGATGTAGAAGCGTTGTTCAAAAGTGAAAGTTGATCGATTCGGCCGCTGTATTTTCGACTTGTCAATGATCGGGAATGTGTCTTCTGTCGCGACGATTGTGTCTTCGTTTTTTGAAACATGTGGCACAGCATTTATCCTGCACGATCAATGACACATCGCACATGCGCCTATATGACGAGCACATTGAGGCTGGTACAATAGTATCCTTACACTCTGAAACAGTTTTATTTGTTTTTACGTTACATATCTAAAGAAACCTAATCATAATTAGTTGATAGATTACATCGATATCTTTCTCTTTTTATTAGTTCTGTCTAGTGTAAACTGATAAGAAGGAGTATATCAAAATGTAAGAATTAGCAAGAATTAGCATCACTGCCAAAGCTGGTATTATTGCAAGTCGTTAAACGAAGCTCTTACACACACATATAAGCGCGCGCGCGTAACTATGATAATTAATATCGTGGAAGAAACGAAGGAAGAAGATACTTGCAGAGAAGTGTATCGTAAACCGTTCTCTTGAAGACATTAATTCCCGGTATACGTACATTGCGGTTAATGATCCGTGAAAACTGTTGCTTTCTAGATACGCATTAAAGGGGCGAAAGAAAAAGAAAAGAAATAACGAGTTTCCATGCATACGTTCAGGTAGTTACGGATATCCTTTAATGACCGATTCCCTCTGGCGTGTGCAATTACCAGATTTATCGTTCGCGCATTGCCGCCTATGATAACAACGCCTCGTATCGATCGGCTTTCTCTCGGGGTTGCAATCGTCGGACAGTAATTCTGTTATACGATCACGACACTCGACTTCCCTTCGCTTAACGCCGACTCTCACGAGGCAGCTCGCGTTGCAGGATTCCCATTTTCCTGTAAGCATGCCCATAAAGATGGTGGTTTTATACGCTTGATCGTCTCCTTGTTATCTTTGGCAACGGGCCAGGCTTCAAAAAGATGTTATTAGCAGCACGGATAAACTCGATTACTGTCTTAGCGTGACATAAACGAGGAACCATGAAAATAACACCGGCCTTTTTTAATTGTTACGTGACTCTTTGGATATACGCAAGTTGTCCTAGTTATAGATAGAAAATAAGAAGGATAACGTTAATAAGTAACTCACCGGTGATCCATCTTCCACCTTGGCAAAGTTCGATGGTGGCCGGCTTGTTTTCTGGATTACAGTCTCCTTGCATCGAGCAGGTCACCTTCCTAGTTCTCTTACCATTCGTACAATGACTCCATTTCGTGACGATCCACTTTGACTTGGTATTATACATGGAATTATCTGGATTTTCGTCAACTACATTGTCGAATTCGAGGATCTCAGGCTCCTCGGTAGTAAGACTATCAACGATCGTGATTCCATTTTGATCGTTCGAGCTCACGTTGTAGAAAGAGGCATCCTTGTTGTCCGCGTAGACGATCAATGGTGGTTCGGTCGAGCTGCAAGGGGGTAAGTTTAGACACGGGCTGACCTCTTCCGGTCTCACGTCCCGGTTACAGTCTCGATCGGGCAGAGCCAAATCCGATCTATCGGGGCCCACTCCCGAAGAGACACACATCACCGATCGTTTTCGAAGAGCCCCCTCTCCGCATGATACCGGGCACATTTGCCATGGACCGATCCACCATCTAATTTTGGCAAAACGAAACAATCGATTATCGTTTGAGTGTATTATTTGAGTTTATCATTATTAAATTCGTTCGAGTTAATTAAAATGAAAAAGGGGAAAAAAGTTATTATATATATCTTTTTAATAAAGCTGAAAGTCAACAAATCAAGTTGCATTCGACATCGCGTTCAAGCGTTCGGAATGTCGAGTTGAACGGTGAATAAAATTTGTCTGTGGCCAGATTCAACGTAGCCCCATATTATCGCGACCGAGAAGCTTTAATCCGATTTTTCCTATAGCATCGAGACTGGGCTTTCGTTTTACCTGGCTGGGCATGGATTCAGATTGCATTCTCGCAAAATCGATTCCGGCTTTTCGATGCCCTCGCAAAAGTGGTCCTCGACGACCCCGCTCTTCTTCTCGTTGCAGAGTGCTTTGGAGGTTTGCGTGCCACCGCCGCAAGTGGCCGTGCACAGTGACCAGTCGGAAAATACCCACGAGTATTCCGGTGCCCGATCAGGCTCCTTTTTCGGCACTGTGTACTCGTATCGCAGCCCGAAATTCCGATAATGTCCTCTGGAAATCAACTGAAGTGATGGGACAAAATTATTGAGAATGGGAAGAAAGTAGCTAAAGAATTCGTAGCGAATATACGTGCCGACGCCCGAAGAACCGACGAAAAGCGAATGAGACAGATAAGCAATTTGCCAAGGGGAAGCATACGAACGAAACGAAAAGAAAAGGGTTAATTAGTTACTATTACGTACATAGACTGCGATGTCCTCTTTGATCGGGCCAGGAATTCTGACCTTTTCTCTGTCGCGATCGCGCTCGTACAGAGCCGGAGTTCCGGCGACTTGGTATTCCCCTGCTAAAGTGATCTGCCTGTTCAATTGGAATGAAGATCATAGCTCTAGATCGTAATATCTCTCCAACGTCTTTTACTTTTCATTCGGAATTTATTAAGCCGATACAAAGAGATACACAATCAATTAGATTATCGATATTAATGTATTAATGTAACCGACGATGAACACATCTTGGATTATTACTTACCGTTTTCCATTAAGGAAATATTTGTCGGAATTTGGCACACCTATTCCAATATAATTTTTGCTGTTTCCAATTTCTTCGATTTTTATATTTCTCGATCCATTGGGCACAACGACGACTTCCTTGTATCCTGGGCCGTCGTTTTTGTCGTAAATTCCGCCTGTTGTTTCGCATTGAGTTCCATCGCCATGGCAGATTCCGCAACGATCTTCCGTGGCATCTGAATCGACCGTCCAATCACAGCCAACTTTCTACACCGTTAATTACAATCGAAAAATAGAGAATAGAATAGAGAACGAAAGATACGGATATTGTTGAAAATATCGTCTAGAAAAATAGACTGACTCGACAGATTCCAGCAATGCACATGTCTCTGGTACCAACGTTACAGGGTGTGCCATCGAGAGCGGCTTCACCCCATGGAACGATCACGCTTTCCTCTGTGTCGGTGCAATATAGCTCGCAGGGTTCCGCTTCAATTAAGGACGATATTCATTAGTATTCAAGTACGGATTCAAGTCGAATGGAATATCGAACGATCGTAGATTACTTGGCAAAGAATAACTTTCAACTGTTTGTTAAATTCGATAATTTTTTACTGTCAAATAGCAAGGGACCGTTTAGCATTATTTACAGCATTGTTTATTGCGAAAAGTATTTGTCCGTAGTATCTTCGATGAAAGAGTCCAAAAACTAGTGGCTTACTCTGATCGAAATATGGCAGCCAAGTGTAATTCTTCCCTTTGTATTCTTTGCCGTCGTAATGGCTGCACTGAACTGCTCTGAAACTGGCCGTTTCTTCCGGGCACGGATCGGTGTTGCAGATTTTATATCGACGTCTTTCACCGATGCAGAATTTTCCACCGTGCGCTGGTTCCGGATGGTCGCATTTCCGCTCGACGATCGAAACGCCCGCACCACAGGTTCTCGAACACTCGCTCCAAGAACCCCACTCGCCCCATCCGCCGTCGATTTGACGCGGTTTGTCCACAATTGGCACGCATTCCTGGTTCTGACACCACTATGACAAAATTCGCGCACGTTATCGAAAATCAGTTTAATGGCCGGTTCACTTATTTATTCGTCAATGACGGCGTATTTATCTATTTTTTTAGAGCGTTATGAATATCCAGAGGACCAATGAACATCGATTATCAAAAGAGAGAATGTGCTCGAAATGTTATCCGTTAATATTATATTTCTGATTGTCACAACATTATATCTTACGATATTATTTTCTATTGTCTCTTCTCGAGTACGAAATGACACGACGACGGCGACGACGCGGTCAAAGATTAATTTAATCATATAAATTTTTGGGTAATTGTTATTGATCGGGAACTACAGTCGCATAACGCTGTATGTATAATTACGCATCTAATATTCTTACCATGTGTTTGCCACAGTGTGTCCCCGGGGCGGCCGGATGAAGCATGGTGGTGCAAGTGCCATCGACGATGCACCATAATTTAGAACAGATCTGTGAACAAAATCACCGATCTCTATTCACCGGTCTAAAATTGCCCCGTACTCGATTTACTTTTGTTCATCACCTCCTGCAAGGGGGAGCAAACGGAAGCTTCCCTGACGCCGAACTGAAGCCTGCATTGGTGCTCCGCGTTATACATCGCGCCAGGTGGTAACTCTGGATACGAGTAATCATTGTCTGCCGGTTCGTCTTCTAAACATTCGCCTTTCCCTTGACTGTAGAAGTTTTAAAACTTTCTTTAAAAACTTTCTTTCTCTTAAAGTTTTCCAAGCTTCGAACACATGCTATCTAGCAAAACAATTGAACTCGTTGTTCGGACTTTTCGAACGACGCATCTAAAACGACGATAGTTGATGTTGTCGAAAGAGATTTTTAAATTTCTTACTCTAAAAAATTGGTAATGTCCCTTCTAGAGCATCTGGACCAGGCGACGCCAATGGTGTCCACCTCGAATGTCGGCGTCATCACGTGCAGGGTGTCACCGTCTCGCTTACTGCAGCCGATTTTTTCCGTATCGTGGTACATGCCAAAGCTGGGGCGAAAAATCGTGTCATTGTCGCGAATCATTTCGATTTCGAACGAATCGCGATTTCGCATGTGTCTGCCCGCGATACGATTCCAGCCAAATAAGCGGCAAACGCGATAACGAGGTCGCGTTATCGGTTATTATATTAATAAAAGCAAATTGCGCTTAATAACGAGCACGGGGAATTGGATTCTCCATTAGCTGACCGAACAAGTTACGCATCGATTCGGCCAATTTTTTCCTTATTACGGATTCGACGATTTTTTTATGCGTAAAATCGATTCGCGCGTCGAGCGGATGATAATATTAGTTAGTTTCACGCGCCTGCGTATTGATAATATTTTATGATATTTTGGTACTTTGATACGTAGATAATCGCAATAGAAAGAGCAGATGTTTAATAGTAAATTTTTATTAGAAGCAACTCTACGGCAACGAAAATTTGGTGAGGAATGGCGAAAATAAAATGGCGAAAGTACTTCGCATACCTTTCGAGTTAACGGGAAACAGCAGCCGGTATGATAATTTATGTTTAATACGCCTTTAAATTTCAGAGGTTAAGACAAATTGAGATTAAAGTTGAGCTCTGTTACGAGTCTAGTTTGTCACATTTAGAGTTAATGCCAGGAGACAAAGAGAATACAAGTCATCCAGTCAGAATATAAATTCAAATATACCATTAAAACGCACTACCGTTCGATAAAAAGTTAGCCAAATCGAGGATTCTTGATCACCGAGAAATATGAAATATGTTTGGGGTAATCGCTGCGAGGCAAAGAAGCTTGGCCAGACTAAGTGCGCTTCTAAGGATCTAATAAAAAAGAGGTAATAAATTTCTCTGGATTACACGGAGGTAATACTCGAGTCTCGCGAAGATAATTCACTTCCGACGAGTCGCTACTTTTTCTCGGAAAATTCAGCGGAAATTTAGAGGCAAGTTTGCCAGCGACGTTCGACCGATGGAATCGTTATCTATGTCTTGTTTCTTTTTTCTTTCTTTTTCTTCTTTTTTTTTTTTTTTTTTAAGTTAAAGATCGATCGAACGTTTCCACTCACTTGTGTCCCAATTCGTGGGTGATGGTGTGCGCGAGCGTGATTCCATTGTCTTCGTTGACGCTGCAGCTGCGGTCCGGCTGGCACATGCCGGCTACGTGAGCCACTCCCAGAGTACTACACGGCGTGTTCGCTCTCGAGCAGATGTCCTCCCTCGTCACCAGAATCGCCACGTCGTGGTGATTCGGATGCGAGTCGTCCGCCGGATTCAGTTTCTGTTGCCATTTGCAGAAATTGTACAGCGTCCTGTCCGCGTTCACCGTGATGTCCAGTCCTTGCTGAAAACAGACGTTAGTCGGGCCGTTTCGCGGCCAGTTGAATAGAAATGCGCGCATTTTCTCCCGCCGTGGAATTCGTTTTCGATCGTTCAGTGGCTACGGTTTACGAGCGTGTCAACCGATCCGAACGCTCGACATTGCCCTAGCATTCAAACGTTTTCCTCGTGATTCGTTCAACCAACGAAACGATCCAATATTTTATGGATGGTGAACGCGCGCGATGTCGAATCGTTTCAACAATTTGTTAAGCGGTTTTGCGAGTACCGCTATAATCGATCGTTAGTTAACAGGATAGATAGATAGATAGATAGATAGATAGATAGACAATAACAAGATTACTTCAAAAGCATTAATACAAGAAAGAAGAAAGCAAGTTGATTTTACCGAATCTTATATCTGTTTGTTAAATAGTAAACTAGATAAAACACGGTATCGTGTAAACTATGCCGTGCATCTAGTTGTTGAACGTAACGCACATCACCGGCGTAATTCGCACGTACTTCCGCGTCGTCCTCCTCGACGAGGATAATCCTGACCACGACGACGTTAATGAAATTCCCTATGGTAGGATCGAGGTAGAGGGAGGACACCATGTTCATGATGGTCAGCAGATACGTCTCAACGTCGCCGTCCTGATGAAAAGCCATCATCGTCGTGTCAGCGACAACGAGAGCCTCGACGTGACGCGGTCGGCTGATCGATCTCTTGGCACGTTGCCATCGTTTCGTCTGATGATGTTTTCTTCGGCCTCGTCCTTGAACCTGTACCAGCCCTGGTTGCGTCTGCCATTCGAGCCGTGTTTCCGTCAGCCGCCTCGGCTCTGTGCAACAACAACGCAACCCCCGGTCTTTGATTAGCATCCCGCTCGATATGAAATTCCTATCCGGTTCAATGGAATTCCCCTTTACGCGCTCGCGTTTGATTTTCGTGAAAAGGAATTCCATTTTCTCGATGCGGTCATCGATGAACCGATGCCGACCGGAATGATTAACGGTCGAGTCGGATCGTTTGTCGGATTTCGGCTACCTGACTCGATGCGATGCGATACGGCTGAGATCCGATATACCCGCTGATCCATGATCTATCCAAAGTGTCGATTTACGGGAAAATCGACTTGTCGTTCTCCACGTGGCCTTGGCAGAATCGACCGACTCGAAAACGCGATCGAACGCGAGTGCGCGCGTGCCATCGTTAAAATATGGTAAAAGCGCTATTTAGATTCCTTTCGAATCGACTGGTCGGACAACAAGTTACATATGGAGTAAAGACGGAAAAAATGCGAAACGGATGTTTAATTTTCACGCAGACCCATCGATCTTGCTCGGTAATTCAACGTTTGAAATTACCGGAGCTATCTGCGAATCTAACCTGCACGTTCTATCTCGAAAAAGACGTACACACCGCGAGCACGTAAGACGGTCTCTTAATTTATGCAGATTGCTCGATCGCAGAGGCGTGCAATTAAGATTTCATTCGAGCCATCCGATAGATCGGCCCGCTTGCCGAAATGGATATTCATTGTACTTAATTACGGGTTTGCGGCGAATTGGATTATCCCCCGTCGACCACGCTGCCGCCTATCAGCCCGCTCGGATCTTACCTTCGTATCGGTTTCTCCGTAAAGTCGTTTAATCTGCTGAAACGCGGTCTCGTCACTCGGTTAATAGGTTGCACGCGGGAATCGCGGCAAACACGTCGGCCATGGAACAACACACTTTCGAAATTCGTGACCAAATTAGCCGAATTAATCGCGATTAAGTGTCCGTGTAGTTAATTTCATAGAGTTTCATCGTTAACGTACGCGACAGGAGGCGAACGTAAAACACCTTACTTTCATGTCTATCGGCCTACTTTTTTCTCCCATCGAACTAGCTACATATTTCATCGACGAAAGATATGAAATCGGAAGGTCTCGACTCTATCCAATATCCATCGAAACGTACAGCGAGATGGTGAAAGAAACGCTACATGATTCACAGATTCTATGAACACGGTTTGTGTTATGAACACACCTATTCTGTCGTTAAGAAATCCGCGCTTCATATATCGATATATCTAATTTCGAGACAATCGGTGGCCGAACGAAGACGGATCATCGGTGAGATTTTATCGAAACGTTTGCCGACAAGCTCGTAAATATCGAGTTGCAATTTTTCGCGACGCGATCAAAGATGTTGGTGCCGGCGAAAGAACGAGCAGATAACGTCGCCGGAACGCCCACGTTCCATAACGAGACGCGTCCAATTACATTATACGTAAACGGCATAAATACTCGTAATACGCGCGCCGCTAGCGAACGAACAGGCCACCGTGCAAAGTCGTGGGAGGGAAACGGGGATAGGAATGGTAATGGGAATGGGAATGAGAACGGGAACACGAACATGGAGAAAAAAAAAGAAAGATATCGGTCCGTTCTCGCTGTAGGTGCCGCTACCCATTCGTCTTCCATTTGCTTCTCATATCTTTTTCCCTCTCTATGCCCCTTCTTCTGTTCGTTACTCGTTGGTTGGTTGGTTCGTTATCAATTAGAAGCTCGTTGACGCGGAATTAGATTCCAGACGGTTTCTTTTTATATGGGACACGCATCGTTTGTACTTCGCATCGGTGTAATTAGCGGAAGTGCCGTTTCAGGCGACGACAACGACGACAGCGATGGCGCTCGAGAAGCACAAACAGGAGGAAACAAGGCGTGGCTTTAGCATTTGTTAAAATTGATTTACGGCCAGCATCGAGAACTAGTCTTCCAGTTGACTGACAGAGATATATCGTGCCATGGTCAATTTGTCCCTATTACAGATTTTGGTATCATCGAACGAAATAAACTACGAGTTTCGAGTGTCGTAATTAAAACTCATACCTACTCGTGTACATAAAAATGTATGTCGTTATTAGACTTACAATTAGCCAAAGGATTGTAAAAAAAAAAAAAGGAAAATCCTAATCTCTCAAGATTGAATAACAATAAAAGTAGCTTTATTTAATAACGTTATAAGATTATAGATAATATCTTTCTTGCTGTCGAGCTTGCTAACAAGTTATTCTACCTGTATATTAGTAGGCAGTAAGCTATATCTCGATCTTTTACGTTCTATCTGTTACGTATGCGCATATATCGTAGAAACCCGTCATGTATTAACATTGGGATAAAGATCTAGGATGGCAAAATGTTGGCGGTAATCCGTTAAACGAGTTACGCCTATACCCTACGGATGATCTACGTTAAAGTTGTTACGTAACGCAACTAGAACGATAAAATTCATTATACGTAATAACAGAACGTAGTAACAGAATCCATTTAAAGATACAGCGCGTGCGAATAGAACGGGAAACACGAGTATAAAGCTGTCAAAAATAGCGTCATCTAATTAGAAACAGTTGTAACCGCGTTAGCTGCATACTGAAATAATCTCTAATTACACGAGTCCGTAATTAACGGGAGAAAAATTTTCGTGCGGTAACGTTTGTCGTATCCCGGAGCAATTTCATCGATAAGGAGATAACGTTTGGCGTCGACACGCCCACGCTTTGCAGCTCGTGTATCCAATTACCCCGTAGCCTCAGACGGCATAAATGTTCCTAGCGAGAGAAATCGAAAAAAGAACGGACAAAGGGGGAAGAGAACGGAGTTGGGAGGGTAAAACTGGAGGTTCGACCTAGTATCTAAATTATAGGTCATGGCAAGTTCCTTCCATAAAATGTGGCCGGTAATTATTTCACGAGTCAAAATAAGAATACGAAGGTGCGAATTGTTACGTTGGTATCGACGAAGTTTTCAGAATCTCGGTTAATTTCCTTTTACCCTTAGCCGATAATAAATTTCATCGTTGTAACGAAAGTTCTTCTCTTTCGCGTTAAAGTTTCGAAGAATTTTATTGGCGTACGATCGAACGGTTCAGCAAGTAGAACAAGAAAAAAAAGAGTCAGACGGACGCGCGCGGCTAATAGTCGCCTTTCGTCCCGGTCCTTGCCGGAACAAAAAGAAATCGAGAATCGAAAGTAGTCGAGCGAAGAAATCAAGGGATGGAAGGATCTCGACGAAAGAGGAAAAAAAGGAAAGGGAAGAAAGAGGAGGAGAAGGAATCTCGGGAGACGAGAAGAAGAGAGGCAATGAAAGGCTGCGCGGAAGAAGTAGAAGGGGAGAACGGTGTCGGTGGATTCTCACCGCGAGTGCCACAGTTTCTCTCGAGTTTTCTCTTCTTTTTTCGTCGGCGTCTGGTGCGGCCGGCGGCGCCGATTTCGAGCTGCGGCTGTTCCACGGACCTACGAAACACGAGATGCGGCCTGCCGAGTACCGAGTTCCGGTAGAGTCCGGCCGTGGTACGGCCCTCGGCGCCGGCGTCTTCCAGCCGAACCTCCAGCCGAACTTGTTCTTCTTCCGGGGACACAGCGACTGGTTCCAACCAGAACTCCCCGTCATCGCCACGCAGCATGCCCGCCTGAAACACGAAACCAACTATCGTCTTACACGGACTCTTTGTTCCGATTCTATCCAGAGACAACTACCGAGATTGTGTCATAGCGAGACCGTCTACACGGCATTTTCTCTCGGTCAAACGTGTTCGCGATAGTTTCTGTCTACCGAATTCGTCGCTTCTGTTTCGCTAATGTGCATTATCTCGGTCCGATGCCGCCCGCCGTATCCTCTTGCCCAAGATCCGTTCTTGCCGTTTGAAATGTCGCGTTATTCTAAGCTTTTAATATTTAAACACGGTTTTCTCTTAAAGTCTTTCGACGTTCGATAATTATCAGATTATTCTTTACCAAATTCTGTCTTAAAAACTAGCTTTACGTTTCGTTACTACGACGATTATGTTTTCTTTTACATCCAAAATTTAGCGAACCAGGCTATATAAGAGAAATTTCACCTATAAAGACTTTTCGTGTTAAAGCGACGGTTATTACACTCGAGTAGTAATCTGTGCTTCTATCTCAATTGTGGAACTTGCAACTATTATGAATGTAGTTAAGTACTTTACCGCGAAACTTTATGCAGTGTAATAGAATTTTATGCACTTTGCATAAACACTACTTCTCCCTTCCTCTCTCGTTTTAGACACTAAATCTCGGAAGAAACGTTTTGACAAAAATCTAAATGATTTAACTGGTCAAAGCAATCTATAAAATAACTTTTCCAAACGGGCGACTGTTGCTCTTCTTACGAAATCGTTCGTTCCATGTTCATTTTGATTTGTTATTTCAAGAATGACCGTGTCTGTCATTTGCCCGTGTCCAGCCATTCGCTAGTCGGAGATCGAAGAATAGCCGTTTCGAAAGGCGTACGTAGAGGTGGGCCTGCCTCGTGGGTAACACCTTGGAAACGAAAAACGGTATAATGAAAATCGGTTTCGTTCGATGCTGGTACAGATTACCGCGTTTATAGCTGTGCCGCGTCATTAATCATTCCCGATCGTCGATAGTGTTCACCATTCTCCGTCAAATAGCAATTGATCGGCGGAACACCCATCGTCTGATTTCGATTTACAAATTCTCATTTTACGCCCACTCTTTCTGTTCGCTTCTTCCGCTATCGCTCTCTTTATCTGCTTCCCCTTTATCGCTGCCGTTACAATCGAGTGCAACATCCGCAACCGTATAGATCCACTCGATACGAATTTCGAATTCACGCCTCATTTTTCACGCGTCCTTCCGTTCTTTCATTAAAAATCTCTCGATCGCGCCGACCGTTTATCGTCGTTTCCAATTCGCACCGTTCAATCCTAACGATGTTAAATCGTCAGCCGACATGTCAAAATTTTAAAAACGATCTCTCTCTCTCTCTCTCTTTATTTTCTTGCTCGGTAGAAGAGAGCGATTTGGAATGAAAAAAATTTTTATCGGTTGGCGAGCAACTTTGGTCGAATAGCTGTTCCAGCGAGCGTATAATTTATACGAAGAATCTTAGGAACGAAATCGGGATTCATACGAGAGTCCTATAAACCGAGAATTCCGTGTAAAAATATGTAGCGGGAAATAATCGATTCGAGGAGGAGATGCAGCTAGGTTGGCGAGGTAGAAATAGGAAAGACGGCCAGGCGAAGGGCCTGAAATACAAGTCGAGCGAGCCAGGGTTGGCCGTGTTTCAACAATTCTCCGACGCCGACCGTGAAAAATCACGGCGCCAGCCTTACAAAGAGGTAAGCCCAACTCCAACAGAGGCACCGCACCGTTGAAGGACCGCAAAGTGAAAAAGGACCGAGCGTGATTCAGCGCCGCATGGGGCCTCACGGCTCGATCCTTCTTCTCTCCTTTCCTCTTTTCTCTTCGTCACCGTTCCCTTTCCTTTCCTTCCTTCATCTTCATCTTTTTCTCCCCCGTCCGCGGCTACCTTTTATTTTTTGCACCGTTTCTTTTCATCTTAAGCGCGCAGAAACGCCGATCGACTATATAAGGAGTGATTTGTTGCCGTGGTGGCTTCGACGCTTCAACCAACGCCACGAACATTGTCGTTCGTTCGGTTAACGATGCGCCCGATTTTTCTCTTTTCTTTTCAATCGGCACTCTTTATTCCCAATATGAGATCGGCTTCGTTCACCGAATGTGTCACGACACCGATTCCAGAACGATTTCAGAGGGTCTTAAGAAAAAAGCTGTTGGGTCGTAACCAAGTCCGGAGGAGCGCGAACGCGTTTACATCTTTTAAAATCTTGCCACGATAGGATTTATATCGGTAGATATTAGAAACAGAATCTCTTGATTCTTACAGGTCGAGCTTTATCGAGAAAATAACTCTGACATTCCGTAGAACGTTTTAAAGGACGGTAACGCAGGGTACCGCAAAGTACCATTGTAGTCAAAACGTGAATTCGAGCGACACAGTGACAGGTTTACAACGGTCTAGGGTCTGCGTACTTCGAAGAAAATTCAATTTTCTACGTCATGTATTTCTTGCTTTCTTTAACCGTCCGTCATCCGGAAAGCCCGAATATTTAAGTCGAACGGAGAGCAAGGTGGAACGTTATTTGCAGGAGACTTCGTTGGAGCTTTCAAGCGACAACGTTTATAGTTTATAGCGAGATACTTTGCGGCATATCGCTAATGGATGTTGAATTTAGAAGTTGAATGGACGTTAAATTTATTTGTAAACTCGATACGTTTATTAGCTAGCCGGTCGGATCTACATAAAGTGCCATCCATATAAATTCCCTATCCCTTTTGCTGTTTACGAGTGTGCGTGGAACCGGTTAACTGCAAAGCGTTATATGTATTTATCTGTAACCTTATCCCCTTAAGATTCAGCGCGTCGCTTCCGACCGCCTCATCGGACTAATCCGGATTTATCTCGAGGCGAAGCGGTGAACCTCGGTCTCTCGTCGACGAAATCGATCGCTCCGTTTCGACGTTCGTTTCTGCGTCTTCGATTCGCGCGACGTTAATCAGGTCCCATTGTTACGCTCGCGTCTCGAATCGAATTCTTCGATGGAATCGTCCGGATTACGATCGAACAGGCTTTGGAGCCGGAATGTTTCCATTCGAAGTATGTAAATAGAATAGATCATGCGAGTAGATAATTGCCGACACTGGCAATTCTCGGGAGACGGTCTCGTCTGGTCTAAACTTTCCGTTGGTGCACCGTTGCGCAGTCGTGGTTGATCGGACGTTCGCTTTTTGCTCCGTTTCGTTGATAGAACGAAGCGATAGTTTGAACGAGTTAGCGATTGCGCGCGGTTAGCGCGAGGTCGGCAAAGACGATCTGAAACAGTCGTAGATCATTCGCCGTTCCCCGATAACGTACGATCGGAATCCCGACAAAAGAGCCGAGAAGGGGAGAAGCCGAAGCGCAAATTAAGTAATTTCGTCGTGGCGAGCTGTTACTGGAACCGGTGAATGAAAATGGATGATGACATTATCGATCGAGCGATCTACCGGCCGTTCGTTATTTCGAGTGCGGCGCATGCGTGCCCTGCCGCGGGAATTCAATGCATCCAATCGCAAGTAAATATATTTCTATAAAGGTCAACCGTCCAATTTAGATGTCTGTTTGTTCGTTTAATTGGTCGGATGGCTGACCAGCCGTTCTATGGCCCCGGCCGACTCCTTTTCGCGATGTATGCGCGCCGCCCCGTCTCCCCCCTCCCCCCGTCTCTAGGATCCGATTAATTCAGTGCACCGGCCGATAATTTATGGCCGGCCATGCGTTACGCTCTGCACCTTCCTCTCTGCCCGTTTCGCGGCAAAACCTCTTCGTATCTGTCACACCTTCCTCTAATTGCCGCGAACACGCGAGATATCAGGGAGCAGGAGGACTGACTAGTCGCCTCTCGTGACGCCACTCCGTTTCGAGCAATCCGATTCTAGGGGGAAACTAACTCGCTGACTGGTTCCGTTATTCCGTTGCAAAATACCTAGCTTTTCATCGGAACTTTTCAAGTTTCCCAACATTCCCTATATCTTTCCTAATAACGTTCAGAGTGTGAAATAACGTCAAACTGGCTACTACGAAGTTTGTACGAACTCTGATATATCTATCGTCTCTGATCTAAACTAAGGAATTCAATTTTATCAGTTTCATTAATATCCCGAATTCGAGGGTGGTTCTTCTCGAATATGTTAAATAACGTCCTCGGGGACGGGGAGGAGAGTCTGCCTTTGCTTCGAGGAGCGATACCAAGGGACAATCTCGATCGCTGTTACGTTCGTGCATCAGCTACGACAAGCTTTACCTGTCAAAATTTCGGTAAAAAAAAAGAGAGACGGAAGCGAAAAAGAAAGAAAAGGGCGAAGAGGAGTAGGAGCAGAATGATCGAACGATCGTCGATATCCTGGAGGAAGCACGGGTAAAACCTTTGTTTCCTCACGGTAAATGCGAGGTAAATCGAAAGTTACGATAAGCGTTAACTACGCGCCGTAACAAATGAAATGATTTGATCGATTCGTTACCAACAATTGGAACGATACAAGAGGCGAAGTTTCCTAAAGAGAAAGGCTAGAACGGTTGGCGCGAACGGGGAAAGTTCAGCGCCTGGAACGAGGTTTTCGCGTAAACTATCGAGTTAATTAACGCGCTGTCGACACAGAAAGAAGGCACGGGGACGGGGCGTGAGGCGGGACGAAGAAGAGAGGGAGAGCCCACGGTAGGTGGGATTAGCATAATGTGTCGGGAACCGGCGATCGGACTTGGTTCGACTCGATTGTAGTTAGTTAATGGTCGCCGAACAGTCGTTATTCTCGCGCGTGGCAATACGCCGCGATCATTAAGGCTACCTCAGCGTACAATCTAGCATATATAAATTATTGTTGTCCGACCAACGAGGTGTATCGATGGGCGGTCGCAATGCTGTCACCCGTCGACGCCCATGCTCGCAGTTGGGACCGGAGAACGGTCCGCGACGCTTACGCCTTTGAGTCTTTTCTCCTTTCCACCGCTTCGTGTCGCAAGTGTAAATCCACGTCCAAACCAACTGCAGCCTCTGTACCATCCGCGATTCTCGATAGTGGCTAAAGCTTGTCGATAAGCGTCCGCGTAACGCTCGTGACAATGTTGTCGATGCGGCTGACCGACCAGCGACCGACCAGCGACCGACGCTGAATTTGTCTCGCGACTACTCGCCTCGATTACATCTCTCGATATTGAATACAACGGGGAATAGATGGTCGATGCGCTTTTCACGCTGCACGTGTTGCGACCGAGATAAACACTTGTACGGCTTATTGAAATTGAATATCGGTACGCGTACATTCAAGTAGTACTAAACATACCCGTACGTTTAACGCCGGCTAACTCCTAGTCGACATGTCCACTGGATCCGCTGTCGTGTCTTGTACGTTCCTTGTTATCCTATCCACTTGCCTCGATAGCCAACACTTTGTCCGTTACGTTGCTTTCGCTTAAACGAACATCGATTCTGACAAAGATTCTATTATTACTGTAGAGCGACAAGCGTTTTATAATTTATACAGTATCGCGGCAGCTTGGAAATTTAGAATTTGAAAAATCGATTACGCAGGCGAATTGAATTTACGAGCGAGTCAAAGTTACAAAATTTCATCAGCGGTATCTCTCTACGTTGCCTGGCGGAAGTATCGATTGATTCGCGAAAGTCTCCTTTGTTGTATCACGATTGAAGAGTTTCTGTAATGCAATTTGTAAATTACAATTATGCCAACAGGCGTTGCTAATAAGCGACGATATTTTACGGTTAACTAGTTTTTATTATGCCATAAAACACCTTGAAATGGACGAATCAATACCAATTTCCCATCACAATAGCGTGAAAATCACGTTTTTCAGAAGTGAATCGCTTAGCATATGGCAACTCTTAAAGCAGTTGCGTAATCAAAATTTCAAAGAAATTTATCGCGTTACTATCGCGGAGTCGAGGTGATTAACCGTACGATAAATATCAGCAATTTATATCCCGTGAAGAATCAACAATCGGTATTTCGTTTCTGTTAAACGTTGCAGCGTATTCGCGAGACCGTTCCTCCGTAAACTTTCCTCGGTATCGTTCATCGATCGCGCAGGTATGTTCTGCCGATTTGTCATCGACGCGAACAGTCGCTAACGAATGTCAAAGCTAATTGAATTTGATTGGCTCGACGGCTTGTAAAGTATTAAAGTTACACCAAGGAGACAATGCCCGTGATTTGTCACCTTTCCGATTCTTCGTCTCGCTCCTTTGCTTTACACCCATTTTCGTAATTGCCCGAGGTCACCGCTTCTACACCCGTCCCCGTTGGATCGAGCTGATAATCGCATCTGCGTCGTTCGCCAGCTCGATCCTCCCGTTTCTTCGTTTCTATTTCTTTCTCGTGACTCATCCGTCGCGGAAAAAATGTGCTCTGCATCAGTCCGGATGCCGATAACGACTAGAGATAAATTCATTAACGGCTATTTGTTCGCCAACCGAACACGCCTTCCTCAATTTCTTACCTCATTCGACTCGATTAAGCTTTATACTGTTATGCGAGATATGTACTCGATAATTGGAAAATTACAGAGTAATAGAAATTCCTTCGAAGTAGAGATTAAGAGGACGCAGAAGTAGAGTGCCAGCTGTGAACCTCGTTCTTATTCTGTAGAATTTTTATGCCTACGTTTATGCTCTAAACTCTCGATTCTGTTCAATATGGAACGTGTCTGCGTCATACGCGAAGAAACTCTCTCATTTTTTGCCCTTTTTGTCACGAAGATCGACGCGTTTTAAAAATAATTCGTAATATTTGTGATCTAATGAAATCTCCGACGAACGTGCAAAGTTAGTTTAGCGCCTTTCCAAAAAGACGCTAACCTTCGTACCCATAAGTCGTGAGATTTGATCGACGATCGAGCTTTAGAGTTTAAACTAATTTGCTACGATACGAGCATCGATTCCAGTCAAATTATAGGATATCGACTCGTTGAAATTTGTTCTCTTCCCTTCGACTAGCTTCTAATTCGTTCCCGAACTCTAACTCTCCCTTCGATCCGAACCATCTCTATGGAAACTCGATTTGAAAATGCTTGATTCGCCGAAATGTCGTTTACGGTTCGCATTATCCCATTCCAGACAGCGACGTCAGTTTCACATTCGTTCCAATCGATAGATTCTTTCAGCACGAATTATTTTCGGTAACCGGAAGCGGGCTAGCGGTTGCTAGCGGTTCTCGGTCTGGCGACCTTCTTAGCGGCTACATTCGTTCGAATTATCCGTTCGTCGCATATGTAATACGCATGGAGGTGCGCAGATTTCACGCGATGAACACTTTTTATGAAAAGTTGCTTCGATATGGCGTATAAGTAAGCAGCAACGTCTTTTACCAAGCGTTGGCACCTGAATGGTGGTATCGTGTTTGCGTCGACGTGTACTGGAAAAAGGGGTTAATTGCGTGACGGAGCCGAGCCGAAGAAGCGGTTGCAAGACGATGTATCGATGCCAGTACCGGGATTACGCCCTTCTGCCCCGCTAGGATGTATTTTAACGAGACGATAAATTATTCGAAATGTCAATCGCGCGATATCGTTCGCGCGGCGCAGCCGCTCGTCGACTAATCGCGCGAAGGATCGAGAATGACGTCAGGCTGCGCGACCGATCGCTTGTTCCTCTTACGCTTGTTTCCTCGCAGAAGACAAGACGCATTAACCGCGAGCATGGGTGTGTACACTTGTCGCAACGCTGTAACAGCACGAGAGAACCGAGGTTACGTCCCTGATCCCCCATTTGAAAAACCCTTTTGCTCGCGACCGACCGGTGCGTTGCTCGTTAATTGTCTAGCTTCTCGCCGTTCAATTACACCCGGAGTCGTTGGTGCGATTGCTCGTTAGGTATTGTCGATCAACGCGCTGCCATCGCACGGCTCATTTTCTTCTTTCGATCGAGTCGTTAGACGTTTTGACGGGATTCGATTTTTTAAGAAACTCGCGTTTAAGCGTTAACAAATATTTGCTAATCGATCGAATATCGTTTCCGCGATTTGCCAACAAAGATCTCTAGATCGTGCATCGTATATCGTTGGCGTGGTGTCAATTTTATAGGAATCGACAACCTATAGAAATTTTTCCACCGTTAGCCTCGGTAAGGTATAAATTCTCCGCGCCTTTCTCTCGTTACACGCGTTTCCTGTCAAGTAGCGAAACAGATACAACAGCGAGATCGCAACCGGTGAGTAACGACTCCTTTTATTTCATCCGCGATAGTAATCGGTTCATTCAGCGTAGAAGAACGTAACGCCTTGATCACGAGAGTTCGAGGAATCCGTTCCAAGGTGGATGGAGTACGAGTAACGAGATCAAGGAATGCACCGCTCTCTCGCACGACCATCGATAGCTGATCACGAACGTTTCCGCGTTATACCGAGAAAATCGTGCCTTGGAAACTTTATGATCCGGTAGATCGATTTATTATACATTAAAAGGTATTACGAAAGGTGGTCAAACGGTAGGTGTATAAAGTATCGTTGGCGACAATCGTGCGATAATTCATTGATTTGGCGGATATTCGTGTTTTACAGGCAAGTACCGTGTCCACAAGAAAGTAAAACTTAGCGTCGCGCTAAAGAAGAAATCGAAACACCGCTTAACCTCGGCAACGTCGATCTGCGATGAATATGCATATAAAGAGCAGCCCTCTGGGGATGTGATATTTTTCGGGCTGATGTGAAACTACCGAGAGCTACAGGGTCATTACCTTAATTAATTACGTCATCGATCAATCACGGTGACATTAAAAACAACGCGCAACAGCGACGATTAAGAGTGATCGATACCGAGCCCATCGTCATTAAACTAATCTTTAATGAACACGCGGACGAGAGGCGTTCCAACGAAACGAGAAATTCTCGCATCCTCGCTGTCTGCCAGTGCCTGTACTTTCGAGCGCGTCAACGCGAAAAAGGAAGAAGAAAGTTGACGTTCCCTCGAGTAGCGGAACTTGATTTCTTGATAAAAGGCATGCGAGACTTCGTATTCCTCGGGGTGGTTTCTAGAAGGTGGATGCAACCATTCAAGCTGCATAGAATAGCTTGCATAAGGAGGAGAGTGAACCGGGGGAAAGGAAAGGAAGAAGGAGAAGGGGGAGGAGCGAGGATCTCGATGATGATAAATGCTTCCTGCGGAGAAACGTGATTTATGCCGTCATTAGAATAGTTGCCACGAACCTCCCGTGTAGGTGGTGCATAATGATCGCTACCACGGACCACTATGTACATGCAAACGCTCTTCATGGCTATCCGAGAAGTTGCCTTTTACAAAAAAGGCTCCCGTTGCTCGATGATTGCGACGCCCATAAACACAGTTCGCGACGGTACATTGGTTACTTACTATCCCCGTATCCGCGTGTTCGAGGCCTACTGCGTGTTTCGAATCTTCCAGCGACTAACCACTCCGGGCGACGTTTCGTTCGAGTTTTCCAGGACGATCGTTCGATCGAGCCTCTTTCCAAACCCTTCACCGCACCGAGCCAATTGCACTCTCGTCGATCGATGCTAGAACTTCGGAATTGCCCGTAGATCCTATGCAAATCCTCGAATACTCTTAGCAAGATTTTCATCGTGATTTTTACGGTTCTAAACGTTTCGAAGGTCTGATCGGAATCTTGGGAATCCACGAAATAAGGTATGCGTAGCGAAGCTTCTCACGGTTCTCAGAGTCTCGGGAGAAAGCGAGTGGAAGGTAGCGCACGGTACGGCTAACCTTTCATCAACGTTTTTTCCCACTGGTGGAGATGAGTTAGACGATCGATTAAAAGCTTAATTACCGAATGTAATAAGGACCACCCATCGTTCATTTAGATCCATCAAAATAGATACGCATTAATTGGACGAGGGGCAGCTCTCCTCTGATTACCTACTACCGATAATTATATGTTAACCACGTATTCAGATCCGGCTCGGCACGTACTCCAGAGAACCTGTTCCCCTACAGCGGCGAACATTGAATCAAATTGCGTGCGCGTGCAAGTGTGTATACCAACTGTATTCACGCCTCCTAACCTTTCGCTGGTGGCTGGATCTACGCGTAAATAATTAATTGCCGTTGGTCCCTGCTAGATCGAAGCCATTGCAGCCACCGATGGTTGGCTTTCGTTTCTTTTACCACTGCCCATCGTAATTCTATTTCTTTCCTTCGCTATGGATTCGACAATGGTTCACGCTTCGGAGTATACGATACACCGATCGCCAGAAACTTGTAACTTATTCTCTGAGATTCTGTTGGCTTCGGTAACTCTCGCCAGATCGTGCTGGATCGACGTTTAAGAAAAAAACAATTGCTCGGGCTTGATATTATGTCCGTTAGATTAGGTAAGATCGAGTAAATTGATCGAATAATCGAGACACGTTTTCGATTAAGTGTCGTTAGCCTGTACTCGAAACATACTTGTTTGCCACTAATTATATATATGGCAGGGACAAAAAGAATACAGGTAAAATGGCTCAATTCTCGAAAAAACCGGTATCGGGATCAGAAAATTAGACCGAGACGCTGAAATCGATCGGTACGCGTGAACTTTTGAAAGGCGAGCGGCAAATTGCTACTCTTTATCCCTTCCTATGGTTATTTCCGATTTTTCCATATACACGCCACATTATACACGCCAAATTACAAATTCTAATCGGAATATAATCTTTCACTGCCGTCCTTCGCGTTAAGTAGAGTAGAGGGTTCTATAAATGGATATGGATGATTTAACCGACAAAGAAAACACGCGAAACGATACGCAAACGATCCAAAAAGTTGGAATACACGTTCGAATTAAAAAATCGATCGACCAATGACTTAGTGTACGCCCTGAAATCGATAGCTCGAAAGAAAAAAAGATATCTCGTTTTCTTTATAACGTATCACCGTCACCAGGGTATCGTTCGGCTAAAAATTCTAAGAAACTAAATCAACGCGTGATTCCCAAGCCCATTTAGTTGCTCGACGTCTCTCATTACCGCGAGACAGAGCCATAAATAATAATCGAAGCGGTTTATTAGGGGCTTATAAGCAGCTTATAAGCAGTTTATAAGCGCGACGCGTCGTCTCTTCTTTTTCCGCGATTCTTCTCTTTCAATTGGTAGCTCGACAGCCACAATAACAACCTATAACGGGATGCTGCTTCTAGCTCCGGGATAACCGCTGAATATTTCTTCCACGAGATATTTCTTCGTTTTACATCAACGATATTTGCGAAACAAGTAGATTCCTCAAAGCGATTGCGTTCTACGTTCGCTTCGCTTAAACGTATTCATACGAATTATCCTAATTTCCGTTAATACTCTTTGATCTGGACAACATTTAGATTCTTTAGAAACAGGGATCGATAAACTCGACGTTTCGCGAGAGCAACGAAGACGCAAATTCGAGTAAGCGGCATTTTCGACGACACGGCGGTTTTCTGGCAAATGGAAGATTCGGATCGTTGACGACGAACAGTTCTTTCGACGTTCTAACGACGCAATCACGTCTTATGGGTATATAAACGCGATTAGTTAAAGGAGGAGGCGTACCTCACGCGAGAAGATGCATGTCCATGGCGCATTTTGCAGCCGGCGTGACCGAGCCTATCGTAGCTCGCGATCATTCCTGGAAATTTAATGGACGCGTTCCGCCGTTTCTTGATTCTTCGACGACGATATCCGCTAGCGACGAGAACTTCGTGCAATTCGAGATAACGAATAAAGAAACCACGCTTTTCGTGGTTTCTTAGCGTCCAAACGATACCAACAAACCACCCGGTTTCTCTTGTTCTCCTATTCTCGTCAGCGACGAATCGCGGTTCCTATTTCTTCGCAAAGAAAACCACGGCAAGATTCGCATGCCGAGTTCGTCGATCTGAACGATAGTGCTCGTGTTAGGTCTTGCTGCGCTTGTTACAGATGGGTAGACCGATATTTGGAATTTGTTAACGTTTCACGAACATAGAGCAAGCGGATAGTTGGAAGTATTATGCGTGGTCTTTGGGATAACGCGAACATATTTCGCTTCGCGTATAGTAGCAGTGAATCGATGGTAAAAATTCTGCGAGATAATAAATTACTTCGCGATATCCGCTTTTTTCGTTTCTAAGACGTATTTCGATTAAACAATTGCTTTCTTGTAAAGAAAAACCCACTGTTTCGAGTGGTTCGAACAAAATCGATCTTTCGTCGTTCGATTCAACAAATGGGATTTATCGAAACAAATGTAAGCGACCTAATCGACTGCCATTTCACGTTTGGTGGCCTCTCGGAGAGATTTGGCCAGGACATTGTTCGAAGAAGGTTCCACCGCTTCGATCCTAATATCATCGAGCTATCCAATAAACGTAATGCCGGGCTTTGAAATGTCCCGTGCCCGTAAGCCACTCAAGATAACAAAGGGATCACGGTACAGCATCTTGCGGGGACAGCAGCAAAAGGGTGGATCGGCGTGTCAAATTCAATTCTAACTCACGTTAAGCGGTCGCTATCGAGGGCGTACCGGCGAATTAACCCACCAGATAATACCATTACCGGGGAAGCCTGAAATTACTGAACATTACGTATCGATGCCAATTACACTTGGCCCGTTGGTGTGTGCGCGTAACTGCGGACGCGTAACTGCAGACGCACCAACCCGAAACGATTACTTCATTTACATGTCGCGTAAATACGCGTGGTTCTGCCACGTGGTCAGATCGGGTCCTCGTCGATTACGAACCATCGATTCCACCGAAAATTACTTCCCAGAAGGGTATACGCGAGAATCGACCGACGGATTTGATGGCCTGAAGCTTGTTATCGGCCGTTAAATGCCACGACGAATTAATATCGCGCGCTATGCGCTATGCCGTGCCATCGCAATTTTATGACCGCGCTGGTTTCTACAATCTCTATCGGAACTCGCCAAATCGAACGTCCATATTTTCTATTTCGATCCTGGTAACGACCGTCGGCGAAATAATATTTTTCAATAGGTTGCTATACGTGTAGTCCGCTCGAGACTTTGAATCGATTAGTTTCGACGAAGAGAATGTCGCGATACAGTCGGGGAAAGATGAAGTACCGCCATTAGCGACATTTGTACTTGTACGTCTTAATTTTGAACGCGGAGTCTCTTAAAAATTGAGTTCGTGCTTTATGTTCAATGGCATAGAGAACGCTTGCAACAGCCTAATATTTCAAACGCGAATTCATCTGGAGAAACTGCTTAGAGGCGAACAATTTTTCCGTTTCTAAAGATGCAATAAATATCTGGTATAGCGAAACAGTTTATTTGCACGGCTGAACGTCTAACGGGAATAATTTATATCCATACTTTAACTGCGAGATATCAATCCTTCTAACACAATAAGCTTTTATACACTTTATTAAACCGAGAATTTATAACGCGGAGAACTCGTTGCATGGACATTGATTTGTTGTAACTTTAACTTTACCTATTCGTTGTACCACGCTTATTATTTGCGACGAATAATTAAAAGTTCACGAGTTCATGAGGCTTACGTTGGGAACGCATTCTACAATTCCGCTGTTAAAGGTTACCATATAACGGAACGCTGATCATAAGTCGAAATCGAAGGTTTATCAAATCGTAAACCGTGAGTACGAGCGGTTCGCGATTTGAAATTTTACGACGGTTCCTTGCGAGAGCTTTGCGCGCACTCGAGCATTCTGTTCCATCAATTTTATGGTGCAATAAAATGGGATATCGCATGCGTAATAGCGAGAGGATCATAGTTTGGCGCATTAAAACGCTCACACGCGGGTAAAAACGGTTTCAAGGAGAAATTAACAACAAAGTATGCGGCTACTGTACCGCAAGGATCTATGCTAATTTTCGCCTCCCGCACCTGCTGCCTTCGACGGATTATAATTGACGACATATCCTGAATCTGATTTCCGGTGATTATACCTACACGGTACACCGACAAACGCGTCGTCGAACGTGTAAGAAGAATCACGTCGCGATTCGAATCAACGTGAGCGATTTTGATATTTGTCACTGATTCCATATTCACTGGTTAAAAGACCATATCGAGGAATCTTCGGCTAATTACGCTGGTCACAGATGAATCAGAGGCAGACTGTCCCAATGTATCAAAGTCAAATTCGACGAATTCATGGTAGCACGAACGCGCGTAATTTCGTCAAACTTCGCTCATGATTTAATTCGACAAGTCACAATTCGATCGATGCGCGCATACGGTCGAATCGAAATGAATCGTACCAATTAATTAACCATAGCGATGCGGGCTTGTCCTTATCGAACGATAGAAACGAACGCCACGGCAGGTTACAGTTTCCGCGTAGCTGCACTCGCGAGAAAATTTCGTGTCTCTGTATAACACCGGAAAGATCGATCGCCGCGAGCGGTAAGCGGTCACAACCGATTTCCTCTAGAAAATTGAGCAGACAAAATTGCCGTTGCGCGAGAATCCTAACCCCTTACAAAGGGAAGTTTACGCTGCTCCACGTTCAACAGAACGGACGTTCGAACGTCCTCCGCTCGGACCACCTATGCGATCTAATCTGATTTTGCCTCTCACGATTCAACCTCTTCTCGTTCGTACATGCATTTATTTCTCCACGGAAATTTATTAATGATTTGATTGATGATTTATTAATGTATATATCATCTTTTATTTTTATTTATATACTACAATTTTATTCATAATACTTCAAGTTAGATACAATGCAAGCGAAACGCTTGTGCTTTCTCCGAATTATCTGGTTTATAGATTCAACGAATTAAACGCTGATTTGCAAGAATATTCACTGGTAAACAGTGAAATGTACGCAGCTGAAATGAAATTGCAAATCCATCTAAATTACGATATTTTCCGATTTTCAATTGTTGCTTCGTACAAAGGCAAAATCGAGGAAAATTAACATTCTGGGGTTGTGGTCTGCATCGACTCGTTAGCGTGTAAGGCAGGATCGCGCAATTGCGTGGCTCGATGCGGCACGGTGCGGTAACCGGCTAATAAGCAGCGCTAATCGCCTTCTTTTGGCTGTTCCGTGAATTTTAAGAATCAGCTGTGGTGCGAAGCGGAATAGAAGGCAGCATAAATCCACGAACGCAAAAGGTTACTCGTACTCGAATTCGCCTGGAAGCTGATTACGTTCGCGTGGATTGCAGACACTCGAGAGAATAGGTGTGCGCGTGTACAGGTGGACGCATCGGCGAGGTGCGCCGTCATAAATCTGCCAAGCCATGGCAAATTAAATCATTATCTGGAAGCTGCGAGCAAATTGCGTCGATGCATGCTTCGTGACTCCTCCCTCTTTCGCATCCGCTCTCCCCTTTATCCCTTCTCCCCCTCTTACCGCGTCTTATCCACTTGCACGACCTTCGGCTTCTTCCATTGTTCTCGCGCTTCTCTTTTTCGCGAGATCGTGCGCTTCGTTACCACGTCCGCGCGTTCTCTCTTTCTTCCCTCTTCTGCGCCGTTACCGCGTTACCTTTTACGCTCTACGCTCTACGTCCTTCCTCCCAGCGGCGAACTTCCGTGCGAGTTTCTCTCGCGATACCACACCCGTCGGATGTCGAGGATATACGTTCATATTCGTAAATTTCGTCTTTCGGTTTTGCGGCGCTAGCGAGACTGTTCTCCGCGAGCCGTGCCCAACTTGGAAATGTAATTTCGCCGAACCGAATCCACCGGATACGGATGCCGCTTTAAACGCGGATGCGACTGCCACCAATTGAGCCGGTTTTATAAGCGTCAGACGCGGCACAGCGCGGCGGCGGTGCGGTGGTCGAGAAATTGGTAGGAGAGTTCCCATTTTAGCAAATATTTTGCACGAGTAGGAGAGAAACTCCGGAGGAACGGTTATCGATCCTCTGTGCTACTCGAAAGAGCTCGATCGAATACTGTGCACAAGGGTGCAAGGGTCGTACTGTGAGTCGAACAGCTAGATCGTTTCTCTTATTAGCGAATCGACTCAAATTTCTTTTGTCTCGGAAATTGTCAACCAGACTCGATATATCCCTTTTTATATCTCGGCAGACGTAAATAAGATCCTTAAAAGCAAGATACTCCGACTTATTAATACAGTCTTTCTGAAAGACGTTGCTCAAGAAGAAAAAGTATTTGAATTCACGTTTAATCTATATTTTCGTAGATAATAGAGGATCGTTTCGTTTCACGACCGCGAGAAACTAAACCTCAGTAACCCGCGCGTTATCCTATGCGCGTATATACCGGCTCGCGTGTATTTTCTTTACTGCCAACGCTACTATGTTATACGCAAGCTGTAAAAGGTAAGCTGAGATAGCACATGGACGAGAATCCAGCGGAAGAAGAGATATTATTTCCTAATGAAAAAATGTACAGCGACGTCTATAAACGTGATTCGTTAATTTTCCGCTCTTGTTTAACATCCATCTACAAATATTCATACGTGTTAAATATTTTCCGCTAATAATCTGATAATTATTATTCGCAGTATTCATTTCTATAATTCCGTATAGCGGATGAGAATCGAGAACATTTTCGATATCGGCAATTTAAATCGTGCAAATATTTTTAGTATTTCCACGAAACAGATAGTAACGGTAAATAGTAATAATTAAATACCGAAGGACGATGAAACACAATCGTCGTAAGGTAAGTTTGACTGTTTGCTTTCGATATCGAGGAATCAAAGGTAAGGCTGTGTACCGTATCTCTCGTAATCGATATGAAAATTCAAGTAGAGCACCCGTACGATATATCAGACGCAGCGAGCGTATTTTCCTATTCTACTTAATTCTACCTAAATCTACTTTATTCGCCGATAATTCGTAAACTCGAAATCACGCAAGTTTCAGCTATTTTTTAATTTCTACGACGAATTCATTTCGCCCAATCTTGTCTAAACTATTTCGCTGTTCTCGAAACGCAGAAAGTGGAAAGAGTAGAAAGAAAGAAATGGAAAGAATCAACGAAGACGGTAGGATAAAAGCGTGAAACTCACCAGACCGTCACAGGCGGATAAGGCAACCTGGGAATTCGGATGTCCCTGAATGAAACCCCGATAATGGCACTTGCTCGAGCGATTTTTTGACCGGCTGCGCACATGTACGTCTCGTTTCCGTCTTTCAACGACCATCCCTGGTCCGATGAAGTTGTCCACGGCCGTCAGTTCGATGTGGTACTCGTTACCGGCCACGGACAATCGATAGTGTACCACTGGCCCGTCCTCGTGATGGTGGTGGGTCACGTTGTGCGAGATAAGCTCCCCTCGGTAGGTCACTTTTCGAGGTATCACTATCTCGTGCTCCTGGACGTGCTCCTCCGTGGTATATATGCCTGAAATGGGAATGATTCTGATAAATTCGCGTCACTAGACGAGCAAATAATCCTGTGCACAGTAGAGGAGCACGCTACTCGTTATCGCGATATAGCGAGATGGTGTTTGATCGAAGCATCAAGTTGCACCACTGATTGATACGCGACCAATAGGGTTTGCGTGCAACGTTCCGTGTTTTTCGATAGCATCGAATCAACGTAAAGATACGTTAAACGCGGTCGCGATATATCAATCGCTCGAAACAAGTTACGCTCAGTCACGTGGGTCGACGGGGACTTGCTTCTAAAATTTCGTCTCGCGTGATGTACATAATCTGTTTTACGCATGGGCGTTACGTTTTCTTGGGCGTAGGAAATTTACTCGTAACGCGTGATATATTCTGCGCGAATATTCCGCGAAGAGGCAGCAATCGCGTAAAACAACGTTATATATTAATCGAGTGTTTACCGGCGGCGGTTTCACCGGGGTAATGCAAGATAACGCGATCTGTGGTAGAAGCGAGTGGGCAGAGACTCGTAAACGCCGACAGAGACGGCAGAATTCAACCCGAGGGAGGATGTGATTGATTACGGACACCCAGCGCTGCATCGAGCAATATTTCAAATAAATAATTGCATCAACGTTGCCCGGTGTTTCATTAAGACAGCTATCGCGACGCGATTGTAAACCGGCCCGGCGGAATAATACTCGGATATTATTCATATTCTCGAACGTCGTCTCAAGTAATTGCTCAGAGTACTGTAACGCTCGAATTTTGCACCCTGGCCGCTCGTATCCGCGGTTTACGGGAATTTTGTTCGTTAGTTGATAACGTTTAACGCTTTCTGACGTTCTCACCGGTATCTTAAATCCTGCTGTGGCCCTCGAGCTCGGCGCGATAATAAAACTTCATTTTTCTTCATAAATGAAGCTTTTCCAAGGAAATAACTCGCTCCTACCGGATAGGAGAAAATTCGAAAGAAATTACGTCGAGGCAAAATTCGTCTTCCGAGTATCGTGGAACATTTTTATCGATTTCTACCGATTTCTGTCTTACACGATCCAAGTGGGAACGAAGAAACTTGAGATTTCATAAACATCTGCATCCTTTGCAACGTTGCTGGAACTTCAAACTAGCGACCGCTCGGCATGCTTTGTCGTTGAAACGTTATAGACGCATTAATAGCGTTAACATCTTTTAAAAAAAAAAAAATCGATTAATGCTTACCGTTACCTGTAATCACCATATCTCGTTAGTTTTCACGTTCTAGTTGGACAAGCGAGTCACTGTGTAATTCGTTTTTTATCCCAATTTTTTTACCGGCTCATGGAACTCATTATGCCGTAAAGTCAACGGCGAATAGAGCATAGAGGCTGCGAAGCGGTATTTGTAGCGGATTGGATACTTTTCAACCTTCCTTTCCAACTTTTATTCACTTAGCACAGCGTTGCCACCGTTGAAAATTGCATTACATTCATTTCCACCTCGCTCTCTTTCCTTCCTTCATTTTTTACCTTTGCATTTTTATCTATTTTTCATTCACGCAGTACTTCGTTACACCGTATAATCACGGAGCTTGTCACGTGAGTTTTATAAGCGAGCCCGATGCATTATCCAACGAAAGAATCGCCTCTAAGCGCAGATCTACCGAGAAACTAAGCAGTCGGTATCAATCGTTTCGTTTTTTCCGATATTTGCTGTTCTACGTTTCCAAAGTCACGCGTTCGTCAAGTTTCTTTCAAATTTGGTCTCGTCGTTGCGAGATATTACCCGTTGAAGCGACGATCTTCTTTCTTGCGCGTTTACTCCGGGTTGGTCAGCAAATTTTCACGCGAGTTTTGATTCATCGAAGCAACGCGAATACTGAAATACGTTTGAAAGCGCGAAGAGAATGGAACGAACCGCAGAACTCGCGAGCACGAGCGAACAATTATCCGCGATATCGCTTCGCGGCTGGGAAAAATAATTCGGAACAATGGCACAACGATCGGCCAAACATCGGCGACCGCAATATGATAAGCGGTTGGCCGATCGGGTGACAACGCGCAGCCGAATGAACGACAGTTATGCACCGTAAAACTGATGTAATAATTTCCGGCTGATTTAATGGGTCGAAGCACAACGTCGACCGCTTAGAAAAGAACCGCTGTGGATTCGATTATTCGCTGCTCATCGATCTCGAAGTCTGCGCACCAACACCTCTGATTTTTCTTCGTCCCTCGACCAACGATAGAATGTCACCGGCAATTTGTCATCTCGGCGCCCACTTGCTGATACGTCTCGATCGCAAACGCGAAGACCATAAATGTTCGTAAAGGGAATCACGTACGTATAACGTGTTTTGTCGACCCTGATGTCGCAAACTAGTTTCGCGCATTGATTCGCGTTAATTCGTATCCGACTATCCAGAGTGTGTTATTTTATCGCAAAGAAGAATCGTTGAGTATTCTTTATTGTCTCAACTAGTCTGGAGTACGCGTTGGTCGATGCTGACTTACTTTTCTGTTCTTTTTCTGTTGCAGACAGGTAGTCATATATCATCGACTATGTATAAACGCTTTCGATAAGTATTCGAAACTTGTTTAGAGATTCTCTTACAAACGTTTATGCGAGTCGAGTAACTCGGGCGATAGGTAAGCTATCGGTTAGTTTAGCGGCGACAAAGACGATCGAATAAAATCTTCGATCGAATCAAAGATACTTTCGTTCCTCGCGAAAAGCGCAAATACGAAGCAACGTTCTTTCTAGGAAAGAAAAGAAAAAAATCAGTTTTATCCATTACTCTCGATAGAGGCAGCTCGAAACTAGATATCAAAGAAAATAACGACGAGACGCGCGTCTTTGTTAAACCGGTCGATTGCATTCGTGGAGGAAAAATCTGGAACGGCCCCGTCCGTTTCATTGAAGACGATATCCGATCTCGGTATGCAGATTGGATCTCAACGATGTTAACTGTCAGTCCGCTCTTACATGAAGACATATTACGGCAGCTGAACCGTGGCTGCATTCCCGACGTCTTTTTCTCTCTGTCCTCCTCGGCCAGAGGCTAACCACAATTATTCTATTAGACGTTAGATCACCGTCGACAATAGTAAATTGTAGTTCGATCGATCGATCGGTGTCCGCAACAACGATTCACGCTCGACGAACCGTCGATGTCTTTGATATATGACGCTATTTATGATCGCATTTATACTTGCGTACACGGAGGACGAACCGCGATTTCAAGCCTCGTGAAATCGATAACGGGCGTTTATTTAACGATGGTTTATCGCTGTGACTTTTTATCGCCGCTGGTATTTCAGAAAAATACTAGATCGACGTTTAGTACTTAGGTATTTCCCCGTCAATTTAATACCGATATAGAAACTCTAGAAAATAAAAATATGGAAAGCCGAAGGATTAAGCGTTTCCAATGAAACTTCTTCCAACGTTATTCCTGTCAAAATGATAGCTTTGAGCGAATATCAATATGTCAGTTTCAACGTGAAATACAGATAGAGGTTGAATAAAACGTTTTATTCGAGTTGCGAGTAGTTTTAAGAATCGATAGAGTTAAATTATAGAGAAGTTCAGCTAGCTTCTGTCCCGGTACCAAAACACCCAAGGCTAAGGAAACGAGGATGCGGTACGCTGACGCTTCTTCTTGATTCTTACCATCGATCCGCTACGAAATCCAGCCACTTCACCAATGGATCGCTTTCGAGGATGAATAGTGGCAATATCGTTGAGACAAAATAAAGCAGGCTGCTAGAATCAGACGAGATGGCGCGAAAAAGAACTCTATTTAAAATCGTTTTATCGTCAACGGAACTTCGACGGGTCAAATTTTTTAATAAAACGAGATCGACAAAGATTGAAAGATTTGACTCGAACATCGTTGTAGCGTTAAAAGCATATTTTATTGAATATGAGCAAATTCGATTATTTTCATGGATATGGAAAAAGTTAAAGTCGGTTATCGGGAAAGAGTGACGTAAAATCGTTGAAGGTAACATTCGATACGGCGCTTCATAAGGGAGTAACGATAGTACGGATCGGCCGATTCGCACTGTTTATCGGATAATTTCATCTCTACGTTAATATCGAAGGCTAATCAGCTTGTTGGTAACGAGTCGCAGCGGCATCGATCCGCGGCACGTTGTCGCGAGGAGAATTATTCGCGCGACACGGCTTATTACGAATAGGCCGGAAACCGGACCTAAAATATACCTGAAATTCCGGTGGCTCTTCGCGCGGTATAAATTTTGGAAAATATACGGCCGTCGACGAATGATAAATGTAAACGGCCGTAATTAATGATGCGTGGCAAGGACCCGGGAATTATGCGCGTGAATGGGATTATCGCCGAATAACAAACGCACCTCTCGCGTCGAATCTGCCCCCGTTGAAAGAATTCACATGGACATCGATAATTTTCGTGCAATTCGTTTTACACGATTTTCTACGTACGATGCGTTTCGCCTGCGTATGTATCTGCGAATATATAACCAAAATGTCCAAGAATTTGAATTCCGTTCCCATACCGTTCAAGCATCTCCTATAGCGAACAGATTTACATCTATCCGATAGTTTGAACGAAATATTTCCCGATTATTTGTAAAAAAGAAAAAGAAGGAAAGAAAAAAGGAAAAAATTAGAATTGGAAATTGGATGAGATTACTTAACATTTCGCATGCTTGTGTATCTTTTGATCAGTTAACAGCACAATGAATTTTCATTATTTTTAGGAAGGAAAACGGTAGCATCTGTTACGATTTATTATCGTTTATCGTAATATATTACGATTGTTAGTTACCGCGTATACATTGTCGAGAGGATAAACTCGTTGGCCGTTAACTAACTGGAGGCAACGTTGCAGTTAAGTTTATCTTTGAACCTCTCGAGCTGTTCGAACTCTTGACAAGCAAAGAACCATTGGTCTCGTGCCTCGATTACTTCACAATGTACCATCCGGATGGTTTAACCACGGGATGACTAACGAGTATCGGTCATAATTGTCGTCATTATCGGCGAACGGTTCCATCGATCTCACGGCGCGCGGCATAATCTCAGTTCGGCAAAAACATTTCTACCCTGTAAAAATCGTGTGCCTTGCGGCGCTCAAATGGCAACCTTGAACGACTTCACGGTTAATCAAGATATCGATCCTGGCTGTAAAAACGGATGGTACGATTTCTATGGCGATTGTCGGGAAGGTGGGTGTCGCGGGTGGCCGGGTTCTCGATACTATCGGCTGCGGGATACATCGTGGCGGTAGCTGGCTAGGAAAAAACGTCGATCGTTGGAACGATCGCCGGAGTAGGGTCGATCGAGCGGCGGCTCGCAGCTTTCCACGCTCGATACAGGTTTCTGCGATGCGGATAAATAGCTGGACGACGAGACAGAGAGGGAATGAGGAGGAGGAGGAGGAAGAGGAGGAGGAGGGGGAGAGAGGTAACATCTAGTGCGTTCGGTGAACGGTATAATCATCATTATCCTATTATCATTAAAGTCGGAAAAATGGCGGGCGGACCAATCAGCGTGTGCCTGGAGCGAGTCGGGGTTAAATGCAGGTGGGGACTCGGATGAATACTCGGACCTCCCATACAGTCTCTACCTACTGCATCGATACTGTATACGCGATTCTTCGCACATATGGTCACCGATCCTTCCCACACTCGATCGGCCAAGTCGCGTACGCCACTTGTTCAATTACGCAAAATAGATGAGTAATTAGGCGACGCTTATGAGCGTTTCGTTATTCGTTAACCTATCGTACAGTAGTCGGTGATGGTTGCGCGTCGATCAATCATCTCGCGGGACTAATATCGTATCTCAGAACGAGTCTGCTTCGTTTGAAACAGCGGACGAAGGGTATCCTGTATGTTGGCGAGGAAAGAACGCCGAGTCTGCGATCTCGATTTTTCGTGAACGATATTTAGAGTTGCTGATCTTTCTAGTTTTTCCCATCTACCATATGGTAAACTAAAAGGTCCAGTGCCAGTGAAGGGAAAAGATAAGACTCCGCGTTAAAAATGAGGCTGCCATGGTTTAGCTCGAGCGCTCCACTTCAAATTTTTTGTCCGACCGACTCTCGGTGCTCTTGTATAAAATAGAGGAAAAGAATTTGGATCGTTCTGGATATCTCGAGAGAATATACGGCCAAAGGGATTGGAATACGAAATTAGTCGAACGAACGAGCATTATCTTCTCAGACGCAATAAGAAAAGTGAATCTTCGCGACTCCTCTCTAGATTCCATATTATCTAAATTCCGACTAGATTCCATAATTCGAACGCTAAACATATCCGACCTAAGCTAACGTATCGATCAAAGGAACAGCGATCAGCATTTCCGAGTAGATATCTGCGAGATCGGTGGACTCGAAAGGCGTAACGGTGATGGCCATCGTGCGAGCGAGAGCCACCGTTCTCGAGGCACGAAAAATAAATTCAGGTCACGTCGCGCGACGCGTCATGGACCCGCGAGGATTCACGCAACGTTAGATTCCGGTTCCACGGGTCGACGATGATTCGAGTTCCAGAAGTCAAAGTTATTAGGCGTCGGGACAATATATTATCGTCGATGACCGGCATTACGGTATAAAACCAGTTCCTTCTTTGGTATGACTCACTGCGACGAGGCTCGTGCCTGTCCTGTCCATCGGCGTGGCCCCGCAAAAATTCTCACCCATTAGCATATGCCTACTTATCGAATTCATTAAGGTTGCCACGATAGTCGTGGAAACGCGGTGCAGCTTCGATACTTTGCAGTTAGGGGTCTCTTTTTAATAAACGGCTCCCGTCGACCGGCAAGGATCATTCTCCGACGCTAATTGAACTTTTATAGTTATCTCATTAGCCACGATTTCTCGGCCAGACGGCTGCTCGTTCGAGCATGCCCGCAATTTTGCACGATGTACTTATTATCGAGAGGCGTGCGGCTCGACCGAGGTTAAGGTGTTTTTCGATCGAACTTAAACACGACCATGCGATCGACTCACGTATATCCACAGTCGGTTTGCTCGACTGGTTACAGGACGTTTCAAGAGCAACGTTCCGACGTTTTGCCACGATGTTTCTTCACGTCGAGTCGCTTCGAGCTTTCGCTCCGCGTTCTTGCTCTCGACTCTTTCGAACAATTTCAAACAGTCTTCCTTCTGGATTAAAAATACTGCTGTAAATTCGTCAGCTTTTGGGTTCTGCCCAAGTGCGATGCTTAAAAACGCGTTGCCGAATTACAAGTTTCGTAACTCTCACCTTTTCGTTCCTCGCGGTAACTCGCATACACAAGTTGACACAAAAGGAACAAAGAATAGCGATCGAACGAATGGGAGAAACTACGTTGGCGGCTTTCCAACAGTTTTCAACTCAATGATCGAGATTTAAACTTGCACGCTTAAAATTGTATACATTCATCGTAGAAGTACGTAGAAGTCGGTTTGTAAGTCGACGTAGACCGAATGTTAAGGAACTTCGCCGACGAGTCTACCTGACCTTACTTCGGCGAAACATTCGCTATAAACGTGGACGCTTTCTATTTTTGGCGTTTCTAAATCTAGCAAATCCAGGAAGAGTATGAAACCAGGTTTTCGCTCGTGTACCTTTGATAAATTGTGTTTAGCATACGACTACGAGCAACAAAAGCACGTGATATACGTATCGCGTGAAGTAACGCGTAATGTTCGGAAGAAAGTATTTTGCCCGAAAAGTTTCTACGTGGGCTTGCACTTTTTTAACAATATTTTCGAAAAACCGCAACAACGTACGAAAGCAAAATAATAGATACGATCTACGGGTAAAAAAATTACTCTAAGTAATTGGAAACACGGAATTCCCAGCGGTTCGGAGATTGGCAAACGTATCTTTGTCAGTTTCGAAGCGTAGAATCGGTAAATTTCGCGACACATCTCGGAATCAAGCTGTATATCGAATTCGGAGCACGACGCGGCACGGTGGTTTGATTACTTTGGCCACGTATTGAAATTAGACTAGTCGGAGGTTTGCGATTCCGAACGAAGTTTACATTGTGATAGTTACGGAAACGTGTATCGTAGCTGCAGTTTCCGTTCTTCCTTGGGATCTGTCTGTATGTGGAAGGGAGGCGGAGAGGGGCTGTATTCATTTTAGAATATTCCCGGTTATTTGAGAGTATATCGAAGTTAGAAGCCGTTAAAGCTCGCAATTTTATACGTCATTTACATTGCAATAACCGGTGATACACACGCTTCAATATGTGAAATTGCACAGCTCGAACGTAGCAAAGCGAATTTCCCTCGGTCGATTCGACGCGTTACTGCGTTAACGTTAACGCAGTAACGCGCGTTCAATAGTCCAATAAATAACATGCACATACGCTCGATCGCGTATCTACGATTCGATTAATTTAATGATTTTTCCATCGATTCGGCATTTTCACGAAGAAAACGTATTTTTCTAAATTTATTGCCAGAATCGATCGATTCACAACGGAGGCCGAAATTAATGGAAGTTTGAAAACACGTTTCAATATGTTTTCTCTCGAAACGACGGTCGACTGGTTTACGATACCAAAATTTGACATCGTTTTCGACTTGCCGTGACTTTTGCCTGCGAGCTGCTGAATTATTCCCCGTGCAATGTTCTCCGATTTTCATAAATTCTCCGAGCAACGTACTCTCGCGTGCTTCATATACCGAGCTTTGCAATCATTTATGGAATAGTAAATAACTATTCGTTGCGCCTCTTATTCAGGCCACGTTTATACTTCCACGGGGAACATAATTTACGGGAAATGATGTTCCACGCGGACTCCAAAGGTCATCGATTCGTAAACTTTATGCTACCGTCTGTCTGATTTATCTCCTTCCGGTAGGAAACGACGTTGCAGAAATCGAAGAAAGCTCGTTTCTTGAGAATTTTCCTATCACCGCTGTAACGATTAAGTAGAACGGTCAAGTTTGCCAAGCACATGCCGGATCTTACATGCCTTACCACCGAACGTTGCAGTTAACCGAAGCTGGATAGACCGCGTTAGCAAGTTTACTGAACTAGCTTTGTAAACTTAAGAACACCTTGATTTCCTTTCCAAGAGTAAATTCTGCATCGTCTAATTGCAAAAGATACTCGAGAAGATATTTTGTTCTTTGAAATAACCAAACTCTTTGTTTCGATCTGTTCAATTACGAGAATTTGCCCGTACGCCAACGCAACAAACACGTTTACTACTATGTAAACCTTCGAAGGTTATACTTGGCATGATAAAAGACTTCTTTGAAGTCCGGTGTTTTGCATTCGCGTAAAGGAAACCGCGGCTGGTTTCTCCGGCGCAACAGATGGCTTGGCTTTCACGGTGAACTAAGCGATTTCGATTAAACGAATCGTGGCTCAAGGTTCCGTCGCGTCGCGCCGGGGTCGTTACAAATCAAGCTTGCGTTTCATCCGTGCAATCGAGGCTGCGATCACGCCGCACCTTCGTACGTACATGCAGTTAAATATCGGAATAAGAGAAACGAAAATCGTTAATCGTGTTTCGACGAGAAGGATCGACCGACGGATGAAATGGAGCGCGCGCGGCGGCAGCGAACATTCGGTAGTCGACAGTAGTAAAAGGATTAATTTCAGCCGGCATGGTGCGGTGCGGCGCAGCGCGCGCGGAACAAAACGTAGTCTGTCGGGCAATTTTCTGGGTATTCATGGCAACATCGGCCGAAACAAGGCTAGGTCAACCACGAATAACGATTAATCATGCCGATACAACTTAATTATCGTGCGCGTGTACTTCAACGCGAGGTCAGGTTTTGCGCGAAGCTGCTTCCAGCTTCTCGAAGCTTGTTCGCTCGTGCTGTTTTTCCCAATGCGATCAGAGTATAAGAGTCGGCGCATCGGAAACCGAGAGTTCAATCGCATCCTTTGATACCTTTGATCCCTCGAACGCGTTCCGTTTTCTTTGAATTTACGCGTTCTTGCGACAACTTGGAGAATTTCAAAAGCCGGCGAAAAGTCGAATTGAAGAGCGCGAAGAGGATGAATTCCTCGAAAGCGGTGCTAAGAACGTTCAAAGTCTTAGACAATCCTCGAGGCTCGAGAGTTGCGCGATAATTATTTTCAGGCCGCGCCTTTAACGGGTCAGCGCTATCGAAACGCTTAAAACGGTTGAATATTAAAATGCAGCTATGAATTTCAAAATATCTCGTCCGGCCGAGATAATAAAAAGAATTCATCGAAAGATCGAGGCATAATTTAAATAACACACCGGTCGTCACGCACGTTAATCAATCGAATATGATTTTCGCTCGAACGTCCAAGCAAACGATTCCGGAATGATTTTTTCCAGGCAAGTTTAAACCAATTACACGTAGGTGGCTATCAACCGAGCACAATCTCCGACTGTCTTGGCTCGTTCGTTTTTCATTAATTATCTTAGGCATATACGCAGATAGGATCGCGCCAATCCCAGCGGCTTTGACACGTGAAAAACTAGCGACTTTCGGCTTGATGGATTTATGGGAATGCGTGGAAATTCCGATGGTTTTGAAACTTAAGCGAGGAAAATTTATTTATATAAAAATACGTTTGCGTATCTTTGAACCGAGCATGCCGGATAAATGTTTGCCTGGCCTCCAGTATAAAATTCGGACTTTGATACAAAAGTGAAACGCGATAGAAACAAGGTGGTTCGGATATGTTGCGAAATGCACGATATACGATAATTTTGTAAATACATCGGCGCGTAATATGAATTTGTTACATTAAGACTAAGTGGTTCCGTTGAGTCTGTGAAGCACGAGACAAAGAACGGGTTGGCGTTAACACATTTCGAGACCGTTAAAGGTGTCTCTTCTATTTAGTATCTCTGCATCGAAATTTCCTCTTCCGAAATGCGCGAACAAATACACGAATATTTTATCTCTGATAATATCTTGCGTCTAAGAGCAAAACAACGCTTCCTTACCGCCTAAGTACCCTTTCCTACAGTGTTGTTATCGTGAATCTTGGTTATCAGCGGGCGGTGATAAATTATGATGACCGGTTGACGAATTGTTATCGCGAGGGCGGCGCGCAAGTGGCGCGTTGTCTTTGCTACAAAATGCATCTATCTTTCGCCGGGCCAATAAATTGCAGATACAACCAGCTATTTACGCGGTCGTACCAACGTGCTCGTGCTGCATCGTGTCGGCACACGACGCGCGCATCTTATCTCGCTAACCATTCTCACGGAACAAGAACTCTCGAGATATTCTTCACGAGCTCCGCTAACGTCCGCTTGCAACAGCACCAAGTCCACCCGTTAGCTAAACCTTGCGTATTTGCCATATTTTATCTAAATCCTGTTCGTTACGATATTATCGCGATAAGCAGATTTCTCTTTTCCCTTTACTCCGGACTACTCCAAATTTCCCCTTAATATCGCGAGGAGGTAGTAAAAGAACCGAGAAGAGAGCAATAAGTTGACTTTTATGGTTGTACGACGTCGGTGCCGATCGTTCGTCCTTCTACGGAACGCTGTTTCTGCAAAAGCTTCCGAGACGAGACACGAATGAATTTAAAGGTAAGACTTTATATACCTATTCCTTTCGGTAAATCTAAAACCATGGTACAAAGTAGAAATGAATTTTTACCGAATTGCGAATCCTCGTATTAAAGCCGCACACTCGAGGTAGCGTGAAACGAAAGATAGGAGGCAGAGTATGGTTCGCATTAATTTCGTGGCTGATCGCGTGAGTAGGTAAGTTGGACGTCCCGAAGGAGTGCGAGGTTCCGAGCTCGGCAGAAATTTCCCCGCATTCCGGTGCAGTCACTTATCGAACGTGTAAACTAGCTGCCACCGTGTGTCTTCTCCTGGAGACAGCGCAATAACGGATTTTGCGATTTCCCTCGGGTCGTCTGGTTACGATATCCGGCGTCGAACAGTCGATAAACTTGTCTCCTACCGGAACAAAGGGGGGCGACGTTAATTTTCTCATCGGAGATCAAAACGTCTCTCTCGATGTACAACAGGTAAGCAAATGCGATTGCACCGTGCTCGCCTTTCTTTCGCCGCTTCTTTCTCCGTTTGACGAACGTCGTTGCAGATTGCGCGGGGAACGCGCGACGACACGCGATAAACCGACACGGCAGATTTATGTCGGGTAAAAGTAGCAAATGCCTGGGAGGAAGTGGACTCGCTGAAACGTTGTTGATCTTTTCGTGTAACGCGATTGTTTCATCTTGTTACGTGTTGAAACCGTTGAAAGCGTTCCGAGAAATACGCGATACACTCGGATACCGATAAATCTGAAATACAGCGGGAAAATAACTTTCTAAAACGGCGTATTTGGAATATTTTCAGTAAACTAGCTCCAGTAAACTAGCGATTCCCTTTCGATTTAGATCATTTACGTGTATTTGAAAAACTTAGTTACCGTGATATAAATTTTATCTGAATGGAACCGAGACGACGAGGAACGCGTGCGTGGCAGGAAGCTTCCGCGGTTAAAGGCGAACCGACTCTGTCCAAAAATAGAAGGGTTGACGCTTCATCGGATGGTAACATACGCAAAAACGTGCATTCGTGGGTGAGAGCCGTAGTATCTCTCGAAAAGGATCACTTCTCCTCCGCTCTTGAGACACGCTGGCGTGGGTTTTATTCGTTATAGCCGCTCGAGCGAGAGCGTCGGCCTACGCTTCGCGCCGTCTTCGTCCTGACTGCCCCCGCAGGTGCAAATCGCTCGTTCTTCCATTCGTGCCGATCAAATCGCGCGAAGAACGATGCTCTGGCGAACCGATCTCGGATCGATCTCCCTCGATTGTCGCCTAATGCTATCCAGAGGAACTAACGAATACTACCGTTTGTAGGAGTGCAGCGAACTGGTAAGTGCATTTTTCCCGATGATCCTGTCGAGCAAGAACAACGATCTTTGGAAACTTTTACGTAGAAATGCGAGCACGCTGTTTAAAACGGTATAATAAGAAATTATTTCGACCAGAGTTTTGCGTTATTTCTCTGCCTGATCCGTTGTCTCAGTCTGGATAGTTTTATTCCATTTAGTTCTACGCTTATTTCAACAAACGGGATGAATTACAAATCTTACTACGTATTTCGTTTAAAAAGCTCAACCGCTAACGAGACTTTAATAAGATCGCGGACACAATGACTATCCCCGTTATCGTGGTATAACCAAACATTCGCACGTGTTACGAGCAAACACAGAGCGCTAATATTTGCTCTAATATTCTCACAATCCCTGGATAACGTTTATGTTGCATATGGATACGGAAGTAGAAGTCTGACAGCTGTGATCCGAATATAACTCTAGTCCGAGTCTTTAATTGTTATTCTTGCGCGCTGAAACGTACTTCCGACTTCGTTGTTCCAACGAAAATCGATATTTTTAATTCCTGAATTTACGAAAGAGATTTATACGGCCGTGAGTCGTTTATTTCGATGCTTAATGTGCCGCTACATTTCGCAGAGGTCATCTTTCGCCAGGCACGTTGTATCGAATAAAATAACGAAAAGGAGCGAAATTTGTTGGATGCGACGTAAGTTCGTAGAATCCGCCGGTCCATCGTTCCAAGGATAGTCGAAAGTTTGATCGGCCGAGTGGATAGCCCCTGGCGGAGGCGCGTAACGCGTATCGCATAAACGGTCCTGATCGAGAATGAGAGAAGTTGGAGCGTGGCGATGCGATGCGTCGGTCGGCGCGACGCGACGGTTCTGAATGAAAATAAAGATAATGCTTCGTCATCGGATGCCTACGCTTACGAACAAGCGGCGTGGCGTGACAGCCGCGTTTCAGCATTTTCGGATTTGCACGGTGCGAGGCGCGCGACCCACGCCAGTCTCGCCTTTTATTTCCTGCCGCTTTCGCATCGGGCCGAACCTCGGCCCTGGCGAAAAGACAAGGAGAGACAAAAAGCAAGCGTGTACCGTCTATTGACGGCACGGCCCACGCCTGTCCGCCCCCGTTCTTGCATTCATCGAACATCGTGCGTGCAACAGTACAGGTGCGCCAACTGCCGCTACCGATGCCACGGTTATTTTGCCTTCGCTTCCTCCATCGTCCCGTTCTTCGCTACTCGACCTTCTCGATGCTTCCTCATCTTCAAAGCGTCTCCCCGCCCCTCGCTCATTTCAATGCATCCTTCCTGAAAAAGCCGATATTTTGCGACGAGGTAGAATAGAAGCAGAGAATCTGCTAGTACGAAGTTGAAACGCTTTGGTTCTTTTCCGAGCGGACTTTTCGTCGACTCTCTCTCTCTCTCTCTCTCTGCGTGTTTCTTCGTAATATTTTATTTGCTTCTTGAGCGATGAATTCAGAATTTCCGGTTTTACAACGATTTTTTAACGGCTTTTTAACGGTTTTATAACTGGCGTATTGTTTTAATCAGTCGTTAATATTATTGCTCCTGCGAAAGGACAATTTTTTCACCGTCACGGGCTTCATTTGTTTATAAATTATTTTTCTGCAGAGATATTCTTGCAATTATACAAATTGCTTTTATACCGTATCTTTGAAGCTACATTTTCACGAAATTAAAACTTTTTACCTTTAACATTTTTTTTATTCATTTTTTTATGCAGTTTGTTTCATCTTCCAAATGCGTTATCCATTAGAGGATACTCGCATTAATCATTTGGTTATCAGTTGATGCTCCAGACTTTGATGGACAAGCAGCTCGCGCCATCGCGTGAGCTTTAATTGTTTTCGTGCATCGCAAAAGAACGTAAATATATCAACACGTTGCAATTTGTAAATTTAGTCGAAAAATTGGATAAATTTCGTGGCGGAGTATGCAATTTTAGTCACTGCTCAATTACTCGAGCTTGTGAGCATTTTCACGAGCGAGTTTTGAAGTTTCACGAGCCAGTTCGATTCGCGAAGCTTCGCATAGAAAATCTCAAATCTTTCTTCGCAAACCTCGAACCGCGCAGCTGTGTAATTCATGGACTTAAGATTTTATATCGGCTTAAGAACTTCATAGTTCTCGCGAATCCTAAAATCTTCCAACCTTCCGGACGGGTCCCGAAGAGTTTGAAAATTGAAGGTTTGTAATCCCCGGGACAGGTTTGAAACTTGGAACGACTCGTTCGTCTCGAAGTAGGTGACGACAGCCTGATAAACTCGAGCAACCAGAATTCAAAGTACCAATTGCCCAGAAGATCCATTAATCTTCCTGCTAATTTGAAAAATTGTCGAAATTTGGAAATACGTTTATCTCGTTCTAAATTCTCCGTCGACGAGGTAGGCGCATAATATTTGAACGCGATTGCGGTTCGAGCGGCATTCCCATTGCTACGCGAGAAACACGCACGCTCGCTCACGCTGCCGTTCGAGCAGTTCACATATTCAGCGTACGACCGACCGATTTTTCAACGGGTTCGAGCCATGAATGGACGGCCGGTCTTGTTGCTCCTACGAACGGGCCACGAGCCTGCTTTTTTTCATCGCTTTCATAGATGTTTGGCGCCATCCCAGGGACGTTGGTTTTTTTCTTCGTCAAGAGATCGATTAAGATTCGGTTTAGTGCTAGTTTATCGGGATTTGCGTGGTTTTCAGACGATCAAAGATATTTAAATAACTGTATCAAGTTGGCAAGAGCGCAGACGTTGCCACAACCTCGTATCTCTTTAGCTTTTAAAACAACAAAATGTAACAGCAAATAGCAAAAACGTAGCAAGCGCAAACATACGTGTTGTTAAGCACAGAACGATCTGGAATAATCTGGATGCTTGGAAACGTGGACGACTTCTCGTTGTACCATTGGAAATTGGATTATTGGAAAGAAACGCGTATCATTATATAATCGTCTGATAATTTGCGCGCGAGCGGGCAGGTAATTACTAGGAAAGTTATCTCCGGCCGCCGATGATTTTAAACTCGAGTCTAACTTCTGTCAGGACTTTGAAACAATCCGAAGTTTGCAGGGTTGGCCGTAGTTCGAATTCCCAGCGTTAAGTTTCAAATTAGAGCGAAGCGGCGACGAGGTGCAAACCCCTGCTAATGCCTCGTCATTAGGATACTCACGGCAGGAAGAGAGGTTGAGTGCCGCAGAGGGTTAATAATTCCGTAATAACTGAAGGGACGATCGACAGAGCGGTCAGATTACGCGTGTCAGCTAACCGGTCTTTCCACACCGAGCCACGCCACACGCTGCGTCGCGTAAACGCGCCTCCACCGTTCGCTATAATTTTCTTGGATCGGGATAATTGCTTCCTAATAACAGGACAATTTCAACACGCGGTTTCGCTTCGCGTCGCTAATTCTACCCGGTTCGCATTGTCCTCCTCGCCCACAAGGCGAATAAATATTTACAAGCGCGGCTCGAGTCATCTACATTGAAAAGGTGGCCGTCGTGTCGCGATTGTCTCGAACCTCCTTTTCCGACGCGGAAAAAATGGTGACCATGCGCGGGCGATCTCATCCACAACGGCAACCAATTCGTTCCGGGGTTAGACTTTTTAATTCTGTTCGAAAATATCCGCGTGGTTGTTGCGTTTCGAATTGCGTATACATACGTACAGCGAGTAGACGAATTTACGACGCGCGTAGCACTATGGCGATCGAAACTTTATCGTTTTCGCGATTCCATGGGAGGCTAACGTGTTCGCGTCGGATTTGTGGCGTATGATGGATCGAATTAGGCTCGGATTACGATCTAGGATTTTTTGAACGGTGTTTTAACAGTAGCGTGAAGTTTATAATTTACAGCATCGTTCGTAAATCAAAACGTCTATGAATAAATACCTATATCGTTCGATATCGTTTTGTTAAAGCTTCGAATTCACGAAATCTTCAGATCAATTACCATCTTTGTATTTTTTCCATTACCGAAAAGATGATATTTCGAAAGATTCCCTGTAGTTGCCGCAATCTTTCGAATCTCACGAGAACACAATCTTCTCTCGAAGAATCGACCATCCGTTATTCTGTAACTGTAAATCGGATAAAAATGATATCCGGCGGCGCGTCGGGCACGAGTGAAAAATGACAAAAGCATAAAGATAGGCGAGAGAGTGGGAGAGAAGAAACATAGTCGATTCTATAGCTTCTCGCCCGCTTTCTCGAGTTACTTTTGTTCGCGACTTGTCACGCTCAGCTCGGTCGTCGACGTGCACGAAATCTCGCCTTCGCTGGAGGTGGTTCTGTTAAGTGTACAAATAGTGTCGAGTTACGATCTAAAGACGAAAACGAAGACAGAGATTAAACGGACCTCGGAATACTAGGAGAAAGGTGGAAGTGTTGCGCCAACCATTGGAGTGATACGCTAATAATGCTAATTATCGCCTTATTTATGCTCGTTGTGGTAACATCTTTAGAGACACCACGCGTTACTTAGTTATGTCAATAAATATTTCGAATGCCATCGATTGTAATTTCAGTACTCCTAGTTATCAAAAACACCGATATTATCGAGATATCGACACGATGCGAATTTCCGGCATAGCGAACGACCAATCCGCGTAATCGTTCGCTCAAACTTTTGTCACCGCTAATTTCCTAAAAATCTACTAGCTCCGGTGTTGCTACAACGCGACATTCTTTGACATTCAAAGATGAAATCCGATGAATTTTGACACAGTAATATCTTTATATGGGAAATATGATGGAATCGATAGCACGATATATATGCTACGCAAAGTCATAACTGTTTCGCAACTGCGTATAAATTATTTATGTGTGTATATATATATAGGTATGGTGCATTTTAAATGTTACACGTAGACGTAATTAAAGCTATAAACCTAAGCGTTCGTTTAATTATTCCCGAGAGTATACCAGTTAATATACCCAATATTATATATTTAAAATTCGACTAGCGTAGGAAATGAATCATAGAATGTACGGGTACTGTATACGAGTCTATTTCGTTTAAAACGGTAGAGTAATTCTTGCACAGTCGATAAAAGGAATAATATCATGCGTAATTCACTCGTCATCCCTGTTTTATCGTCCCGATACACGATCGAGCGTGACTCTTAAACTCACCCCTGACATTCGGTCGATGGAGAAGAACCTCAGGCACGATATGCACGATAACGATAAACGTCTGAAGCATCAGTGAGTAGTGCATGATTGCGATCAGACCGACAGCGCACCTTCAAATAAGTACACGACGGCCAATACGTGGTCAAGCTTCCACTCTTTATGTCGCGTCGTCGTCCTTTGACCTGCAATAAATATAAAGAGATCGTTTTACGAAATGTTTTCTCAGCCATCATGTCGTGTTTATCAAACAACGATTAGCAGTGTGAGAAGAACCAAGGAATACTTTTAACGCGTGGCAAACCTTATTTGCGCGATCTTATCCTCGAGTCGTAATTCGATAAACTTACCGGTTCCTTCGATTTCGAGGTTGATAGCTGGCGAGCCGAACCAACGACTGAGATTTTCGAGAGGATTGAGAGAATGTTTAAGGGTTAAGGGAATAAAACGTTTAAGGGTTCGTGTTTAATCCTTGTAAGAGCGTTTTGCATAAAGATATTTGCGCAAGCGGTTCGGTATTGGAAGGACTGTAACCGGAAAACTCGGTCGATTTCTGAATAAACGTTCTGGCGAACTTTTTCTATTATTTCGTCGACGACGTGGCGGCGGTTCGTTCGCGTTTTACGAAACGTCTCGTGAAATAACAAGAAAGGTAATCTCGGGCTGCGACGCGAAAACATGCACGAATCGAGGAATTAAAGCTGAACTTCGCAGTCCCGGTGCACCTAAGGAAAAGCCTGCGGGATGCTTTTGCAGCAGCTTTGACCTAAGGTATGAACCTTGTTATGCGAGATTTTCATGGTCCGACAAGTAACGCTGGGTAATTATGGTAATCGGATTTCGACGAACCATGGCCAACCCCATGATTGCACTCGGCAGCTATACTGACCCTTTCTTACAGTCCCACGCTGAATAGTCGGCTTTACCTTACATTCTGACCTGTGTGTCTCTTCGAACGCAATTATCGTTGGAAGTTTTCCTTCGATTCAGTTACACGGATAGCACGGATCGAACGACGATTGTTAGATGCTGACCGTAAGACGACCGGAGCCACGTTTATTTGTCGAATCGACGCAATAAGTAAAACTGGAAATATAAAATAAACTACAGGAAGAACAATCTGAGATTGCTCTGTATGTTGGTCGGTGAATGAACAGCGTGCGAAGATATAAATGTTGTTAATTGCCATGCAAATACATCGGAAGCTCGTTCGCGTTGAAAGGTATTCCCAAGAGACTAATTTACTGATTTCGTAGATAGAGACAGAGGATTAATCAACTGACTCTGATTTCCCCGAACCCTTTCGGTATTCCTTTCGGCATTTCTCAGCAAGCGGTGACTACGATCCTTCTGTGAGAGTTGCTAATTAGAACAAGAGTTGATCATATGCACGTACGAGTCTCGCTGGTGTTTCACGTCGCATACCATACCAGCCTCTTTATTAAAGTCTATAATTTTCTCGCTTTGGATACGCGAATCAAAGGAAAAATTTCAACCGATCGACAATTCGCGGGTTATTTAAATCACACGGCCAATTACTTTCGTCCACCGAAATTTCTCCATGTAAAGGGTTAGATAGAAGTCGTAACAGGGTTTTTGTAACATTCATATGTGATATAAAAGGGCATATTTTTTTAGTTTAAACCTACGTGAATTCGATTTAAACGTGCGCAATAATTCCTTGAATTTCGTTAAATCGTTAGAACGCTTCGTTCCCTCTAATCGAAAATGAAGTATAATTATTCACCTTATTAGTCCGTACACGATTCATTGGTTTCTGGAAGCGACGATAATTCTCATAACGATAACATGTTCCTCTCGTTATGGGAGTCCCTAGCCAGATCGATCGACGACTTTATGCAGTTCTTCGTTCGATCGAAATTTGATCAATAAGCGGTATTGTTTCACCCCGATGGAAATTTTCCTCCGAAACTCATTAAACGCGAGGGTTTAAACAAGCGTTTTGTTCGCATCGACCGCGACCGTGGAATATTTATAAGATAGGCGCGGGTTTAAAGCGTCTCTTGCCGTCCGAATTGAGTTGTCACGCGTATGATATGACGCATACATCGGAAATTAACGACGCGGCGTCGCTCGAACTCGATGAGAAATTGTCTCACATGTGCCAGTACAATGAGACTTCTATCTGATAGAGGGCGATCTTTTTTCTATCTCTCGTGTTTTTCTACTTGTATCGTCTATCGGCAGTAGACGTGACTTTTATAGTCACGTACGTTTCAAAATATTTTCCCTTCTCTGTGAAATTTTGTTTTCATTTTCATCGCGAGAATTTCAAGTCTTTTCGTCCAATTATCGATACGTCGTCGGCTACCCTTGTGGCAAAATCCTATCGATTCTTCACATCGTCGAACAATTGCCAAATAAACGCGTTCTATCAGCGTAATTTGCGAATACAGGTACATAATGGAGACCTTCGGACGATTTGATCGATTCTCGAAGTTTATTACGTTCGAAGATCTATTTCTCAATCTGCGATCAAACTATTTTCGAACGAATTACGTAACAAAAATGTAAGCGATCTTCGACGAGTGAAGAAGAGGCATTATGAGCAGTTAACGTGAATCACAGCGACGATAACAACGATGACGATGACGACAACGCAAGGAAATGGTTCACAAAGTGAGAGGTACCGGAAATGCATTCGAGTATATGTTAAAGCGCGTGGGTAAGCGCGTGTGAAAATGCGTACGCTCGGACAAGAGGTGCGAGAGAAAAAGCGAGAAGGAAGGACAGAGAAAGGGAATAAGCAGAATAACCAACGCACTCGTTCGAACGGGATTTACTCCTACGAATATATATCGACGCTCGCCTCCGACTAATTTACCAATGTTAATGATAGTTAATTGACAGTCTGTTGAGAGCTGGAGTGTTCGAGCTATTCCGGGCGGAAAGAGTGCAACTATCACGATCGTTGTGCAAGCCGATCGTACATGCTGGAAATTGTTTATGCTCGCATTATGCACGCCATTGTTTCTGTATACGGTGTTGAAAGTGTACGTGACAAAAAATTGACAGCATACGGACAAGTAAAGAACGGCGATCCTATACCGTTGCTATAGTAGGACGCGTCGCATATTTTTCACCTATAATTGTAACACGTCGTTTTTCGTTTCTAAGAAAACCATGGAAAAATGTTCTCTTTCTTCTTTTTACGAGTTTCTTTGAAAATGTACTTCTCAGCTGATTTGCATTCGCGGAGATCAGACGTTTCGCGTCATTTCTGTGGACATAATAAGAATGCCCGGGGAACGTGAATGCAGAAGTTTAATTAATATCGATGAAACGTAAGAAGAGGATGCACGAGTCACAGGGACGTAGTGCTCCGGGCAATGATAATGAAGCCACTCCGTGTCAGACTACAATTGCGGTGCCGTACTTTACAATCCCCCTTTCAACGAAGCCTGATCAACTTATCCGTCCTTTTCCTCCTTTTACTTGAATTCCCCTCGTAAAAGCTCGTTTCTCATTGCCGCATTTTTATCCTTTACATTCGCCCTTCTCGACTTTGCTCGTCTCGTCGCCGATGTCGTCGTTGGCGGCGTGGCAGCTTGCAGCCACAACGAAATCCTACCTCACCTTCCCTTTGGTAAAATTCTTAAATTAATTTACGCCCAGCCAATTTATATAACGTTCGAGTGATAAAATATCCGACAGCCTCAACGTAATTTATGTCACAGATACGAAACGACAACAACGAAATTCTTCTTCGATTCGTATTCGTGACTCGTATTCGTATGTCGCCAACAGAAAAAAAAACGAGATGCCTCGACGATTAGATTATTAAAATTCTCGAAGAAAAAGGCGGATGGAAACTATTGGTGGAAATGAAACGAAATGGAAATCGGGAAAGTACGGAAACTACTACACGACCCATGCGTCGATTAATACGACTGCGATGTACATTTTCTTTCCAAATTTCAACGAGCATCGCGTTCAAACGTAAGCTTCGAAGAAAGAATGAATAGACGAAACGTGAGTCGACTTTAAGCGTGCGTCTGTCTATCGCGAGGATCAGTGGCGACCAGGTTGTCGACTAAATATTCATGCGTGATTTATAGGAGGTATGCGAGTACAAAGCGCATGCATCGGTCGAGGCGCCGCTACCATGCCACGATTCATTGTTTTCCGAGTGATGGATCGGAGTAGAACAGAAAGGTTATTTACGTTTTCAGATTAATCACGACTGCTCGATGGTGTGCCGTAACGTCCCCTTCCTTCGGGACGCGCCTTTCCAAGAGCTTCCTCAAAGTCTGTCAGAGACTCAACGAATTTGTATAAAAAGTTACAGACATCGATTCCATCGATCGCGACGATGCAAAATCGACAAGCTTTAACATTCTTTTGCCGTAACGTCCGTGATACGGTACACGAGTATCTCGAATAGGAATTTTATTTCGACGAATTTATGTCGACGCGTAGCACGGTTGGTCATGTTCCTACACGATAAACATATAACACGCGAATTTCACACGCGTAATATATGCGATGTTTATTGTGCGCGCGTAAACAATTATTTCAAGCTGTAGACACGTTAACGCGAATCAAACGAATCCGCGCGTCGTTTGTTCTTTACGCTGTATGAACGAAATCTGGGATCCGTTTGTGCATTACAACGAAATAAAGCTCAAACGTGATGCACGAGTTCCACTCGTTTTTCGTGTCGTATTAACGAGAATATCGTGCGAGTTCCGAGATTATAATTTCAATGATACCGGACCCTTTCATTTACCCATTTAACCGGAGAAATGAAAATTTCGTAAAGACAGAAATGTCGGCGTTGATGTTCAACCGCGTTTTCTTACAGGGAGATCGCTACAGTTACCTAGAATTTTGCCGCATTAAAGAAAATAAAAGCCCCCAATTAGTAGAAGAAAATACGTTGGAAATTAAGTTGTTACGAATCTCTTGGAAGGAAGTTAATTTAAAGGGCGATCGATAAAAATGTTATACGAAGGTACTTTACACTTTGCCACGAAACTCCATAGATTAGAGCCGAGTTTGTTTGTTCCTTTGCTCCATTAACCACTGCGCACCTTGTTACCAGATTTATAGATTACACCAAACGAGTAGGTTACTTTAAAGGTAAAAACGCTTACGTTCCTGGCACATGTTCATACACGCGAAAGAACTAATTATTTCAGCCGGTAGTTTCTCATTGCGCATCGAGCGCACGTACACGAACCAGGCAACGTTTTATTTGTCGAGTAGAGTGGAAAATTGTCGGTGGGATCGGCCACAGAGGGTAGGAATTACGTTACATGTTAACGATAATTTAAGAACAAGTGGAAAGCCGGTGGTATTATAGGATGTCCGTAGCCCGTTCGTGTAGGTACGGTTCACCTTAACGATTTAATAATTGCGCGGTTCCCTTCGTTCTCCAAACAACACGATCATTAACTGCGATATATAATAATTCGTTGCCCCCGGATTCGATATGCAACCTTCTTGACGAGGATCTCCACTGTCTGCTTTTACGTTATTATTACCGCGTAACAACGTAACAACGCGAGGAAAGCGTCTGCTCCGCAACGATTAGTCCGACAGGTATGCGATAATCACGGGTTTTACTCGAAACCAGACATTAACCTATTTCGTAAAAAGGTTGCCTCGCGGGGCTTTCGTAAAAAATTCTGCCACGTCGCGCCATTAATTGCCGGAAAAGTTGGCGGAAACGCCACCGAGAAAACTCTAAGACGCCTCGCTAGTGCCGTCTTTGGAGCGCGAATAGCCACAAGAAACTTTCCGCGGAAGCTTCTGTACTCCAATTAATGGCAAAGATTCGCGTTAAAGAGCGGCGATGCGGTGCGGTGCGGCGCGGCGCGGCGCTGTATAGCGTTGCGACGCGTTCAACGTATCCGAGTTAAGGCGGCATTTCCTATATGCGCGCGTCTGCGCCAGAAGCAGTCTTAAATACTCTTAATTGTCTTAAATCCGAATCACACGAAACCGTTGCGAAAACAAAAGCATGTTTCTCCATTGTAACGATACAAAGGCGTATAAAACGCAGACGAGTTGGACGTACATAGGAAGTTCCTCCTGTAACGCGTCGTCAAACGAACAAAACGTCAGTCCGACCGCTGTAATTTTCTTCCGATCGTTATCTCACGTTCCGAACTCGGTTTATACCGACTTGAACGAGCCAAGTAACGAAAATCGTGCCCGTGTCATAGGTGGATCCGTTTACTGAGGTTGCGCTCTCCCTTCCCAGTGAAATTGTTTTTCTCTCCTATATAAAAAAAAAAAAAAAAAAATTGACGTATCATCGCGATTCACTTGCCAGCGATATTATTAACCGAGACTAATTTGGTGCGTATCAACGCGTTGATAAACGTACGAGATCCGCGAACGACTTAAATCCGTTCAAAAAAGTGGAAAGAATCGAGTGGAAAGATCGTAGTTTGGAAGAAATTTTAATTAGTCATTCCTAGATATCTCGCGTTTCGATTATCGATTCTAGCAAGTAACGCGAGTCACGTAAACGTGCGTCGATAAACTTCGTGGTAGTCGCGATGCGACACGGCGCGGCGCGCGAAACAGCGTCGTCGAATAAGTTTACGAGTTAAAATCGGCGTGAGTCGTCGTTTATGGACAAAGATCTAGTGTCCTCTATGGACGTTTTGCGTTCGACGTACACACTGGCATGTATGATATAAACTGAAATAAATCGAGTCGAAGATTTGTTCAAGGCATCGTTCGGGGAATGGCTATGTCGAGAATTTCTTCGTTCGATAATTTATGAGAATCGTACGCGATTCTTATTGCGCCGATATATTCGATAATCGAACGAATCTTTAGGTGGTTTTCGCGAAAATTTGAGAAAGTTTCAAGAAACCGTTTGAATGCATCCGTTCCGTCTCGCTTCGTCTGTGGTTCTTTTTGAAGTATTTTGTTTTCATCAATTAGCCTCGAAAAAATAAATTTGAAATACGAAGTAGCATACATTTGGGAGGATTGTACTATTTTCCAGTTTAGCAATTTATTATTTTCCAGTGCAAACGTTCTTCTTGACTTGCCAATTAATTTCTTGCTTTGTGTTTCGTTCTAAACATCGATAATATTCGACACCAGACAAACAGCAAGCACCGTTAACGTACGAAATCGCGACTCTACCTACTGCCTAACTAATCTAAGAAGAACAGACATAGCTAAGATCGATACTAGCAACTTCTATGGTCGTAAAGTTTCGAACGCGTGGAAATTTCGTTTAATTATCGTGCACGAGTATTCATGAAAATTGGTAAACATTCATTAACATTTGTGTCATCGTCAACGTGGGGCGACGTTCGCTCGAATATCGCTTCGAAAAAGACACAACCGTACGTACATGCGTACATACATACACATACGTAGGTACTCGGTGATTTCATGTTCGCTTATTTACGGATGTACCATCAACGTTAACATCTTCACTTTACTGCGTCGTGGGCCTTTAATAATGAAATTAAAAGGTTGTTCGGGAATTGGTGGAGTAAAATGAAACGTAGATGGTAATTACAATGTTCATCCATAAAATTAATCGGTTATACTTTTGCAGGCTGAATGGCATGCTCGTTAACGGCTTATTTAACCAGAGCACTTTCTTTTTCGTTATTCTTGTGTAACGAGGTAATCCCGGCGAGCGATTACCAAATAAGCAAACAACAAATATAGCGGCAGCCGACGGCAGTTGCTTTTCAGCTTGAAATTAATCCTGTGCCGCGGCAAGTGGCCAACCGTGTACAAAGGATATCCATAACTCTGTCGATAATTTTCAGATTCCTGATTAATTGCGTGCCCCCACAGTGCAACAACGTTGAATCGACGACACGGTTTACTCTGTTGACACTTTTGCACGCGATAAATCACGCGAGTCACGAGGAGTTGCGGGAACCAGTTGCTACCAAACGTCACCGCTCGATTTTCTTGAAAAATCTCCACAGTTTCGCACCTTTCACGCTCTATCGTTTGCGTATCCACGAGATTTCCACGGTAACTCTGTCAATTTTTCAACGATCAAAGCCAAACTGTAAAGTTAATCAATTCCTTTTAAAGGAGTTTATTCGGAGGTTAGATTTGGGAAGCAACCAGAGAGAAAATTCGTCTATTAAACTCATTTTGCCGTCGGCAATTCGCGTGTTCGAAACTGTTAATTGAATTCATAACGTCGTAGTTGGAACTTGGTCAAACGAAAAGATCTCGTTCGTTCGCAACAGTTCAACGTTACCACTTGCTACGGTAATTCCAGTTTCATTGTACGCGCCGCTTAATATAACGCGATAACAGATTTTGTCTCCCCCTCCCTTCGATATTTTATCCAATTATCTTATAATTTTGCTTTTTGCAAAACGTGACCGTCGACGTGATTTATTTAAACGCGACTCTCTGGCTACGCGATGCGCGTCGTTCGATCCGCGTTAAAAGATTTTAATTTCCGCCGGTATATTTTCTGCAAAGCAGCTTAATGAACACATCGACGTCAGGATTCGATGAATTAACTTTGTCGAGTGTAATTATTTAATATTATCAGGCAGCGCGATCGAAAAATAAACCGCATCGATGAAATTAATCTTTGCAAAAGAAATTTAACGACGCGTTGAAAGTATTTGACGTGTCATTACCGAGTGACGAACGTTACATCGATAAATTTAATTTTTTGGTTCGCAATCACGATTTGATGGGTTTTACGAGCTTTTACGTTCGAATGCTTTTTAATATCAAAACGTTACACGTACTTAGATTTAAATAGCATTTGAATTTCAAACGATCATACGTTAAAAGTAATAATTCGTAAGAACGTCGGTGAAAAATTACTCCTGCTCGTCTCCTTTTCGCGCACGCAAAATATCCTTGCAACTTAATAATTACGAAAAATACACGGATAGAAAAAAGTATCTTCCACATTTCGCTTCCGACTTTCATCGAGCGGACAACTGCGACGCGTTACTTGAGAAATGGACCGGCAAAAATCGAAAATTTACCTTACGATTTAAAAATAGACGAGCGATCGATTATAGAAAAAATAGATATTGCCTCTGCTTCGAGCGTTTCTGAAACGTTACTATCCCGCTGAGAAATCGGGAAACTATCGGGAAAGTTTGTACGGTTGCGGTACATACCCGTGGCGAATCGTATCGTCCCGATGGACACGTGGTAACGATGGTGCGGTACACTATTCCGAAACACCTGCGCGCACGTTCTTCACACGAAGCGATTGCGACGAGGATGCGACACACCGGATACCTCTCGGCACTGGGAGCAGGCCGTACCTCCCCCGCGGTCACCTCCTTTTGAACGTTCGTGTGTGGCGGTGGTGGTGGCGGCGGTGGCGGCGACGGCGACGGCGGCGGCGGCGGCGGCGGTTCATCAGCTCACCGGTTCATCACCCAACAGTTCACTTTTCGCCGGAAGTGGCTATGTGGATCACGAAAACACGCGCCTCGAAAGGCGCTTGTGTAGGAGGGCCCGATACGCGCGAGTGGGGGCAGCGTGAGGGACCGCTGTCAGTTAGACGGCAGCAGTAAGGGGTGGGGGGATAAATCGACGGAGAAACACAGAAGCGGAGGAAAAGAATCGCGAACGAGAGAAACCGGCGCGACGCGAGGGCAAAAGGGTACAAAGGTGGTGGAAACGGTGGGTGTGACGATCAACAGGAGGGTGGAAAACGGAGAAGGAAATCGGAGGGAGGGGTAAAGAAGGTGGATAATAGTCGCAAGGGGAAGAGATATTACAGTGACAGACGGCCAGAGACGATAGAAGGAAGCGGAGAGACAGGTAAGGAGACGGAAACGGAGCGAATAGGAACGAGAGAGAGAGAGAGAGACAGACAGACAGAGAGAGACAGAGAGGAGGGGCGGGGTACGGACAGAAATGACGGAACACGGATGTCGGGTCCAACGGAGAAGTCGTGGGCACGATTGCCGTCACAACACTAGCGATCTGGTGGTACACTCTTCCGATGCTACGTATACATGGTCCTCTCCGCTCCGTATCCCTGTTCGCCGTTTCTCCGTCTCGTTTTCTCTCCTCGATCAGCTGGCCCTGTGCTCGCTCGCTTCCTCCCGCCCGCCCCCAGCCACCTATGTATATATATATACATATATATCTATATATGTATATATATGTATGTATGTATGTATGTACGTACGTATGTACCAGACTCTCTCGGCTCGGCTTCTATCTACTTATATACGTACGATACACGGATTACGTCCGCCGACTACTACGCGGCTCGATCTCTCCTCTCTTTTCGTCTCCTCCTTGGCTCAGTTACGTTTAACAGAGAGAACTCGGAGGTTCCCTCCTACCTTGGACGGCCGCAAAAGCACGGACCGAGAACCGAGACAGGGCAATCTACTAGGTAAGACTAGTTCCTCCACCCAGCCGTGGACCCGTTTTCCGTCGACTACTCTCCCTCCCCTTTGCTATTTCTCTCTTTTTCTCGCTCATTCTTTTTCTCTTCCTCTGCCCCTCCCGCTCTCCTGCCCACCCCCCCGCTTCCACCATTTCCCTCGCCACCTCTTCCTATCCGTTGCTCTTTTTATCGTCTCCGTCTCTTGTCCGTTTCTTTCTCCCTCTTCGTCTCCTCGCTCTACCTCGTACGTACCCTCTCCCATGACGTTGACTCTCCTTCTTTCGCGTATTTCGTCTTTCGTCTCGTGCCTCCTCGATCTCCTTGCGCCGGAGGAATCTGTCTCCCTTTACTTCTCGCCGCGCTCCTGCGACGCGACTTTATTTACTCGAACCTTTGCTTCTTTCCAAGCTTTTGCCCTTCTGCTACGGCGCCACACCGATCCTGTCCTGTCCCATCCTTGTCATCCGTTCTCTTCCAACATCGTGTTTCCTAATTTATGTTTATACCAGCGCGTCACTTCGGCCCATTGCGAAATTCCTACCCTTTCTCCCAATCTCTCGAGCTTTGTTCTCCTCTCGTTTTATCCTTTGCTTCGTTCGTCCGGTACTCACCGCCTTTATTCGTGTCACATGTTGCGAACATGTACCTTGCTATCTCTCTCTCTCTCTCTCTCTCTCTCTCCCCTTCTCCCCCTCTCCTCTTTCCGTTTTTTTTTCTACCTGCCTACCTCCGGACCATTCTCCGCTCGACCGTTTCTCCTTCGAATTTCCTTCTCTTTTGTTTTACCCGTAATTCGTGTTACTCGTTAGCCGTTGCGTGCGCACAAAATCTGTGGCGTGTCGCGAACTTTCCTCCCTTTTCCTCGCGGACATCTTTACTCGAGTCGTTGCGAACGGTTGCCGAACGCGCGCGCGTCGTCCGTGTCGTTTTTCCGGTGAAGTTATAAATTAATCGAAGGGAACGATCGATCGTCTTTCTGTTTCTCGGATTAACGTAAAATTACCTAAAAGAAATTCTTTTGCCACCTTCACGACTCAAACGAGCCTATTCTTTCTGACAACGTTAGCCCGACTCGACTACTCCTACGATCTTCTATTTACATGGCTCGTATCGCTCGTGTGCTCGTATGTTTAAACGGACGTTGCTCGAATAGCTAGAATCTTCTGTTCACTCTACTTTCTATCAACTTTCGTTCTATATTGCACCAATTGAAATAAACATTGTTCTTTCATTTCTAAGCTTCTCCCTATCGAAATCCTTAGTGTTGCTCGCAGCAAGAAACGAAGAGCTTAAAGCTGTGTGCGGACAGTGCGAGGTCGACCCGGTAGCTGTCTCGCAGTAGCATGCGTTTACGAATCGTTTCAATACGTGTCCAAACGCAGTCAGCAAGGAACTGCGTGGCGTCTTTGACGTCGCCAAAAAGAAACTGAAAATTGCCTCGTTCCGAGGCAACCTCGCGAGTCAACGTTAATAGCTTAACGATTCTAATCGTAGGAACGTTTTGCTTCCCTGTCGCGTTCAGGCGAATTTGAAGCACGCGGTGGTACTCGTTTCCGCTGGAACGCACAGCGCGCCACTCGATACGATAATTGCGTATTTCAGGAATCCCATGCTGGCTGAATATGATTACCTACAAGAAGGCTGCGACTGGATGGAAACGACGGTGGCCACGTGGAGCAATTTTCTTAGCGCCCGAGAGCCGCGTCAGAAAAATACCTGTTGCAACAGAATTAATCGTAGCTGTGCGATTACACGATCGAAACGCCGCGTTTTAGAATAAATGCCTGTTGTAGAAAACGTCCGTTCTTGAGACGGCGCTTCTTTTTGCGAATTATCACGCAACTGTTCGAACCTTCAGTCGCGTAATCTATGAAAATTCCTTTGGGCAATTTGCCGTTCGCGCTTTACGTCGTTGCCTCTGAAATATCGAATCCATTACTGAGAATTTCTCGCATGGCGATTGCGTGGCTACGCGTGTTACGCTGTTTGCGGAGCTTGCTCCGAGCCAAACAAAGATTCGCCGGTGAAGTTTCGAAGATTCTTGGAAAGTAAAAACTGCTGTTCCCCTAGTTTCATATTATATTCCGGGTGTGTTTACAGGATCGACTCTGCCGACTTAGGATTAAACTGAAATTTCATTGTGAAATTTGCAATTTTCAACTTATACTCTATACCTTTTATCGCGCGATACAGCGAATTATAAGCTTTATAACATTTTGTACTTTGCTCTTTGTCCACCGCGTGATCTCTCCATCGAGGCAACGACTTATCCCGACTCTTAGGAAATCTCTCCTACTAAATCCCATCATTTTAATATTCTCTTCCTTGTCCCAGCGTGATCATTCTCCGCAAATTTGTCACTGCAGATCTTTCGAATAGTTTAAAAGCACGAATTTTTTTCACGATTTAGAAAGTTTATGAAGTCTTACTCGTTCTGGTTACAAATCGAGTGTTGCGTCGTCATCGGTCGGACAATTACATCGTCGCTGTAATAAAAGAGCAAGTAAAATATCTGAAATCTGAAATCCATACGTTGTACGAAGCTATGCGAAATGAAATCGAAAGGCATCTGTTTCAAAGCGCGTCGCATCGTTGCGTCGCGATACCGTGTGCGACAATTACGTCCGATACAATAGTCAACGTACAAGAATCGTCATTCGCTGACATCCTTCCATTATTTCGAAATTTGGCTAAGAAATTTTAATGGTTTGATGGTTTGCTTCTAAATATATAAGATATATCTTTTACAGATTCGAAATTGAACACGGTTGCGAGCTAAGCGTGTACGAGGAACTAAAGCAAAAATGTGGGGGGTTACAAATGCGATTATTAGTTTGGAGGATTTAATCCAAAAGATAAAACGTTCTCCATCTAGTTACAAGTCGTTCGATATTGGGGAAACAAGAAGAATAGCGGACGCGACTTTTTTATGGAACTACGTTAATGGAAAAAGACCCAACGTTATTTGTTTATCGGTTGTCTCGGGAAAGAAAAAATGTAAGAAGCACCGGATGAATTGATAGAAAATGTGGGAACGCAAAGTTGTTTGAAATTCGATGAAAACGCGTAGAATTTCCGATGTTAAAAGGTAGAGTAGTAGATGATAGCGAGTACTCGTTAATCTATGTTACTAAAGTTTATCAATAACACGGTTCGTACAGTACGAGTCGGACAAAATAGCGAGTATAGCGCTATTATTGACATTTGGTGGAAATTACAAGGCAGGAAATTCCAAAATATCGAAATACGCGATACTCTGAAGCCAGGTAGCTAATGGCTTCCTAATTGCGCGCGGAAGATGTACGATCCTGGAAACGACTTTCTGGATAATAAGCGGTTGGTAGCTATTCACGCGGCCCACGAACTCGTTCGCGTGGGTCGACCATCCGTGGATTTTAGAATCGATACGACCTTCGCCGGCAGCAGCTGTGCAAGATCAACTGGAGCACCGGCTCGTTTATTATACACTCGCACGGTACTTCAAATTGCATTAAACACGTTACACGATAAAATATCTGTTATCGACTCCTGCGTGTAACCGGAACAAACTGAATGAAACGTCGATCGTTAAGCAGACGTACTCGTATATACGTTAACGCGATTCAATGCGGTTCAGACTTTTAAAGGAACTTGTTGAATCTCGAATTTTAACGTGCTTCGCGATGCGTGGGTAACCAATATTCATAGCAATTATCGGTATTGGAATTTTTGTTAGATGTATATCTTAATGTACGTTCGAAGAAAAGTGGACGTAGAAAAAGATAACGATTCGATACTGTTGTTATTTTCCTGCGATTAAAGAGTTATAAGGTAGTATTTACGTAATTGCTTAGAAGCGAGAGAGCACTGGAAAGAGTCGAGACAAGCTGCATCGTAGGAAATAGGAGAATTTCCTCTCCACCAAGTTTTCCGAGTTCCAAGTATTCAGTTCGGTTCGAAAGTTTAGAAGCTGACGTGATTAATTATTTTTTTCGCGAGAAACGCGTTAAGTTAAAATTGGCAGGAATAAATTGGCGAACGTAAGCGTAGATAAATAAAATGGCGTGCGCCGCACAGGGCCACGGTCGACGTTGTTTCCGCTCCAATCGACGAAATGCAACGAGTCCAGCTAAGATTCGTTCGCTCGCGTATGACAAACGATCGACCGTAACGTCGAATTAATTTTCAACCGGTCGGCATACGTTTGATTGAGTCTACCGGAGCGTATTCGCCAGGATGCATAGACTCGCTGTTCGTGCGCGTATGCTGTTCCTATGCTCGATAGTAATCAATCGACTGTAAAATACTTGCAAGTAGGGTAACGTGACCCATTCGGTTGTCGAAATTTTTTTTAAGCCACGCCAACTGTCAGACCCATTTGCAACCGCCAGGTGACGCGACTTTTTCGAAGGTCCTTCGCCGTTGGAAGTTAAACTCAAAGATACATAAACGCAAGTACTTGGCGTTTAAATTCTAAAATTATTCCACGCTGTTTTTCATCGATATGAAACTGCGCTTGCTATGAAATTGTAAATTGTAATGAAATAGAGAGCAATGAATATTTTGTAAATCGGTTGTCTCTTTTATCGCGCGACAAAACTTTCAACGACGTACATTTATATATAAAGCTTTCCTATTTGCGCAGATCAAATATACCGATTTTGATCGACACCGTATATACGCTTCTATTTTTACAACAGTAATAAATGTAAACGACTTATAAACTCGAGAGTTTACGAGTTTAAACATTTTTTGTTTCCAACGCATTTATCTCTTCGATTAGTAATCCGATATAATTGTTGGAGGAATGGTGGATAACGAGCAAAAAGCAACAGGAAGACATTTTATTACCCGTTTGACGCGGCAATGCGTTATTACATGGAGCGTTTCTTCTCTAACATCGTCCTTCTTCTGCTTTTTCCGACATAGTAAAAACCGCCAGCCGACCTGTAGACGTTTACAGCACGCCATCAAAACAATGAAGAGGAATCGAAACCACGACACGCGGGAATCTCTAAAAGCTGGCGAAGCCAGAGCTAATGGAAATCGATGCAAAGTGGCTCGTAAATAGAAACGCGATGGGAGAATATTTCGTTGGTTCGTGAAACGTTAGACTGCGGGCTGTTAGAATCCGTGGCATTGATCTTTGGTTAAAAAGTCTGTCTGCTAAGCAATCCACGTTGTAATAGAAAATAAGCAGAGAACAGGTACCTACCTTTACGACCTGTAAAGGGAGGTGCGAAAAACCAGCTCGACTCGTCGTTCGTATACACCTACGCGATTTAGACCATTCACAGATGCACGTTTACTTTTGAACGCGTTATCTATTAAGCGCAAAAAATTATAGAGACACGGTAACTCGGATATTAGAATAATTTACATCAGGCTATCCGGTATTTCCAGAGTAACGAAGAAGATGATGGTTCTTAATCTCCGCTCATTGATCTTTGACAAGCCAGCTGTACGATCGATTATTGTGCAAGATTTATCGAGCTACATTCCCATTCTATTTTCTTTGTACACGAGTGTATGTGTGTGTGTGTGTGTGTGTGTGTGTGTGTTGTTGGCATTTCTTTTCATATACTAATGGTCTACGTTGGAATCGTTACTATCGATGACCGATTTATGATTCGGTCGACAAATGCAAAAGTTAGGCGATCGAGTCCTAAGACTGATTGTAAGACTACGAAGGCTTCCGGAAACTTATTTTTATATGCCACGATGGTTTGTTCGTTCGGTGCTTAAAATATACTTATACGATCGATTTTAAACTGATCTTATACACGTATAAGAAATAAACACAATGAAATAACGAAAAATCCTTATAAACGACGAGGAAAGAATAATACGTTTCGTTTTAATAACTCTTCGTTAACCAGTAATCGTAAGTCAGGCTTTTCTGAATCGGATAATCGCGTTCTTCGGTCATAGTCTTTCTCCAGTAGACGTTCGTACATACCGATCGAATGCGCATTGTCGTCCATTCAGGCAACAAGGTGAATTATTCGGAATGCGACATTAATGTCACGGAAAGAGCAGATCGTTGAACGCGCGTGTTTGTTTGTTCGGTTCTGTGTTAGAAGAAAGTAAACAGACACGGGGGCTACGTCGGTCTGCGAAATTCAATAGATGCGTTCGGCACGCGCGGCCGCCAATTAAATTCCAGCGCAATTTATCTTTGCCAATTCTGTCGGCATTCCGTGTTACTCTCGCCGGCTTTTCGATTTTGTGTTACCATCGCCACCCTGCACGACGTTCTTTTATCTCGTTCCGTATCACGCCCACAGAAGAAATCCTTCTAATGCAACGCTAACGATAAGGAACGCTCGCTCTAGAGATGAACACGTCGCGGTACTTTACTTTATATTGGTCGAATATATGGCCGGTGTCGCGATGTCTTTAAAAATGAAAACAAAGTGAGAAAGAGCGCGCAACCCGTTCAACGAGACACGTTGCCTGACAGGACATTCTGTCTGCGAGTCATCGAGTCGAGTTTATCCTAGACGCTTCCGGTCGATCCTGGTAATTTGCGCGTCTTCCTTTTCTGCTCCTTTGACTGGCAACCTCAATTATTCCCCGGCCAATGACCGGTTGTCATTGACAACCGCAGTGACGGGCAAGAATGGACCACCCCGAAGCTTTAACCACACATCTCCAAAGATATACCTATCCAGTTATATTTCCTCGTTCTGTTTCAACGTCAAGAGGACGACTTTCTCGACGAAGATTCTCGATTAAAACTAGCTAAATGGCTAAATAAGATGTGTCGATAAGCCGATCTTTCTGTTGGCGATAAATCACCGCGACCGCTGTAGGTTTCGCGTGGCAATTGACACGTCGATGACATTTTTGCCTGTGACGTGGACACTTTGGGGTTACAGTTGACCCGTACACTGGACGACGACCATTTGCGCATAATACAATAATTACGATAATTCGAACGAAACATTTCAATTTCGCAGGAATGGAGTCCATTTGCGATAAGATTTCAAATTCTGACGTTGAAGAGTAAGAGAATTATTCGATAACAATTCGATTCGATGATAAACGGTTATGAAGAAAAACAATTACAGCTGGACGCGATATAATGGAATCGCGACGACCAAAAGCAGAGGAAAGAACGGGTGGGGGGGCTGATCTCGGTTGGGCCAGCACGACCAAAAAGTCAACTAAAATTGACCTACCTATCAGGTTCGATCCGAAGGTTGATTGAATCCATATTTGGATCGATTCGAGTATAACCATTGGAAGAACCGCGCGCGTAGCCAATATACCGGGTGACTCTGCCCTAAGCTCAAATTCGTTTATCGAGTTTGTCCATCAAATTCTTTGGAACGTCGGATACGTTCGTATCGCTGTACAAGCGAGTCATCTTTAATTCCCTTTATCGAATCGTAATCGAATTATTCGGCTGTAGCGATCGAAATCGCGATCAAAATCGCGATCAAATGTTCACGAACCTTCGTGTTTGCGAACATCGAGCATTTCTCGTAATATCGGCAAAAGGATCAGAATATATTGGCGTATTTTTTAAAACGACAAGCGACAAGCGACATTTGCAGCAGAAATTACAAGCTTCCGTTCCGCTGGAGAAGAAACTTGTAATTTCTGCTGCAAATACTTGTCGCTTTAAGGTGGCAGCTTTTTAAACGTATCGTAGGTTGCTTCGTAATATCGACGTAACGTTCGTTCCAACGACCATCTTGGATCGCTACGATTAACGACCTAATAGCTACGGTCGGCCACGCTTGATTAAGATCGTACCAAGAAACCAAATTCTGTACGTAGAATCAGTTTAACCTTCGACGAGCAGGTATATAGCTGTATTCTATTTTTACGCGATGCATAAATACATATATGAGAACGGCGGAAAAATTAGTTTTCAGCCTAACGTATGGAACAGAGAGTGGAAATTTTTCATCGGCGATATATAGAGAAAGGATCTCTATACGGAATTTATTCATGGAAGGAAAACAGTTGCGTAAAGTTTTCGTTGTTCCGCAGCTTCACGGCAGTGTTCAAGAGATCCACAGAAAAAAGTAGCCTGTCATGAACGGATTCCAAGCACTTTTGACGTTCTTCGGCATCATCGCGATCGCGGACACCGATCCATCGAAGAGACACGGCAACGGACGTGAAAACGTATACCATGGTAGGTAAGTGCACTCGCAGCTTGCCACGGTTACCACGTTTCGGCTAGGAAATCCTCAGCTCGATGCACTCTGCCACGCGAACCGTTTGTCCAGTCGACCGTTTCGTCCGACCTGATCCGATCGGATTGTTCTCGTTCTTTGTCTTTCGCCTGTCTCGCTTGACTGTCCGAGGTTGGCATCTCGCTAACAAATGTCCTATAACTTTCACGACACGTTCTTTCGTTCTTCCGCTCTCTCGACCGTGTCATCGAGTATTTTCCTTTGCCGAACGGAACAACCAGGGACGATCGTATTACGTCGTTCGTTTCGAAAACTTGCGCCTTTTTGCCCGTCGCAATAAGTTTGCCCTCGGTTCGATCGATGATTAAAGTTTAGGGACACGAGAACCGAATTACTAGGCCTTGAAGTTGTCGGGGTTGGATTGATGCAGGGTTGGGGATGAAATAGGAGCGTCACGCTGGAAGCGAGGCAAGTTAAGGTGACAAAGTTTTCGCTTAGTTTTTTGTGCATTTACGAGTGATGGAGAAACGAAAGATCCTGATCGATTATGCTTTACGAATTCAATAACGAAGTTTAATGACCGTGTTTCTCAAATTCAGCACGCAACCGAATTTCATCTAGCGACTCTAGTTCGAGTTGATTCGAACAAGTACGTTTAACGCTTTTTCTACGGTGCCGTTGCAAATTTTTCGACGCGACTCAGAAAGGTATTCGTGGAAAATATGCAGGCGCGAGTAAGAAAGAGCGATATGCGAAATTGTTGCGGGAACGAGGATGCGTCGTTCGTACGTTCTTTAACGAAAACTCTTCTCTTGCCGGTGGTCGATGTTCAGGTACACGAGAGACGTCCACGAGCCGGAATTTTTCATCCCGAGAAGAGTGTTCGAAGATGGCAGCTTCGACACATACTCGTTGCCGTATTTCTATGATCGGCAAGAGATCAACGAACGTAAGAAAAGGTCGACCGAGACGGGCGAGCAGGAGCTTGAGGCCGATAAAGTGCACCTGGTGCTGCCTTTCAACGGGATCGAACACCATGTGGAGCTCAACCCGTATCACGAATTCATCTCGCCCGACATGGTGATCGAGACGCGGGGCACCGGCCTGAGAACTAACTTGAACGAAGCGTTACGATTCAAGAGAGCCTCCGATCGACAATGCCATTATCGGGGCTTTGTTAGAGGCCATCGCACATCCAAGGCAGCTCTTTCTCTCTGCGATGGTGTGGTTCGTAAATGTTATCCTTTTTACCTACGTTTATTTTTAATTACATCATCTTGAAAAACTCAAAGGCATAAAATCGTATTATCAAAGTTTGCATTGTCGTGAAATTCTCCCCCCCCCCCCCCCCGCTCCCCGTCCCCTGCAAAGCACGCTTCTTGGTTCTTGTATATTTGTAGCCATACGTATCGAAGATACGTATCAATACGATCGAGGTCAACAACGTATCGAACCTAGGCTTCGTGATTAATTCTCGCCGATGATCTAGCAACTCCGGAAAGATTTCATACAGTTGAATCTACTAGACTAGACGCTCCGTAACGATATAATCCACGACGAGAACACGGTGGCGTGCGTCTCCTCGAGGCTAATCAAGCCTCTTATTATGCACTTAAGCGGATGCAAATTAATATGAGGTATTTGCATTTAGATGGACGCGTACGGGGACCGTGTTGCCGATTCGACGCGACGATCGATTGTTTTGGGATCAAAGCTAGCATGCACGACCGTTCGGTAGCGTTTAATGGTTCGGGGTCTCGGTCGATTCCCAGGAGAATTTCGAGAATTCAACTGCGAAACATGCAGACAGAGTGGCTCATGCTTTCAACTTGATGCAATTGCAGCGCTGCGTTGCATAGCGAGACGCGATCTGCATAATCTGCTCCTCTCAGTGACAATGATCCGATTCTGCTTGCACGCCGGAAGGGCGATCACAGCCTGATGCGAACTAAGATAGGGACGATAATTCAGAAATCGGAAGTAGATGATTCGCAGATACGAATTTCGAATTATCTCCACATAGTGGCTTTTTTAAGTAAATTATTCGAGCAAAATCGGGCTTCCGAAAGAGCCGAGATTTCGAAACACCGCATGAGAAGCATTGGAATAACAGCATGAGATATCGTAAGCTTAGCCGTCAACTCGTTGTCGACTTATTCGGTTCTTAAGGAGAAAATAAGTTAAATAAATGATATAACAAGTCAAACGAATAAAAAAGCTGAGCGAATTGTTGAAATATGGTTGCAGCAACGTGAGTAATCGGATATCTATTGTATATCGGCAAGTAGCTAGTCCTGGAAGACGCTTATACAATTCGTCGAGTATAATGTAGTCATCGTGTTTCCTTCCATTCAATTTTACGTGTTCGATCATTACTCTCGAGGAAAAGAAATCGTATCTATCTCGTTGGTCTTTGGAGCGCGTATTTCGGAGGGTAAAGCTCGGAAGATAGGGACGTCGAGAGGCGAGGAGGCGGCCGTAATTTAAAAGACACCTTCTGGTTAGCGTTCCCAGGCGCGTCGTTACTCGTTCGAGGCAGTGAAGTTACTCGAGCCAGGTATTGTAACTACCGGTGAATCGAATCGGCCACATAGAGCGTTATTGAATCTGTAAATTTTCGCAAATATCACGGCGCACGGTACGCGGTCTTCTCTGTCCTGTAGACCACAATTTCCCGTGAATTACCGAGGGCCTGTTTGTTTGCGCTATTGGGAGACGCGAAGCCCGAATTTTGAATTATACCGTTAGTTCTAGCTACGATAAATGTTGCGCATAACAGCCGATCCCCCAATTAGGATCGTTGGATTGTAATTTCCAAAGCGTGGCCGCGTAATTTCGTGATCCGCGAATGGAAATTCGGTACGGATTCGGTGGGTTTAATCGGGCAAGAAACGCAGTCACGTAGCCACGCCACGCCACGCCGCGCCACGCCGGCACGGCACGGCACGGCACGGCACGGCACGCGTGCACACACGTATCATTCGCGAGAGAGAAACTGCAATTACAAGTTAGTTCGGTATCGACGTCGTTCTCGGTGTTAACCCGATTGGGAGGTTCGCGTAATTGCATCTCTTTGCAGGCGTCTCCTGCCGACGGAACCGAGTCCGATATCTTATTTACAATAACGTTGATTAACGAAAAGTCGATAAGTGGCTGTGGATCTCGTGCAGGTTGGTTACGTGCAAACTAATCATGGCCGGTACTTCATCGAGCCGGTGAACGAAGCAGAACCGCAACAGGATGGACAGCACGTTCACATAGCTTACAAGCGGGATGACTCGCACGAAAAGAAGGGGAGTCGGGGCGATTCTTCCAAGAATTACTGCGGAACTTCCGGTTAGTGGTCGTCGATTTATACGAGTCTACGCTTCGCCGCGATATCTCTCGAAAAATTGTTTGTCCGTGAATTTTACAAGATCTCTTTTACGAAAAGTACATTTTGAATAAACCATCTGCACCGAGGATGGAAGATAAAGGCCGATCTTCGAAACGGATAAAGCGATACGAGCCGTTGTTTTTCCGTTCGCAGATGACTGGGAGGCGGCGTGGGCGGAACAATTGGCCAAACGACAGAAGCGACTAATGGAAGAAGAAACTCCCGAAGTTGGTAAGGGCACTTCCTTGACCCACAGTATTCATCGTTTCGTAGAGATTGGATTGGTCGCGGACAGAAGGTTTCTCGACTTTTACAACAACAGCAACTACGAACAGTACCTGTTGACTATCATGAACATGGTGTCGGACTTTTATCACGACAGATCTGTCGGCAATCAGATAGACATGGTCGTCGTCCGCATTATATATTTGGAGAAGGAAAAGGAAGAGGTAACGCGTAACTAGTTAGAGGACTAAAAATACGAGAGTCCATTTTAGCAATTAATCTACACGGGATGAAGAATATTATAAATGTTGAAAGTGAGATATTGGAGATATTTTATCAAGACGGTTTTCCCGTAGATAGATCTGCTTATTAGTCCCGCAGCCGAGGCAACGTTAGCGAGCTTTGCCAAATGGGCCCAAAAGATGAACCCCACGGATCACACTCACCCCAACCATTACGACATAGCGGTTCTTGTAACTAGGTAAAATTTTACTTCGTCGAGAGTTAGAGAACGATCGTAACGAAACACCGTAACGTGTGTTTCAGGTACGATATTTGCGCGGAAGGCGTGCCGCATTGCAATCTGATGGGCCTGGCGTATGTCGGAGCTGCCTGCGATCCCGAAAAAGCAGCTTGCATCACCGAAGATAGTGGCCTATTGCTTGGAATCGTAATTAGCCACGAAGTTGGTCACGTGTACTGTCCATGCACGTTTCTTTACCAACCTTGATCCCTTCGCTTCTATCGATGTTTCAAAATCCGTAAAAATCTCGAATTCGTTTCTCCGACGCGCTTTAACGAAAACTCGCTTCGGAACGTGGAATGGCGACGAATAAGCGGGATTGTTTTTGCCTGATTTTTTTTAGCTGCGAAGGGATTAAGAGATAGGAGTCGAGTGGAACAGAGGACTTTCTTTTCGAAAATATTCCATTCGGAATTTTTTCGCGACAATAGGCGGTTACAAAAGGGAAGTAATTTTGCAAGATGTGATTTTCCAGGATGGGCTGTTCGCACGACGATGTCGCTATCAGTGGCTGTCCACCCAAAGATAACGATGAAAGTTACTTCCTCATGTCACCCATTGTCAACATCTATTCGTTGAGATGGTCGACTTGCAGCAGGAAATACATGACTACCTTGCTCGAGTAAATCTTTCGATATATGTATGCTTTGTTTTACTTTGTTCTATCGCGAGTCGAAAGCCTCGTGTCGATCGATTAGGAGCGGCTTGGGCGAGTGCTTGATCAACGATCCAAGAAATCCGCCGGAGAAATTCAAGTATCCGGACATGTTGCCCGGTGCGATGTACGACGGCAATTTTCAATGCGACATGAACTTTCCCGGGTCGAAGATTTGTCCTGGCGATACCGGGGTATATTTCCGCATTTTCTCTTGCTATTTGTAGAACGTCGTTTATTTATAGGGCACAGGATGAATCGAAAATTAGTATTTCTGGTAAACGCACAGTGTAGAAGGTCAGTTTTATCGAAACTTTATCGCACTTACCTAACGGCTACTACCTATGCCTTTAAAAGATTGCTTCGCAAATCTTCGAAACAGGTTTATCAGTTTTTGTAGAATTGCAAATAATTGGAGAATAATTTTAACGGCAAGAACGCCGCTTGCTTCTATGCACGAATTTATTTAGAAGTTGAGATCGAACCGTTGCTCGGCAATCGTATCGTATCACATACGATCGGTCTAGAAACGACTCGATTATTCTCACGGGGAACAGGTCGATGAATGGGATTTAACTTGTTCATAGCGAAAGTTACTACTTGGCGCTTTATATATTTCGTTAAACCGCGAAGAATAATTTGATTATCGTTGTTCCTTCAGCGAGATGCAATGTGCGAGGTGCTATGGTGCGAAGGGAAGAACGGAAGCTGTTTCTCCCGGGGATCACCCATGGCCGAAGGATCAAAATGCGGCGAGAATTTGGTTCGTTGAATTGGATTTATCCAACGAGAACAAAAGCGCACTCTGTAATAGTATCGATTTATGGATCTCTCCATGGAAATTATCGCGCCTTAAACGTCTCTGCAGTTGTGCCTTTGATCGCGTTACCATTCCAGTCGTTACTTCAATTTTTCGTCCTTTTTCTTTTAAGATAAAATTACTCGCGCACTTTTCATGTAGCTATTTTGCAATCGTTGCTCCTAGTTGTCCCGTTGACAAAGGATTATACCGTAAAATACGAGAGCAGAGAGCGCAGTCGAAAGAGAATAATTTAAAATTTCTGTGACGCGTCGTAACTCACGTGAAAAACGCACAAAGCTCGCTGTAACAATGCGAGCGGTGAGTCTAAGCAGAAATGTTCGTACGAATAACAGCCTTTGTAAAGTCTCGATCTGTCGTAAAAAATGTAAGACGCGGAACCTCTGTTACGTTTGCCTTTTAGGAAGATGTAGCGAAAGTATGTAGCCTTTATTTATCCATTGCAAAATTTATTTCTATCAAAGTCTCTGATTACACACGACGTGGAACGTGTTAATATCAGTATGTTCCATTTCGCGAAATTTTTCGTAAAATTTTTCGCAAAATTTTCCGTAAAATTTCCTGCCAAAAACGACACAAAGCAAAGCATTTCGCGACGAAACGAGCGAAGAATAAAGAACTAGCCTGTATTCAGTGGTGCATTCACAAGAAATGCGTGGCTATGGGCACCCGACCGACGGCGGTGCACGGTGGCTGGGGCAAATGGGGTCCCATGAGCGGTTGCAGCAGAAGCTGCGGCGGTGGCTTGAAATTCGCCGAGAGAGAATGTGACAATCCGCCGCCCGCCAACAAAGGCAGATACTGCATCGGAGAGAGAAAGAAGTTGGCCATTTGCAACACCATGGTAAATTCCACAGTCTTTCTATGCGAATCGACCGTGCGTGGTGCCGTTTCGACTTCATTTCTTCCTTACCCATCTCCTTTCCCTTCCCCTTTCTACTCAATCCTTCTCTTTCTTCTACTCTTCTTTGCTCTCTTCTATTTCCAATTGTGTACGGGATATTGTTTCTCATCTCGTCGATTCGTTTCTTTTTATATATTTTTCCCTGTCTCGGGCGAGAAAGGATATTTGATTACAGCTTCGTTGTTTCTTCAAACTTATTTTTGTCCAACGTTTGATTTTAGGTTAAAGATTGTAAACTACTGGTGTTTCAGCTAAGTAACTGCCGATTTAGGCTTAGCTAAGAAAGGAGTATTTTAATTGCGTTATCTATAGGAGAAATTTTAATTTAAAGTTTCGTTCGGCCCTAAACTCTGCAGCCTAGTTTCACGGAGATCTAGTTAGACGTAGAAGATCGCGTGCGCTCGTGTGTACATGTGCGCGTACTCGATGCAAGCCACGATAGTATCCTTATTTTCTTCGTGTAACGGCCTATTTTTAGAAATCTGATATATGATATTTATTTTGTATCTTGTATGATAATCTTCGTTTAACGTTACGATAGTCGATTAATTTTATCGTTCACCTAGTTCGGCGAAAAGAAAGAACAAACGAAATGTTAGGAAAGATCGTTTTCGTACCTGTGGAAAGGCAACCGACGACTTGCTACGGCTTAAACGATCGTCAACGAATTACTCTAGTACGGTGCTATTTCTGTCTCACGCCATTAATCATTTTCGGCTGCACACCCAGCTCTTAACGCTTTTTGCTAATATATCACCCTTTTTGCCGCGTGATCGCTAACCTCTGCGGCAGCGATATATCCCTTTTGTGAAAAACGACGACCCTGGACTGTGCAGCCCTGCGACCATAGGAAACCATCGTATCGCCAGTTGCAGTGCAGTTGGTACAACGAGCGAAAAATCTTGACCGACGGCAAGCATAACTGGACTGCGTACACTATCCACGATCCAACGCTTGATCCGTGCAACTTGTACTGCATCAATGAAAAGAACGTATTCACCAAGTTCCAAGTGGCAAACGATTCTACCCCCTGCAAGGGTGGTACTAACAACATGTGCGTCGGTGGTACATGCAGGGTAAGCAAATATCACGATTACCTCTTGTATTTTTCTTCGTTCATTGCGATTGCTGTTTTCCCGTTTAATTTCCTTGCAAGGAATTGCCTGGAAAATTCAACGTATTGTGCAAGAACGACGAATGACGTTAATTTAATTCAAAAGAGACAAGTTTACTATTCTAACTATTAATTTCTTGTACGATTTGCTTCGTTATTTCTTTGCTTCGTTCTTTCTCAAAATTAAGCAATACGCGTATAACTCGAGATTCTTCGGTTGCATTTCGGTAATATTTTACGACCTGATATTTATTCTCCGATAGTTTTCTATTACGTATTTATTGAAAATTTATAGCCGATCGATCATCGTGTCTTATATTGCGTTGCATCGGTAGCGATTATAAGAAATGAAAGAACAGAGACGCAAAAAGTTATTTGCACGGATAAAGGATATTTGCCGTTGCGAATTTTTCTCACAGACGTGCAATTCCAATATCGTAGATGTATCATATCGTATGTAGATTAAAACAGAGGAAATTTGCTGAGTAAAATGCCGGAAGCTCGGAAGTACTTTAACAATGTAAATTTAATCAGGAAACAGGAAGACGTATTCGCGTGATCTGCAACGAAAGAGCATAGCGTTCTAGTTCTATGATGCTTTCGTTATAGAAACGAAAGGCAAGATGCCTTTTGGCTTCGAAATTATTCCCTTCGTACGGTTCGTGCGATAAGTTTCGTGACTAATCTCTCGCACACCTTTCATTACCTTTCTACCAACTACGTTTTATGGCCTAAAAGCATCCTAAAGGTCGTAGGACAAAAATTTAGTTACCCATCTAATTGACATTGACAAACCAATTTCTGGTTTATTTTTTGCGACCATGCCTCGATATTTTTCCGTTTACTACAACGAGTGCCGTTAAAGGTAGCATCATAACCGATCGAACTTGATTACTAGCAATTACAAGTTGCAGGTACATACATATAGTACGATAGGTACTATACCGTTTTCGTCCTAGAAATAAGAGAATCTATTTCTTGCCTAGTAAATTGAAATTAAAAGGAAACAGAACGTTTAGAAACGAGAAAGGTATGATATTTTCTAGAAAGTCGGTTGCGATTGGGTGTTGGATTCGAATGCCATCGACGACAGGTGTGGAACGTGCAAAGGTGACGGTACGAAGTGCAAGGCGATAGAAGGTTTCTTCAATGAAACGGGAATTCGCAACAGTAAATTATATTCTCTTCTGTCATCAAAGTTTTCGATTCAAAATTTTCCTACGTCTGTCTCTTCCATCATTTGCAAGTATTTGCAAGTTAAAGCTTTAACGATACAGGCGAATGTGGAAATAAGGACGGTGGAAACGCTTTTATAATCATTGTTTTTACGAATGTATACGTATGTGCGTTGAAGTACAGCGTGATGTACGAACGTTCGACGACTGTCGACTGTAAATGGCTAAAAAATCGCGTTTAGTAGATTTGAAATACTTGCGACAACAACGAAAAGTAATCCGTTGATGATTTGGAAAATTTTCGAATTCCTAGCGCACGTGAAGGTAGTTACTATTCCTCAGGGTGCTCGAAGCATATACGTAGCGGAAATGCAGCCGAATAAAAACGCACTATCGGTGAGACTCGAGGATAGTGAAACATACTGTTTGAACGAAGACAAGTAATTGCTTATACCGTTGTTACAAAATAAACGATGGCGTCTTAAAAATATATTATTATACGTACTATGCACAGAGTGAAAATAATACGTTCGAAGCTGAATGTTTAACTCTACGAAGTTAAAGATTCTTTCTCGTGTTAACGAACAAACCAAGTTCATCGTATACCGAACGATTTTCTAACGATCGTAGGGTGGTATATAGAAGCGGTGATTACGATTGTGCAGGCTCCATACTCGTATACCTGCATCCCGAGCCAAACAGAGAGGAGATTGAAATAAAGGGGCCCATAACGACAGCTATTCGAATAGAAGTATGTATTAATTCCGTGCGTGAAATAGTCGAGATCGTAAATACGAATTTTGATAAACGCTGCCTGCATCGTTTTAACGTTTTTCCCTCCTGAGTAAGGAAAGTAAAGAAATTAAAAGGAAAGTAGGTTCTCGCGTCGCGTAGAGATTCACGCAAACGAACGTAAGATATCGGCATGGAGCTGGCGATTGCGCGGAACATTTTTTGTCGATGATGGACCATCGTTCCTAAATAGCCACATTAATGATTCATTCCATGATGATGATTCTAGTACGTATTCTTCCACCCGAGACAGAATCCTGGTATTCATTATGTATATTACGTGATGTCAACTGACCCGTCATACAAACCGAAATACCTGTGGGATTTCATGGAATGGAGCGACTGCAGCGTTAAATGCGGAGGCGGTACGATGGTAATTTGAATATTGAAGTCGACTTGATGATAATTTGGTGAAGCATTATCGCGAATCCGGCACTCGATTCACGCAGCGAAAACAGCTTCAACGTTACTATATTATTCTTTTGTTCGGCGTAGATATCGGAGGCAGCGTGTGTCGAAGAGAAAGGTGGGAAAGTGAGTCTTGAATTCTGCGATGGCATGTTACGACCAGATCCAAAAACTAGGGTTTGCAACTCGGAAGCCTGTCCTGCAAAGTACATGCAACCGCACAACCATCGAGTCTACCTACCATTTCGTGCTATTCACAATTTTACATTTCTCTATCTGCTTAGATTTTCCTCTCGAAATTGCGAACAGCATACGTTTAGTACTATCGCGCTATCTTTTCTTTGACGCAATTCAATTTTAATGACCGAATAAGCGACGATCCTTTCTAATTTCCATTACTCGTTTATCGGCGAATATTTACGATCGCTGTATGACGATTGGAATTGCTTAAGGTGGCGTGTGAGCCAATGGAGCAAGTGTAACGCCTGCGACGGAAAGAAAGGAACGAGGCATCGTAAAGTGCAATGCGTGCGACCCGCTGCTCGTACCGGTGAGGATGACGTTCAGGCAAATCTGGACGCGTGTAAAGGTCGCGTGCCGAAACAAGAGGAAGAATGTGTAGGTAAGGACGTCGGTGTCGTGCGTGCTTGTTGCCGACTTCCATCCAACGAATAACTTTTTCGCAACCTTATGATATTTTAACGACACCTCGACATTCTTAAGCTGAACGATCAATCTTTCGCTAAATACTTTCTTCGTTCATCGATCACTGGCAATTTAATAGACGTGTCATTCGGATCCATGTAGTTATTCGTACACGTAGGAATCGTTTCGTTCGCTGGTTATTTATTATTTCGCTCCACTGATTACCGAAAACCACGTTCTCGACATATATATATATATATAGTTTTCGACAGTTATATATAGTATTATACCATTTTTGCAGTTTATTACAATCGTTTGAATTTTTATGAAAATGGCATATCGCAATATATATCGTGTTTACAATTGTTTCGTCGACGTTGATCGTGTCCTTTCAAAGCGTATAAACATTTCGATGTAATTCTCCTTCGGTATTCCGTAGAGACTCACAGTGTACATATTATGTTTCTATATATGTGGTGAACGATGTTTTCGTATGTTGGTAAATGTACGTAGGTGCATAGCACGGATGTCACGGTAAAAGATTTACGATATAATGGAAATAAAATATTGACGCAGTGGCGCGAGAAGGGAGGGAGAGTGTACACGGGGAGTCGGACGAAAAAACATTTACCGTATAATATTAGAATTGTATTTTCCCTTTGTCGTTCTTCTTAGGACGTGACTTTTATTTCGACAACCATGCATATTTAGCGTCGAAGCCGTAAATCGGAGTCTGAAGCAGATCCTGACTCGCGTATCGACTGATCGAACCGTCCAAAATTTCGGCTTTCCCTTACAGGCGAGAGACCGTGCAAGAAGACCTGCCCCAAAAAGGTGCGAAACGCAGCAAACAGGCAACTCGTTGCTTCGAAAGAGAAGAAGAAGCAGTCGCTACCACACGAGAAACGGGCTAAAATGGTCGACAAGTTGGTGGACTTGAGTTTGGCCGGATATCTGGAGAAAGCGTACGGTATCTCTCGTGAAGCCGATGATATGGGAATGACGGTCGACACGGCGGACTTCCGGCAGCTTCTTCGCGAATGGTCCCTCGCCGACGAGGAAAAGAGGAAACGTGGCGCCTGCGATCGAAACGCGTCTACTCCAAAGTCCGGATCGATCATCAAAGACTCGGTGCCAGTCGAGAACGTGGTATTGTTGGAGGCGCCTATGCTGGAGGAGGGCCTTCTATCGAATTTGTCGGATAGAGCGTATCAGGAAGTTGGCGACCTCGTCGGCGGTAGTATCGATACTTCCAGAGTGAAGCTTTATAACGGTACGAAGGCTGTCGAGAAGATCCAGCAGCTGGAGGGTCGTAACATTAGCGCGGTGCCTAACAAGAAAGAGAATTATAGTTACGATGCGTTGTCAAGAATCGTAGATTTGGCGGAACAGCGAAAATGAGAACCGTAACCAATCCTCCATTTGCGTACGAGACAAAGCACTCGAAACTGCCATCGTCGATATTTATAATCGATAATTACAAATTATTTCACACTATTTACTAATCCATATTTCTTTGATATAACGTTGAAAAGTGTTCAAATATCGTCTGATAAAAGTATGTATTAAGAAGCATTGATAAATATAGCTTAGGTTACGATCTTTCGTTAAATAAGAGTCAAATATCGGTACGTTTCGCTTTCTATATATTAATTTTATTGACGCTGTTGATTATTATGGAAAAATCGACTCGCTTCGACGGTAATTCGATTTCCTTAACATCGTACAATCTCGGGAAATCGAATGGTGAGAATCGAAACGAAAACTCGATTTAACCGTTTCTATCCTTCTGCGCGTATGCACAAAATTTGTCGATTTTGATTATCGTGCTCTTAATCGGCGCAATTATTATTTTAACATCGTGACGTTCCATTTTACGACAAAGTTACTTTACACCGTTTCGATCGGTGTCGCAGATTTACAGATACGATCCGTGATTCCGTGAACGACACCGACTCAGTCGCCGTATTCGAGAAGGATAGGATTTTCATATCGCTACACTCTTATCCAGTGCGAAGTAACTTTTGTTATTTGTTTATTGGTGGACGTCGTTTCGAAGCAGCTTCGGCGTCCTCTTGAATTTTCTGTATATATCTGACCGCATCCATACCAACCAAAGTAAATTCCGTGCCATTGGCTGGCGGTTGGGGCTCGAAATTCTTAGGAAAGTTGAGGGCGTCGTTTGCTTCGTCGCGTTCCAAGACGATGGTGAGCGTTAAATTTGTAATATTTTCCGTGTCGATCACGACCTCGCCTTTCTTCACGTTGTCGTGTTTCTTTACTTCCATATCTTGCTTCGTCCGAGTTCCCAATTTCCGTTCAGAGAAACGTTCGTCGTCTAAATCATACGACAGATAATTGCTTTCACTTTCCTGTTCTTTTTTCGTTCTTTTAACGTTACGCACCGATGAATAAATGAAAATGAGGTAGAAATAACTACAAATTAAGGAACGGAATTGGACGAAAGATCCTAATGGTGAAATTTCCAAGGAAATATAGAAACACAGGCAAAACTAGTCGAGCGAGGTCGATTGAATCATTTTAGCGGTCTCGAACGCTTGGTACTCGTGTTCACCTTCGGTGATTGATTTAACGACGCGATTGATCGCTAGATTACTCGACAGAGGAAAAGCGAGGCTGAGAGCCGGTACTTTTGTCCTTTTGCTCGTGTTTCGCGAGAACGTTGTCTCGTTTCTCCCGGCTAGTGCACAACTCTCGTTCTTTCGGCTTCGGTCCTTGACAGTAGCTGTCAGCGATAATATCTACATCCAGCTCGGAGTGGCCGACAGGACGTACGCATTTGACAGCTCGTCTCTTCTCGCAACCAACGACGCAGGATGTGCAACCTTGCCAGTCACCGATCATCCATCTGCGATAAACATCGTTACGAGTAGCAACGTAAGTTTCAACGAATTAGAATAACTAGATGGATCGTATTCTCCTTGGACGAAATCTGTCGTCGTCGCGCGAACGATCTTTTCGTTCCTTTTTCTCGACATTCGGCGATCACGCGGACAAACATTGCTCGCTTTCTGTCTTAGGTTTCTCGGCTTTGAATTTCGAAACTTACAACGTTATATATTAACGAGGACATCGTGATTGAAATTTTAAGCAATTCGGCGGTATTCGCTCGACTTTTGGAATTTTTTAATTAAAAGTATCTAACGAACGTGTCGCTCTAACCTCGGCAGGCAGGGTGCTCGATAACAGGGTCTCACTTTTTCCTCCGGTCTCGGGATGCTCTTACAGAACGTCTCATCCACGATGCCAGCGAGTTTCTCCAAGCAACGAGGCTTGGAAATCTGTTCACCGGGTCCGCAATTCGCGCTGCACTTCTCCCAGTCGACAAAATCCCATGAAAACTCCGGCTTACGAGGGCTCTTTTCTTTCACACCGAACGAATACCTCACCGTCACGTTTTCTTTCGGCAGAATCTATTCGATGAAACAACTTACTCGGGCAACGAAATTATGCCGAGTACGTAGCAACGAAACCACTTTTCCATAGTTCAAGGGAAATATTCCAGGCGAGCAGTTGTTCGTTGGTAAACACAGTTGCGCGCGTAAAAAATGTAACGATAAGTACGTTACGATAATCGGAATTATTATAATTTCGCGAGAATCTCTGTTGAAAGGGATATGGACGCGAGTGCCAAATACGAATTTATCATTCGGGTAAATACGTTGACTCTCAGTTTTCGAAAGTCCCTAAGATTTCTAACGATAAAAGAAGAATTGCGTTTCGTACTCGAACGATTCGGTTGGAAAACGAAGGAATCTTGTTGGATTTAAGCAACCTCCTCGTTTATCGTCGGTAGTAGCAGCAGCAAAGATACCGGGTCGGAATTTAACGTCCCTTCTAACGACCGCTTGGAAGGTTTTACGAATAGCGTCGCGTAGGTGCGAGTGGTTAGTGATAGAAGCTGGCACAAATATCGCGTAATAGAAATTAGGAATTAGTTTGGTGGCGTTGAACAGAACTTTCTTCGTTTCGCTACTCAAGATATCAGCGCGTAGCACGACTCGATAAGAAGTGTCCAAATTTGGACACCGTGTTCGAGATACCTTATCAATCTGTCAGGCTGGCTAATTAGAGGACCGCGTTCGTTATGTTTACCAATATAAGCAAATCCTTCGTGACTGGTCCCGGTATGCTGAGAACCTCCTGACTCGCTCTTATCGTTCCTAGCCACGCCCTCGTGCCCGCCACATCGAACATTCCTAAACGATCCCTGAAATGATCGCACATAATTAAAGAAAAGAACCAACGATTAAATGCGCTCAACGTACGTTGAATACGCAAAGTATAGATCGCACGAGTAGGAGCACAAAGTACGTTCGGAGAGACTCGTGTTCTTTAATCGGACATTTTAACGATTAATCGATACATTTCTTTTCTGTCCTCCGCGTTTCCCTAAACTACGCCATTCTTAAAGAACCGATCGACGTTAAGTATGAAAAACAAAAAGATAAAACAACGTTCCATCGGTTTTTACGACACGGTGATATAAAATCTACGATTCCTTTAAAAAGAATACGAGACGAAGAGAGGAAATGTTTTACGCTTTCGAGAGTCAAGGCGTTCAAGTTCTTTAGCGGAAGTCAATTTACCCATCAATTAACGGTTTTCCGTCTCTGGTCCTCACCACTATCCTGGATTTAGAGGGCTCGATCTCCTCTAGCCGGACGTTGGTCGCGCCGACCGGGACGTCCACTACTTTCCTCGGCTCTGCCATTGAAAGTTTTTCCCCTCTCGATTATTAGAAGTTTTATACCGAGTGGGACGTGCAGTATCGATTCGAGGGATCGCGAATACGAGATTTATTCGCTGATAGGTTATATCGGTCTGGTTCGAAAGCCGAGGGAACGGATGAGATTCTTCGGGAAATACCTTGGAAAGTTCTCGCACTTTTCACGGATCTAGTGCCTTTATCCGTGAGGAATTTCAACTTCCCTAGCCGGCGTTTTATTTATCGCGATTAGAGATTCTTCCGTGTCTAAAAACTTTCGCCGGCTTTTATATTAAATCAAACTCTCGGCATTTTTTGATCAGGGCATAAACTATTCTTCTCATACCACGTTCCTCCCTTTGCCTTTACGATTGAAACCGACGAGTTTCTACAAATTTAAATTAATTTTCCATGAAAAGTGCCTCGTCGTACGATGTAGAAAACTTTTTGATCGATAAAGTTGTATGTTAACGACAAGGTAGAGCGATCGAACCTAAAATAAAAACGTATGATATTTTTTAGGTGGCCAGTTCGACGCTTACTCGTAACTCATGGCTTTCGGCGATTCTTAATAATCTTGGAAAGGGAAAAAATGTTAACGATGCTGGTATATCGTTATCGAAATATCTACAAAACGAAATAAAAGCGGACGTAATTAAAATAACGCGTAGGTACGTTTGAAAAATGTGCAAGTTGTTGGAGGATAGTGCGCTGCCCGAAAGAATGCTGAACGACCCACCTCGGTCGGTGATAAAACGTCGGAATAACTGTAAAACGAGTTATAAAGACTAAAGGCCGGCTAATACGATAAAACGCGCGACGATATTTCGAAAAGGGAAGAAATCATCTAGAGGAAGAATCGGGTAATTACACTCACGAGACGCCGGACCGATCGTTATCACGGCCCCCTTCAGGCTACACGAAGTGCCATTACCCCTACAGACGCCACACGCATCTTCCACAGCGTTCGACTCCATATTCAGGTCGCAGGGAATCTCTCGACAGACACCTCCGATGCAGATGTCCCGAATACTCCTGTAGCAGGTGGTCCCGTCGATGACTCTCGGCCGAAGCGAGGCCACCACGTTCGTTTCGCTTAAACAGTAAAGGCCGCACGGATTTTCCGAAGCTTGTAGATCTGCCGATCGATTCGTGCAAGTAAGTAAGTAATTTATATAGCCGGAGACGATGTATCGACGAAGAATTCGGTATATCGACGAGCTAGTTACCCTCGGGTAGCTTGTAAGCGGTCCATCGGTGAAGTTTCCCGTCTTCTGGAAAGATCCAGTTATCGAACTCGCTGCACTGGACGTCGCGGAAGGACGGCGCGTCAACGTCGCACGGCTGCAAATAAGTGAAAGTTTTAACGACGAACGTGGTGGTTGTGCAAGGTGACCAAACTTGAGATTCGTTTGGAATAACGCAGGAAAATGGTTACGCAGATACCGGCTGAAAATTCTACGTCTACAGCGAATAAATTTGTACATCGTAACGTCGTATCAAAACCAAATTAAAGAAAAGATCTCCGTGTCTTCGCCGATAAACGTACAATTTAGTAACTTCTCTTCTGTTAACCGTGCACGCGTTTTCCCGCCTGTTTTCTTATCCGTATCGTCAACCTGCCTGACTTGCTACGATTTTCTCGGACTCATTAAACGAAACGCATTTTCAGCGAATGTTTTCAGAGTAAAGCGTTTTTTCTTTTCGAGAGACACGGTTTTTTTCTCGAAAGTCGTGGAAACGATAGCGATTTAGATCTTGCGAGCTTAGTGAAAATGCTTTCCATCTTTCGAATTGGAGTATATACGACAAGTTACGCGTTACGACGAATGAAGCTTCGATAAGCTTCGATTTTACCCGTAGAATATATTTCTGTCCGATATATTTCTGCTTGACTTTTCCGGTGGTACTAACCTTGGTGGCGCATATTTTATGACGTTTTCTGTCACCGCGACAGTAAGCCCCGCCGTTGGATGGCGAAGGATTGATACATCGTCTGACTGAGAAAGCCACACCGGAACCGCAGCTTCGGGAGCATCGACTCCAAGCTGACCAGCTACCCCAACCACCGTCTACGACTCCTGGTCGTTCTCCGACCAACAGACATTTCATTCCGTAACACCACTGCAAAGTTAATTATCGATCAATTCGACCAACCTCCCACCGTTTTTAAATTAATCGCGTCACGAGCCGTCTAACGATCGTTACGCCTCTCCGTTCCTCTTGTGCGTTATGGAAATTTCAACGGAAATGGGGATGTTTCTTTTTTCTGACATAGCCGAAGAGAATCTGTTCGCCGTTTAAATAAACTCGTCGAAAGAGCGGAGGAAATTATTCCGAGTAATCCTGACGCGTTGCCGCAGCTTTGTTGCAAACAAAACGTATTTCGAAACATTAAACACTGGGGGAAGAAATTCGTCGAAGATAAATGTAGAAATGAAAAATTACCATCGAAATGAACCGTTGAAAGTTCGAATCAAAGGATAACGTTGAAAATTGAAGGAAAAGCGAATTTTTCGATTTCCGATATTTTTTGCGGTCTCCTGTCTTCAAGTTGAATAGAAAAAGCAAAAAGTCTTTCGATCCGCCGCGCAAATTTTTCTCAGCTGTCGAAATTGCCGTTTGTCGTCTATTGTTTGCGTATATTTTTGCGATCAGCCTCAATTGCGAGTGGCGGAAAATACACGTACGTTCCGTTGTTACGATCTCGCGAGTTAATTCTCATACGCGAGAGACCATAGCAATCAGAATTCCATAAGGATACTGGAGAAACTCGAAAGTACCCTTATCGCATAGTCAGAATAATAAACCAGCCGTGCTTCCGTCGCTCCTTTTCACGAGGTTTTAGGAAGATTCGAGATTCGACGATCTCGCGAAGAGAATCGCGTCACACTGTGATTTTTACTTGAATCGAAAAATCGATTTATCAACCGGAATACCGGTTGTGGTTGCACGATCACGCTTCGCTACGTGACGGAAGGAGACCAAAAATATTTCTCGATAATGAATAACTCGAGGATGCTGGAAAACCCGCAGAAACGTGATGAAACAGTCGCGGATGAGAAGAAAGATAGTGTTCGTTCGTCGGTTCGTTCTTCGCGAATAATTAAACTCGTTATCCGGCGACGCTGAAAAGCGAAAGTAACCCGACTCGACCCTTTGATTCGATCGTGACGCGTTTTAAGACTTTCGTTCCTTTATTATTATCTCTTTGCGAATATCTACGTATGTACCGGTCCGATTTAAAACAGCGTCCTCTGTGAGTCGTATTCCGACTGTGTTGCGGTTTTACTTCGCGCTAAGCAAACTCGAGCTTGACGAACTAGTCGGGAAAACGCGCGAGGGCTGAAATAAAATCTTAGCAAATAGCATAACCGATCCGTTACAAGAACAATAAGGTGAATTTGCAGAGTGCTGTTCTCATAGTAAAGAGTCGTTTTTAAGGTAAATTGTCTTTGAGATTCGTCAGCGCGAAAGCTTCTACTTCGAATTCAATCGCGCGTTACAACTTTTCTCGCTTTTATCGATTACAAGTCAGATAGAAGTTTTAAACTCGCTAATGCGTTCAACTTGTAAGAATTTTATTATTCTTCTCATTTAAAAATTAATCAAAGCATCTGTGAATCGAGTTACCGTTAGTGCGTTTACCATGTCGCAGGCGTCTATCGTGGCATTCTGTCATCGCCACATTTATCTTCGTTTGGTACCTCGATTCTCTCAAGAAGCAACCGCGAAGACGTTACTTTGCAAGTTGATTAAATTTATCCTCCACGATAAGCAAGCTTATTTTTTCTTTTATCTGCTATATATTTCGAAGACAGCTTTGTATTACGGTTGAACGAGGAGTTTGCTCGGTGGCTAAGACGAGCGTTAACGCGTTATGAACCCGAACGCGGCCTCCCTCTGCGACGCGAACTTTCCCACCACTTTGACATCGTGTATCATCTGGAGTCAAATATAGCGGGAAATTTGCATACTTATTGAATCTAGTCTTTCGCCGGCTCTTGAAAGACAAACTGACAGTTACCACTATATATATACATACACCGACGTTGTACACCGATGCAAATAGCTATTGGGTCGTCCATTCGTTTCGAACGCTAAATATCGGGTATTAAATTTTCCATTCGTTATATACTAATCGTTCCGATATTTACCATAAGCGCGATATTCGTATTTTAACTGATTTAAATTACTGTTACGAATTAATCAAATTGAAATTGATATATCGGTGCCTCGGCTATGGACGATGGACGGCGTAAAAATCGCGGCGAGAAGATTAGTCGAAATAAGTTTATCGTCGGTCGACTCGTTTCCCAAAATTTCATTTTCCACGCACCAGAGCTCCAACCATTTTGATCCATGCAAGCTGAATAACCATAGCATGTTCGACGAAGCACGGTTGGCATGGCTGGCAAAGCGCGTGAGGTGAAAGCCAGGTGAAAAAACAGCTGCTCCGCATGTGGCAGGCGCAATGTCTTAATCAGAGTTGCATTGAAATTCAAACGGCCGAGAAGGAGATTTTTATCCGGGTCGGTTTTACCGTCGGCCCCTACTAGACCAGTTTCTTGCAAAAGTCCTGCTCGCGTATTTATAGAGAATTATCGCATATCTAAACAATACGTATCATTGCAACGCAGAAACGTACACGTAATTCTTTCGCAATCGACCGCGTCGGGACGCGTGATGTCGCGTCGCACGCCCGACAAAAGCTTGCAATCGACTCCCTCCACCCGATGTCCCGGATCGTTAACCCTCTTATACTATCCGTTACTCGAGAAACCTTCCAGTAATTCAGATATGTAAATGCGAGCGTTCGCTGGCCGTAATATAGATCGTACGATAGAATACGAGCTTGAAGACGAAGCGCGATACTTTTTCTGTGTAATTACTGGCTTATTTATAAGAGCGTTTATTCCTCTTTTAGGGATTATAAATTTCTCCAAGGAGAGGGAACGATAATCTACCGAGTTTCATAAAAACGTCTCTACTTTACGCGAGTGATCAATTTCGAAAGCAAGTCCCGTCGCATCCTTCTTTAAGAATTTTAACCTGTTCGCAATCAAACACGGCCTTGGATACGTAAGAACGGACAGTCCCTCTTATCGTCGTCGCATCTACGATACCGAAATATCTCTGAAACGAAGCGTCTTGGGCGATCGAAGATTCGCTAGAAGGGGCAAATCGTTCGCGACGTTCGGACGGTCCGTTGGCCTCGATCCTCCGCCGATCGTTTTCATTAGCCGAGTAAAATGAAGTAACGTGGAGGGATCAAGGCCGAGATCAGTGACAGGTAGTCGTTAATTCGTCTTTGCATATTTCCAGGCAATAATTTACTCTGTTCTCTCCGCAACGCGTGCCCTCCGCCGCTGGTTTCCTGGCGGACACGCAACCCCTTCCCGGAATGGCACACCTCAGGGTTTCGCAGTTCTGAAAATGAAACGCGATCGTATTGGCGGGGTCGAAGCTGGACGTATGCGTGGTCGGCGGTATGAATCGTGGCGAATGTGATATCGCGAAACGATAGGCCTACTTGGAACGTCGCTTATCTAAACCGAACGACGCACGGCAGAACGTATTTTCCTAAAAGGATAAGGTAGACCGCGCGTAAGGTAGAAGCTTGCTGTGGCGAACGGCAGATGGTGCCTGTTCACGGGCGGTCTGCGTCTATCGCCGTTTATCGCATCGGTATCGCGATTCCTGACGACGACTGACGAGTTGGCGACCCGTGGACGCCTCGAATCGCCAAGGAAATGCCGCCAATCCTCCAACACGTGCGACGTTACGCTGTCACTACGTAAGAAATATCGCTTCTTATTTCCCGGCCTAAATCGAAATCGCGCGATCGAAGCAGCGGCAAATGTTTAAATTTAAACTTCAAAGTAGCGAACTTTGTCGGGATAAATGATCGAGATAAGATCAATTCAAAAGCTCGTTTCTTCGAAGCTCGACCAAGTCACTAAAATGTAACTTTGTCAGAATCGTTTCTTTACTTATCTCTACGGATGACAAATTTCGAGGCAAAGAATTCGGCAGCTTCGCGCTGAGACGAACGAAGAGTTGAAATTTTGAACGTTTGAATTAAACGTTTTTCGTTGAGCGAACTCGACGAGAGACATCGATCCTGTTAAATAAGAAATTTCGATCGTTAATAAAACGAAAGTTTAGAAGAGTATGCGAACCGAGACCCGCTTGGTACGAAAGGCAATTTACGATGTCTAAAATAATCGAGAAACCATGTTGTCCGACAACGTAAACGTAATTATTCTCTGTAGTTTATTAGGTTTAAGCGACGCAAAGAGAATGATAAATCGAATTACATAAATTATATGAAATTCCGTTAGTAGTCGAGGCACCTTTGAATTCAGTCACGTTAATATATCTGTACTCGGTACTCTAATTAAATTCTCTGAGATAGGAAAATTAAAGAAATTAAGTTGGTCTAAAGTATAGCCACTTAAAAGCAAAGGTTTGTTCCATCCGGCCCCTTGATTAGAAGGATGCATGGTGAAAAGAGAGCGAGTTAAACGGCGCTGATACGTAATTGAAACGATACGCCTCGAGCATCGAGGAAAGTTGTAATTCTGTTTTCTCCTGACACGAGACACGAATACGTAGAAACGAGTGCCAAAAAGAACGGCATTCGATTCATATAGGTTGCAATAGATGAAAAATAATCGGGTTTACCGCGGTTTTCGCACAATTTCACCGGCGACGTGTTATAAAAACGTCAACATATGCTCGTGGAAGTAATTTTTTGTTCGTCAAGGCAAACAGCTAGACAAATTTAACTAATTTCGTATGCGCGGACGGCTTAATTAACGCGGCAAAGTCGTTGAACAAAGCTGAAAGTGTTTGCAGCTGCCGCTTTACACCGACCTCGACTGTTACAAATACGAATAACTTAATGAACAAGTGGAACACATTAATGAAACCGCACCGGTTCACGCAGTTGCGGGTGAACTTTCTTTTCTGCCGTAACAGGAAGCAAAAGAAAAATGAAACCGAATCTTTGTTTCGCCGGTGCCTATGCAAATATCAAACAATAACGCGTATTAACGCGTTTATTACAGTTCCTGGAAAACAAAGTCGTTCGATAAATAAACCGTGCACACTCTGAATTTTCGTTAAGTTCATTAACGTTCGCGTCACCCTGCTACGCGCGTCTCTATGTTTTCGTATTTAATTATAAAATTACAACGGCCCCATGTTGGCCCATCATTAACGATTTCAAATGACGAAATAACGAGACTGTTTGACCGAGGTTCGACGCGACAGCCGCTCGGTTTACTGTCTCCCTCTCGTTAAATCAATCGAGCTACGGCGCGAACGTTCGAGCTTATGAAAATATTGATTTTCGTCTTTTTAAAGATGCGAAGATGAAACGATCGATCGCATTCGCGTCGGTCGAAACAACGAAAACGTTAGTCTCGCGAACGTTTCAATTTTCGTCGTGGATGCAGTTTTCAGAACCCAGCGAGGCTACATATTCTTTCTTGGCCCCGACGAAATATGACGGAAATATAAAAGATATGGAGCTGCATGCCGCGCCGGCGCATAATATTACGTGGAAAATACGGTTGCGGAAGAGCCACGTAACGTAATATCCCGTTGAGAATAGGAGCCGGCTACGAAGAAAGACAAGTACGCTTTAAAAAAATAATACAGAGGCAATTAAATTTGCTTTCTTACCATGCCCAGGTCGCATTGCCGTGCATCAGACCTGTACTGTATCCGACATTGGTCATCCGCGTCGTACACTACACCTGGAAGAAGGTCCGTGCTGGGAAACTCGTGATTTTGCTGCTCGTCTTCCAAACAAAATCCCAAACCTGTCCTGCAGATAATCTTTTTTTAGCGTTTTCCAAGCTTTTATCAGCGACCCAAAGAAGCGTCAAAATATTTTGCCTTTATTAGCGATAGCCTTTCCCGTTCTTTCTTTTCTTTTTTTTTCTTTTTGTACATTCGCAACGGCATTAAGCAAATAGAGGAGTTTGATAAAATCGTAAGAATTTTAGCAACAAGAAGAATAGAAATACACTGTTCTTCCGTTTTAGAGTTCTGGAAGAAATCCAATTTTATCGTAGAATTTTAAAGCGTTTTTCGGTCAACAAGATTCTTCGCTGCTTTAAAATGAATGAAAGCAAAAGCAATCTCGAATCGATCTGATAAAGTTCCGGTGCTGTACAATGCAGTTTCTTACTCGATATACGATTTCAGCGAATTCCTCGAACACTCGGACCATCTTTTCGTGACATACATGTTGCCTGGATGCATGACCGTCGTCTCCACATATCCTTTTCCACGACGAACAATGCCCGAGCAACCATTTTCCTCTTGGACGTCGTGCGACATGCCTAATCTATGTTAAAAGTTCATCTCAAGCTCGAAACGAATAAATAACAAATCCAACGATAAAAACGTCTTAGCTTTATGAGAAAGAAGAAAAAAGAAAGGCAAAGAACGACGTGTATCGTGAACGAAGGTCCTTCCTCGATAAAGGTTAAAATTCTAAACATATTGTATTATAAGCTTATTAGTTTCGCGAGTACGTTGTTTCGATGAAGGTCACTTGAAAGTCATTTAAAGGTCATCTATAGCATTATCCATCTTAATGTCAACCGTACGTAATATCATTTACAAGTTACAAGTTAATGAAAGTGGTATCTTACGAGGCTTGTTATCGTGTTACATTCTTTGGAACTCCTTCTGAACCTTCGCATTTCGAACTGTAGTGTTCTTTAGCGGAAGAAGTAAAAAGAAGAAGAAGAGGAGGAGGAAGAAGAAGAAGAAGAATGAAGCTCGTACGTATGTCCGATGTGATGAGCGATGTGGTATCCTGTGTGTAGGCCGATATCATTTATAAGGACAGCGCCTTTCAGAGGGTCACAAGTTCCAGCGATCGTCGAGGTACCGGTGAAACCGCACAAGTTCGGCAAATCACAGACGTTACACCTGGTTAAACGAATGAACGTTGAAGCTCGTTCGGGCGTAAGTTGGATACGCGCAACGTTAATTCGATCGCAAGGTACTTTGTAATGAGAATAGCGCAGTCGTGGTGATTCGGATGTGAATCGTCACCAGGGTTGATCGTTTCTTGCCACTCCTGGAAGTATTTTAGGCTACTGTTTGGATCTTTAGTTATCGCCACGGACATCTGTATTCGTGATTCAACGTACGTAAGTGATATTGAAGAAACACGGCTAGAGGTATTAATGGTATCGTAAAGTAAAGAAAACTACCTCGTTTTCTTGGGCATGCATTCTTATGATTCTAACAACGGTTAATTCCATTGGAATGCCTAGACTATCGTCGTGTAACAATCCTGCTGCCTGAAACACGCTTAAAATTAATAACTTTTTGCGATCCTGTTATTACCAGAAAATAACGCTGGTACATCCGTGTTATGTGTTAGAAGGTGCAGAGGCCTTTTGCCTATTTTTAAGCCTTAATGGAAGGCAATTAGGAGTAAAGTAGGGCAAAGTTAGTACCATGTTGAGCAGCGTCAGCGCGTAATTCTCGACGTCGAAATCCTGGCGATAATCGAGAACGGTCTTGTCGAGTACCAGCAGCAGTTCTATCGTGTAGGATTTAGTCTGCTTCTTAGGTGGGTGGCTTTTCTGCGAACTGAAAGCGCGCTTGGCAATGGTTTTGGCCATATTGCCGGTGACATTACAGAGAATCTCGGCGTTCCTTCCGAATTCGTCCGGACTCTTTTTGTAGACGACATGCGGGTGCTCCGTTTCTTTGGTAAAGTCGTGACCTGCCACCGGCTGAATCGTGTACCACGATCGTTTCGTTCTAATATATCCGGCCTGGAGATGAGAACACCGAGATTCCTTCTAGTCAGATTTATCTTACGCCGGGACTCTCGGCCCACCATATTTGTTCCAGTCGTTTGAAAACTTTATCCGAAAGGCTGCCCCTCTCGTAATTTAAAAACCTTGTCCGTTTGTTTCAAACAATTAACAACGCGTCTCTAACTTACGCTGGTAAGTTTACATCTTAAATAGGCCAAATCCGATATATCGTTGAAGATTTCAAACGACTAATCGCCAAAGGAATATAAAAGGCGATACTAACGAGGCCGTAACAAGTGGACAAGGCGCTGTTGCCCGATTGACCGAGAACGCGACCCTGATAATGGCACTGGCTGTCGCGTATTCCTCGCAATTTTACATTCTTTAAGAAATCATCGTTGTTTCCAGCTTCAGAGGTTCTCGATACCTTGTGCTCTTCAACGATAGCGCCTGAATAAAATGTTTCCGTATCGTATTCGGACTGTACAAGTCTAACATTATAGCTTTTGTCTGATATAAATAAATTGAAATAAATTGTTCGATTTATTTCTCTCTTTACAGAGAGAAAGCTCTGGCACGGTATTATATAATTTAAAATCGAAACGTTACGTTGCATCGGGAGAGCTACTCTACTGTGGCAAATTTATCGCGATGAAACGGCACTTGCAACGTTCCCGACGAGCTGCAGCTCGTACAAGCAAACGTTAGCACGTTCCTTTTTCAAGGTTGCTCGGTGAAATTAGCATAGACACCGGGTATCGAGGAGATTTTCAACTCGCCTGGAGCAACGAGACGGGAATTCGGCCGAAGCTCGAGATGATGTTCCTCGTCGTCGATTTGCAAACGGTAGTGAACAGCGTCGTCGGGAATCCTATCCGCGGCTGTTCGATCCATGTAGAAGGAACGCTTGAAGTGATGAGGTATTCGATGCGACACGAACTTTCCATCCGACCTGACTTTCCTCGGGACCACGATCTCGTACCCGGCGCGCGTGCTACGCCCTTGAAAAATGAATCGTCGTTATCAGGCTGTCGCCTTCCTTCGATCGCGTCTCATCTCGTCGGGAACATCTTCCATCCGACTCGAATTCAATCAATTATTCCACGGAGAATACCAATTTTCGAGTGAAACTGCTTGCCGGAGGCGGCGGAATCAAGGAACCTCGACGTTTCCCTTCGCTTCCCTTTGGAATACGTGTCTGCCTTGATTCTAGGTCCTTCTGAATTCCTTCATTACCATAATCAGCGTTATCATAATCACATATCATTGCTCCAGGTTCAGCGCTAATAATCGTATCAAATTAATACGAAGGTAGTAGGGTCGGTAAAGTGAATGCATAATTAACAACGTTAACATCTACGTTTACATAAAACGCTTACGTTATACCGCTGTCGAATTACGTTAGATAATTAGCTTCAACTTTGATATTCGAACGTTGATCGAGCCAAGTCGATGATTAAACAAGACTCGCGACTATCAGCGTTTCTATAACGCGCCAGCTGCGAGATAAATTTTTCGTTTATCTAGCTTTGTCGAATGATATCTACATAGAAGGTAAATGATTAATCCTAACGAAGCAAATTAGAGCGTGGCCTACAAATTTTCCATCGTTTCACAATTCCGCGACGGTCGGGTTCGACATTTCCGATATTCAGTAATTTGCCCAAGCAGATCGAGTTTCCTCGTTGAATCGACCGCGGCAGAGCGCATAGAAATGCGGCGCTGTTTCGCGCTTCTTGAAGATATTTCTTCTAAGGGTATAACTCTGTTTGCGCATGCCACGCTTCACGACTACAATTTACGCGTCGGTTGTTCCGTGTTCGTTCGATACCTACATGCCGGCGTGTTTCGCGAAAGGCCGGCGACCTATTTCTGGAGTAGGCGGCGGAGCAACGAAAAATCTTGTACGCGAGAGAACGTGTTCGCTAATGAATCCGCTTTATCGCGAAAAGTGCCCTTCGGGGTTCAATTTCCTGGGCGCCGATCGCCGAGAAAATTTCATCAACCGCGCTTCGATATCTTTGATCTCTTTTTCTCTTTGTTAAGAAACCGAGAAAAGAGGGAAAATCGCTTTGCTGCGTGATATCTAAATAACGGTTTCCTTTAATCGCGTAGCGCGTTTCTCGCCGCATGCAACCACTCAAAATCAATTAGCGAGATATACATGCGATCTACCTTCTTTATGTCGACTACGTACCTACTTTCATTCTATACGTTCGACGTGTCAGCACAGGGTATTGCATTAGTTTCGAGTTGTCAAACTCGAGATTGGTGGCACCTTTGAACGACTTATTATCTCAACAGCAATCTCAAATAGCAATGACAGCCATTTTATTCAAACGTTATTCTCTCTTCTTTTTTTTTTTTTTTTGATCATGGTAATAGAAAGACAAAGGACAAAGAACGATTCGTCGAGAAAAATTACGAATTTACGAAACAGGACAAGTCTAAATATTATGCGCGTATTATGCGTACTATGCTAACGTTTCAGCGTGCATATATGGAATACGTAATTTATCATCGGCATGTTAACCGACGAAACTTTCTCGCGTTCGCGAGCATTTGAAAGTTACGAACATAAGTACATATGCCTGGAATCCCTATTTTCCACTCGGTCAAGAGTCTAATAACGTATCGATCGATCGGAGAAGCGAAAACATACGTTTGGCGTACTCGAGCCGTTATCGAAGCGAACGATTCACCGGCACGTTCTCTTGCGTCGAAACCGTCGAAAAATGTATTCGGATCGCGGCCAAGAAGCGGTTGCTCGGTGGACTAACTCGCAGAGTTGGAGTAGAGACGAGCCGCCTCTTCCAAGAACTTTCAAGTAGCTTCGAGAGGAGAAAATCGATGAAGCACGAACATGGAATGAACCGAACGAGCGACCGCATCATCGTTCAACCATCGACGCGTACTTTGCGCGATCACAGAAATATTTGAGAACCTCGTTTCTCTCTCGGTAACTCTACGCCAATGAGTGAAAAGCGTGGCAAACGTATCTCCGCTTCGATGTAGAATTTTGATTTCGTTATCATTCGGGACAACGGTGCCGACAGCATCGTGTAGCCGATTTTTCGGACACGTAGCCGCGTTGTTGCAACGCTTTTGTCCATCCGCGTAAAACTAACCAACGTGTCGCGATAAAAATAAAACGGAAATATGCCAGGCAAGAGGTACGTTTTAATTGCTGTGCTATGTGTGTATGTAGCGCGAGCGCGGGCCAAACGACTAACGCATAACTCGCTGGAGATTATATACCTAGTGAACAAATTTCGTACAGAGGACGCATGTGTATACGTATAACAGCGAATTATTAAACTACGCTGGCGGGTATAAATTTAATAAATTTACGAAGTGGATTGAATCGTATCTCGTTCGATTTTAAGATTTATCTTCGCGCGGTATCCCGACAGCGACGATTTGTCTGTAAAAGGTTACGTAACTCGTCGGAAACGATTAGGTTGTAGGGATTATCGTTGTACGGACAAAGAGGGCAAGGACTTTCTAACTATTTTTTATCAGATAACGGCGGCAACATGGAGAAACGCGAAGCGGAATGAGCTCTGGTTGGAAGAACCATCGGGTCTCCATTTTTACCATGGCCGCGAAACCACGAAAAATAGTTGCCACGTTTTTCCCAGACTCGAAAAAACTCTTCTCTGATAGATACCAGACACTTTGTCTGACCGGAACAAGTCGACGGAGAAGAAGCTACAGCGCGATTCAACGTTGAATCGCCAGATCTCGCGGTATTACTTTTTCTCGGCATTTTGCGAACACCGAAGATATACGATTCTGACGGAAAAGACTGGATTCCGGCCGCGAAGGCGATCGCTGTAACGACTTCTCGTCCACCGGAAAAATATCGCGGAAAAAGATTTTTCAAGGTTTGCAAGAAATGTCTGTTCTTCGTCATTTCTCAGCGAACGCTCACGATAAAAACTATATCGCGGCTGGTAGGACCGCTTTACGGCGTGCGACAACAAAGTTCTATCTATAGCGCGGTTGAAGAAAATAATTAAGAAGAAAGAATCTCGTTTTGCTATCGATAAAGGTAAATCGTTATTTGAAAAGATCGATTCCACGATGTAATCCTTTGAGAAAGGAATAAGAAAGGTATGTAGAGGAAAATGAATCGTATGTAAAAATATTAATTTTACATTAACGTTATAACGGTGGACAAATTGAGAATAATTTCGGAACACAGACCGTGAAATATTCGTTGTAACCTCAGACAACAACGCTCATGTAATGTAAAGAATGTGAAGTGTTCTCTCTCGTAGAAATATTTAATTCGGAATATTTGTAGCCTTAATTAATTTTAATTAATATGAAATCACGTTGGGAGATACGTTTGGTTACACTCGGCGACTGTGCATTTCAGCAAAAAGGAAGTTCCACTCTACCAGTTAGAGAGAAAACGCGTGGAAATTGAGCGACGATGCTGAATGCTGTCCTGGAATTTCGGAATACGAGAAATTTACAATGTTGTCTTTCCGAATTGCGTGTATACCAAATTCCAACAAACGCCCGAAAGCACGTCAAAATAATTAGACGAAAAGCCAACGTCGTTTACATCTTTCGTCATTTACGTTTACATCTGTTCGCAGTAGTATAATCAATGATTAGGAAGTCTAGCTGTACGTATCTATAATTGTACTTTGATAGGTTTACATCTACTCGATATTAAGAAAGAGAACTACAAATGAAATGAAAAGAAGATAACGTATTTAAATTTCTCTTCGATCATTTACGTTTCAATCTTTTCAAGTTTACTTTGTACTTTATTCTTATCGACGATGATGTTTTAATAAATTTCACAGATGGAACGAATTACATTTTGCCACATCGATTTAAATTATCAGACGCGCCGAGTCGACGCGACAAAGTACGTAATTATAGAAGAAAAATTAATTTCAAAATGCGATCGGAGAAATCAAGGTAACGAGCCAGCCGATCTCTTGAAACCTGTATCGCGGCGCCGTATATCGGAATTCGGTGACACGCTTGGCAGAAACGCTAATGAGCAGTCGGATTGTTAAATTATTTTTTGCCAACGATAGAGGGATATCGTATTCGTTGGGTATGCAAGGCTGGTCGCGTACACGCGGCATGTTTCATCGATCGTTTCGTTGAAAACCGTTCGTCGTTTACATGGAACATTTCGCTTTGACGAGTCGGAGTTCAAATTAAAGCTATCGAAGCATCGATCACGGCGACATAACCAAAGCACCATTGATCGGATTTATGAAATTTCGCTTTTTGATGGTGGAAAAATACGTTACCCGTGTACACAGCGGCAAATTCTCCGCAGAGGAACGTAATGAACAGAAGGAAATAAACCATTGGCGGAATCGGGGAACGTTTAACCATTCTGATTTCTCAGGGACAATTTCGTCGTGACAGCCTTTCGCCGCTAAAGCGGATAATTCCACGGATGAGACTGGAAAAATAGAGACAGCGAGAGGTGGAGAGAGAGAGAGAGAGAGAGAAAGAGGAGACAAATCTTTGATGAAAAGCGCACCGCGTATCGATTTAAGAACAAAACGTTTCGATGTGTCGAATTGAACGTCGATGCAACTTCAAAGGAAACGAATTTCGTTAAACGCGTTAATTGAGGCCGGGTTTCCGATTCGTTGAATAATCTGTAAATAGTCTATTTCGATGGTTAAAAGCTCGACGCTTCGAAAAGGGACGACGTAGATCGTCAAGAAAGAAATCTAAGTAAGTTGACGATTAATTGGAGGGTATAAAAAGCAGAAAAAATACGAGAGTGAAACACGATGGATACGGAGATCCTCTTTTTGTCGGCCGATATTTAATTCCATTTTCAAAGTACGATTGTACACGTGGAAGAAAAAAGTTGGTTCGTCGAGCCACTACGGTAAAAGGCACTTCACAGTCAGCCTTCTAGGTGACTTACAATAGCCGTGTGATGCAATCTCCTTATCGTAAAGTTCAGATTAAAGCGGTATAAAGTTTTATACTCCCGACCAGAAACTTCAGTTGCTCGCAGCAACTCTTTCCCACCGAGCGACTCTCCTTTGCTTCTTCCTTTCTCTTTCCCTCGCTTTACGTCGTTTCTTTACGTTTATCTTTTTCTCCTGTGTTTGAACGGGCTTCTTTGTTTCAAAACTGCCACCACTATATTTTCAAGCATTTCCCTTCATTCCCCTTGGAAGAGACGTAATTACGTACGATACGGACGATTAATAGCGAAACCAGAATCAGCGCTTGGTGTATCGTTATTGCGGTTTCGTGGACGCTGTTTCGCCGTTCCCGGGATCTAGTTTTTCACATTTACCAAGCCAAACTCGTCAGACCGCGCTGCTTTTATTTCCGTCCCGTTCTCGAACCAAGGCTCTCGGCATCGCTAATTAATGAAATTTCGCGCGAAAGACGAGCGATGATAAGACTTTCCCGGTGGCGCGCAACAACATCCAAAGAATTACGTTTTCGCAATGTTTTCTTCGTTGTTCCGTCTCATCGATCCAGATCAATCCCTGTGTGCGTCATTCATTCGTCGTTTCGTTTCGACGATCCTGCGGCATGTTCCACCGCTTGACGAGGATCCTTCCATTTTCGTTTCTTTCTCTGTTCCCCTTTGTCGATTTTCTAAATAACGAATAGTCTTCCACTTGATCGCGTCGCTATTTCTCGCAAGTAGACGAAATTTTAATATATCTAAAAAGACAGGAATATGCGCAACAGCAAACGGGAAGCTGTCGATAGAGAAGTTTAGAGTGCTTTGCTCGGCCGCAGACGGCTCGTATACTGGAAAGTGTTGTGTAAAAATAAAACTGCCGCCTCGTACAGGACGAGCACCGTGTTTCCGATGATTTGCACAAGGGAAAAAACAATTTGAACTGCGAGAGGGTGAAAGTTGATTGTTTTGAGAGATCGTTGGCATTGTTCTTATGGCCGCGAAACACTCGATATGTTCGATCGTTTCACCGAAAATTCGAGTTCCGGTAGAAGTCGTCGGGCGAGACCCTCGTCGAACGTGTTGCCGTGTTTTAATTAAAATCGGGCTTTCCGTCTCTAAAAATATTTCTTCACGAGTCATTGCAATCGGAGCTTAGTTGCGGGCAGACTCCATCGCCAACGTGAAATTGGTTGCTCGATGGTTGGAATTAAAACTGAACGTAATTATGCAAATATTAAAATTAATTAATCGCCCTAAACGAAATACGTAGAAGATTCTAATACCTGCGTCCACCTTCGTATCGATCGAATTAGATTAGATCGATTATTAATTAATTATTTCGATTAATCTTTTCGACTTTAACGCGAAAGAAAATATATAGTAATACGTTGGTGTAAGAGAGTAGATTAGATGTATATAAGCATTGAATTTTATACGCGCGATAAAATATGGCTGTTGAACGAGCAAAGATATATGTATAAGCAGGACATACGTATGAGAATACGAAGCCGAGGAAAAAGGACAACTCGTAGATCATCGGAAGAAATATCTAGAAAGATAGAGTACTTTTCTTATTACGATACTTTCTCGTTTTTCTAACCGTAGAACAAGAAACCTGACATCTGAAGGAGGGATGAATCGCAATCGTTAGTATAGACAATTTTTTTTCTGGTGTTTAGAGGTTTAACTTTAGTTCGGAACACTTTATACAAAATATTTTAGATACAAATCACGGCTTTAAGAAAATTACTGTGCACTTTCTATAGGAATTATTAAGTTTTTGACCTTAGATCGATTAATCTTTGTAGTGCTGGTTTTCACGGTGATATAGCTGTAAATATGTCAATCATCGCGATCATTTTTCTTAAAAAGAAAATGCGATTAATCATCTTTTCGGTTAAAAAATCCACGATTTTTCGATCAATCAACACGACAGTACGCGCTAAAGAGAAAATTTAATTAATCGATGGGTATATTTTTCGGCAAATATATGGATTCGCAAACGTATGAATATGCTAAAGGATTTTCTCTGTTGAAAGACCAGTGATTAAGCGTCGAAACCCTGTACTGCTAAACGTTCCACGTTAATTAAACATCGACGGTGGTATTTATTTGAATAATCTACTCGCATCGATACATCGTACGACATTAACATATTTGCCTTTCTACAAATGTCTACAAAACGTACCGCTATGTATCGAAATATGTTTCTCACCTAAATTTACGTCTGGAGGTTGTTTGCACGTCGTTCATATATTATCAATAATTCTAAAAAAGGAATTGCGTTTAACGATACTTCATTTTTCCTATCGAATCAACGTACTTACTCTTATTCCGACATCGTTCGTCTTCCCGTTATAAATCGGAAGAGCCTGAGTTAATTTGTTAGCGAGCTATTTCAACGAAAGCTGCGCTCTCATATCAATCATTCCGAAGGTATAAGTCACGCAAGCACGGCAGAAATTTGCGGATTCGTATTTCCATCAAAGTGCTTCCTTCCCTCGGGTTTTTTTCCGGCCGTGCTTCCGGGGTTTAAGCGTATGACAAGCATCTTAAGACGAAAAGCATTCGTAAAATGAATCCGCGCGGTATGGCGCGACGAGAACCAAGAAGAATCGGCAAGGTGGTTCATTTTTTCAAATGGAATCAACCAGGCAGGAAAAGTAGGTGGCTGGAGCGACGGAGTCTAGACGGTTCGTATGCAAATCCGAAAAAAAAGACGGGATGGAGCGGAACGGAAACGAACTGAACGCGGCGTCGCGCGGCGCTGACAGTCAACTAGAATCACCAGCCATATCAACCAGTGACTTATTATATTCGGAATAATAATAAGGCGGTGCAGCGGTTGCATTCTCCGGTTGCACAGCGACCGAACTTTTAGCAATTCAAACTATCGTTTGGGCTGGTTGTTTTCTTCCACCGAGTAAAGAGGGTAACTCGACGGACTTTTCGTGCCGCTGAAGGAAAGCTAGAATCCGACCGCGGATTTAAACATGTCTGATAAACGCTGTGACCTCTGTACAGGAGAAAGCTCTCGTATCTAGTAACACGAAACCGACGCGTCGCTCTCGGCAACCTTTCGCCAAGCTTTTGCATTCGCCTGGCCTTTTTCCTTTTTCGAACCGTCGTAACTTGTATTTCTCGCGATAATTTCGAATTACTTTGGAATCGCGCAATAGCATTCTTGAAACATATAGATGACGTGGGAAAAATGTGGGTCGAAACACGGATAAGCTTGATTTACCATACAGCGTAGTATATACGTCGTTTATAAAGAAATTACAATTCTCGCTAATACGAAATTTCAATTAAAGTTCTTCGCGTTTAACCAAGTACCATCCTTCTACTTATAGAAGAAGAAAGAACGCGATAAAAACGTCTTTTAATATCCTGTAAAGAAATTGCTCAAATATTCCATGTATTAAACCCGCGACCACGAAATTTTTAAGTCGAATAACTTTCCTAGGAAGTTGCGGCAACAACGTTCTTCTTCATCGAAAAGAAAGGAAGTGAAAAAAAATTAGGTCGAGCCTCGGCGAGTCTAGCATCCATCTCCGCGTTTCAGCGGCGCTTTACATTTAAAAGATATCTCAGACAGACTGTTCCGGAAGGAACGGGGACAGGATGTCTCGGAAAGAAGCACCGAAAGAGAAGATACACCGCTGGGAAACAGACGTGTTTCGAGAAACTGCGCGACCACTCCATTTCCTTCCTTTATTCCTTCTTCCGCAGACGAGTGCCGCTTTTCTGATGAGTCCAACCGACCGCAACTCCTCACCGTACCTCTAAGTATGTACTTGCAGGAACCTTCGGTTAAAATTCGAATTCCTTTCCGCATCGAGTGGCGAACCGCGCCTCGTCCCGTATTACGTTTCCCAAACGTTATTCGCGCGCTTTCAGCGCAACGTGGTTACAAATTTCCACTCCACACTCTCGTTTCGTCTAGTTAACTGTTCAGCGTGTCTCCGATTGTTTCTTTTTCTACCGAGTTCTGCGGATAAAATAAATAATTAAACATTTCGCAGAAAAAACCGATTTACGTCGAAAATCCATGTAAAATCTAACCAGTCAACGTTATTACTAAAATACTACATACGATACGAACGCCGTATTAGCACTGTTAATTCAAAAACTTTCTTTTTTTTTTGTCTCTCGAGAGAGACACGTTGCCTCTCTGACACGATAAATATTCAACGTAGGCTTTAAGTCGATTTTTATTCTTCGTTCATTCGAGACGATCGTTTTCTTCAAAACACCTTCGTAATAAACAAACAAATAGTACAAGTTTGCCTATTTGTGAGATTACAGTTCGATGACGCGTAGTACGATGTTTACGAAAAAATGTTGATACTCTCGGATCGAAATGTCCATCCGTCGACGAACGAACAAGTTTCTCGCGAGATAATGAAGGAACGAAGATTCTGCACTGTCAGTCGTTCGCCGATGGCGGGTCGTCGATGAGGTAGCCATTATCATAAACTGTGGATTCGGCCTGGCGAATTTACGAAGATTGAATTAAATTGTAACTTCCTCGACGAAATATCAAGAGAAAGAAAGAATACCTGGACGAAAGGAGAAAAACGAAAGATGTAGAATAGCGCAAATACCTACGTATTCTCGACAGTCTTGTGCAAAGTGTTTATTTTCTATCGAAATATGTTTTGTTTCGTGTCCAGACTTCGAATAAACAAATAATCAGACCTCAAATTTCCTCACGGAGTTAATATCTCATACAAAGTGATAATAGACAATTGATAATTGAATCAGTGCCAGCGCTAACAGCGAGGAATAAACGGAAACATCGTTTTATGGAGCACTCCGTTTCGTTCCACGGAACGTATTCAAAATTGTGGTCTCGTAAATCGGCGTTAGCCTTCTCTGCGACTCGACGATTCTCGACATTCGCCACCCTCTCTTGGTCGTTATCTCGGTAGTTTCATGGCGTTAGGTTAAACGAAACCGTTCGATAAGGTCGCAGGATTTAGCGACGAAGGCGTTTCAGCGAGAGGCGTCCAACGTCCATCGATTTTCGATTCTCGCCAGTGATTCTTTTTTTCATTTTTCCTTCGATTCGTTTCATTCTCTCGAAATAAGTACGAATTTATATCAACGACACGAATCGAAGTATAAGAATACCATATTCTACGTTTCACAACACGATTAAATAATTTAAAACACAAGATAAGATAAAAACGCAAAGGAGTTGAGCCACGATGTTTTGATCTCGAGCAGGGGCCTACTCAAAAATTAATATCGATGCATCGGGTCGGATTTTGAACAACGAATCAGCCGCTGGTTAAAAATTCTGTTCGAACGAAAACATTTGGCGGTTTCCTAGTTTCGATGCGCGTTTTTTTCGTGCAATTGACCGATCGAACCGGCAGATCGAGAATTCGGAAAACAATGTGCATACAGAGCGAGCCATAAATGGGAATCGCGTTTTCCCAGCAGCGTTTTTAATTACGAGCGCAGCTGTGGCAAACGATTCGAAAGGCGGTCGCGGAGACTCGACCAATCAGGCCGGAAGATCGCGTCGCGTTTGATAGTTCGACGACCGATCCAAAAGACGGATAAACATCCGATATATGCGAGAAATGTAAATTTCGGCACCATCTGCCGTGTTCGGTATCAGGGATAGTTGCGATATCGAGGTGAACTTGGTCGTCCCATTACAACGATGTCGCGCGGTCGATCGATCGTTGCGCGTGTAGTTGTTTCATCAAACTTTTGCCACTGTTTTGTCGTTTGTATCCGCTGCTCAAAATTCATTTCACACTTTGCACGAAAGACGGCGATCCATAAAAACAGAGGAAAGATCGGTACCCCGGTCATCAGGAAAGATTAATGACCTGTGCGATTGTAGCAACGGTACATACGTATATTAAGAGAAGAAATTAACTATTAATTAGATTAGAAATAATCGTTTCAAGACTAATCGAAGCGTGCCATATTATTTTCGTTTAGTGGCGTTTATAAACTTTTGGAAATATCTCGGACCGTCGAATTTCTCAAAAGTTGCACGGAGATTAAGGGATTCCAAGTTCTTAATTGGAGTTTTCGCGAACATCGAAAACAACGAAAATATGCAACAGCCGAAAATGGCGACTCGAGTACAGTATGCTCCATTCTACGCCACGAACGGATGTCACCGGCAAAGTAAGGTGAATTGAAAAACTTCGAAGAAACTTCCTCCGGTTTAATTCCAGATTAAGACCGAAATTACCGAGCGCGCTCTTTTTCACCCGTAACTTAGGATGCATCCAGCTGATTTACTGCCACGAGAGGGTTAGCCGTTCACATCTACCAAATGCGGCCTCCCGATGCGATGTCAAGAACGACGATCGACTTCCTGAACGAGTCTGGCAGCAATACTTTTATTCTCTACGTCGACTGCATAATTCAAAAAGGCATTCACTTCGACTTGTTCGTCGTTTTATATTGTAATTTGGTTGAAAAAAGGTCTCCGGGTGGCTAAATTTTTGAATCATTAACATTTTTGCAACTTTTAACGAGCACAGTCTTCGTATAATCGTTTGAATTATTTTTGCAAAATAATTATCGTAATTAAAAAACGTAAGTATATTCTACGAGTTCTCTTTTACATGCGAGTGCGAATACGAATGAATCGTTAGAAGGATAATATACGTACTGGTGGATAATACGTAATAACAATAATGCACAAGGACAAGTTTTGAATTTTTGTAATTTCTTTTCTCTCGATTATTTAATACGTAATGATCACTCAACTTCCAATACAATTACACGCATTCTGATTCCTTCTTTTTTCCACTCCGTTCCAATACATTTTGATACGCGGTATAGAACGGAGACAATGGAAAAATTTCGACGAATGAAATTTCGTTTGTGACGGACAGAATTTTGGAAAATTTATTACGGTCGAGCGGCATTAAAACGCGTTACAATGCACTTTTTACAAGCTGCTAACAAGGTTCGAATTTTTAACGAATCATCGTTATTGTTCCAGGAGCGCGACGATCTCGTCTCGCGAGTCTGGAACATATCGGGCGAGTTGTCATTGCCAGTTGATTAAAATTTGTCTTAATGCATCTGCCTACTTGCGTTTCATTTCTCAGAACCTTGGCCAACACGCGAATTAGATACCGCAAATACCGCGGTGTATAATATCATATAATCGGAATTGAAACGCGAGACACGGTCGGAATTCGTCGAAACAATCCGGGTATCGCCGTCGCTAGCAGAAACATTTTTTCATAACAGAAATTTCCATAAGTTGTAGAGTTATTTCTACAAACTTGTTCTGTCTGAACACGGTTTCAATGTAAACTGTGTCGAACCAACTTTTATTTGCAGAAACATTTTTCATAGAAGTTTGATAAACAAGAACCTTCTTTTTTAGTTGGCATACCAAATATCGAACAAAAAGCTCTTTCTTCGAATTTACCATTTTAGTTTCATTTCTGCTTGTAAATCGATCTCGAAACGGACCATCGTTCGTTCGAACGACGTCTAGAACGATCCGAAAATTAATTCACAAATTTAATTTTACTACGCCGCGTCGCGAATAGTTTCCAGGGAAATATGTAACTTGTCGTTCGATCACGGTATCGGTAAACGCTTAATGAAGCTTTATCGTTCGGTTGCTACGTTTCACACGGCGACACCTTAATTAACCGATTATTCCTCAGGTTGAAGCTCGCATCGACAGCGGCTCGCTTAATTGCTTTACCGAAAACAATTCTGTTTTCTTCGTTTTTTTTAAACGTAAACGCTATTGCGAACGAGGTCCAATTAATTTAAGCAGGATACCACGGTTCGCGTTCAAACAATTTGACACAATTTGCGATTAAGTGTCATATTCGGTATAAATATCGTAGCAGACAGAGAGTACGGACGAAGCGTTCTAACTGTCACGTAATCGAGGAATTTTATTAGCTACAACTCAATTATTGCATCGGCTGTCATTGTCGTTCTATTTCAACGTCCGATCGCACGCAACCGGCTACTGATGACACATTTTGCGTGCATTTGACGCGTTTTAAAATTGTCACAATATCATCGAGTACTATTAGGGCTGTTGCCAGAACGACGCTTAAAAGGGAATAAAAACGGGAATGTAATAAATTATAACGTTATACTCGCATTTTAACCTACTATGAACGTTCGTCCAATAGCTGTTATTTTCCGTTTCAGCGTTCCTTTAGTTTCACAACGCGCAGCCGTTCCATAAAAATGTATTCGGTTCCACGAAGCTGACGAATATCGTTGGAACAGTATGTCTAATTTTGAGCGTCTTTTTCGCCAAATGACATCGTCCGTTAGGTAGCCGAGCGTCGATTTACGCGAGCGTTTCCTTTTTTTTTATGATAGATCATGATTTTGTACGTGAGTCACGAAATAGCGGAGCAGAGGCGTCGACGTGAAGGCAGAAACGGGCAGAGCGAACAAAGAGACAACGTGATTCGTGGGAAATGATTCGTGGATCCATTTCACTGAGATTTGTACCTCCATTAAAGTTCTCGTTCTCATCGAACGGAGAAGTTCCAACAGCAATTTCGCTGTTTTTTCTATTCATTCGCAGTTGTCCGAAAATCGATCCGACGACTCCATTACATCGGTCCTCTGTTCGACCAATTTCAGCTTTGATGGCCGAGCACTACCTACATATCGGAAGCTCGGTCGAAAATCGTAAGATTCGGCTTATTGGACTCGAATTTAGATTTTAGCTGTTCGCTGAACTTTCGTTCGTGTCGCGCGAAATCATATCCGTTTGATTCAAACGGAATTAGAACCTCGCCGTAAGTTCTCTAAAAGCCATCATATTTACGTCTGTACCACAGATTCGTAGAGAAACGTAAAAGGTTTCCATAGAGTTAGCAAGTTCGTAACAAGGCCAATTTGGGAAGTAAATCCGATCATGTCCGGATTAGGTATTACCCATCGATAGAGTCGGGTTGCGAGTCTCCTTCGATCCGTCCTTTCGAAAAAGAATTTACTTTGCAATTTAGTGTTACCTTGTTAGAGAAAATCGCGTTTTCGTTTGCCGCGGAACGGCGGATTATAGTTTTCCGAATTTCGTAAAAAACATTGCGCCTTGGCGCATTTCGATTCCCCTCGTCGCCGTTGAAAAGCGTCGCTCGATCGATCGCCGGAAACGAAATTCATTAACGGCAGAACGATCGCGAAACACGCGGCGCTACGATTTCCCTTTATGCTCGAACAACGGGATCCGAGCGGCAACGATAATCCTCGTCATAATTTAATTCACCATCGATAGAGTTTTCGCCAACGAATGAGTTGTTTACACGAAATCGCGGATCTTCGATTTTCTATCTGTCGTAACGTTGCACGCGGGCACCTCGAAATCACCAGTGCCACGCTATTCGTGTAAAATCGAAGATTTGTAGTAACGAAACTACGAATGCGCGCGCGTCGCTGTGGTAAAAAGCTGGAATTTCGGTTTCAGCAAGCCCGTAGCGCGTGCGCTCGTTCGGCTGCATTTAACACCCCTCTTTGTCGTCGCGATGGTACTCGATTAATTCTACTTGCCAGCAAATTAATAGTTTTCTGCGCTAATTGAGTTTACAAATGGAAGCCAATTCGTTCTCGCCGCTCCACCGCCACTTTGGCGAAAAAATTCATTTTCGCGCTCCTAGATTTCCCGCCCGGCCGTAAAATATTGATTTTTCAACGCTGCCATAAATAACGATCGCGATTCGGGGATCGCTCGCTACTCTTACGAGTTTCGAAAAAAATGGCTTAGAAATTCGAACAAACGATCGTGCTGTCTCACAGTGGAACAAGTCACTCGTATTTGGGAAGTTCGTCGAATATGAAATTCACTTTCGTGCGATTCCAGACAACGACCAGCGAAACACTGTTTTCGTTGCCCGAGTGAATTTACGTACGACGTACGTGCGTTTAGTGGTACTCGCGAACCCCTTTGTTAGAGCGACGATGAGACGCGTCGTCATACTCGACGCAAGTGCAAGTACTCGACGATTCCATCGAGTCGCTTCTCGACTCGAAAGAAGAAACTCGCTCCCTCCGGAACGCAGCCAACTCTTCGCGTTTCGTGCGTGCGCGTCACCGTCACCACGCACCGTCTCGAATGGTCCGAATCCGCGTGCAACTTCTTCTTTCAGTGGCGTAGAAAACCGAGAATTCGCCTGGCCGGCTGTCTATATTTCGGTCAACGAGTTGCGTACCACGAATCGAGGTGATCGATGTCGAGGGCTTTCCGTGGCACGAGTCGAGCACCAAGTATAGCCGGTAAAAGTACAAATATCAGCCACGCTACAGTTTCTCGCCACTTGATCTTCCGCTCCGCGTGCTTTTCGTCCATCTGGTCAGCCTTTCCATTCGGCTAGGCTTGTGCACAGCTGCCTGTTTGCGGACACATTGTCGTCCAACAGTCTGTATTTCGTTTACCTTATCTGTTTGCCGCGTCGTGATTGCGCTGCGCAGTGATACATACACGCCGTGCCGTATCAAAGAAGATAGCCGAGTAAACCGTCCGTCTCTTTCCCCGGTCCATTCGTTCGTCTCCTTGTCCCCTGTGCCGAGACTAAAAACTTTGTTCTCTTCGCCTGACACCCCAACCGTATGTCTCTGTATATCCGGTCACGTAGACCTTGGCCGGGCGTCGCGACGCTCCGACGAGTCCTTTTGCGGGACTCGAGACGCTTCACTAATTCCCCGACATCACGTACGCTCGAGTGCTTCTCTCGATGATTACGTGTCGACGCCCCTCGCATGGAATTAACTCGGTTTGCGTTCGACTCGGATTAACGCTTCGTTAGAGGACCTCGAGTTTTTACATATTCGTCTCCAGCGACTGGAACGAATGACGACGGCGGAGGAAAATTGTTTTCTTTAGTAGAAAACCGAAGCGGGGTTTTCGCTTTGCGATATTTTTATCGCGCTTTGAGCTCACTAATCGTCGGTCAAACAACGAGTTCGGAAACCAAGATACCCGACGATTCAACCAGCGAACCAGATGAAACGAAATTCTATTCGGTTTACTTTGCGCAGATTCTCTTTGTACGATTTTATGAGCGGAGAAGGAAAAAAGCAAAGAATCCCATCTGTCTCTCCACGTTTCGACGGATAACGCGTTGCTCGTTAAAATCGTTCCGTTTAACCGTAAAGGTATCTCGAAAATTTGTCTCGAGAATTGCTCTAATTATAACGGAAATAAGAAGGAACGAGTTGGCTTCGACGCAAAAGATGAAATCGAGTGCCTAAATATTCGCACGAATACGTATCCTCTTCTTCTTTGAGTTTCATTTCGCAACCGACAGGTATGTGCGTGTGGTTATAAACGCGCGCGTTCGATATCTGGATCGGCGCGCATTAGTCAACGTTAAAGCGACTTTCAATTTGTCCCCGAGAGCGTAATATCGATCTCGGTCCAAGTCCAGAAACGTTAATAATCGTCGAAACGCGTGGCAGTCGATCGTGTAAATAAACAAATAAGCTAGAAGCCAGCGATAGAGGCATCGGAGGGTGGTTGTTGTTTCGATTCGATTGCGAGGACGGACGTTCGCCTCTAACAAGCCGTTTCCAGATGCGATCGCTTATAAACACGTCCCAGTCGTATTAATCACGCGTTTCAATGGTCGAGTGAACGCGTTAATTGAATGAATCGAAACATGCATTTGCTCGGATCAATCCGAGCGGTACCTTGTTAATATGAAATAACGAGGACGTTTCGAACAGCATGGCGACGAGGTACCAAAGATTAACCCGGAGTAGGCTGGAGCGCTGCGCTCGATGATTTTCCAACCAAAATTTGACAATCGTGTTACCATCGCGTAACCAGCAATACGAATAGGTGGGATCGATCGGACGCGGGAATGTGTATCTGTAAAATCGGCCGATCGATTAAGAAATTCAATTTACCGACCTTTTCGAATTTCATGAAATTGTATCGCGTTCACCGCGCTTTTATCAATGCTAAACATTGTTATTCTAATTCTTGGCGTGCAATAGCTGCCACGGAAAGCCACGAGTCGATAACATTAAACGAAACTTGTTCGGTTATCTAACAGTGGCGCGATATAACGTAACAATACGAGGGTTTCCGCGGGGTAGGCGTTCCGGCGGTAAGGAACGATCCGAGATTTAAGAATTAATGGCTGCTCGCGAGAGTTGCGAGGCACGCGAGGATGCGTGCACCGAAGCATTTCACACCTGGCTGCGTAAATACAAGAAACTCGCTAGATTCGATTTAATTTGCAGCCAGATTACGAGCGCAAACTCGCGATACGGTTCGGCGTCGCGGCGGAATAAAATCTCCGCCTGTTAATAACCTCGGAAACTCTTACTTCCCGCAACCGTTTGTTTCCTTCTTTAAGATTCGTTCGTTCGTTACGGATCGAGACCGCATCGAGTGTAATACGAAAATTTGACTATCGCGTTAAACACGGTTCCAACCGATTCCGATTTTCCGTTTAAATCAGCTTTTTTATTTTACCGTGGACATGGGAATTGCCGCCGTAAACACCGTGAACAGCGGATACGTATAAACGCGGTGCTTTTTCCGTCCTATGGTCGTTTTCGGCGTACCGCGTTACGATTTTCCTCGCTTTCCTCCCCGCGATTGGTTTTTACCTTTCGCTCGTACCATCGATCGTCATAAAACTCTTGCACTTGCCGCGTACCACCTGCTTTTGAGCGTTCCTTCTTACAGCGATATGCCCGGTTTTTGCGGTAGAACGGACCGATATCGCGTTATTTTCTTTACTTCTCTTCGATATCTTTGATTTCGAGGACGATCGATCACGATCATATTATTCGTCACGCGATAGCCACGACTGTCCGTAATTTTACAAACGTTTCTTCGTTCGATACCATTGTATCGCGATGTCGGATATTATCATCGAGGATCGCAACGTCTAAATTGCATCGTTGCGCTTTTGAAATATTGACCGGTATTCACAGAGAGGTTTTATCGATAACGATTTATAGCGGTGTAAATTCTAATGCGTGCAAACGAATGCGCGATGCTTTCCTTACGACTCTCGCCGTGAAAAGGGATGGCGTCGTAAAAAAATCATAGCGGGCATAAAACAACGTCGATAAAACAGCGGATCGATCGTGATTGAAGGTACTTTCAAACAAAATTATTACGATCCATGACTTCCCTCGAAGCAAGCAACGTTTCGTTGTGTTAAGAACTGAGATATGTACTTACTTACTGTATACCGTATACGGTATACCCCGTACTCTTATCTCCGTGAAATTCTTCTTATCCCCTCACCTACTTACTATCTATCTTGTTTCGCGATAGGAAAGGTCATTTTTTACTCGTCTCCGCCACCCGTTTCTCATTTTTATCAAATTTTTCAATTTTAAACGCCGAATCTGTCCAAGTATTCGCAGGACGAGTGATTATTATTAATTGAAGGCAATACTTGATTGGAGAATTTGGTAATAAGGAAACCTTATTAGGTACGATGCAATATCCTACGTGTTACAGTCCGACTAACGAACACGTTGAGGGATCAACGAAAGAAATCGAAGAAGAGGGAAAAGAGGGGAAGAGAAGGACGCGTTGGAAAGACAGGAAGACGAATAAAGCAACGAAGCAGTCGATCGCGGTGGTTGACTGGCAGACGACTTCTCGCGACGTCCCGACCCGGCAATTTCGTCGGAAATCTAAAATGCAAGTAACAGTATGTTTGTCGAAATTACCATCTATCTACATAGGGGAGAACGACGAAGAAGGGATACGGAAAGATAGATAGAGAGAGGAGAGATCAGATGCTAACGTAGGTGGCGTGCCGACACCAACAAGCCGCTCCTTGAACCGAGTTTCGTGTTCCATTACGTAGACAGACCAAAGCGTCTATCGGACAGAAGCTGCGAGGATTTAGATGCGCCTTTGTATATCGACCAGGAATACGTCGTTATGTCGGGGCGAGTTTACAGTAGGACCAAGTACGTGAGCTGGATGAAATCAGCGACGACGACGCGTACTCGATGTGGCGACGGAATTTCAGATTCAGCAGGCTCGCCCTCGAACCGAGTCGAATAGCGTTCAACCTGTCCCACGATACCCCCCTAGGATAACAACCTATTCGAAACGAGCAGGAAGGATACGGCTTAAACGCATTATAAATACTTGTCGCCTGGTGGTCGGCTGATTCATGGATCGTTTCACGTGACCTCTTCCTGTTACGGAGATCTAGCAATTCGGAATTCAGAGTTCGGAATTCTGCTCGTCCTTGAACACCGCGCTTCAGTCCCGATCCCCAGTGAAATTATTACGTTCGTCGCGCAGACGATCCCCAATGTCGAAAGCAGAAAATGCTGCGCGACGGATGCACGGCTCACGGGTGGCGGATGTTCGATTAAAAAAGGAATAGGTCTCTTTAAAAGAAAATTCTATTGCCTGTAATATATAAAATGCTCGATAAGGTTTATGGCGACAGTTTCTGCAAAGTTTCTACCGCTTTCGCGAAATTCCAGCCGCTCGTAACTCTCGCGTTTAACTGTCGATTCGTTTATACGGACGGCCTTCTCCAATAGCGTCCTTTGGAAAGAGTGTCCTTTGGAATAAGCTTTCCGCTAAGTTTTACAAGAGCGTTAGAGAAACTTGGCTGATGCTTTTACTCTTCCGTTTTCGCGCACGCTCCTTTCCGAGATACACCGACTGTTATACCATAATATACAATATATATACAACTTATTTTTGTATAGTCAACCATCGGACGAAATCGCCACGTGGTTAATCAACGGATGCGCGTTTTTCCCAACGAAATGTCATCCTGAAGTCGAAATTTATCAGGAAATAGCCTTTCGTAAACTATCGTTGGAATAGGTTATAAACGAGCCAATTCCGTGACGTTCGACGAAGCTGGAATTGCGAGGCAACGCATTAGTGACGCGAGGGCGATTGTACATCGATGATCCCAAGATAAACGACGTCGACTTTTGACCTTTTCACGTTGGCGTGCATCGTCGATGGAATACTCCAGAAAAATTGCATTCTTTCGAATCGAAGTTGGGAAATTTTGACGCGATGGACAGGTCGAATCGACGGGCGGGTACGCGAATCGACCGACTCACGAATCGACGTGGCCGCTTTTCGTTTCTTCGAGCTTGAAAGCGCTCGTTCGCGGATCAGTTGGTTAAGTTTCTCTCTTCGGGTCTCTCCGAGTTAAAATGGATCGCGCGAACGTGAAATCACTCGCTCAACGCCCCCGATGCGGCGATTTCATTGAAAGGAACTGCAACGCGGTTGCGAAACTAAGATGAAATACTCGTCTTTGAAACTGACATCGACGTCGTTATCCGAAACAGCGACCCTCGCGTATTTCGCACTTTTGAAATGTTCGTGACATTCGACGAAGATGAAAAATAAAAAGAAATACAAAATTTCGACCGATAATCAGAACTCGGAAGTATTATACAATTTGTATATCGTTTTCAACTAGCTTCGAGGCCTTTCCCGTCCGGATTATCTTAGTTATCGAAATTTATGCCGAATGATATACGTGTAATTACGATGGATCCAATCTCATTTGTTCATTTTTAACTATCGTGGAAGCGCAACGATTTTTATAAAGGGCTGAAATTTGCATGTCTCGTTATATCACGCATAATAGTTTGTGATGTGCAATTATCAACCAACATCTGATATTTATGCACCGTCAATATGCATATCCTGTCGCTGCAAATATGCAGATATTTCGGCATAGATAGAAGGATCGGTGTCTATCATGCACGTACCGGTAGGTGGATAGGCAGTAGCATATAGATTCATCGCGGTTTAAGAGTCTTGACACTTCGGGGACTCGCTGTCCTGAAATTTACGGAGTGAATCGTGCGACCGACGTGTTTCCGCAGATGGTAAGATATCGTGACTGAAAATCGATAGCCGCGTATCGGTGAAAACGTCAGGTCGCGTAACGCAACATTAAACGCCGATAGGTTATCTCTTCGTTCCGGTAAAAATTGCGAATTCGGCAAAGAAGTCCGCTCGCTCGGTTTCCATGGCTCGTGGGTCTTCTACTTCGCTACCGTGACTATCGCTCTCTGCTTTACACAAATTCAACGAACGTTTCATCTAACGTGCGCTAGACGATAGCGGATCGGATGAAGGAAGACGGACGAAGGAAATTGAATAACGCCGGAAGGAGGTGCACCGTGTTCCCTTTGGATATCTCATCATATAATAAGCGGTGTGTAGTCGACAAGATGAAAGATCTTAGGGGAAAAAATAGTTTTAAAGTAGATGAAATTAATCTTGGTAGATTAACTAACTACGACTATTTTTGCTCTCTATATTTTCTATATCCGATTTCCATTGTTAACGAAAATATTGCTTCTTATAAATAAATAATCTGTCGATACTATAGTCGACTTTTCGAGATTTAAGAAGGAAATCGCCGTTATAGAACGACGCAACAACCACTGTTCTTGTTTGAATAAATAAGCGATATTCGAAAGTACGGTCGGTCTTACGTTCGGTACGACTGGCGATCGTTTGGTTGGTCGAGCAACCGTCGAATTACGCGATTCTCGAACATGATAAATGCAAGAACTGTCAAAATTTCCGTCGATCGTGACATCTTCCCATTTATTAAAAAAAAGCCCGAACAGAAGGAGCAAGAACGGCCGGCAAAGAAAAGGATCTGCGAAGAAAAAGAAAATTCAGTTATCGCTGGAGGAGTGAACGGTAAACTTTGTCGTTTACTTTCTTTACTGCGACGATGCCTTATCGCACTGGCTTACGACCGCATCATGGCCGAACGAAACGAAATTGTTGGTACGAAAGTAAAGATTAAAACCGTTTATGTCGAAATTAACACGCTTAATTATACTATTTACTACGACATTATTTATAAAGAGCTCAGGTTAGTCGCTGCTAGCGGAAGTAAAGAACAGCTTGAAAACTTTACCTGTGTATCTTGGCCGACGTGACGCTGTAAACCAATATAAGCTAAAAGTAAATGAAACTTCTCCCGTAATCCTTAATTACCAGCATTCGTTACAAGGAGTAATATCGTCGTTACAGGAGACTAGCGAAATTTTCTTCGAAATAAATAAAGACAAGAACGATAATAACGGGCATTTCATGCTTCTTTCATTTCCATTTATACCTTGAAAGTATACGAAAGAATCTACGCGCGTATAACGCTATACTACGTCGTATTACACGCGTATTTCTCACGGGACAAACCGAACCTTGCGTCATTTTTTAAATATGTATTTATCCGTGGTTTATTCCACGTGGGTAAAATTTTGGCGAATTTAACTTTCTCCTCAGGAAGTAGGAACTGAAAGGTATAACGTAGTAGCGGTGGTCGTTTGAAGTCGATATACTCGGCGCGTGCATCGATTGACACACTTACGTGCGCGCGCGAATACGCCTAAGTGTAGGGGATCCGCGTCATCCCGGCTGTTTGGCAGCCGTGTCATGAAATATTCAAGATACAAATGCCACGTCGAATCCGATCACGAGCACTTCGGTTAATAAGAAACTTTCTAAACTCTAATGCATTTAAATTACCTCAGCCCTCTCCTTCGAGACTCGAGCATTCAATTACGGGCGTTTCATCCGTCGGGGATCGCATTCGACGTCATTCAGCTTATGGATATGCTTTCGTCGATAGCAATTGTAGGTGTTTCGATTTTGTGACCGGGCGAATTCGTTTTATCGCGACAACCTTGAAACTGCTACGACAGTTTGACGAGTAAGAGCCGACGCGGTCGATCCTTGCAAATCGTCGCAGCGGCAGCGAGTTGGAACGTATTTTTCTTTTGCCAGATAGCAGAACTTTATTTCTCTGTCGTACGGAAAGATATCGCTCTCGTCTGCACCGAACCTCGCGATGCAATTGGTTTCCACGTGTGCTTGGGAAAAATTAATGGATCTTTTGAAGCGAGGTGATAGAATATATACAGATATTTCAGGCACAAAGCTAATCCGCAGGCAAATCGATAAGCGATTATCGAATGAAAATTGAAATATCGCGGAATCGTCGTTGTGTAGGAACGTTTATACGACGCAAATGGCTTTTCTATCAATCGCTGATGTTTTTCAGCTTGTGCTTTAATGAAGACGCACGATCAACACGAAAGAACCAACGGTAATCCATAAATGATTGCCTCGTCGATACAGGTTGCCGAAGGTTAGGGCTATAATCAGTCTCCGCGTTTCATATTCGAGGGACGTTCATTACTCGAGATATCTGCTTCTTCTTTTGACGAACCCATGCAAAGGGGTAGCGACACTCCCCTTCTTACTCGATATGCGCGATACGTCGCAGGATTTGCCTCGAAACGATCGAAGAGGCAGACATTATTTTCTGAAATCCGCCAAAGAGTTGGCATTCGTCGCGGAAAAAAGATGGTTGCCGCTTTTCAAGACGCACGATAAGAACGATTTAAAGTTTAGAGGATGATCGCATCGAATGCAATTCTCTGGAGAAAAAGAGACAGAAGGGGTCGGATAAAGCCGCGCCACAATTATGTTCCATCAACGTCATAGCTGATAGGGTTTCAGGCAAGTCGGCGTAAAATTGAAATAGGGGTTGCTAACATTTGGCCGGGGCTAGACGCGTCCGTGTGCTCGCGCGCATATGTAATAGGTTTAGAGATGGAGCAGCCCTTATCTACTGGGCGAGCGTACACGCCGGTAAGATAACGGTCTCTCGACTTCAACTGATATGCAACCGTGTTAAAATCGGTCTTCGCTTAAATATAATCCCGCAGTTGAGGAGATACGTACCGCTCTCCGAAAGTAAAGGAAGTCGTTATAGAAGGATAATATTTTTCAACGATGGCTTTTCTTCGTTAGGAGCCTAGAGTTCGATTAGATACGTTTAAGAGAACATTCAATGACTCGCTAATACTCGCTTCGAAGCATCGTGGAAAAAGTTATCGAATTTATCGTCGGCTAAAATAAAGGCGCGTAGATTATTTTTCAAACTTTATTCGCGAACAGTGTGGCGTGTCTTCGATTTCGACTTCTACGTATACGCATTTTCGATGCAAAATGGAATGAGAGGAATCGCAGATCGAAGTCAAAAGGAATTTTTGACTTTGATTAGCACCGTGTGAAATTGTTTCGACACTTGACAGGCGAACGCCCTTTGTGTTGTCTTGAAACGCGTAGCGAGCAAACGTAATCATAGTTTCCCGCATAGAACGTGTTAAACGCGTTACAAGAAACTCGGCGAAATACACCGTACGGAGTAATCTATCGACCTAGACGGATCGTGTTCGATCATTCCGTGCAATTTATCTATCTGTCGTCTTTCACGCGTCGTGCATTGGATGTGGGCTTTCTAGATAGTCGGCCGTATGAAACGATTCACACACTTAAGCAATTAAGCCGGAGCCGAGTAACCTTGTTTAACAAACGGCATTTATCGCGATGTTCACCTGTTCTGAAATCACTCGATTCCAAACGCATCCTCTCTTTGATCAATCGTCTGTCAGTTTGTACGTATCGGTTTCTCATTTTCTCCTCGTCTTCGTTCCATTTCCCCTTTTCACTCGTCTCTTCTTGTACTTTGTCTCCTCGCGGACGCAACTAATTTTTCGCTCGGGATGCAATTCTTATTTTTTATCCGCTGCAGCGCGTTCGCTTCTGTTGCGTGAACGTCATACCCTTTCCATGGCGAAAAAGAGAGGAAGGGCAAAAATTAGATCGTGTGATTTCGTTCGTTCTTTTTTTAGATTTTTTTTTTTTTTTGTGTGTGTGTTTTTCGTTTTTCTCTCGAGACTATCTCTTCGATCTGCCGACTCCTGTTTCCGTTTACCCCGTCCATTTTCGATATAGTCCATTTTCCTTGCTGCTTGCTGGCTTCGTCTTATATCACGGCGTAATTCTCTTTTCCATCTCGCTCTCTACCGGTTCGATTTTCCCTAACTAATTCTCCCCTAACTGTCCTCTTCATTCTCCTATTTACTCTCGTTTCACCACTTTTTCCCCGAGTAATCGTGCTTTCCTCTTTTTCCAACATACCCTGCTACTTTCGTTCGATTCGAATATTTATCGCTATCGCCAAACTTATCTCTCTATCGAGAGTCGATCGGTCTTGTTTTTATCGTTTCACGCGTCCCTTTTCTCCTACTCTTCGTTTTAATTAATCTTCGATGGTCGCTGCGGTCTTAGGAGCTTGAAAAGAGCGCAAGATCGCTCGATTGCCTGCGTTCCAGCATTTCTTTGGCGTGGCGTTGCAACTTTCTCCTCTACTTTGATATATGATGATATTATATAATATACTTCGCGTGTTAATTCGATCTAATTTATTAATCTGATCAATTTACAAGCGAGTAATATCAGTTGGTTATTTCAGACTGAGAATCGCAAGAGAAAAGAACATAGAAGAATAAGAGAAGGCGAGAGAAGCAGAACAAAAATAAAATAGGTAGAAAGATAAAATAAATAAAAATGAATAAAACGAAGTAGATGTACATAGTACAGATGCCAGGCTGCAATATGGCGAGACCCCGGGTACACCTCTGCCAAACTACTCGGCTGTTGCGATGCAACAGTGAGTGTCCATGAGGATTTCTCCACGTAAAAAAAAAAAAAAAAAAAAAAAAAAAAAGGAAGGCTGCAATATGGAAAGAGACGCGGAGGAAAGATCGATGGCGGATTAAAGAGTGTTGGCTAATTAACAAATTCTGTGAAAAGGATCCCTGTTAGCATATTCGGAAGGGTAGAAAAGAAAAGTTAGATATAAATCGCAGAACGCTACCAACACCAGCATATTTTAACAAGTTTATGTGCAATTAAACTAACCACACAGGTTAAACCCGTTTTCGCTCTAATTTTGCCTTTGTGTCTCCGGCAAGGTTATTTTTTTATGTTAGTCGCCCCATCATCCACTGTCTATATTTCCCCAGACAGTTTCCGCTTTGATTAAACGGCAATAGTGTTGCAACTACCGTGTGTCCAGTTCCATCGCTCGCACCAGTTTATACAGTATTTTGCCGTCGTCCCAGCGATAGGTGTTTCCTTTGCTTTATCACAGACGAGCTTTCCACGAAGATAAACGTGGTTATTTCGCGCGTGAAAATTCATGCTACATATTTCGTTCGAATACCGTATCCGCTATCTATGTATCTTTCCAATCGGTAATGCAGCGTCGCGTTAATCCCAAGGTGGTTGACGAGATCTGAATATTTCGCGCGTGGCGCTTGACTCGGTGCGATGCCAAGTGAAACGAAGCGACTCGACGCAACGAGAACGGTGCGGTGGTGGTGGTGGATAAATCAAAGCGAACGACAGAAACGAATTCGCGTAGTTTCGCGCGCGGCCGGAATAAGTTGCGCTAGCACGAAACAAATCACGGCCGAGCAAACTGGCCGTTTCCGGTGAATCCTGTTTTTGTTTTTCTCGTTTCGTTTATACTACTCCGTGCACGGCGAGCCACGGTCCGCGTATAACATTTTCAATGTTTTTTTGAATTTTCTCTGTTCACGCTCTGTTCCGATCGATCGCGATAGAACAAGCGGAAAAATTCATTCTTCGATGAATGGAAAGCAATACGCGGTACGTTGGCACGAGAAACAGGTATTAACGGTTATACCGAACCTGTCTTTATATCGACTGCATTCGGCGTCAGTTCTCGTTTTCTTAAATTGAAAATTTTGTCGTCAAGTAGACGCGTTTGATCGAACGTTGTAAATAACGTAAAATACAAAAATATTCGATAGAATACCAATTCAATGCTCTACAGTCTATTCCGTCTTTACGTCTATCTATCTTTTCTACACGTTTCATATAGTTACGTGTTACAGTTATTATTTTTGAAACGTGTTTTATCGGTTTCCCGAGGACTTCCGCCAGCTACTCAAATCTTCCGTTTTCGAGGAGAAAGTACATACCCCTGCGTCGATAGCAAGAGAAATTGACTTATCTTGCGTGTATTTCTAAGCAAATACGTACTCATGGCGCAATCTCCATCTCTTTGCACGATGTTTGCAACATGCTCTGCAAACTTTTAACGGGAGTATTGTCTGTGCGTTAAATTTTTACCGTTATTTCTAAAATTTCTTTCGGACGGTAAATTCGGATAGGAACGTACGTAGAATTTGGTAACAAAAAGAGAATCTTACATAGCCGTTTCTTCGTAGTACGAAGAAAGTATACGCGTTATTCTGTCATCTGACATCTATTCGATTAATTGGGGAGATCGAGGCAACTTGTACCCGGACGATGCTTACGATATTGCACGGAAGCAACGGTGTATGTTTAAATATTCCTCCCGAGCCGATAAGAGGCGGCTGTCGTTGACTTTGATTGCACCATTATTCCTACGTCGTAAATGGTCAACTCGGCGCGAGGGAAAATGGTAATGAGCGAGCCTATAATCGTTCTTATCTGAAGTGTATGCACGCGCGCGTGTGCCTACAGCTGACAGGATAGGCCGACAAGAAGAATCGCCGCGAGAAAGAAATTATATTCCGGAATGAACGGATAAGATGTAACGGTGACTGTTAAAAATGAATTCTGTGCTACGGTTTTCCGCACGTTTTATTGAAAAATTTTACCGACTGTGAAACTACGATCTCGCGTTGAACATTTCAACCGCGCTCCCTGCTGTTTATTTTTAGAGAATGCCGTGACACGAAATCTCTTTAATTGAAATTTTTCCAGCAGGAATTATTAACGCGAGTAAGCGATTAGTGTTACAGGGTAACGATCAACGACAGAAACGAAGAAATTTAACGTACATTCTACTTAGTTTGGCGGTACATTCGAGATACATGGATTCCATCTGGCAAAAGTTAATGTAAATTATACGGACACTGCGGTCTTTGAGCTCCGATGGATCAAAGGTAGCCAAAAGGCAGCGCACGTCCGCCTTTTCAGCAAAGTGAAATATCTGCGAGGCATACGAAATATATTTTCATTCCCTGCGAGGCATCCTACTCTCCTTTTTGATAATACGGTCAAAAGCGAACTTGGAGATATTACGTGCGAAAAATATTCATACAATTATTCCTCTCAAAGAAATGGTAAAACTTACAACCTTGGTTTGTTTGTATCCCGCTGTGATCTAGCTGCTTTGTGTTTCGCTTTCTATCATTCTATCTACGTTCGTTAAGTAACGCGCATGATTAGATAAATTCACGATCTTTCTCTTTTCATTTACTTTGCTATACCGTTTTACTTACCGAGAATATTCTTATTTAACGCTGTAACTCAATATCGTACCACGTTCCGTGACAAAACAAAATGTAGTTTAGTCGACGCATGCGGCGCTTTGAATCGAGAGGCTCGTCCGACTAAAAGTAGTTTCGTGTCACTTGCAACGACGGTTATCCTAGCGACGCGACGCGACGCTCTGTCGCAAATGCACTTATTAGTTTTTGACAAGTGTGAAGATCGTTCTCGACTAGACAAATATTTTCGCGACATAGAGAGATATTTTTGTTATCTCGAAATACTCGCTCGTTATAACGTGGAATAAACGTCAAGGGAATCTAACAATCCTGTATCGAATTGTATCACGCTCGCCAAACGGAATCCTTCGGATCCTTCGATTTCTCCGATCGGAGGTGGGAAAGGTGGAAAAATTGCGCGGATTCTCTAATACGGCTAATTAAGGGAACATGTGAAAAATTGCGAGACGGCCACCGTGCATAATGCACGGAACTAGGGATTCGACGGTTTTCTACGCATTTTAATAGAGAACGCTAATTAGAAACCGGATTGCATTACTTTAAATTACAGCGAAACGCATTGAGAATGGCACGAGTGCGGCGGTCAAGCCAATTAACCGAGTCTCTCGATAATTACGAGCCACCGGCCGGTCAGTCGCTTCATTTAAGCCAGCCACACGGTCAATCACCGGTCTCTGCTTGCAGAATTCAAGGACTTTTCTAATTACGCGCGTATTCCTATGTGTCGAGCTGGCTGACCGCGAGTCGCGTTTCGTAATTTTGAAATTATATGGGCCACGCCTGAAATTCGAAGTCGTATAATTTGCAACCTAACTTTCGGCGAACGCGATGAGATATTAGCCAACGGCGTAATAAATGTAAAATAACTGGAGGATATCGTGCGGTGAGAAACTCGTCGTCCGCGGTGAGAAACTCGTCGTCCACGTTGAAGAGCAGCCAAGTCGGTTGCCACGTCGCCACCGGTGAACGGGCGGGTACGCGTAGAAATGTTTGCACGTCGGCAGTCGAGTAATTTCGAAACTTGCGCTCGTAAAGAGTGAACCCGAACACACCACCGTACCGGCTGATATAATTGCACCATCGGTCGACGCGTGAAACGCGTAAATACGCTCCGCTGACGAGCCGCGCAACTTTCACTCGCAATTTTTCCTTCTTCTCCCTGCTTTTTCTTATCCTTCGTGACGATGAGACCAGAAAGCCTCGTCTATGCCGACAGACATTGCCTGTAAACAACGTTCGACGATTGTCGGGCGGCCAACGTACGTAGCAGTCTACAAACAACGTCGTTTGTCCGCTATTATAAGAGTGTGCCAGATATCTACGATTACCTACTTTTTTCACGCCCACTCGAACCCGTAATCACTGCCACTTATACGCGCCTACTGTTCACGTCTAATTTCTGTGTCCCCAGCCACGTCCTTGCCGCGGGCTTACTATCGTGGTTTATAAAACGTATATCGTGTATTTCTTAATTTGCGGAAGAAGAAACAGAAAAGCATTAAACTGTCGCGAAGACGCGAATCTTTAGGCAAAGATTACCAGTAGACTGCGGATTTATACGCATTTATAGGAACGTTGAATTTGTGCACAATCGTTGTACCTCGTTTTCTATTCCGATGGAAAATAAAATATTTGTCCGTGTACTTGTATTTCACTTTCCGTTATCTTGCCGGATTCTCCCCGGACAACGCATACAGAGTGGCAGCGGACGGTCGTTGGTCAGCGTGGATTAGATCTTTATTCGCGGATTATTTCTGCGCTTGAATTCTATCTGCCGTTGTCCGCGGATTCTCCATGAAAAAACACACGTGGATTGTCTGCGATACGTGTCTGAGGACAATTGTCTTCCGGTATAGACGAGGCTTAACCGCGAGTCCTCTCGCGAGCAGCTACGAATAGATCGAGATGAAAATTGTCGCGGTGTACGTACGTAGGAGAGGATACACGGCAGATGCTCGAAACTTGCTCATCCGCAGTATATGAGGTTGGAAACATTTGAGTCGTATTTATTTTTAACAGTTACAGTACGTAGATTCAAAACTTTCTGCATCGATCGCCTTGGGCGATATTGTTTTGCACGCTGCAAATTAGCGATAACTCTAAACGTAGATAATAAGTAATTTACGAGTATACGTACGAGTATAAAAATCTGAACGTCGTTTATTCGGCAGCATCGAGTAATTAGTTCGCGGTAAACAGCGTAGCGAATAAACGTGGAACGCGAGCCGCGCTGTGAAATGTGAAAACATTTGCGATAGAATATACGAAACTAGGAAAATAGTTCGATCAAACGTATTTCACGTTTATCGACGAAAGTTCTTTACCTCGGTAAAACGAATACTTTGGTATTTGCTGCGTTGTGAAATAGCTAGTTCGACTGGCGTTCGAAACTCCACCTACGATTCGATAGCTTCGACCTCGACCTCCGTGGCATCCTTCGTCAACCGAATTCCTGTGAACGTCTGCGGCAGTATTCGGCTCGATACACTGCGCAAAACTCGCGTAGACCAATTGCATATTGAGAATAATCGGCGATATGCTTTCCAGAAGCGAAGAAAATCCAGAAGAAGGAGAAGAAAATTATGAAATTCTCGGTGGTCTTCCCCTGTTATTTCGATAAGAAAATTGCAGGAATATCGGTGGAAAAAATGACAGAGTGCTCCTTTAGAAATCACGCGTAACGTTAGGAGATCAACCGGAGAATATTTTCTACGAACGGCTGATGGCGACAGAGACGCAATTCTAGCGAAGCAGCTGCGAAAGTCGGAAGCGGGCCGCCGCGTTGAAATTACAAGGCCTGTTAATGAAATTTCGCCCTTTGTTCCGGCGTAATACGCTGCGCGCGGAAAGAAAATTCCGTAGAAGCTCATAATGGCTTCTAATGACGATTTTAATCAGTAGAGTAGACGAGAAACTGGAAGCGAGGAGGCCAGCGTTCATCCTGCGACGCGCACCGGAGTAACCTAACTTAAAACGATGGCCGTTAAGTGTCCCCGCGAAGTTTTATGGTTGACTTCGCACTAATGCGCTACACTTTGTCGCCCTGTATGCCGTTAATGGAACCACGGATTAAGGAGGCCATAAATGTTACGAGGACCAACTGCCGGCGGTGATAAGTAGTCGAAAGAATTTCTCGTTCGGTTAAGCGGCTATTACGAGAACACCTATACGTCGCCGGAACAAACATCGTCGATAATGCTGGACGTCTAGTTACGCTAAAATCTCGGAGTATCGAACGATCGACGAATTTTACGACGCGACGCGACGCGACGCATAAAAAGATACGACAAAGAGCGATACGACCGAGACACCAGGTGAAACTTGTCGCAAGTAATTGCAAACGATCGAACGTTTCATGGAGAAATCTCGTTCGCGTTTTAAGAATACAAGCTAACTTGTACGAATCAGGCTACAACGATTTAATGGCCGTTTTATGAAAACGTTAGGTTCGACGTTCGAACTCGATCAAACAGTGTCCTCTTGGCCGATAGAGCGGTAATTTTTCTACTTTTACTCAATCACTACGATGCTTCGATAACAAGGACAAAGTGTATATAAGTAGGTTCGTTGTGTAACGTACTACTGGGCGTAACGTAATTTATCGAGAATGTATAAATTAATAGGGACGTCGGCGTTTTCAATGAAACCTCTTTTGACTGGTATTTCCTGGGTTTCATTACCTTTTTACCGTTGGAATGCTGCAACGCGTTCGTATCAAATCGAGAAGACATAATATGAAATATTAAAAACGAACAGTCGCGGATAAAATAGGTAAATTGAGAAATTTGTCCGTTTGAATTACGTCTTTCCGCTGCTGGCGTTATCGAGGTTTTGCTTCGCGTAGGTATAGATTAATTGAAATTGTCCGATCCCATTTGACGTAGAAGAACATAACGAAAAGTGACACATTTCGCGAAATTGATAGCCGAGGATTATGCATTAATCTTTGCGGTGGAATGCGGAGAATCTTTTTAAAGTGACAGGAAACGCTCGTTTCCAAAAGACATTACCGCGCATCTGAGTGTCGTGAGTGACACATTAACGAAAACCGAGTTTGTGTAATCCACGGAACACGGCACAAATTTCATATCGCGCGCACTCCCATTTACACCGTTTACCGCGCGCCATTTTCACGTGGCGACGTTCAGAAAGCGGCCTGCCTTTTGCTCGCGACATATACGCGTCAGCTACATTCGCAATAAATTTGAAAGCACGGCCCGCGCCAAACGGGACGAAACGACCGTGCCGGAGGAAAAAATGGAACCGCGAGAGGGACGATTACGTACGCTCGAGGAGAGTTTCCGGAGAAAAAATTTCGAGATTGTCGATTCGAATCTAGTCGAGCCATCCGAAAGAATTTGGGAAACTATCGCGCCGGTAAAGGGGCGAAATTTCTCTGGTATTCGGGGAATGAAGAAGCCGTCCGGTCTCCGCGGTAAATGCGATTAACCTTCCTGGAAAGGATGGAACGAACCTTCGATGAAAAGTTATCTCGCACGATCTCACTGATACTTACGTGTATTTCGTCTACGAACGGAGGGTCGAATTCGTTTCCGAGGAAGCGATATCGGTTCGGTTACTGCGCGGACCGGGTCCCCGGATGATGTATCGAACGAGAAACGATTTCGCTTAGTCGAAGGGACGCGTAACCGAAAAGCGTGCCGATTTCGAGGGATGACACGGGTCGAGGGTGAACTTTGCCCCACCGGGTCTGACAAACCGGGACTGACCGTTCGCTAAAGAAAAAAAACTACATCTTGTCACGATAAGTCGGCCACCCTTACACTCATTTCATCCTTGAAACGGTGACGGTGGAATGCGACATTGGACGTTACAACCGCGCGCTTAATTTATAAATTTGTCCAGCTTTCTTCGATCGATATTCTATTCGGGAATTTCCACTCGGAAATATTAACGTTAATTTGCTATCTTGATATTTAATATCGTTTACGTCATCGGCTGAAAAATATTAGGTAATCGTCGTCTCGGAGAAGCTAACGCCTGTAAAGCGCAGATCGATGCCGTTACCGTGATGTATATTTCCATCAATCGCGTTTTTTTCCCACTTGCTTCCGAAATAATTCTATTATTTTAAAGCCGCTTGAAACGAAGCCCCGAAAACGATATCGAGTACGTGGAATGTTTCGCGTTTCGGAAGTTTATAATCGCTTTTACAGATTTATTCTCAGAAATAACGCCGCGATTGTTCCAAGTAAAACACCCGAAAGTTATGCAAATTTTGAAACGCGTTCCAACTGAAAAGCCAATATTGAAGGTGGGATGGAACGGTGGGATTTTTCAAAATATTCGTTCTTCGCGATTCGTACGGTGGAGCGCAGCGCAATGAAAAAAGAGACGTTGAATGATAAGCGACAATCGCAAAATTAGCAGCACGTTCGGCTGGAACGGTATTTTTATGCGCCGCGTGACGCACCGTTGATAATCCTTTTGAAATAACGCGCAGGGCTGAGCTAACGTAACGCTAATGAATATTCGAATCTAATTTTTTTCTTAATTTGCTTCTTTTTTTGACAGGCTGCGCGAGCCTCGGATTTCGTTATAGACGATATTAAAGCGCGTGTCCCATCTTTTTACATTTTTAATTAACCGCTGCATTTTTTATTTTACCGGCCAACTGCTCGCGTCACCTCGATTAAAATATTTTACCGACACTTTCTCGTCTTTTCGCGGGGAAAGCGACCCAGTTTTCCGCCGAATAATATAAACAAATTAGCGAAACGCGCGACGCGAAGGACGAAACGAGAAGCGAATAGTGTGCATCGATCGTGAACGAGGAGCAGGAACCTCTTCCACGAATCCGTTATCTGCATCGGAGAATTGTGGCTCGCCCGAGACATTTTCTCGTCGATATATCTTATAAATAGGAAGAGAAAATTCGTATTAAATTTCCGCCTTTGATCAAAGGCAAATTGAACGGGTTATTTATCGTTCGAAATATTTTGCGCGATTCTTAATTGGACGTGACGTTTGCGTTCGATATGTTACGAGCTTGTCATTCGTTCGAAACAATATCAAACATGTATTTCGTGGCAGAGTTTTTCACACTTTCCATCGTCGAAGAAATAACCATTAATTTCCATACGTCAATTTTATTCGGTCGAGTTTTGTACCGATTCGTTAAAAAGGAATCAAATGGAAAAATCAAAAACTATTTCTTTGGAAAATAATGTGTTTCTCTGTAAATATACATACATACATACATACATATATATATATATATATATCATTTTCGCGGAACTGATTCTCTGTAAACGTCCCATTTCACGATGATTGATTCTCGCGCAATTGCAAAATATTTGTTTTAAATTGAAATCAATTGAAACGTCGCTAACCGAAACGTTAAATCAGAAAAACTTGTTATTTTTGGATTTTTTTGCTGTGTGTCACGCTGTTGGTGAACCAGGAGATGTGATCGGAATCGACCGAGCGGAAATTGTCGAAAGAAAAGAGCTTATTATCGCACGGTCGATAATTATTAGGTGGAATCATTTTTGCGGGCCGTCGAGTGGAAATCGGTCGACTGCCGCAGCAGCTAGCCCCGTCTTCCCAAACGAGTCAGCCCGTTCTCTGACGCAAAAACGTAATGACGTGTTTCCGAAAGAGCGAGGAACAAGGCAGGATTACGCCCCTGGGCGTACTTCTAACCCCGAATGGTCTAGGTTGTTACTTTTATTCGTTGAAATCGACGATTACGGTTATCCTTGGCTAGCAAACAGTCTGCTGACTGTGTGGTAATTAAACGCCGACCTGCACCGCCTCCATCTCACGCTATTGTCCTCTATTTTTCGCGAATCGCGTTTTTCTTGATAAATCCCAGAGGGAGATCGAGGAGCTGGAAAAAGCGCGCCGATCATGGCTGTAATTATAACGAACAGCGAGCAAAGCTGCCGACGTTCGTTAAAACGAAACGGATAGCACCGTGTTGACGATCCAACGTAAATTAAAGTTAAACGCCACGCCATTCGCGCCTCGCAATTATTTCGTTCCACGGCGAAAATCTAACACCGGATTTTCTACACGGTTTCTCCTGTCTTTCCGTTAGACGAGAACCGGCTTCGCGCGAACCTGCTTCTTCCTCGGAGCGAATAAATCTTGCGAAAAAAACGGAGAACCAGCAAGGGACAGGTGAAACTACGTCGAGGCACGCTGTTCGTTTGACCGCTGAAGAATAGCGACTGAAAAACCGGCGAGTTTTTGCGCGAACGGGATCGAACGGTGCGAGCAGCGTGACGAAAAAGCGCGAGGAAAAATGGCAGGTTAGAAAAACCTGAGAACGGGAAACGATCACCTATTAATTGCGCGAATATTTTGCCACCGGGCCAGTTCTTTTCTTTTATTCCGCTCTGACCAGCTCGAAGAAAATAAATAACGGCGCGATACGGCGAACTAGGAGGCGTATAAAATTAGATGTCTTAACGAACGACGGTGCGCATTCTCTTGTTTCTCGGCAGTATATTTTCAGCGAGAATCTTACGAGGTACCGTGATAAATGCGAATCGTAAAGCGGCGCCACCGTATCCGGAGATGTAATTAAGAAGCGAGCAGCAGTTCGAGCGTAACGGGAACGCATCGGTCTACATAAATCTGCTCGTCGAATTAAATTGAACTTTACAAATCCATTGTAGCCGGCTGGTAAAAGTTAGTCAGGAAAGTTAACCACGTACAATCGCAGACGATTCTGTCTCTTTTCGAGTTGGTCGAGAGCTTCGCTAACTGGGACGCTAACCAGGTTCCATGGAATTTATCCCTGGCGCAGCGTGCTCCTTTTGACTCTGCTCCCGAAGACACCCGAAGACGCGTTCGATCATTTGGATTATGGGCTTGCAGTACCACGGGCTACGTGGAACGTTCGCTTTATCCATCCTTGCCGTTTCAGCGAAGGTAGACCAGTCGAGTACCGGCTGTCACAGATTAGTGAAGTCGAGGAATTGACTAAAGTAGTGACACGGCTAGGCATAGCGAGCTCTTCTCCTTGCGTTTAACGTTTTAATTTTTCACCTCATCATCCATTTACGCGCGCAAAATATTTAAACAAATTTTACAACTTACGCGTACGAAATAACCTGAGACCATCGCGTTGAACAGAGCGTACATACGTTTTTACGGAGAGAAAAAATGTAATCGTACTTTGGTTACGCGCATAATACGATTTTTTGCACGAGGTAATTTTGCGCGTGAATTTTAACCGTGTTTAGCGTTTCCGCAGGCAAATTAAATTCATAGCTTACATGTACGATACTTCGTTTCACCGTGAAGAAGATCGAATGTTTCACATATGCCTCCTCGTTTGTATCAAACGCTTCAACGTTCCGCGTTCGAGTAAGTAGAACGGTATCTTACACAAATAACTCGTTACGTTTCGCACGACTAATTTTCATATTTTCTAAACAAAACGACGGTATAATTTTTCCTCTCTCTCTCTCTCTTATCATTCGCGTTTAGTGTTTCTCTAAGTGCTCGAAATGTCACGCGGTATCAAACGTGTGAAAAAGATAATTCTTTTATAAGAATAAAAAGATAATCTCCCATTAACGAACGTGGCTGACCTTGAATCGTCTCGCACCACCTTGACAATCGAAATCGCGGTAAACGCAACTATCGCGTGTCGCCGGAAAAGAAGCGACGAGTAAGGAGTCGCGCAACGCTGTAATTCAATCTTCGACTTAATTTATCGTCCCAGCAGCGTCAAATACCGTAATCGCGAGTTAGGGAAAGGTCGAGGAACTCGGTTCGATAACGAGCCGCGTTTGTCAGCCCAACTGTAATCCGATTGGTCGTGCCTAATTTCGTGGTTAAACGAAATTCTGTCCAACCCCTTTGTTTCTAACTCGCTCCGTCCTTTTGAGATACACGAAAGATTGTTAACGCTAATTTCGTGTTTGAATTCTGCCTGCGCGGTTCTCCGTGTAGCTCGTTAACGATTCCAAGGGACGAAAGCTTATTCGCTCGATCCAGTTTTATTAAGATGCGAATTTGTCAACGTTCGAATCGCATTTTGTTTATCTCGTTGCGTTCTGCTCGTTGACACGATCGTCTGTCGTAAGCCATTCACACTACTCCGTGGATAGTCACGTGGGGAGAAGGACGTTGTTTCGTAATTTCTTTGCGTCGTTTACCACAGAAAATGATATTTCAATTTCTCTTTTTCTCGTTCCTCCTCTTATCCGTTTATCGCTACGTCAAGATACTAACGCAATATCAAAATAATGCTTTCGATCGTAATTTCCAAGTAACGCTTAAAATTTCAAACTAATAATTAAAATAAAGCTACAAATAATCCGAATATTCATTTTCTTAACGCGCGTGAAGAATAAAAATCTCAGAACCCGTGTGGAGAGCGTACGGGATTGCTGGTGGGCATCCGGCGAGACATTAAATTTGACGATCAAACAGAAATCGGTACCCCCCCCCCTCCCCCCTATTGGGTAGAGAATCGTCCTCCGAGTTGGCATCGATCCTGAACGACGGGGACGGTTCAGTGGCAGGGGAGACTGGATGCGCGTCGCTCGCTAATTGGAGCGATAGAATTTCAACCGGGGTCACGATTGGTAAGTAATGATCGGACGTGTCCACTCGCGAGGGATACTTCTGCCACAAAGCCGCGCCGGAGTGGAACGCGGATACGACGCGACGTGTCCATTGAACGCGAACGTTAGGCCGCATGCGGACATACAAATAGCCGTAGACGTCTGTATACATCTACGTATGTATACGTCTACTGATTGACCCATTGTATCAACCCCAGAGTAACTGGCTGGATCGATCGGTCGACCGATGTTCGATCTGTCGTTTATCACCGGACTCGACGAGTATGCTGATAAGCGCCGGTTTTCATATCGATCGAAATGAGCGACGCTCTGGTAAAACTAGCAGCTAGACTTTAATTCCGATAGTACGCGTTCGAGCCGAAGGAAAGCTCGGGAACCTGATTTAAATAACAATCGACTAATCTTCTTCCTCGCGTTTTCCTTTCGTTTACGCAATTAACGTTGTTCTCGGAACAACCATAGAACGGTTTATTGCCGGCGATTCGCTGCGAACGAAACCAGACGCCCATCGAGGCCATTAAATAGCAATTAATTCATGGCCAAACAAGGAAACACGGTCTCTTCTCCGACTGACGGAAATAAGAGAATGCCGGAAAATAATTGCGTCGGACACAATCTATTCTTCTTCCAATTAGAACTTCTTTTCATCGTAGCTCTATTTGTTGCGGCAAAGTTCCTTTAACTTTTTAATTAAATTTTATTCATCTTCGATCTACAGCGAATGTACAGCTGAAAGATGGAAACCTGGAGACTGCAAAATAAAACGTTTGATAAAAACGTAAGGTAATGCAAATATTTGAAACGTTTATTAAAACGCAACCGCCGACAGCCGAGCAATTGAACGAGAGTTGCGATTAATTTTCCAAAATCTCCCTGCGTTTACCCGAGAGAGGTAATTAAAAATTATATCCTTCTCGCGGTCGTTTTCACGCCGACGATGAAGCTGATATCCCGGCTTGAAAGGATAATTAAGTAGACTAGATGATAATGTCGTTCGTTCGTTTATCCTCAACTCGTATTGTCTAACTGAGACGCGATACTGCGGGAAATTTCGATAAAAAATCCCTGTACGTCTACGGCGTTCTAACGTTGATAATAAATTCATTTTTCGCAAGAAGATATAAAAACTTTTTGACCGAGTCGATTAAAACTTTCCACATCTTTCTCGTAGAATAGTGGCGAAATGATAGCGAAAGTAGAGAATTTTTTACTGCTTAAGTCGTAAATTATCCAAATTTTTCTGGCTGTTTTTAAACAAACGAGAGCGCGACGCTTTCGTTTCGCGCGGATATCGTCCTAGTTTGGGACAGATCTTCTCTGGCTAAGAACTACTCGATTGAAGAGGGATCGCGGAATATCAAGGAACCGTGGAATTTCAGCGAGGCGGTCTCAGCGTATTTTTTCGCGTCATTAAACCGTGAACAAAAAGTGTATACTTAGTAGGAGGAAGGGGACAGAGCGGAAACAGAAAAATGGCGCGAGAAAAGGAAGAAAGGGGGCGTCGTGCGGCACGCCTACGGCAGGTGAAATCTAACGGAAGATTGAAGAGGGTGACCGGTTGATGTTACAAAGCGAAGAACGCGCGAAAAAGTCTCGCTGCAAAGAGGGGTAATTAGCGTTGGTCCGCTGGTGGATTAATTAAAACGACTCCTTGAAAATGTGACGTCGACGGTTACTTAAAACGAGAAAAGAAAAGGGTTCGGGAATGAAAGGGCTGTTTCGCGGCCGTTCCACGTCGCACCGGCTCTTCCACCAAATATAATTGAACGGTTTTGTGGTAAAAACCGGCCAACTCTCGATAATTTAGCTCTTTGTAATTCACCTTTTGCCTCGCTTCAGCCGTGCTTTAACTTTGTTTAATTCGTTGGCGCTTCGTTTTTAACGTGTCGCGACCATCGATCCAGGGGAAGGAATTTAAGGATCTTTCGATGAGTTTTTATGTAAATATATCGACCGTAATTCGTCCAAATTTCGGACGTTTAATTACACGTTCGAAATAGGGATATAATCAGGTATTCGGAAACTTGTTGCAATTCCGCACTATTTGACTATCCTTCGTCGATGCATAAGATACATCGTTGTAAAAGACACGTTTTTTTATCCATCAATTTCGAACGTTTCTCTTTAATCTACACTAACACTTAACGTCCATGTGAAAACACAGCAACGTCTATTTGAATTTAACGTGCTATTTAGCGTGCCGGAAATTCATAACATTCTCGCAACCTCGGCAATTGCATAACAATGATAGGAAGATGTATCTACCGTGAAAAGGACTAGAAATTTTCCGAACATCTCTTCGATACGTTTCATGTGCGTTTATTTAAACGCGCGAATATTTTCAAAAGACACAAGCCCTGAATTTATTACGAACGTATTCAGATCTTCGTAAAGATATTTTATCTTATTTTCGATTCATCGTAAGGTGGAAGGAAGAGGAAGTATCGTTGTCAATTTAAATACATCGCTGTTAGAAATGTCATGCGTTTTTAAAGAATCTCAGCGTTACTAAGAATAAAAATCTGACGCTCGATTAGGAATTAACGGATTACTAGGAAATACTAGCCTGTGCTAGACTTTAAACGTGGAATTGGATATGGCATGTACGTTGTCATTCGTTGTAATAGTTGTCAGAAATAACATCGAATGGGTCAGATTTCCTTTTTAATTTAATAAATCGCTACAACGAGAGAATAAGAATCGTCGCTATAAAGTTCGAGGTCCTTAACTATGTACATTTGTAAAAAATCTCTTAAACGAAGAAGACGTAATGGCTAGTTATTATAACCGTCGACTAACCACGTTAAATATCGGACCAACGTCCGTTTTAACGGCTAACAATACGTTTAGATAGACACTCTTGTCGCTCTTCCGGCTTCGTAAAAACGCTTACAACTAACGGTACTGCGTTACGAGTAAATATACATATAACGTGAAATATACGATGAAGTTTATGTGTCCGTTGTGATTCGGCCGAAAGCCTTTACGCTTTACGCGAAAGTTTACATTCCGTTTTACGCGTCTGCTGCCAACAAGTCCTACCAACTGATACAAACGGAGATTTTTCGGTTCTTCCTTTATAGGATATCATTCTATAGAAAGTTATCGTCGTTTCGAGTTAACGGTTATCAATTTTTCGGCCTGTTCGTTTCATGCTGCAATTTCCTTCTCTTTACAGCTTTTCCATCATGTTGCCGGGGAAAAATTGCGCTTATATAATTCCTCGAAAACTAGTAGAACGACGTTCTACAAATATTTTTATTGGCTGAGCTATACAAAAATTGATCATTTTCTATAATCCTGCTTTCAACGTGTTAGTACGGTCGCGCTTTTTGTGTTACAACGATTTAATGCTCGTAATGACATCTGCATACGATAACAACAGAGTCTCGTTGATTCTTGCCATTTCAATTTTTCTACTAGATACATCGCTTCTCCTCGTCGTCGAACGAGAACTTGTCCACAGATTATGTCCACGTGGCAAATACGTACCAGCTAAGGTGAGCTTTTCTCCCGTGGATTCTGAGCTTTCGCTAGTGGCAGATTGATAAGGAAAAGGAAGATGTTAACCCATTCTCATGGATATTTTGTATGAACGATAGCGATAAATCGAACACGGTATCTTTGTCGCCAAAAACCTACTTCGAGGAGGGAAGATATCACTCCGGGATAATAAGTATAACACAGAGAGGTAGGCTTACACAGAACTCGACGAATCGCTGGTACGATTTCTTGGCAACAAACGCGTTTTCTTTGCTACGTACATAATATACGTAATCCAGAAGATGTTTTTGCTCACGCAAACACCCGGCCTTTCGTTTTCAAACACTACCTTGATGAGAATAATTGGACCATCTATATTTACTTAACTCTCGTGGTCCCTTAGGCATAACAAAGAGGAACATAACAAAAGCAACAAAGATTATTATACATTGTGCGAACGCGATGCTAGTTACACCGATCGATACGACGAATATTTACATCGTCGCAAACAAACGTATGTGTACGATAGGCAATGCAAACATGTAACAAATTTTAAATTTAATCCGCCATAACGCAATTTATTCGCTTCGTCAGCATGCTTTTATTCGAGCATCGGCACAAAAATATCGGCGAAAATGGCACGTAATAACTTTACCCCGGAAATAAGCTTTAATGAGAATGGTTTAAAGGTTTCTCCCTATAAAAGAATAAAATTAAGTAGTCGGTACGAATAGCTCCGCAGAGCTTTTGGGTAAAAACTGTTTCAGCGTTTCTTTTCTTAATTCCTGGCAACACTCTCTTTCTTTAAACAGTGCTGCGCATCGGTGCACTCGACCTCTACCGCTGATCCAGTCTTTTATTTCCGAAATAAAACTCGTATTCAAATTTCTGGCACAATTGTCCGTGCACTGAGTTGCGACGGAATGACTGGCCTTTATATTCGTAATACCTTCGAAAGAAACTGGCGCGCGCATCGTTGCAACGTATTTGTAGATTTCTACGATGCGATTCCACGAAAGCAAACTTTTATCGCGCGAATAAAGGAAAAAAGTTGCGTGACAAAGCGTTTGCGCGCTCTTGGACTGATTTACGATCTGGCAATGAAAACAACGTCGAATCACATCGTTTCTAAATCAAGACCATTTCAAACGTTCACGCGATACGACTGTCGTGACACAGAAAATTTCGAGAACGTCGTTGCACTTACGTTCCAATATTCTTTCATCTCTATCTTCTTTCTTAGATTCCTTTAGAGTGTCTCGTTTCTATCAGGTCTACGTAAATTCTTTGACGATCTATAAACGTCTGGTTCGAAACTTTCGTAAAACGTTCTCTCTGATATGCAACATGCTTATAGTAGTTCCTGTTTCTAAATGAATTTTCGTTCACACTCGTAAGTCGATTATTCGCGATAGACACGGAAGACTATACGCTCTTCCGTCTGGCGTTGATTGTATTTCCCGATGACAGGAATAGTATGTAACAAGTTTGCCAGGATAGCAATATCCTTTTCGAGGTAAACGTATAGACGAAAACAAGGCGAAAGTTCCCACGACACGAGACCGAAGCGAGTTTATTATTGGACGCCGTGGCAACATTTCGAACGAGTTTTTGTTTAATTATATCCAGTCTCGGTAGCAGTTGCGCTACCGTAACTCGATTATCCATTCGATCGTATAATTACGCAGAAAATCATCGCGAAGGCTCGTTAAAGAGATTTGATCGATTCGCAAAATGTTTTTAACGATTCGATAACAACTGACAACGAGACGATTTTCTATAGTACTACGAACAATTTAACTCGCAGAAACGTATTATCGTACGTATAGGTTCTTTAACATACATGCGCAATCGATTCGAGCGAACGCGTTTCGAGCTAACGCCGAAGAAAGCAGGAAAGATTTCCTGCCGCGAGTAGGACATATCTACTTGATGGAAAGACTAAAGGAGACAGACTAAAGACAGGAGACTCGATACGATGGAAACTCATCTGTCGAATCCGTACCGATCTGGCGTTAAATGGGGCGATTGCCGCGCGAAATCGCAAGAAAGACAGCGAGAGAATAGAAGGGAGAGTCAGAAAAATTCGCTAGTACTTGTCGCAATATCAGAAAGAAATCGCTTAAATTAGGTTGCACGTCGCTGGACATTACGGTATAACGTTGAACCAGGAAACGTGAAACACAACTAAAAGATCGAGTATTTTCACAAAGGTGTTCTCGCAAGGGACAAAGAAAGAAAGCAACTTATTCGGAAATATGTTCTTACGATCGATATGCAGACGACGACGCTTAGACGAGTTAGACGAAGTCGACGTCGGTTTGTCGTTTGAACGAAGACGAACTCGATCGCCGCGGCTCGCTAACACGCAATTTGCGCCGCGGTTAAAACCTTCCATGAAAACCAAGCACCGGCTAAATGATCATGAAAAGAAGTAGAACGAGGGTAAGTAAGGTCGCAGCCACTCCGCCGCCGCTGCCGTGATGCATTGCTGCTGGATGCTCTGCAACAAACCGAAATTTACGGTGCGATGTAAAAAGGTAGTTTTCATTTTGCCAACCGTAATGAATTACATTGGAAACAACATTCACGGCGAAACTGTCGCGTTCTCGAGAAAAAGACGACTTTTCGATCGATCGGCGCGACTCGACGCGACTCGACGCGACTCGACGCCACGCCACGTTCAGCTAGACGAACATCTCCACTCGCCTTATGCAATTAAACGTAATTGTACGCGAACAGCGTCTTCTAATATGTCTGAGTGATGCGTAAATGAAATTTTGGGAACTTCTGAAACTGGTTGTAACGCGTTGCGCTCGTTCGCAACAAACTCTTCCCGGCAAGTTTCTCGGTTCTTCCCTCCGATGTCGCGCGAGAGAACCCCGGCATGTAGGCGACCGAAGATTTCATTTTGATTACGCGGTTTACGAAACTCGTTTGTACCCAGTTTTGCACGCACACCTCCGCCATCGAGAATAAAACGAATCAAGATAATGGGTTATCGTAACAACGTCGGCCTGCATCTCTAAAACTAAAACACGGAGATATTTAATTTAGGGCGTCGCTGTGCTATTTGGGTTAATGTTATGCAAAATGATTTCGGCGACTAACAGCAGGAAAAATTGGAAGAAAATATCGTATAGCTCCGTAATATGGTGTTACGACGAACGATTTAAGTAATTACCTCGACCGACTACCTTCGTCTTTGATATCTATCAAATAAACAGCGAAATTGGAAACATTCGCCTGCTTTATAAAAGTATCAAAATAAATAAATAAATAAAATAAAAGTACCAAACGGTTATACTCGTTAGCGATAACTTGTTTATAGAGAAGATGCTCGTGTCGAGGTGGACGAATATCAAAGAATATCGTATCGCCAATAGCCAGAACCAGAAGTGTGTCAACGGGGTTTAGGTTCGGCAACGGCTTCGAGTGGCGATATTTGAGGCCCATCGCGTTATATTCTAAAGTTACGTACTGACGACGCGAAACCAATCCACGAGGCTGTCTCGGGACCGATCGACGATCATCGGTCTTATCTTTACCAAGCTCAGTGCCTCTCGCAGCTTCTTATTCGCTTCGTTTTGGAAAAATTTCGCGTATTGAAACGACCTTGTCGAAAGTTGAAAATAATAAGGATTCTAGAAGGATATGATCACGGAGTGGAAAAGACGACGTACCTTTCGGTAAGAGAACTGCGAGAAATGACACGACATATTGTTTTACATAGCGCGGCCAAACGTTGGTACTGTCTGTACGAGAGTTAGTACAACTGCACTTAATCGAATTAGTGGTACAATTAAAACAAAGATCAATGTTTTCGTTTACCATTGACGATGTGAATGTGCACGCTGCTGGAATGGGTGTTACTCGGCGAACAGGTGTACAGGCCTGCGTCTGCCTCGATCGCTCTCTGAATGAGCAAACGGCTGGAAGTCACGGGTCCTCTCTCCGTGACCAAGCTGATACCACCCCTCGGCGTGTCGAAGGTAATCGCCTGCGAAACAAAGAAGACGGACAGCGCGTCGCATTATCCACCTCGTAACGTGACTACCACCGAATAAAGCTACTTGGCGTCTGTAGACGAGGGAACAAGTGGTGACAGGAAGTGTCTCTTTCGAGTGGCGAAATGCATTGCGGAATAAATGCCTTTAAAACACGTTTCCAGCCTACGCCGAGACGCCGACTACCTACGAAACCGCTACTCGAGCCTACTTTTCGCTTTCATATTTTCTTCGTTTCTCTTCCTCTTCTCTTCTTCGTATTTTCAACGAAGTTGGCGAACGAAACGGAAGAACGATTTAGGCAAAGTAACTGAAAACGAAAATAGAACGCGAGTTTCGATCCATTCTCGTCGCGTTTGTCTACTCCTCTTTGATCGACTATCGTTCTTTCGGTCGTTTATAATACGCTGACCGGAGAGCAGAGGAGAAATACGACGGCCTTTTTCCTAATAAATTCCTAGTGGCGAACGACAAATCTCGATTCTCCATCAACGGCAGCTTTATCTCAGTCACGAATAATTTACGTTCGAATCGTCTTTATTTACACGCTGCCCCTCTACGCATCGTTGTCCAGGAACAATCGCGAGCTTGTTAGCAGGCTTCGTAAATAACGGGGCTCGTAGCGGGGAACGCTATTGACCGCAGCGATAATCGATATCGTAGGATAACAATGAACCGCGGGCGTACAATGTACACGTATTCCTGCGACCCTCTTTAATGTTACAAAGAACGACGTTAGTTGCGAAAGATGTATCATCCTATCGCGAGAATAGCTGTTGTCTGTTAGCGCGCGAAAACTTGAAAACCCTTCGCCTTTGTGTCTTCTGCTTTTGACGGGCATAAGAGGAAAACGTTGCGAGTACTTACTTCGTGATCGTGACTCCAAACGATCGTGGACGGTGGCTCGGGAGCGTATTTGACCAGGCACGTGAGGTTTATCGTGCTGTACTTGTTGATGAACAGATCCGGAGCTCCGGAGATCTCGGTGACCGGCTCTGCGATCAGAACGAACTCTTTGTTGGTTTTGCTGGTTAAACCGACGGCCACGTGCATATAAACCGAAAGGCATCTGTTTAGTTTTGACGAAGAAAATGAAGAAGAGTTAGGTGGGGAAGACGAACGAGGATATAGGAGCGAGGGAAATTAGAAAAAAAATTCCGAGGAAAATTAATTGACCCGAGAGATACGATCAATCTTAGCGAGAGATCTTACGTTCTTTTATCTTATATCTATTTAAAATATATCGTCGGTAGTGCAAATCGCTCCATCTCCCACGATTTCCCACGATACGTTAGAAATTATGAAAGATATTTTTAAGCGCACAACAGCAACTCGAGAACCAAGCTCGCGAGGCTCGGTTACAGTGTTTCGTGACCTTTCCGTGTTTAAAATATTGTAGGATCTGAATTTGAAACTTACTTGTCGAGAGTAACGCCGTCAACTATACCACGTAATCAGTGAATAGGCGTTTCGATTATTACGCGTGGCAATCCCTTCGATGACTCGATGATCCTATTAGATTTATAGACACGATACAAGGATCGAAGTCGGGTAAAGTGACGTTAACGAAGAATAGTGGTCTGGATGTTTCTCTTAAATAGCTAAAAGAAACGGTTGAAGGGAAACGCTTGTTTTTGCCCTGGAGTGCTCAAATTCAATCTTATTGTTAGACACAGGGAGAAGGTTGGTCCGTCGAATAAAATCCAATAACGACGGACAAAGATCTCTCGATACGATATATCCGATACTGTTTCTCGAAAGCAGGACTTGGCCGAAGGAATACCGATCGGATCAATTCTACATAAGTCGGAATTCCCTTCGAAAGAATTCGCGTCGCGTACAATCAACGAAAGGCCGGCTACTTCGGAATGCGTCTACTTGCTCGGAAAAGCGTATCGTCTATCGAATCGTTTTGATGGGACGTCTCGTGTTCTGCGAGCATTACGATGTACATAAATTTGATCGAACGGACGAATCTTCCCTTCGGACAGCCGCTACGGAATCTTAAGTTAATAAGTTTTGCTTCATCCTCCTTGCTCTTCTGCTTGCTTTGTTTACTCGAACGAGTCGCAGAAACAACGCCAGATATTCGTAAAGACAGCACGTGTTCCACGACGATAGATTAGATTAGCACCGGTATTATAACGCACACCTCAGTTTGCTTCTTCTTTCGTAACGAGAGAAATTATCGGAACGTATTCTGTTGCGTGTGACTCGTTACACGTAGATTTCAAGCACGTAAAGAGGGAGAACGAAATACGAAACGAAGCTGAAATAGAATTAAGGAGCCCCCAGACCAATGTAAAATATTCGCAGCGGCAGCGAACGTTTCGCACTTGGCTATGAATAAACAGGTGGATTTTGCTGGCGTCGCCGCTGCTGCCGCTCCACGCCGTAGGGAATATTTCGTTGCTGCTACTCCTGCGAATATTTCGCGTTGGTTTCTGGAGTTGACATTAGGTTTCTAGCGAGTTTGTCCGTTGCCGTAATTCATCGTACAATTGTCACACGGAGACCTAAGATTACGGATGCGCTAGGAGGAGTACGTTTCTTGAGCGTTCGATGTAGAGTTTGGATTATCTGACAAGCTCGAGCTCCGGATTTCCTTGGTTTGCTGACCAACTTTAGGGTCGTCCTGCCAACTCGGGCACCTTCGTTTCCTCTCCGGTAGCATGTCCTTCGACTGTTAAATGCACCGCAATATCTGCGATACAACGTTCTCGCAAACAATTTACCGAAGCTCCATAAAACTCCCGCTGCACCTGCTACGTATAACGATAAAACGATAAAAACTTATCGCGGTAAAATAATCCACCGGAAAACGATGTTCCTGCTGTGTAGTCTGCTACAGCCAGAATTATGTCGCTCGAACGATGCGAGAAATATCTATGTTAGGAAGAGCGTAGCAGCAAATAGAATTCAGATTTTGCTATTATGCTGATAGAACGATCGTTGACTTTTGCTCCGGAGACTGCAATTTCGTTGGTAGACGGTTGACCGTTGACATGGTGGTACACGGTACACAAACATCGACAGTGGTAATCGTCTCACGAGTGCGGTCTTGTTATTCCCGTGGCATTTTGCAGGAAGGAATAACAGGTTTATTCGCGCGACGGTTCACCTACGACGGAGGAAGAGAAGCGAGGACGGCCACGGGGATTCCTCGAGTTTCTCGAATTCTCTTTGGTCAGTCATGATTTGCTGACCAACTCCTGGTTCTCGCTACCGTGTTCAATTTTCAACGACGCTGCCTTAAGAGGGTCGTACATTCTCGAACAAATACGTTTTCGCTGTAAACAGAGTTGCTTCTTATTCGGTCGAGACGCAAATTGCTTCGTACAGCGTCAGCTTACGCTCGAGGGAATTGCTTTGTTCGCTCCTCGAAGACGTAAAAATTTTTCCTGGATTAAATTAAAAGACTCGAGGAAAGGGGTAAACGCATCGACAAAGATTTCCAAGCGCGAGCCACCGTCGCTGCGTCAAAGATCTCGACGTTCTTCGAAGAACCATCGAACCGGCCGATAAGTTGCGCGTTCTTCGAACAGGGACGACCGGCGATCGTTCGAGCGAAACTCGACAGCAGCGAGAGATCTTGGCTTCCTCTGAAGAAGCCTTAAGCGTTAAGGGTCGCGGTGACCCTTCAACGGCATATTGCTTCTCCTCCGGGAACTTTGAGTGGACCGAAGGAACAACGGGGCGTGTATCGGTACAGAAGACAGTTTACGTGGCAGTAGCGACACCTCGAGAATTCGCTCCTTGAGGAATAATCGATCCGCTCTTTGGTAGCTGTCTCGTAGGGAATTCATCGACGTTTGTACGCGAAGAAATCGATCGATTACGCTGAAAGTTCGACGAGCCTGCCTGTTAGCGTATCGATTCGTTCGTCACCGATCTTTTCTCCGACTTACTTCGATCGACGAAACCTAGATATTTTTTCAAGAAAAGTTCAAAACGACAAAATTTAAAAATCGAGTACGTTCGTCTCGATAATTCTGTAACTGGGTTTGGCCAGAATCTCTAAGGTTCGTCCAATTCGACGAATTAATATCTACCCAAACCGTCGATCTCCGGTCGATGTTTATTTGGCCTCGGAGCCACGACAGGAAATAAATCGACGAGGCCCTGGATACCTAACTCGACCGCGACTTCGGCCGCAATTGAATCACCGGTGCTCCCAGTGGCTCGCAAAAAAAGGCTAACAAGTGGAAGTGGATAGTAAATCGACGCTCCGGCAAGAATAGAATTCTCCTCGACGTTGATACACCGAAATCCCGGCGATCTAATCAACTTGACTCCACGGCCTTAAAACCTCCCGCTCCAGCGTTTTATTCGCTTTTTAAGAAACGATATTTCCGCCTCGCTTTTCTTCCTATTTGCCTTTCACCTAATTTTATGCCGTATTCCGAATTTCGTTTCTTCGTAATTCGTTGAGATTAGAAACGTAACTTTCGTTAGGGATTTTAAGCGCGTAGCAACTTTGACGAAAGTAACGAATGCCACGACGAACGGACAATTCTTTCCTCTATTGTTCGCAAAAAGTGAGAAATCGAGATCGTTGTTGTAACGAAGAAGTTAGCCTAAGAGTTTCAGCGAGCAAAGAAAGCTCGATATTCGTAATTCTGCAGGGCTATCGTTTCACGCATCAAAACGACTTTGCTCGCAATTTATCAACGAGGCTGCTACAGAAAGGGCGAGGCCAAAATTCCTGAATGCGAGGCGCGCGTGAAATCGTTCGATTCGCTACGTAGCCTCGTTTCATCTGCAAATACAGAGAGACCGTCGTGTCAGAGTCACGACGTGACTGGAGACTGGAACATCAGCCAGAGGCGTAGATAAATTATTCCGGTACGTGAAAAGAGAGTTGGCGATCGATAACGAAGGCTAGCGCCCCGCGTCCCACGCAAGCCAGAAGGTTCAACGTCGCAAAGCGATTTCCATTGCGGTTGAAGGTCGTGACCGGTGTTCGGAAGGACAATAACGCCGGACTTGGTCTACGAGGACGTTCACCCGACGGACATGCACAGAACCGGCGGGGCGGTATCGAGTATGACTTAACGTGGAATAAGCGTGCGATCGACGCGACGCATGTATTATTAGCAACGCTTCGTCGCGTCGCGTTGCATCGCGTTGCGACCATTGCGATCGAAACCGTTCGAGCCGCTCCTACGGTTTCAGAACCTATGATTCCCATATGTTACGCGCCATATCCTCCGTGTCACGACACGACTCACGTACTCTGCCCTGCCCTTCTATCACCGACACGAACACTCCTCTCTCCGATAATAATCTTCCGTCCACGCCATTACCGATAGAAATTGATTGCGTTCGGATGCACCGACCGATAGCTTTCGCGCGTCCCTAGGACGGCTTGCGGCCACGGAAATCGAGCCGAACTCTGATCATCGCATCGTCCACAGAGAATTCGTCCCGTCCCGTTTTTCGCACGGGGAGGGAGGGATGCTTCGATATGGATTTCGTGGTAATTGCCTCGAGATGAACTCGAAATCCCGTGGCAAGAAGATCGCTCGGTCGTTTGGCGCAAGGCGTTCCGTCGTCAGCTCGAATCGCAGAGTTTATGTCATAAACTGTCATAAACTCATGCAAATTAACTAGCCGATAAAAAAATTTATTTTCCAGAGCGTAAGCAGAAAAAATTCTTAATAAGACTAAGCGAGACAAGATTATGGCTCATCGCGCCGAGTCGGGAGAATCCATTTCGAGGAAAGTTTAGGTGGACCGCTTTATTACAGATTGGCGAAATTGCTGCCTTCTCGCGGGCCACAGATAACTGAGAAAAAGTTTCGAGAAATTTTCGGCTAAGCCGAAAAAAAGAGCTAAAGATTTATAAATCTCGACCCTCGCCGTCTACTACCCCAATCGACGTACTTTTTACAAATTAAACCTTTATCTTAAATTTGACGTAGCAAAGTCGCAAGTTCGTGTACTTCCGATAGAAATTGAGGCGCGAAAACGCGCGTGCAAATTTCTTACCAACGGCTGTTTGAACGCGTTCGATGGAAATTTGATTCCGTAGGTGGTCAACGGTCTGGAAAAACTTTTCGTCTCTTCGGAATTAAGAAATATTTGAGAATCAACGAACGAACCGTTCCGTTCGTAAAACGGATACATCGTTTTTGTTCAAGTGTGTGAACTCGAACGAGGTGTGAATATTTCAGCGGCCAATATCTTATTAACGGGGAGATAAGACGCCGGTTGGCCACGTTCAATGGGCATGCACGATCAAAATGCCTTCTCAAGCATGAAACTGGACAGCCCAGCGCGTTCTATGTTACGAGGCACTCCGTAGCCAACGATTCTGCAGTGGTCACAAGGGAACTTGGACGGAACTGTTCAACAAGAGCCATTCGCACAAAGGACCATGATAATGCCAAGATGCCCGCTCCAAGTACTCGGCTAACTTTTCGAAAAGCCGTGGAAATATTCGTACTCTAATAAGATCCGCTCGCTACAACTCGCTTCGAATCCATTGTGCGGTTTAGAGAATTCCGATTGGTTTTATTTGTTGCGCAAATTGCCGTGTACGCTTCGTAACGTTGGATAAGGGCATTACAGAGTTTATTATCGTTTCGAAATTCGAGAAGTCTTCTTACCTGCGCAACTTGCGCCATAACCGTGAAACCAACTTTGGTACATAGTGTATCTTGCGTAATGAAAGGGTTAGTCGATGTAAAGCGTCGGCAAGATACGGCGGAAAGTTTCAGAAGATTCGCGAACGCTAGATTGGAAGAGAAACGATCGGTTCGCGGTTTTATTAGACCGTAGTCGAATTATACTCTGTGCGTGTATGATAAAATAAAGCGAAATAAAGTAAAATACTCGTCTCGTCGTCGACGAAATAAAAGGCAGAACGGGATGCATTGTCGCGACAACGAGCCTAACAATTTCCTCCGCGACTCGCGCTATTTCCGGTGGATCGATCGATTAATAGAAAATATCCGTTTACCTGGAATGCAGTCGGACGAGCATTTGTCGGTGGTTTGGTCGAGCAGGTAGTAATATGTTTTCGCGACGGATTAATCACAGCCGAACGATAAATTTCCACGAGACACCGTTCGTTCGACCGCGAGTACAATCCTAATGGAAGGGCCGGTAAAAGCTCGCGGTTATTTTCGACCGCGATCGACTAACAACCCCGATCGTTATTCCCGACCGCGATGACGGAGCAGTTTTATCGTTCGCGATAATCCCGCAAAATAACGTTCCCCGGGCGGCCAGGATCCCCCAGGAACCGGTCTCTGCTTACAATAGCGGGCCATCGCTATCGGTCGGAACATTATTTTCGGCAAATTCTCAATATGACATCCTTTATTTCAGTTAAACCGACTGGAAAGAGGTTGGCGTACGGCCAACATTCCAAATCATTCGCCACCGTATTGAACTAACGAAACTTTATATCACCCGTATCCTCCGCACAGCTCGTTAATCTGCTCTCTCTCTCTCTCTCTATCTCTCTTTCTCTCTGTCTTTTACACGGATCGTTCTGTCTCCTCGCCTTTAACCCACCAACGTGTCGTGCCTCTCGTTCTCTTTTATCTTCCTCCGTCGTTGCTTCCAGCCGAAACTACAGCTACTAGAATCTACCGGTGCCGATGAGAGGATTATCGAAACCGGATTAACCGATGCTTTCGCAGAAATTGCTTGGCCGCTAGACGTGTCGCAATAATCGGAGCTGCTTCTCCGCCAAACCGTCTCCTTTCAACCTGCTTTTTCCTCATCCCCTTATCCTTTCCCGCCTAACGCCATTTCGTCCTTTCCGCACACTCTATTCGATCAATCGAACCTTCAAACGAACTCCTGTTTAAGTTGTGCCCGTTCAAACCAATTTTCGGATCGCTCTCACGCGATCGCCCTTCTCTCTCTCTCTCTCTCTCTCTCTCTTTCTCTCTTTGCAATCGGTGTCGTTTCGATTTCGCTTCCCGCGAACATTTTGATCTTTCCTCTCTGTATTTTTCAAGCAGAGCATTTCTCCTTGTCCGGTTCATGCGAGTGAAACATTTATCGTTCCATTTGTCACGCGCGAGATGCAAAGTCTGTAATCTTCCACGAAACATTCGTTTTGAATATTTACAAAGTTCGAAGCATAAACGCACGTTTGTTCTTTTGTTAATGCAATTTCTTCGTTAGCTACACAGATCTTCCGTTCGCGTCGCTGTGCCTGCCCGTCAAGCGTTGTGCATAAAGGATTCGATTAATTCGCTTGAAAGATGAACGAGTCGTCTGAGAGGATTGATTTCGGTTAACGGGCAATGTTAAAAAGCTGAATTACGGCCGTTCGAGTTCAAGACATTAGAAAACACGAGATAATTTACTTAAATTTCGCTTTTGATTTCAAACGTGGTACTTTCGAATTGGTGGGAATTTCTCGTGGTTTAGTCGGGCAGGATACTTGGTGGAACGTAGCAGCGCCGCGCCGGTGAGAGGATTATCGAAACAGGATTAAGCAATGCTTTTGTAGGTATCACTCCCGTGCCTGCCGCGTCCATGTAGTCCGTTACTGTAACTGATATGCTCGACTGATCCTCAATCGTTAAAAGCTTTTCCCGTTGCCGTCCCTCTTAGCCACGCCAACTGACCCTTTTCAAAGCTCGTAAATGAACACCATCGAAATTTATAGGCCGTCAAGAATTACTTTAATCCACAAAGTCGAAAATCTTCCAACTGTTCCGTCTTACCGATGCGTTTAATCCATACACAGGAAATACTCGCTCACGCGGTTGTTGATAAACTCTTTTCGTTCGAACGATACGTTAGCTCGTAAAATTTTACCGCAGTGCAGTTTTGAAAGTTTTGCAGAAGCTTGCCCGATTTCGTTGCTCGAATGTAGCACGATCGTATATCAAAGGAGCGTGCAACTTGGACTGTCGGTCGACCAAACAATCGGCCAAATGTCCCTCTTACGACGTAAGTACGACGTAAGCGTAAACGTACTTCATGCGTGGATACGCGAGCCAAGGAAGAAGTTGGACGCAGCTTGCGGAGTGGCGCGTTATTAACGCGAAATGTATACTCGCGTCCTTGGTAACGATCGAAAAGTACAGAGGTTCGCACATTGTAGCACTTTTCCCCGGGCAATTATTCAACTAATGGAAGATGCTCGGCAGGCCGTAGTTAGCGTGGTCGGTAAAAAAAGAGGGTAGGGCGTTGCCGGAGGAATATATCGGTGTATCGTGCATAGAGCGTGCCAGGGCCCCGGTATTTTCACGAAAATAGCACGTTGCACTTGAGGCACGAGAGGTAATTACAATAGCACGCTGTAACGCCGAGGTTCGAGTATTGTTATCACGATGATCCGACCTCCCCTTCCTACCATGTAATTATTCAGCTCGTACGCCACACCAACCCTATAGTCATTGAAATTAAAGCTTTTTGCATTTTCAACGGCGCGGCGCCTCGTTAATCCGTCACGATGACGGCACTTCGTGGCGCGTATTAGCAATAAATTGCGCATGAGATCCGTCGCGATTTGCTTCTGTTTTATCAAAGCCCCAGATTCCTAATGCGAGCCATCCTCGTCCTCCATCGTTGCGCGCAATCATACGCGCCGTGGATTACGTAATCGGGTTTCGCGTTTAAAAGCTGCCCCTTCGATCAGAGAGTCGGTTCCCTCGAAAGCGAAGAAGGTCTCGCTACGGTCGCTGTAAAAGCTCTTGAAAACTTCGCGTCTTTCTGTTTTGATAAACCAGAGCTCCGTTCAACTGCCGGCGTAACGCGATACCAAAATGCAAGTGTTCGACGAACGAGTCTCAGTCAATCGAACACGAACGCCGTATTTTTCTCTCTTCCAGCGAACGATGGAAGGAAGGTAACAAATCACAGGGACGTTGTATGCAGTGTCGGGAATTTAACTGTAACGCCTAACTGAAAACGGCACGAGGCACTGACCATCGACTTCGATTAGCTCGCCACCAATACTCGTCGCACTCCGTTGCAGTAGGCGCGAAATGTTCTTTGAAAATAACGCGTGTCTTTCACCTTTTGTTCCAAATTAGCGAAATTGCGCTACAAAGAACGTACGAGTGAAAACCTGAAAATGTACCTATGAATGGAAAGTGGGCTTTTACAGGCCGGTTTTTATCGTAACGTCAACGCGTACGAAGCAAAAACTTCGCAATGATATGGGAATAATTATACTAACGAGACGTTAGTATAATATATCTTAATTAAAATGTTCTACAAATATTAAATATACATTTAAATGGATTTTTATAATCAACGAAATCACGTTATTAATTATTCATTCAATGGCTTTCACAATGGAATATATAAACAACTCGACTTGCAAATTTAAGGATTCAAGCCAATTAGTTTTCTTTCTTTTTCTTATATTTGTGACGGCACCCGCCACGGAATTTTCCGTCGGCTTCGCGATACAAAACGCTATGCCGGCAAAGCGCAACATCGACGTGTCCGATGTACCGTCGATATCCCTATGCTTCTTCCTCCGAATCCTCGGAGGGACACATACGCGGTAACCGCCGCGGCACGTCTAATAAACGCGTGCTAGTGGGGAATCCGTTTGTTCTCGAACAAAGATTCATTCCGTTCCGGGCTGCGAAGTACGTAACGTCTCCCGTGTCTGTGCGAAACAAACTCGTTGATTGTTACCCGTTACCTGTTACTCGTTACTCGTTAATCGACATTCGCTGTTTATTGTTAATTGTTATTTCGTTAAAATTTTGTTGTTCCGAGTATAGTTTGTTGTGGGCACCTTCATCCACGAACACCTCATGTTTATTCCGCGTTAAGTTTTTTTCTACCAGAAAATATAGATACGTTAAAACGATAAAAGAGGTACATTCGTTTAACTTTATTTATTCGCGTACCAGAGTTTCGGAAGTTTCTACTCCTAATTTATTGCAGTTTTCGAATCTTATAACGCCTTTTTCCTAGAAAACGCTGTGTACACATCTGAAAGATGCGAAAGACGCGTGCACAAATTTCCATTCGTCTCGATTCCAATTTAATCGTAACATTTCGTTGAAGATGGTAGAAAAAACACACACGCACACACACACACACATACATATATGTTTAGCGATAGTTTTATCCGTTTCTTCGTCTTTATGAATTCGTTGATGAGATTGATGCGAAGAATCGGGAATTGCTTCTAATTCTGTCGAGGTCACGAAGTAGGGAACCAACCCTAATTCACTTAAATCTTGCCGTCTTCCATTCATTTACCGTGCACGATCGATCAATCGTACAAGGTTTTCGCATTCGCCGTATAACGTGCAATTTCTCCATGCCTCTGGAGAATATCGTGATCTAGTTTTATCGGAGACCAGTGGCCCGCGTATTTCAATTCATAATCCTGTCGGCCGATTTGCACAAGACTCTTCAACCTGTATTTGCGAAGAATCTTCACCGTATGAAGTCGAGTACTCGAACAGCTGGCTGCCACAGTACAAACCGAGCGCTCCAAAACATTAACAACTCGAACGCACGTCAGGTTATTTCAAACAGTTGCCCCGTTTGTCTTATTCGGTTTCAGGCGTTGATATTAATTTATGCGAGCGGAGACGGAGATTTCGGTGTATTCACGGGAAAACGCAGACTCGTCTCTATGCTCGCCATTTCGATGATTATCAATTGTGGCTCAACCGCAATATTCCAGGTGTGAATATCGTGATTAAATCGTAACGGAGGACGAGGTAATCGTTTGTTAATTATCCATCCGATCCATTTACATATTCGGTGTAACTGTTGTGAAAATACAAACGGGCTAAACTTTCGGCACGTTTGTTAAACAGTTGCAGCATCGTAGCTTACGTTTTACGGAAAATATTAGGCAGAAACGAGTTAACTAAACGACTAAGTAATGAAATTTATAGGTTCTCGTCTTTGATGGAAGAACTCCGTTTATTTTCTTCTCCCCTCCCCCGAAAAGTGTATTAAATATAAATTTAACACGCATAGCAGTATATCGTTACGCTTCTGTCATTACCAAATTTCAATGGTAATGTGTCGTAATTGTTGGACACTGGCCCTTTCCACGACTCCTTCTTCTCGTTTCACGAACCAAGGACGACTTGGCCGAACTGCCGATGGTGGAGAAATTGATGTACGACGAAAAGCAGAAATTGGTTTGCGTTGCGTTGAGAAGATGGAAAGGTAATGGCCTCCGCGGTGACGTAAAAATTCGCATTTGCCGGTCGATCGAATTGCGCATCGAAAATGCCAAGATGCTTCGTTGCTTTCTCAACTTCCTAACGTGGAATGATATTTCATTAAATTAAAAGCGATCAAAAGCACTGGACTCTGTTTCTCTCGCTTCCTCTTTCGTCAAGCTTGGCGTCAACCAAAGTTTCTCGGCGCTGTGCTTTAATTAATTAAACGACAGAAATAGGCAATCAAAAGAGGAACAAATTCGTGCAAATTGTTTCTTCTCTCAGCGAACGTTGGAATTTTTTCTAGCGAACCAAGGTAAATTGAAACGATGAATAAAATACGTATTATAGGAACGTTTCAAACACAAGAAACGCCCTGTTTCGATCGAACGACAACAGGCAACGTTTCTAGACAAAATTGATCTCCGATACCTTCGGTTTTCTCGTCTCTTTTCTGCATAAATCGTCACGACTTATCGATATCATCGAACGATGGTAAAAACGAGATAGGAGGAAATTAACGAAACGCGAAGATGCAACGAGATTTCGGATACCGCGAGAAGCGGAATCTCTGATAAAACGTTGATAATTAACGTAGGCAAACAGCGTTACAGTGAAGATCGATAACGCCTGCGGCGTTTACAGCAAATAATTTTCTGCGGTCGTCGCAAAGTCCGTGTAGTTTAGACGCGGCAATTGCGATACGTGCGATAAAAGTAACACAAGGGACGATCGTAAAGGGGCTATAAATGTAAACGGTGATCGTTTCGACAGATCACGGATCCTTTTCTTGCGGTGAATTCGTAAAAAGGGAAAAGAGGGTGGCTAATAAAAGGGGACGTATTGAATAGAGCGCGGTAGATTTTCCGGGAGTGCCTGTCGAATGTTTTTCACGGAGAATTAAAGAACGATTCCTGCGCAAGGTAAACCGAATAATTAAAAGAAAATTTCAGCGGGGAAATACGCCGGTAAAAGCCCGTAAAGCTGTTACTTTCGAATAGCAAGAAGTATGACAACGGACGTGTTTTAAGTTAACATTCAGGGAATTAACTTTACTTCTGTAACGGAGCTCCGAGGTAAAAATGTTTAAATACCTTTCCTTTTTTGTTGGTGTTAGCAGAAACGAAGTTCGTTTCACGGAATTAAAAGCCGACGGTGAAACGGAGGAGAAAGTCGTGGCAAATGATGTCTTGACTCGATTCCGCAAATTCAATTTGCAGAGAGATGGAACGGCCACGAAACTTCCCGGCGCAAAATATACTTTTGATTTGCTGCTCGAGTCGACGAGAATTTTTTTCGAAGAATTATAAATAAATTGCGCGGTTTTCGAGCGAGCAAGAGCAGAGTGGAGGAGAAGCGGCAGCGAAACAAACGATTTCGTCAAGAAGGGAAGCTTTAAAGGAGACAACGAAACGAGCGACGGGGTCGTTTCTTTTCCATGCAACTGGCTTGCATTCCAGGTTCGAGCACGAGCAAGAGAAAAAGAGAAAGAAAAAGAGGAGACGAGTATTAGAAGGAGCAGGTACCAAGAGGAAAAGGTCGATGTTGCCGTTGTTGTTGTCGTCAGAAAGACTCAATTTGTCGCAGCAATTTCACGGGTATCGGGTGCCAAGAATGCCGCTGAAAGCTCGGCAATTGTTTTTCGATTCGTTCTAGTCTAGTTCCTTTATTAGACGTCGCAAAAGAAACCGGGAACTGGCGTCGATTTGCCACGAATGAACAATTTGTCCAACACCTTTTGAGCTTTTCCTAAAGACGTATCCGACTCTCCACCGTTTCTTTCTTCGTCTCTCTGCTTCTACCTTCGAACCTCGTGTAAATACGCCGAGTTTGCCGGAGATACACCGAGCCACGTGCATCGTTTCTGTCCGTTATTCCAAATCAACGTTCGCTCCTTGCTTCCTAGCGGCGTTGTCCGCTTCCACGTCAATACACAGCTATCTATGTATGTACATCTTTGCTATTCCGCTTCTTTTTACCAGCAAGCACGAAGCAACGAATATTCTTAAAACTACGCAGACTATCTCGATCGAACTCGTATCCACAGTCTCCATTTCGCGACTGATTATAGTCATTTTTTCGCTCGACTTTGTTTCTGTATTTTACGATTCCATTCGCGGAATATGTATCTTCTACGATTAAAAAATCGAGAGAGGCAGAGCTTTTCTTAACGATATGAGGAAACGAGGAAAGTTTACAACTTCTCAATTTGTTATTTTCGCGATTCGATTTCATAGGATTTCCTATAAGTTGGAAGAATCGGAACTGTAACGCTATAACCGCGACAGATCGGCAGACACTTAAATTCCATCGTATCCAGCCGGATCGATAACGATCTACATACGTATACGTATATGTATGTACGCGATTCTTTTGGTTTCTACTAGGCTACGTTTTGTTCCCGGATCATCGGTATATCCGGTTCGATCTCCAGGGTTGGCGATCGATCAATGTCACTGGCTATTATCGGACCTCGACCGGTTGCTACCGCTAAAATCCTGCAGACCGAACAGAAGAAAAAAGAAATCAAGCGATTGTTTCTAGCGTTACACAGATCCGTATATCTCAGGACTTACCGCTCTTACGAGTTCCACGATTTCCACCTGACGAGGACAAGAAAATAGCAGGAAGACTCTTTCGGACGTCGAGTATCGAACGATATTTTGCAAAGGCGAGTCACGCACCGAGACAATTATCGTCCAGGCTAATGAACCTATTGCTCGTGAAAAGAAACGAAAGAGGAAAAATCGGCAGAATCCTCTCTTGATATTCTTTCCTTCCTATCTATCCATTCTATCGGATCAACCATTACCTCCGCTCTCTCTTCCTTTAGTTTTCGCTACTTTCCTTCCCACCTTTAACTCTTGTGCCTTTCGTTTATCACGAAGAAGCTTAAGAACCGACGATATTTTCGGATGTCGTTCGAATTAGCTACGTTCAGGTTGTCCTTCTTAAAGACGAAAACACAGAAACATGTAACGAACGTTACCGTGCTAATTTACAATTCCCAAATGCGCTTACAGAACTTGCATTCCTTCGCAAAACTTTCGTCTCTGATGGTACATACATTCCTTGCAGAAACTATCGTTCGTTAGTCACGTGGCTTGTATAGAAAGTAATCAAGACGAGATTTCCGATTTGTAGCTAGAAATAAATTATCGTTCGGAGCAATTAAGCGATAATTGATCCCACGATCTCTCAGAACGGGAGATGTTTAGGATCAATTATGAAAGTACATTGCGCTTGTGATCGTAACAAATGTAAATAAATGCATCCAGACTGCAAAATATTCTACCAGAGTGACACATTCGTTAGGGGTCTTTGAGGTCGCTGAGGCCGAACATCAGGCTCGTTTTTTACAATTCGATACTCTTAACCTACCGTATGCTTTGTTCCGTATACATTTGACGTATGTGAATCGTAATGTGGATCGTAAAAGTAATGGATCAGGTTGGATCGTTCCGATTAGATCGTCATCCAAGCGATGGAACATTGACTGTGTCATTGCTTTCTTTACCGCTTATCGCTCTGTATGAACGTAGTTTTACGCGGATTTCTACAATTAAGACTTTCTCCGGCCGAATGTTCGTACGGCGGAATTTTCAAAACCGTTCGTTTCTGTGAAAAATTATCCTCGTTTCCGGCTTCAGCGATCCAAAACACCCTCGAGAAGACGCATTCGGATAACAAATTTTGCAGCTCCGACATATACTTTGTCCAGAAGCTTTACATATTTCACGTGTTCGAGTGACCATAAGAATATCGGGGTGATATTTCGTTCCATCAAACACGATATCTGCTACAAAGATTAATCTAGCTTGTAAAAAAGGAACGTCTTGCCGTAAAATTCTTCGGTTCGATGAGAATGATCGCGAGCAAACAGCTATAACTATGTTACGATCCACCAGGGAAGATTTCCTTCAAATTAATAGATGGTTTCGTCGGACAGCATCAGAGCGTAGGTTCGACGGTGTTTCCGCATTGTCATTACGGTGTTTATACCTGCGGAAGATTCCATATCCTCTGTCCCTCTCTTCTCGTCGCGTTCCTCGAACGTCGCTCGATACACGCTCTTACTGGCTCGTATAATTACGTTGCTAGAATAATAACGCGTTTCCTTTCATGTAACCGTCGTCGCGTGTACGATTAAGCCGCCGATACGTACGTGATTACCGCGATATCTGTTTGGTTACAAAGTCTGGGACGATAAGTCTGCCCTTACTTAAGTTACGATATTCGCGTGGTAATTTCGCCCGCAACACCTCGCGTCGTCCGTTAAAACGAGAAAACCGAGGTCACCTCTATCCGAGTTTTCGTCCTCGAGGTTTGCTTACGACGTGATGCGAGTCAAACTTTTGTACGCAGCCGCGCGCGTGTGCGCTGGGTAAGCAATTCTATGCATTAGTGTCACGTAGAAAACGTTTGCGAGAAAAGTTATTCGATTTAAGCGGACCAGCATGGAAGAAGTTGGTTCGAGTAATTCGCGATGGTAATTTAATTAGAGTAACAGAGTTCTATCCTGGTTAAAGGATATCTTACCGACCACGTTGAGATGAACAGAGTATCCGATGGGAGGAGTTGTGGATATTTGGCACTCGTAAATACCAGAATCCTTCTTCTGAGGATATCGTATCCTTAACGTCCACTCTTCCGTGTGCGGCGTATGCATCGCCTCGAAACGTTGATCGCTCGTGTAAGTGTACCGACCGATCGTCAGCAGGTGAATATCTCGATGCCTTACCCACGAAACCTGAAATCAACGAAACGAATATTTCTTCAAATAAGTAGCGATTAAGCTAACGAGGTTTCTCTTCGTTCTCTTCGTTCTTCGCGAGGAAGCAAATACGCCTGACAAATGATACGTAGACATATTCCTTTTATCGCGGTATTCAAACTGACCATAGGAAACAAATCTAATTAGCGCGATTGTTCTTAGCAAAGTTATATCGCCAAACAAATGAATAAACGTAAACTTCATTGTATACTCGACTAGAAGCGTACCGCTGTTTCATCGCTAATCTCGATTATATTATCGCGTACGGATATCGTATATCTATAATCCGTATCGATATTATTCCGTTCATTTTTGGGGCAGGTAGGTTACGGGGCCGAATATAAACGTGCAAAAAAAGGAAGAAAACAGGTGCACTCTTGGCCACTGTGTTTTCATTTGGAACGGTTGCCTGAGCTAATCTAACCCGCGCCAAACTGTGCACGCGACAAAAGTCGAACGAACAACATTCCGGAGATTAATGGGCCTCCTAAAATTCAAAAATGATTACACGCGAAACGATCCGCTTACGTGCTTTTTCCAGGCCGTAATATCGTAAACATTGCCACACGAGCATCGACAAAACCATGCGGCGAAACGTGCTTACGTACGTGTACATTCACCATTTTTCCCAGACATTGGTTCGTTACATCGCGCGAGTTAATTTCCTTTCCATTTTTCCTCCGTTTTACTTACCGCTTAGCACTCTCCGATGATACGTTAAAGATTCGGTAACAATTTCGTAAAAATCGAAAGAAAAAGTTGTAAGAGCAGCGATTCCTTGGATTTTTATGATTCGACGGTTCGAAGAAGAAAATTAACTCGATATCGCGCAAGAAAGTTTTCTGCGACGCACACCTTGCTCGAATTTCTTTGGAGGAAGCCGTTTTCCAAGGCTTTACGAGCGAGACAGTGCCAGCGTTAAAAAGTCGTATCCAAAGAAAATGCGGGATGCGAAGCACGTTGCATTATATTTCGCTTGACATCTTTCGACATCGGCTTATTACCGGTTGCGCACCCTTTTTTATAACATTGGATCATACAACTTCTACTTCTCCCCTTTTCCTCCCTCTAGCACCTGCTCGTGCTGTTACACCATTACTTTTCAGCCCAAAGCCGTTAAGCTTACACGTCATTCCTTCTTTATAGATACAATCCATCGTTTACTTTACGGAATCGTTTTATTTTCTATCAGTGGCAGACTACGTCGTTAATCTCGCGCGATTCGTTGGGTCGCGTCACTTACGAATCGATCCTTTTACGATTGCTCTGTTCGACGAGTAAAACTGTTCTCTCTGTGATTGTTTAATTCACGAGCAAAGTACGTTTAAATAGGTTATCTCGCGAACCGATTAAGTAACTTTCGTCATTTTTGCGACGTTTTCGAATTAACATCTCCGCCCAAATCGCGCAACGTCGTTGCCAACGCTTCTCGTTGATCGTTCATTCTTCGCGTAACAGGGACACGATGCTTTCGTCTGCATAAACTCCATTGCCAGAATCACCGTATCACGGCCGAGTCTCGAACTCGCAGGATATATTTTTAGCTCTAAAGTTTTTACAATTACTTCTATCCTTTCGGAATTCGTTACAGGCTTATATACTTTCGCCGGTTTATTACAACGGAGTAAAGGAGAACTACTGTATTTGCATTACCTCGAAAGTTACGTCGTAAATGTTATCTTTCCTAATGAAAATTTAACGGCATACCGTATAGTTGTACCGATATTTTGCTTGCTAGAAACATTCCGTCATAACCGTTATTCTATTTTTCACGGAACTGTATATTATCGAGAGTAAGGAGCGGAGAAGCAAGATGATTTTTTAAATACGCCGTGGAAGACTCTACTTCCTATCTGAATCGTCGAATACAAAGTGGTAGACAGTGGTATAAAAGCTTGTTACTGCGCAAAATTCGTCACGGCAATATCCGCAATTAGCTACGATAACATGTATATGGAAAATTCTTGCAAAAATATTCGGAGATGATTCTTATTAGGACGTGGGATAAGCAAACGATAAAGTTCCAACGAGGAGTGGGCGAGCTGACGTAACGCAAGTTCGGTTGATGCCGCGTGCTTCTCCGTACCGTTGATCGGAACGAAATCTAGTCGATGACATTGGTACTCGAGTTATTTCCCTTTCGAAGGATGAATCGATCTTAGCGACTGCTTCGTAGTTTGCTTCGTAGCATTTTTTAATTTAATAGATAACGCTTGGTCGTTTGATCCGCGACCGAGCGCAACGAATCGTCGCGAATCTCTGTACGCGATCCGCACGCGACTCTGCATCCGACCCTATTTCCTATCTCCCTGTAATATCCGATGTACAAACGATTACCGATAGCGCTCGTTTAACGCTTTATGATTTACGAATGGAAGCTGACGATGTACGTATTTCGTTCTTCCTTCCTGTCAACGCAATTTCGATTCCAGTTGATTCTTTTATTTTACGGTTCTCTCGAGGAAAGGTGGCTCTTCTCGCACTGTTTTTCGACGATTACGAAATCTCGATTACGAACGCGCGAACAGGACACCAGAGACTTTATGGAAATATATAAAATTAGGAAATTAAGAACAAAAATGTATCCGAGTTGTTAAACGTTATAACGTTCGACGAAAGAGATAGAATTCGCATAGGTTTTGGAATAGGAAATCGTCTGGCTGCCAACGCAAGTGTAGCAGCGCAAAAGACACGCCAAGCTCGTACATATTTCATCATTTACTACGAATACCGTTATACAGCTTAAGGTTACCATTACGTAAATACATGAATTTCCTAGTAACCGTCTGAAACCGACTTTATGAAACTGAAATTACGTTTAGATTTCATGTAATATTTCTAAATCCGTTACGCCCATATCGATAAAAGGATAAGTATCCTTATTCCGTACGATATTACAAGAAATATTTCTCCGTGTTTTTCAAACTTCCTGCTCTTTAATTTTAACTTTGTAATATTATATTCAACGTACGTGTAATTAGTAATTAACGTGCATTAGCGGAATTGAGAGAAATGCTATGCGGTACGGTAATATAGTGTGCGCAGCTCGAAAATTCGTTTATCTAGACCCATTTATAAATTAATACGTGTCATGCGATTAAATAAAAAAGTAACTATGTACGTATGTAACACATAATTTATATCGGTACACAAACGATACGGAGATAAATAGATACAAACTGCTTCGTCCACTTTAGACTTTAGACGCGGCATTTACGATGTGAATAAAATCAACTATTTATTCGCTCTTTCTAACGTATACATCGTATACATCGACGTGTGTTTGCTCTCAAACAAATATCGCGAGTCGAACCTACGACGTTCTTCGCTTCGGATTAACTGCGGAGTTTTCAACAGAAGTGTTTGCGCCTGCTTTGGAAACGTCGCATGTGCGAACCTTCGTGTATTCGGCAAAAGAGACCAATTTTTAAGGTAAATACAGTTTTTGAAGCACGACGGAAAGCGAAGCGGTGCCAAGTAAACTTTTCTCCTCGGAATATCGTCTTTTAATCAATCAGTTTCCTCGTGTAACCTTTTCCGGGCTGAAAAATCTCCATTTTACTCGTGTCGTCGTTACATCGCACGCGTGGACCTAACTGTACGATATCGTCGAAACGTACTAGTCAGTACGCACGTACTTGTTCTGCGTATACGGTTATACGCACGCGTTTTGCATACGGACGAAATTGCAGACGAAAAACGTAACACGCTGTGTTTGTCCGATTCGAACGGTCTATAAACGCGTTTCCTCTTTTTCCGGTTAATAAACTTGATCGGTCGATAAATGCGTAAGACGCATCGTATAAGACGCGCGTTAAACATCGATCGATCGTTTCACCGCAATTTGCAAGTAATCGACAGCGAAGAGTTTTCTAGGATTATCCGTGTAATTCAGGTCGTAATAGCGCAAATTGAAATTCGGTCCGACGAAACACAACTGGAATAACGAGCCGCCTTTCGATGTGGCAAATTCATCTCTATCGATCTCTGACGACAAACGGAATTGCGCAAACAATCGTTTAGAAACGTTTCACGATCCCTTCGCGACACCGTAATTCGCGGATTAATTCGACGCTACGAAGCGTTCCATTCGTCCACTATCAGCGAAATGTTGACGTTTTAGCCGATTTCATCCACTCTTGGGACCGTACGCGTGCCACGCAAACAAATCGGTTGACCCAGCACGCGTGATGTTTGACGTCTCGTTTATCGACTGGCTGGTTATACATGCCGATTTCGTGAACCGGCCCTTGCGTTTGAAACGTTGCGTTGCCCCCGCTGTCAGAATCACATGCGTGTACACGCCTTTGACGCTAATTCTCACTTTTCGATAATCACGATATCTACGACGTTGCTTCAACAACTCGAGACATTTATACGTCGGTACGTCGATCGTACAGATACAAAGATGGAAAACAAGCGTCAGGTTTATTTCTGAAAGGTAAAAGTAGGGCAAAGGCGGAAGATTTGTAAGCTCTCGAAATACGATAAGAAAAGCGTGCATTCTTTGGCAAATCGATTTCCACGAGATTGTCTTTAACCATCAACTACGTGCTCGTAACTATCGTTACGATCTTTTTTGTTGTTTATTTGCCTACTCTGTTACCGAGCAAACGCAACGTTAAATTTAATCATTCTAGATTAAGGAATCAATAACCAAAGTACTTACGGTTCTGTTTCCGAGGTTTTTCACTCTACAAACGAGTTGGATGGTTTTCCCAACCAGGCCCGTCATGTTCGACGGAACCGACGTATCAAAGTAAGGATTCGAATCTTGTTGCGTCAGCCATTCTTGAAAAGTATCGGTTTCGATTAAGCGAGTACTGTGCACAGCTTCTTCTGAAACCAAAAACGTAAAAAGAATCGTAAAAAAGATATACGATTGCGAGCTAATGTCACGATCGAAGGTTTGGATATGTCGCCTCGTAGCCAGATTTTTCGCAAGTATCGATTCGAGGACACATATCGAATACGCTCGACTCTCTTATACCACGGTACACTGAAAACACGGTTTCGATATAACACGGTGCAAAAATTACGACACGATTCCACATAGTACGACTTAATAAATTTGGACCATCCTCATATAGCACGAACGTTTCCACCGCACCGCTTTGATTTCGCTTAACAACGCTTTTCGATACAACGGCGAACGAATTAACCGTGTTATAAAAGGGTCGACTGTATCGCGAAACAGATCTTGCGAATAACTCTCGTCGATGCTTCGTCCTTTCTCGCGTTTCCTCCCATGTACGTATTTTACGTCAGGTATAGCGTTTCTACTTTTATCGCGTGCATGGATTTACTTTTTGATCCCTTTTTTCGCTCTTTTCTTTTTGGCCGTTTTACTTTGTTGTGCTCTGTAATTACGCAAGGTAACCGGCGGCGCGCAACCCTTCGGACTCGTGAAAAATAATTTTCTCGCTCGGCCGCTAGTCGCATTTATTAAAATTAGATCGCGTCAAAGGGAAGTAGCGAGCGATAATATACTTGCAACCATGTGTACATGCACCAGCAACTATACTTTAATAACATTGTCAGCAATTCTACGGCGTTGAAAAATATTCGCAGGCATGGAATCGATAAAGTCGCTCTAAAAAATTGCAGCCTAGATTCCGTGGCGTTATCACCGAGTTTTAAAGTCAAAAATATCCGAGTACCACAAAGGCAAAGCCTTTCAGCGTTGCGTGGAAAATTTGAGAACGCAGTGTGCTACATGTCGATGTTTTTTTCGGCAACTTTTGCCAGTAACCAAAATACGTATCAGTCAAATGGCAACAAATTTTTGGGAAAACTTTAAGTAATGGTGAAACATTGCAAACGAGCACACGCACGCCGAATCTATCGACTTCCTACTGGCGTAGTCTTTGAATCATTTTTGAACAATAGCGGAAACTTTCTCGACGAGTCGAAACGCCAAGCATCCTAATATCGTTGTATGAAAACCTTTTTTCAAGAACATCGAAGGTCGAACGTATTTTCCGTCCTTTATGATCAACGTCCTTACGTCGCTTCGATCGTCGCAAGGACAACGGATAAAGTCGTCGAACGGGAAAAAGTTTATTACAAATGTAACGGTGTATTCGTTTGCAGGATTGGGAAACTGCGCAATTTATACGCGTAATTCGGACGAAGCAACGAGCCCTACCAATCGCTCCGGAACGCATGAATAACCGAATGGTCCTCGCGGAGCCGAGTGGCTCGAAAGTACACCGTGGGACGGCTGGCGCATAACTATCCTGTTCCTGGTGTTCCTGCACTGCGGCAAATACGATCCCGTTCGCACGAGTGCAGGTAACTGCGTGTACGGACGCGTACATCTGCCATAAAATCGGATGAACGCATTTTACCGGAAATGGTCGTCTCGAAAGATTCGTTGGACCTTCGTGCGTGTTATATCCTCCTATACATGTACGATATCCTCCTGTACATGCGTACATATGCGTAACATACGCACGTATATGTGCAACTAGCGCAGCAGTTTCTTTGAAAATAAGTCGTTATTTGGCATTTTATATCTACCTAGTCTTAAATATTTTGATCCTACGGAAACACGAAATACGTACGTACGTACGTACGTAGAATTTTATCTTGCATCGAACTGAAATCGGCTTAGCACAATTGAAAATATCGATCAGCGTTTTAATTACTTATCGTCTTTCTTGCCGAATCGAAATGCTTGTAATTAAAATTTCAATTGGTCGTCGACGATAATTTATATAATAACATTTGTATTGTAACGTTGTTTCCATGAAAATCGTACGCACAGAGAAGAACGTTGCACGTAAGGATGTAAGTAAATTCGTTTTTTAAAGTCACATATCGAATGCAATTCAGCCGTTAACGAAACCGACCCTTCAAGAAAACCACTAAGCGACTTTTCACGAGCGATTTCATTCCTTGGTACAGAAAATGACGAGGAAAATCTTATTAGTGCACCTTATCTTTCTATATTACAATTTCGATGTTTCGATATTTTTCTATTTGTTCGGTTTTAGTAGGAGATCGAGTAGCCGAAATTCGCGCGAAACATTTCCTCGCTTCGTACTCGCGACAGCTACGTTGATTAACCGTTTTGAAATGCCTACAAAGTACCCCTCTCGTTCCTGATCGCCGTGTCACGGCGTACGGTCAGATTTAAGAGGGAAAATACTGCTCAGCCAGACGAATTAATCAATCACCAAACGACAAAAATTACGACCGACCGTAGAAACGTGTTGTAAAATGCTCGCATGCGCCACCCCTTTAATCCGAATATTTTTCCGTTCGATCCTCGCTAACTCACGCTATAATAATATCTACGTTATCCCATTGCGTTAACTCTTGCAGAAAATAACGATTTCCGTGTTTTAATTATTCGAACGATTACGCTTATTCGATCAGAACAGGACGCCGAAGGTTTTATCGATTAACGCATCAATTTACCGTGGCACGTTTCATCGAGACTATGGTAGTTTTGCAAATACGCCTCAGTTTCGCCACAGGCAGCTCCTTATTTCATAAAGATAGCAAAAGTTGAAAGTGTTAACGGTAATACTTTAATCGCCGCAAGGACACGCGGCTTGTTTAATATAGTATGCGCGCCGTGTCGCCATTAAAGTGTTAATTAACGTGATTGTCTCCATGAAGGGGATATCAACCCTTCTATTTCTTTTCGCGGTATTAATCTCGTATAATCCGTTCGCTTCAAAACCAGATATCGAGCTTTGACTTACATTTACATTTATTTATTTTCCATTTCATTCCCATCTACATTTATACGATCATAGCGATACGGTCATAGAAACGATTCCTATATTCGTTTCGATTGCGTTGTTTCTCCTTTGGCAATTAATCGACGACTTTGAATAAGAATTTGAACTTGAATAAGGGAGAATCTCCTAGTTACTAGCAAAAGCTTTTTCTTTTTTTATTCTTTATTTGTATAATGTCCGCAAACGAGAAAAATGTAAAAACGTGCGATATCTGGAAAGATTTTCAACGAGTTGTACTAATTTACGCGACAGCGAGGCTCGAATATACTCGGCTAAATAGTTTGTTGAAGATGTTTGAAATACGCGTGATGCGGGTATTAATGTACGCGAATAATTCTCAAAGAAAGGGATGATAGATAGGACGTTTCGGTAGATTTAATTGACAGCAAAAAGATATTACGGTAGGCACATTTGTTTTGCCAACTATTCGCCTTTAATAGGAAATCAAGCGAAAAAGTAAATTACCAGGCCACAGCATTTAGGATAGGAATATTTATCTTGGAAATTGCATCGAGATGTCGGCGCCCTCGTAGAACCTCACGAAATACATTTATCAGGTTAAAAGGGTTCGGGGACGCGGGAAAAAGGGAAAGGGCGTCGTGACAGATATAATATACGATCCCTTAAAGATATTTACCGTAATAAACTCGCCTAGGCCTCCACCTAGGTCGATCAAACACTCGAAAATTAACCCCTTCTATTTATTTGCCGGCCAGATCCACGCTTTTACGATTACTTGGTAAATTATTTGCGCCATTTCCTGCTCGTACGAGACACCGGAAAAGCCATCTCGGCCGCGTTCTTTCACCGCAGAAGAAACTACCCTTTAGGAGAACCGAGGGATTTCTTGTTTCTCGATGATTCGTTGGAACGGAATAGAATACGACCGAAGAACTTCTCCGGAAATAAGCATCGAAGGTAATTCGTTTGGAAAATAATTGTCGTTTTTTTTTTTTTTTTCTTTCGTAACGACAATAGCCACGACAAACGCGTCGTTAGTTCGTTCGTGCGATCGAACCGTTCGCCTTGACGAACTTCTGCGTTTAATCATTTCGTCTGTACACCGCAGAAATTTCCGCACAATATCCATGGAATGTCAATTATCGGAATATCTATTAACCAAACTCTCGATTATTCGAATCGTCCGTCAATAGGCCGAATGATCAACTACCGACTATCGGTACCTATCGCTTCGAACCAATCGATCATCACGTTCTTCCTTTATTTTTTCAATGAGTTTTCCGATTAGACAGTCCGTTTCATACTTGGTGATCGCATGGAAAATATACATGTATACCGTATATATCGTCTTTATTACTACAGGCGATGATGATAAATGGGGGTAAGTCGCTGTTAGTGCGCGTAAGTGTAAATGCGGAACGTTTACATAGAACGCAAGCACGTATACGACGAACGAGTCGCATACTTTACAAGATTTCTCGATCGGAATTTCTGAAGCTACAGATCCTAGTACCAAAATAATCTAAACAAGTGCGATACGAGTTGGCGATATTACATAGTCGATTCACAGGCTGCGAATTAACCAACGAGGATAAGTAGCGTGACGGGAGAAAAATGTCGAGAAAAGTGTGAACCTAAAAGATCCGGTGGGGTCATGGAGATGCAACGACTAAAACAGTTGCGGGCAACGAGTAACGCTATTAGTAATCTTAAAAAGGAATAATAAATCCGCCAGAATCCTCGTTGACTCGAGAGATCCAGCAGATTTAGCAAGGACATGGTTTTTACGAGCTTAACTAGGGTGCAGTATATTCCCCGAAGAAAGTATACAATAGCTCTTTCCGTAAGTGTCAAACCATTTATGTGGCACCGACGCTTCGAGTTACAAAGATCACGTTGCAACAAAATACAATTACACAGTATCATAGTTTGAAAATCTTTAGGTCACCGACAAACGGTAGAAGTAGGTTGATAAATAGGATATAGAGAAAAGAATCCAGATACGATGCTCAAGGAACATGAGGAGTTACATCAATTGGGGCCAAGTACGAGCCAACAACGCGCACAATCTGTCTAACAGGTCAAAGTGGTCAAATAGGTAGCTCGAGAGCCAAGACAAGCAATCGGACGCAAATACCCATCGACGATAGTTTCGATATCAGAATATCGTGGGCAACGGTATCAATTGCCATATAATGCCATATAATTCCTTGAGACACAAACACGATCGATTTAATCTATATCGCTTGTGTTTGCTAGTCGTAAAAGCTAGACGTAAATAATTTCGAGGAAAATATTTCCCTCGCAATTACCGTATTCAGGTGGAAGAAGGAAATTTTCAAGATCTTTTCAATTTTAAAGAAGAACCTGAGAACGTTGTTATTAGTGGCATGTCTCGTTTAACAGTTTCAACCACAAGTAATTCCGCGAAAATGAGACGGCCGGTAGAAGTTTGGAGGTTTGTTAAGATGGGGCAGTGCGTTCGAGCACAGTATCTAGATTGTTACTAGAGTGATAGTATCCGCGTAGAGGTTGCAAGAACCGAGGAAGCTGGTCTTCCAGACTCGCAAGGTTTCCTCGTAAAACCCGCAAAATTTATAAGCTACTACATCGTTGCCTTACATTTATTAAATTACAAAATTTATTTGCGAGGAATATCGAAAACTTTTTGCGTCATGACCTTTTTGCATAATAGTTTAGCGCGATAATACTTTAAAATGTAAATTCGCTGTTATCAGAGGGGAAGCAGCGACTGGTAATTTCGATCGTTATCGTTGCATCGGTAAAAACGTTTCGTTCGAATTGTTTAAAACGATGTTTTACCTTGTCGCAACTTCCTTCGACGCGGTACGTTCCAACGAACGGAACAAGAACCAAAAACGCGGCGCGTTAATCACGCGGACGTTATAATTTGATCGAAGAACGATTTCAATCTTCGCAAGTTACGTGGCAAATTTCGGCAGGAGAAATCTGTGTTACATAGCAATCTAGCGTATCGATGACCTCCAGGGGAAGAGGAAACAGGGGGAGCGTGATGAATTATTAGCAGGATGGCGGTGCGAAAATCTCTCGTCGTAATAAAAGCGATATAGTCCACGAAGGGGAAGAACTCACTTCCGTGCCAGTCAATTCCGTAAAGAACAACAGAGAGATAAAAGAAGCGAGAATACGTCGATACTCCCCAACGACGACACACGAAGTACGTGATTGCCTGTTCGGAAATGGAGATTCTGTTTGGAAACCGATGCGTCTTTTTTTTCCAGGAAACATGTTCGGAAACCGATTTGTTCGAGATGAGAGTCGTTCGATAACCTAGCCTCTACAGTAGTACGGATTGATAATTTCTTTGACGTGCCACGTTTCTTATACGTCGGGAACATTTCAAAAGCAAGGTATTACATATTCGGGTTTCGTAGTAGGGCCATCAACCACGGAGTCCTGAAATCTCGGTACTCCGGTTATATTTTACGACGACTGACCCTTTCGAAACGACTGACCTAGAAACGAATGATCCCGCCTTCTTATCGTATGCCGACGACTGGTACGACCCACAATGTACGATCGTATAAGAAGCCTCGTCGAACGACGAAACTTGGCGCAAAAATAACCTGACTGATGTGACTTTTTACGTGCAACAACTCCGGCATTCGAAGCAAGAAGACCACCAATAACGCGGTTAAAACGCATAAGACTCTGAACCTGATGCTTTAATCGATTAGTCCGATTCGATAAATTTTGTCGATACTCGGCATTCGCTTCTTTTCGCCCGGTATCATCGAGCTATCGGTGAATGTAACGCGTCTTAGAGTCAACGCCACGCCATTTTTACCTTACGCAGAGAGCAAGTAACGACGACATTCTGCTAAACGTTTTCGTTGGATTACGGTGTTTCGGCAACACAGGCAATCTGCAGGAACATTTGGCGAATGGCAATTTTCGCGAATACATGGAACGAAAGAAAGCAGACGTTTCGATGAAACAAATCAACAGACCGAGGAGCGAATATTAGCAGAAAATTGACGGTATTCGAATTCGAAGAGGATCGCGTAACCGGTCGACGAAATTGGATCGGGATGTCTTCGTTTAGCGGAAGAAGCGCCGGGCATCGCGACTTTTCCGCCGTAAAGCTGCGACGTATATCGTCGTTGTAACCAGGAAATATGGGAAAATACAAGCTAGGAAAATGTCTCGGCTTTTAGCGTGTGAACAATATGGCGTGCCGGTGAAACCGGGAACTGTCGGCTGCGTTCAAAAGTTTTATCATTTTTCCTTATTTCGTAAAACTTTTGAACGCTAGCTTGTTCCAGCGAGTGTCGCGAGCCTGTTCCCCCTCGTTTATTAACATCGCGACGAGATACTTGATACCTTGTATAAGCCGTCGGCGCGGCTTATTGCACTGTTATAAAACTTTAATATATCTCGTCTGACGTATTGATTAAATAATATTTCCAGCAAAGTGACTTCTTGAAAATTTCGCGTAGTTTTCATAAATGTTTATAGGTCAACGATAGTCGAATAGAACGATACGAGGTATCTTCCGTGTCTAATCTTGGATTTTTGCTAAAAAAAAGATCGAAAACACAACCGTTTCGGGCGATGATAAAACCGGCATTTGAACGAAGTAGACAATCAATTAAAATCGAATAAAAGAGGAAAAAGGATAGTGGCTGATAATAAATTTGGTAACCGAATGCAGAGATGGAGAACGTATATTTATAGATTATCTATCGATCGCTTGGCGTTATAGAGTCTATTTCCATTAGTCTCCAAAACGGTCGAACAGCATCGAGTATTCAAAGAATTCGAACCAAACGAAAACTACAGGAAAGAATTTTGATTTACCGTCGTTTCTAGAAATCCAATAGATACTTGGTTCTATTACACCTTGGTGTGTACCGTATCAAGCTACCGCCAATTTCTCCTTTCGAAAATAGATTGTAAATTACGTCGATCAGCAATGACGTGCCACGTTATATATTCATGACGTGACGGATTGTCAAACTTTATCAAAATTTCATTCGTGTTAAAACGATGTTGAACAATCTCACCCTAAATTGTTTCATTGCTCGATAATCTTATTTATTTCTTAAGTAGTTTGTACATAAATAAACGTTAAAATATATCTTCTCCAGTATCATAAAATAAGAAAGTAGAAACTAGATCGGATAATAATTCTGAAGGCTACCATGCTGCCGTGTTGTAGCCATTTTGCTTTGCGACAGGCTTTTTACAGGACCACTTAGGTAGTTCATCAATTACTCAAAGACGTCCCACAAAAGATACGCTCTACAACTCGAGTTCCTCGAACTTTTTTCGTGCTATTTGCTTGACATTTTCTTTCAACTCGCATATAAGTACGTTATAACATTTCAAACGTAGTAGCGAAAGCTGTTCGACGATAAAACCGTCTTAAAATAAATGTAGCAAATTCGAGAATTTAAATATTTTCTATCAGTTTTTTCTCTTGTAAAAATTATAAATTATTCTATGTATATATGCATAAATAAAAAGGACTACGTATATGTATATTGAGCTGTTAAACCATTCGCTGTTTCTTGCGAGAATAATGTTTAGAGAAGAAGGAAGATTAAAAAATAACGGTATTGGTGGCTTCCATATTGAATTTCAAAGTTTCGAGGAATTTCAATGGAGTAGCGACCGTTATAGTCTATAGGGTAAAATCGAACCACAAAAATGTGAGTTCGAAACGTAAAATAATAAAAACGTTTTTGAAACCACGGACGAGATCGTGAAAATTCTATCGTTGCGTACACCATGACATACAGACTGCGGTATCTTTCAGATTCATATTTCTTAAGTCCGTCACAGAACCGCTTACGAACGAAACTTTCGACAAGAAAATTCTCGATCAATCGGTATCGTTACGAGAATACTTTCCCATTTCTTCTTGTACAAACTGATGGAAATTGAATCAAAGGCGAAAGCTAAAAAGGACCATCCACATTAGTTGCTGTATGAAAATACTCGTACTAATTGACGCTCTGGTATACTATAAATGTTAAGAGACGCGATAGTTTCTTCATTCGCGTATATAAAGGAACAAAGTGACGCAAAATACACCGAAATAAAGTTATTAAAGATTCAATTAGTGACAGCTTACTCGAAGTATCGTTAATTTCCATAAAGATCTTTGGCTCGGTGAGAGAAAGCCTGATCTCCAAAAAGAAAAATGTCATTGGCAGTCGCAAAAGTCGTAAGTGGCATTTCCCTTGCGATGCATTTTTTGCGGTTGAATTGCCGGGTGGCAAAAAGATCCGAAGATACGAACGCGTTGCATACGTCGATCGTCAGTGTCACACCGCGCCGCGGTTCGCCACGTAGGCGTCTATTTCCGCGGGATTTCAGTCGCTTGTAGGATTTTCGACGTACATCGTCGATTGAGTTCATCCGAACTTTCGTATTCAGAATCGCATTTCCGTCAAATGTCGTTCGATTTTCCTGTTTCTTTTTTTCTTTCGCCGCTAGAAATTTGACAAGCCAATTTATCCATGGTCGTGCAATTTTTTAACGTATCTCCAAGAACTAGTCAACATGTTTTCTTTCGCGATATTGACAGAGAAAAAGTTGATGGAACTGCGTTTCGTAAAGTATCGCGCGATACTTAAAGCGCTGACAATGAAACAGTCGATTATCGAAATAGGGACCAGTTTTAGTCGCGGTTTCCGTAGCAAAATTTTTAAAGCCACGATTTCTTTTTTTCATCTGCCTTTCGCAACATCGTTCTTGATGTTTGTATCGGAAAATGAATATTATTCTTGCGCTACCAGCGATTCGTTACGCCACTCTCTCCGAAACAGGAGCCTCTCTTGCCGATGAAAATTGTTTCACGGAGACGGTGCAGAATCAATGCTCAGTTAAAAAGCATTCGTACACGCTGACATTTCCAATCCTAACGTTGAAATTGAGAGACAGGTGAACGATTAGAATTTTATTCGAGTAGCTAAAAACGTACAAAAGGAAAAAGATACACGTGTCGAACGTAGATACCTTTCTTATTTTCCGAAGTCGGTATAAAAAGTAGCGAATATATTTCTGTTCGAGAAATTATTTAACTGAATTCTTCCATTATTCTCTCCCCTGTTTTCATCGCTTTTTCCATTAAGCGTATAATTAAGAGCGTAAAATTTGGGTCAAGTCAATCGGTCGGGTTCGTTTGGCGTATCTTAATTTGGAAACAAAAGTTTATACTTCCAAAGCAAGACAATGATTTATGTAGAAGAAGAGGGGTAGAGTAATACCGCAGGTTCCTAAAAACTTGTAAATACTCGCTTCATTGGTAAAGCCAGCCATCCCTGTTCTTTACATCTATTTCCATTTTATTAAATGGAAACAATGGAAGTAACTCGCATACATTCGTGTCCTGGCAAAGTTGCAACTGCCGCAGCTCCGTAGGACATTGCAATAACGTCACGGAAAGGACAACTATGATCGCACGTCTACTACTCATCTCTTAACGCAACGACGTTGAATAAAATTGTAATATTTTAACTATATTTCAAGCTAACTCTGCTGGTTTGTGTCGCATTTTCACGTCGTTCGTAACTTATAAATTATACCATGCATAATAAACTTTAGGTATAGAAATAAAGCTACTCTAAAAGCATTTATTAAACACGCCGCTATTTCGATGCTTATGTTCCTCGTGAATCGTGACGCCGATTGGACCATTGCTTTTTGCCCTGGGACCTTTGCTATAACAGTTGCGCAAAAAGAACAGCTCTCAGGTAAATAATTCTAATGCGAAAGGATCAAAACTGTGCCATCCACTTAACGACTTTCTTCCTGACCGCCTTTCTCGCTTTATGGAAACACGCGGAAAAACACACAGCTTCGCCGAGACTCTATACCGAGATCACAGGATCACGCTTACATAGGAAGGAACTTCTTTCCTTTTAAAATCCGTCGACAAAACTGCGTCGACGAAATAATTTTATTCTTTCTGCCCGCTGTGATATTTTTGCCTCGTCTAGAAATTGTTATCGTCGTGTTTTCGCCGAGAAGCGTAACCACTTTGATCCGCGGTCTGTTTGAAAGTTTGAAAAGAATATTAATAACTTTACGCTTCCATCGAATTCTTCGCTTTAATTATTATCCTATGTTGGAAATCCTATTGCCGCCACTACAACGCTAATTTTACATAAATCAACATTTTTATATGTAAGAAACGTAGACAAAATTAGTTAAATTCGGATTCTAACTACTACGAACGTCGTAATTTTGCTCTACGCTAAATCGATAACTTTGCGGATGATGGGAACACGGTAAGGGCGCTTTAGAGCCGTTGAAACGCGTGACATAAAAATACGTGTAACGCGTGTTACAGATCTGCCCTGTAACTCGTTTGTGGTTCTATTTTTTTGGCTGGTAATAACGGCGAAAGTCGGTTTATTGGCGCTTTGCCATATAGCGAGCGGCGAAAACTCTATGACGGATGAAGTGCACGCTCTCCTTAATACTGCAAAATTCATTTCATCGTTGCGGCTACAGGCAACATCGCGGCCTGGCTCGTTCCCGCCAAGGACCGCCACGGTGTAAAACATTATTCCACATTACTCTTCACGAACCGGAGAATACCGGATGAATTATTTTGTTGGTTTCTTCGTGCCAGCTCGTACTTGCACACGTACGCGTCCCCATTCGTGCTCTCGTCATCCGCTAATGCCTCGATCGCGGTCAAGACGACCCACCACGAAAAGTGACACTCTAATAATCAATCTTTGAACGCAATACGATTATCCAGTTTCAGTAGAATGTATCGAATATTTGCATGCATAGACGCTTATAAAGACTCGTTATGTTTATAACGTTTGTATAGAAACTCACTATGAAGTTATATCGCACTTGTTAAAAGCAAATGGTAATAGATAAGGCACTCGTGCCAGTAGGAATACGTTAGAGGAACGAAATTTCGTTCGATCGGTTTTCGCTGTGTTTTCTTCGCAACAGATATTTTTTAAAGACAATCGGTCGCTTTGAATCGTGCGATACGAAACTTTCATCGAGAGATTGTTTCAACGTTTATTTCGTACAAGGCAAATTCGATAATTTCGCGCTCAAATCGAAACTCACCTAAAAACGGAGATTAAATTATCGGTCCGTCATTCCGTGGGATATTACACCGATATACGATTTAACATACGGATGGTAAAAAACGATCCGGTTCACCGAATATCGGTTATTCGGTAAATTTAGATGATCGCCCCTACTCCTATCTCGTTGAATCTTCCCCTTAACTTTCCGGAAATACGCCAGCTTAAATCAATGAATTTATCGGAAATCAAAGTCGAGGCATTTGAACAAAGACCTGTTGTTACGCGCGATATGCCGAGAAAATTACCGAGCGATCGCGTTAAGATCGATTGGAGAAATCGCGATTTTTTTTATCGGAGAGCATTCCGCTCTGTGATTGTTTCGCATGGCCGCGTTTACAGCTAGGGAAATGCGTCTTTTTTTACGACGCGATGCGACGCGATCCGAAGCATGGGTGCGCGATCCAGGGAGGCAGAGCTAGTCCAATTGAATAAAAGCGACAGGGGCCGACATCGAATATATCAGAAAAGCTAAAAGACAGAGGGGTTAATACGAAATTGGCGCTGGCCCATCAGCCGCCAAGGGACTACGTTATCCGGAGAATTGGTGCGAGTTATGACGGCAGTCAAACGTTTCTTAACCGTCTTCTCAGCTGCCTTTCCTAAAACCCGAACCCTCTGCAAGCGAAGAGGAATTTCACGGATTTGTCGTAAATAACCACTTAGTTAACCCTCCTTAAATCTAACCGGTTCTACGACGCAAGTTTGCGCAGTGGATCTAAGATCCCCTTTTGAATAATGCGCGTACCGTCGCCATTTCGCGAAGAAACTTTATTAAACGAGGCCTTAAGATTTTAATGAAAAGTTTGCGACCCGCTACTCGCTAGAAATTAAAATTTTTCGCTCGTTATCATTGGCGTTGTTTGATTTTCACCGATTACTAGAAAACAGCCATGTACAAAAGAGAAAAGCTGTTCGTCCATCGGTTCTCCGTTAAAGTAAACTTTCTTTTTCAGAATAACTTTTGCAATTTCAAAAGTTAATCGCCATTAGCGGCCATGAAACGCGTCCGATAAAGCGGCCTATAAATAGCCATACTATGATGCGATATTGCTGTTCCGCCGCACCAACGCCGGAAAAAACAGCTCTGCCGTTAGTGAAATATTTCCGGCGAAATGACAAACGAGATTTTACCAAACGAGAACGTAATTCGTGAAATCGACTCGGCTCAAATGTCATACACGGCAGCCGTTTCAAAATGCAATTTACGTGTAACGTTCTACATCGATTTTATCCGCTACATCGAATTTGACTTATTTCGTAAATATGAAAAGCATAACAAATATCAGAGCCAGAAACTGGACCACGTGTGTACGAAATAATTCGTCTAACGGCCCACGTATAACTCATACTGATAATTACATTGGCCGCGTGAAGATAAGCTAACACGAATATTAAGTGTAGAATGCACGGGGTGCAACGGTCGCGTTAATTTCTCCTAAATCATAATAGGTAGAGCCGAATTGCTATAACTAGGCTTGCACTACCTATTCGTTTCGTTGCATCGTAATCATAACCGTGCTACCTTAAATACGCAAAATCGATGATTTTACCGCTCTTCGCCCTATCGTTGATTTAACTTTCACTTACACATCCATTTTACGTTCAGCGAAATTTGCTTCAAATACGGTAGATTCGATGGAGAAAGATTCGCGCTATGGCGCTTTATCACGGTCCGCTCGAAACGACTCTACGTTTACGATCGGGACCCGATCTAATATTATTACGCGATGTACTCGTATATTTCTTCTTTCTATCTTAGGAACCTACGTGTTTCTTTTATTTTCCTTCACGAACGAGTATCTTCCTTAAATAACGTAGCAAATTATTTGGCAAAAACATGGGGACGAGAATTCAGCAAGATTAATTTTACATTAACAGAAAGTAACGATCGAGGAAGTTTTTTACCTACTTTAGAGGGAAATTACGACGGACCGGCCGGCTCGTCCGTTTATGAAGATCAAAAATTAGACCGAGGCGTGCGAATAATTGGAAACGCATTACTTTTGCATTGTATTCCGTGTGTAAGTAATTAAACTGTCATTTGCAGCAGAGTTGTTCGTCGGTCGTTTTTATACCACGAGCCCGCTTAAGAATGTAACAGTCGGCTTGCTTCCTTAAACATCTAATGAGCCTACTTTCGTAGAAAATAAGCTATACAGCTGCTCGTTAAGAGCGTCTTCTGTCCTCCCATCCTCGAACAAATGCAAAACATCGCGTCGCTACAATTCGTCTTTAATGTTTGATTATCGTCCAGACGCTCCTTTTTCCTACGATATACGATGTATAATTATACATATACTACTTCAAGAGAACACGTACCTACAGCTGTTCTTTCTTGTGTTACTCTCCGTATTTGAGTAAACGGACGAATTATTAAGATGTAAAATACCGCGGAAAAATAATTTGATCGTGGCAACTATAGAAATATTAAAAATATATATGATCCAGTGTATTATGTATCGTCGTATCTTAAAATGATTGAACGAATTGGGCTACACTGGGGAGAAGAAATGATTAATGGAAGAAAGGAAAGTCAAAAGAGCCATCGTTAATGAAACGAATATTTGTATGTAGGTACCTGGATCCAACCCACGATAATTTGCTGAAGATTCCATTTCACATATCGCCTTTTCAACTTATTCAAGGCATATTTTTAATTTGAGAAAGATCGAGCAGAGAAATCGCGAACAACGCTATTCCACAAAGTATGCCGTCAAGAATATGTCTTCTTTCGTAAGGAGAATATGAGATAAGGGAGTAACATTTTTACATCGTTCTCAACTAGAGAACGTTGAAGTTGCCGGTGCAACTCCAGAGAGGTTTCCTTACCACTTCTTTCATCTCCCTCCGAGAAAATTTCATTTTTCCTCCGTCAATGTCGCGAACGCTGATCTCGTTATAAATACTATTTCTAATCTCGAAAAAGGCTAGAAATGTATTTCGATGAATTTTCTATGTAATATTATTCCTTCCACGTTGCAGGACGATATCTTCTACCGTGAAAATAATTAGAAGGTAATTCTTTATCGACGCTGCATCGGATCGGCGATATGTGGAGTCTCAGATCGCAAAGAATTAACGGGCAACTTTTGATACGTGCAAAGATTCGGAACCGTACTGTCAAGAATAACGAATGAAACGTCGCGTCGACCATGTTTCTGGAAATTGTGGATCAAATATTTCCGGTGAAACGTTGGCCGATAAAATGGATTTCCAGAGCAGAATTTTCGTTGTTTAGTTTTATCTTTGAACGAAGATGGAGGAAACGAGAGCATGCAGTTTTGAAAGCAAGTACCCGCGTATTGGCTCAATGAATTCGCTTAATGAAAGCATTAGAGCATACCTTTCGAAGCACGTTTTCCAAGGGAACGCGGTTACTGCCGGTTTTGTGCTGCCCGTAACAATGCGCAACCACGCACACGTCCGACAGAGAACTCATCAATGCCGACGCTCTTCATAAACGTAAGAACGGAATTACCGAACCACCTTTCCTTCTATCGTCGCACTAAAATCGTTCCTCTTTCCGTTACGACGCGATTCCGATGTCGTTCGCGATATTAAAATTCATACTGGAAATCATTCAACGGAACGCGAATCGTTTCATAAACGTTTCTCCAGAACGTAGCTATATCGTAGAAAAACGTCTGCACGATTAAACAAAAATATTAAATTTACACTATTTGTATTCGCAGAAATTCCGTTTAATTCTAGTTACCCGTTTTTGTTCTGTTTACGTTATTGTCGACAACTGTCTTTACTCGTTTGAAATCTAAGGAAATCCGAGGGTATTTGATATTATGAAAAGATCATCAAAAAATTTGACATACGTATGTTATAACGTGTACGTCCGCACAAGGTTGGGATGCTGCAAAGAGGATACCTTCTCCAGAGGCAAAGGTATTTCGACAGAGGAATATTTTCTCGTCGGCGAAGAAGACACGGCATACGATATTAACTCGTAGACATTTCATACAGATTTACATATACGAAGGAGATGTGAAACGTTTGTTCCTTTCGTTACAGAGACATTCCTTCGTAGAAATTTGCATCTATTCTCTCACGTTGATCATGGTTCCGCTTTTCTTCTAGGCATTTCTTTTTCCAAGACGTCCGTTTGGTCAGAAAGCAAGGCGCGTTCGAAGAAGGAATTCTCGAAGGACCGTTAGTCCCATCGACTGGCGTGTAATCGAACGCGAAAAAGAGATCGCAGGAAAAACAGATGGCATAAGCGTATTTTCATCTCGTTTCAACAATCGGATCTCCGCTTTAATAAGAGACCAGAAATATGAAAAACTTTCTTCGAACTTTGAAGAAGCGAAGAACCGCCAGTGGATTTGCTAGCAAAGCGTGAAACGAAGACGCGAAAGCATTTTCATAGCAACCGGTACTTTAAACTGACTCGTCTGTTATGGCACTGACTTCCCTACGAACTGAACTTTCGTACTCTAGCTGCCGTGCGCAAATATTTGTTTTCCGTTAAGAGTCGCTCGGAAGAAAATTCGTCAGATAGACCTAAAAACGCTCGAAACTTTCGGGTCAGTGTTTCCTTCATCCCGGCTAATACGCTTTTAGCATAATCGATAAATCGTGGCTGTAGAAGTTGTTCGAATGCTCGTTTCCGCCACCGTATCCGATGATGAATTATACGGTTGGAAAGTCGCAAACGATGATAGCGACTCGGTGGAACGAAATACAGGAATAATTTGTAGCTTTAATTTCGAATTTATGCCGGTTTGCCCGATCCGAAACCGATTCCTCTCGCTCGTCAAGTTCTGTAACCAAATTACCTGCAGTTTACTTTAAATCGAAACGCGATCGGTGTCGTCTGAAACACAAACGTCGCGATTCTAAAAATTTGCGTAACAAGCTGGATACTTCGTGATTACGTTGGACGTTGGTTCGAAGAACGATTCGCGAAAGGAAGGAGGAAACCCGCAGCTTTCAAGAGTGGATAGGTCTCGCAACGGGCGATGCTGAATGATCGTTCGTTTTGAAACGTTTTGAGAAGGCACGATCGAAACGAAGAAAAACAGCGTCGTCGATGTCTTTATAACGAAAACGGTACGCTTATTAAAAAAAAAAAAAAAAGAAAAAGGTGCCGCGTTATATAACGGAGCAGCAAATTACTCGAGATAGAACTGAAAACGCGATGCTTAAGATCCTCAAAGGAACTCCGATTTAATTAGACGAAATAGGGTCGGCGAACGTTTAAGGATATGCTATTCTCAAAACCAACTGGATGGAGTGCTCCTCTGAACCCGTGAAAATGTATATACCCGTTTCTCTCTCTCTCTCTCTCTCTCTCTCTCTCTTTGCCTTCTTACCACGTCAAATTGCTGACTGCGTTTTACCTGCGTCCACACTTTCGTCGTATTCATCTCTCGTCTACATTTGCGCCTATAACTTCCTAATTGCGTTATCACGAACGCGATAGCAAATGAATTAGAACATTGAAATGAATAGGAAATGAATAGGAAAGGAATTTCGTGTTTTCCTTGTGTCACGTTGATATCGACTTTCGAAAATTGGAAAATTTACTGCACAGAAGAAAAATTACAGGAGAAGCATCGAAAATGTGAAAAATTTGGAAAGCTCGATTCAATTTTCAGCGCTATTTTTACTTCGATGAAACACGCCAATTGGTTGGAATAATTACATTTAATTTCTTTCGTCAATCCTTTCCTCTATTATGCTGCATATTTTACGTAATTGAAATAATGTCATATTTCCTGCACATTTTTAACGATAATTTTATTTGCGTGATATACTAGATACAACAAAGGAATTACTTTCAACCTCGCGACCAGTTACATAAAATGAATGATTTAATAATACGAACATAATGTATCGAGTAATAATGGGAAATAAAGGCGATACGCGGTTCGAAATGCTTTCAATAATTCCACAACGGATCAGCTTTGTGTACGTCGAGTAATTTGGAGAAAGCAAACTGCAAATTCGAACGCAATGCGATTTCTATTCCATTAAACAAACGGTACCCTTTTCGATGCACGAAGCTTAATAAATTGTTGCATCGAGTAGACGACCATCACAGTATTAAAACACGCCTCGTCTGTACATACTCTCTATCGAAAAAAGGCAGCAATTAGCGTTAATTAAGCAACAACTACCGCTTTCTCTTCGTCGTGCGACAAAGAATAAGCGGACGTTTTATCATCCTGTAAAAATTCTTGTTTGCAGGCTACGATTGCCGGTCGCGAGGTTGCCTTCGACGCGCAATTATCTTTCTGAGGAAATCTCGAGCCGATTAATACCCTTTGGTATACATATTTGCAAAGCAAAGGAGAGGTGTGCTCGACAAGGGAAAGTTTCCAGACAACGGTTTTTCCACGTTGTTTGAAAGGACAATAACCAGACGAATGTCAAATCGTTACCAAAATAACGCGATATTCGGACGCGGAACAACAATGGACGAAGAGTGGAAGCTTGATTATTCGGAATAAAAGTTAATTGGTCACGTGGCTAACTTGAACTCTAAAGGCTAAAGAACGATGCATCGCCTTTGCTGAATCGAGTCGAGAGAACGTTTCACGGATCCGCGAATTTCGAAAGAAATAGCTTTGCCCGTCGAGCCTTTAACGATTCCATGGCGAGCTCCCTTAATAAAAGTCCGAACGTCTTTTCTCGTGGAACGAATAAATCATCGCTTCGACGACCCATTAAAAAGTCGAAAAAGGGTCTTATTACTCGGGAAGAGAAGAGAGGAGAAGAGAAGAGAAGAGAAGAGAAGAGAATACCAGCTAGTAAAGAAGAGGCTACCGGAGAAAATTGCTGACAACTGCAGACGTGTCTTAACGATAAGGCTCTGGCAATCTAAGCATATAATCTTCTTAAGAGCTTTGCCGTTTAATTAAGAAAGCAGTATTATAAACATATACAGTAACGTAGAAAGCTTCCTTTTGTGGTTACTTTATTACACGAGTATAAACCGATTCTTACTATCAGGTTGACCTACGCGTGTATATTTTCATCGTCGACGATAGAAAAACAAACGAAACACAAAACTACTTACATAGATAAGTTTTGATAGAATTTAACGTTAAGCAACTTTATTATTTCTTTCATATATATTATTAATATAAATGACGATAAACGAAAGCGAATCTCCATCAGCGTACAGAAGTGAAAATGCAGAATGTTTTTCATTTCTTCGGTTTTAAAGATACGATCTATAATACCGTATAAAATTCAAAAAGTTTCATCTTAAATTATAGACAATGTTGGTTTTCTTTGTCTTTCGCGTTCCTTATTTAGACTTAAAAAATATTTTAACCTTGAAAAAGTACCGCTCGCAAAGAAACGCGTGTCTATCTATTCTTTGTATCAGATTCGAGGCTACTGAAACCATAAAGTTCGCTTTGGTAACGAATCCTTGTTGCTTCGTCTTAAAATAGGTATATTTTACTCGTGTTTCGACCAGCGTTGGAAACGCGAATAGAAAAATGTACAGCTGGAAAATGGATCGATCGTCGATCTATAGACGTTGGTAATAGATCAACATCGAAACCAGCAAACTGTAAAGTACGAAAACATCTTTTACAAGGAGTCCTTAAAAAATGACATTTATCCATCAACGTCAGAGGCACAGGACAGGATTATGCAGTTTCAACTGAAATTCCGGAGATTTGTCGTTGAAGGTTCAGGATTGTCGAATCGTTTGTTCGATCGCGATTTTGACACTGACGAATCGGAATGATAGATGTGCCGAGAATTCATTGCGAAATCGCGGTAGCCTATCGAAGTCGTCGCGCAGTTTCGACGCAGAGAGGAAGAGCAAAAAAAAAAAAACATCGTGCTTTCAACGAAACACGCTCGATTCGAATGCCTTGAAAATTCCGTCGATTTCGTTCCGATCAAAAATATGTATTAATCGTCGTTCGCGGGACAATGTACGTTTAAATTTCCATAAGTTGTTCGGAAGCTCTAAACATTTCCTACGCGACGAATATCGTTGGTATCTCGATTTTTCCACGCGGATAACGACGAATTTACGACGAGACGAAACAAGAAGGATACACGTACGTATGTGTTATTGTTCCAAAAGTTGTAGCGTTTATTCGTTGAAAAATAATCGTCAGCTCTAACAGGCAAAGTAAGTAGCGACGCGCATCGAAAATCACGATATATCGAACGAATACACCGATATTCCCATCGCAATTATCATGTTCGATGAATTGAGCTCACTGTATACTTTTAATCTCGCTATAGATTGTTTATAAACACGTTCGTTTTTACCTGTCCGTTTCCATGCAAATTGAAATTGCATTTTCGCCGATGCACGATCGAATATTATACCGCGAATCAAAACGATCCTCGTAACGGATATATCTATCTGGCCGTATATTAGTTATTCGCGAATCATCAAACGGTAAAGTTACAAACGACGAATGATACTAGAAACGAAGATCGAATATACTGCCGCATTCCTCTAATATCCATATGTATGTGCTAACATATTACTCGAGTTTGGAAATATTTTGTCAGTGTAGAATCGCATCAAGCGTCGTTCAGACTTTTGTTCGAGAAAGAAAGGAACGACATCGTTGTCTGCGTCGCGCAAGCTGCACCAGGCTTTCCGTAAACGTCGCATCTCGCATAAATATGGAAATTTTGAAAGCGAGGTTCAGCCATTCGGCTCTCGTCTTTTCACGCAACACCTTCGTATCCGTGTTGCGTCTCGTTCGTTCTCTCCACACGTTTCACCGATATGCAGTGTCAGAAATATCTTGAAAATCTCGGTTGCACGCATCGCGTAAAACGATATGGTTTGAATATTAATGATAGGGACGTTTTTTTATCCGATACAGCTTCGAGGACGTAGCGGGGAAATCCTTTCTGCGATTCTATTACGATCGACCGTATAGAAATACATACTTCTTACTCCCATGGTGACTCGTGAGTATCGCGCTACGCAGCTTTCGCGTGGAGAAGATCGATCTACGAAATTGAAAACGGTGGAGCGTGGCGAAAAAGGCCGAAGCGCGACCAACGAGATAGATACATGTATATATCGTACTTTGCTTTGGCAGAGTCCCAAAGGAATCGCCATAGCTTTCCAGATACGAATTTAAACCGGTCCGCATAAAGTTCTTTCCGATCGATTGTTTTCTTCTAGAAGGTCAAACTGTCTTCGATTTACGCGTTCGCCGGATCTCAGATAAATTCAGCACGCTTCCCGAAAAATCCAATCGATTCTTCCTCGTAACAGATCGCAAGACGAGATTCTCCTTCCCGCTCGTTAGTTCCGAAAAAAGAACGATTTTTCGTTTTCGCGCAGCGAAAGAAACCCGGTTTTAGCTCGTTCCACGGACAATGCAGTTTATTCGTCGCTCGAGTAACGAACTGCATCGATAACGCGAATGATCAAGTCCGTTCGAACAAATTACAGCCCGCGAGATTCAACGGGATCGAGACATTTTTGACGGTCGGTGGTTTCGCTTCGTTCTCAACTACGAGTGCATTTGGATTTCGATGCCGTGTCATCGCGATCAAGAATACGGAAACTATACCGTGTAGACTGCAACTAGAACGCGAAAGTTACGGAAATTACAAAATAGAACGCTTGCTATCGCTTCCATTCTTTTCCTCGTCGAAGGGAACGAAAGTTTCACGAATCGTTTGGGAAATAAGTTGGAAGAACGCAGCAGCGTTATGCGAGGAAGTTGCTGCTTTTCGATCCGGGAATACTTTTGTAAAATCTTTTCCATACGCTGACGCATAACAGTAGCGATAAAAGGCAGGGACTATCTCCTCTGCGTAGGTCGCGCTCACGATCAGGAGGAATTCCTGATTTTTATGTATTGTCCCATGGACATTAAACGCATCATGCACTTTCACACACGTCAACCTATTATAGAACTCATCGAATCGTATCTTTTGACTACTATCTTTATTTTATGTTACGGTTATGTTACAATTCTTGTTTATCATTTATGCTAATCGATATTTGTCGTGCTTTGTGTTTCTTGTAAAGAATCGGTGCAATTAGTTATAGTTGCAGAATGTCGTTCATACCACGATGATAAGTTTCTTTGATAAATATGTCTCGATGCAGTTGAATATTTCATACGTTTTTTACCCACTAGATCGTCGTAGACATCCTGAATCCTTCGAATATTCCACTAGTTTCATACCGTATCATCTGTCTTCGACATGCAATGAATCAGCGCTAAGTAAAAAGCTCTCGATTCTTTCGTTATTCGATCTCCTAGTTATTTCGAAAGCGCACCGTTTCTCTCACTTACACTCGCTATACAGATTTTTCATGATCGATGGGAATAAAAATAAACGGTAAAAATCCATAAATGATTTAGACCGATCTAAAACTGTCATCCACTCGTTTCTCCATATCCTTGAAAGTACAATAGACGATATTCCACGAAATTTAACGAAACGATAACGCTCGCAATTTCGAGGTAAAACGGCAAAATTGCAAATTGAATTCGTATAAACAACGAATAAACAACGAATAAACAACAGAGCAGACGTATGAAAGTGCAATGTACCGTGTGCGGATTCTTATCCAAAAAATTTCAATATAGAGGCATAATTTCGCGCGTGGAAACGTCATGTACGCATAGGGGAACGTCATCGTTTAAACGGTCGATCCCGTTATAAATTTCAGATTAGTTACCCGATTGCTCCATATTTTCTCGACAACTAAGCGGGCAGAGAAAGGAGTGTCTCGTATCGGTGACATAACAACATCGTAAATTGCGGATTGATATATCACCAGGTTTGAATATTGCGGTGACTGGCGTTATTTGTCGCCTTGATCTATGAGAATCTTCTGGCGCAGCAGTGAAAAACAACGCGGGCCTGTCCATAGGTTAAATATATTCGCGCCTGCGTATCTACGATCGCGAATATTCCACATCGAATATACCATCCGATTTGCCGACTTTTATTTATCGATATTAACAGCTACTGATAAATCTCGCTTATAAACTTCCAATTTTATACGAATATCATACATACGCGCGCTTCCATATATCTCTGCTTTAATTCTCCGAGTCAGATTTTTCAACGTCTCGTGCTCGTCTGAATTAGCTCGCAAAGAGTGTCATTGCCGCGCTGCTAATTACGAGCTATTACGACTTTTTAATTAGTCTTTAAAAACTTCTTCATCGAATCGGTTTTCAAGCGTACGTTTCAACAATGGCGCGGCGCGGCGCGGCGTTGCGGTAGGTCAACTGGAGACCAAAGAGACGCAGAAAAGTATTATCGGATAACTCTAGCCGTAGGCACTCGGTTGGAAATTTATAGATAATCTCGAGTCTTACAATCGAGACAGTGACGTCTTTCTTCTTGAACCGAAACGAATTGTCCGAGCAGAAGAAAATGTAGAAATATCGGCGGACGACTTTCCATTACACCGAGCAGAGCCTCCTATCTCGAGGTCCTTGCTACTGAAATTCACGACCGTGTGTTTCAGCTTGTGAACCATTTTTCACGTTATTTCTTATTTTTAATGAATGTGTAGAAGATAAAAACGAAGATAAGAGAATTCGCTAATGAAGGAACGAATAATTCTTTTCAAAAACGGAAGGCCTAACGTCCAAACGACGAGATAATTTGTTTTCACCGAGGAAAAGGTTGATCGATGCCGAATTTCCAAGTGGTTTGAAACGCTTAGAATTAACCAGAATCGTTGTTCTCTTTCGATCGGGGATTCTAATTATTTCGTTGTCGGAAGAACCTATCAACTGGGTTGATCGATCTTAACTCAGTGACACTCCTTTCGTGCCGAATTCCTCTGAGATATGTTCACAGTTCGGCGTCTCAATTGCGACCTACTCCATTAAATGAGCTCGGAATTTAATTGCTAGCCGCCATAAAGGATAATCCGTCTTTATACGAATTGCAATAACATCGTTTAGTTCGAGTCAGGAATCTCTCTCTCGGAAGTCAGGAAATTCTCTCGATAAAGTTGGCTAACCTAGCCAACCGAGTAAGTCAAATAAAATATAAATATACATACATGTTCATCTGTTTATTATTACCATCTTTTCGATATAAAATCATATTGCAAAAAAAAATGAAATTTTCAAGCTGCACGCAATACTTTTTCATCTCTATTGCGGTTTATTCGTGCCATTTCAATAAAATTCGATTTTTCCATTTGAAACAAGATTCATAAGCAGAATGAAAATAATTCCAGGACCTATTATACGTGTATCTATACAGATCTACCTAAACTACGTGATACACGAACATATTACATGGTAGAATGGAATTTGAATATAATTTACTTATTAAATAGATGAGAATGTTAATCGTAAGTGAAATGGAAAAAAAGAAACAGATTTAAATAGTTGTTGAACGATAGGTTCGTCTCGCGTCTCTTCTGCTCTGATAAAATTAATCGATAGTTTCGATCCTCGAACGAACCCGTGAGAATTTTCGCAGATGCTCTTTCGGATCGGTCGAGTACGAGTTAACGTTTTCTAGTAATACAATGCGCGTGAAAGAAAGAAAGAAGGCTGGGAAGTTTCGTTCTTTTACTTTTTTGACGTTTTCGTCGCCATACTTCTACCGCAGAGGGCACTTACACTCGTAAACGTCTTAGCAGAGGTGTTATTCCGGAACGAACATTCGTTAAATATCCAACGGAAGGAAGAAAGTCGACGGTCGGCTGTGCCAACCAAACCAGCCACTCCGAGAGAATTTGATCGTTTTATAGGGAAGAAGAACAGCCACCGATAATCCGTTCGAGAAACGATCGTTTTCCCTCTTGCGGTCAAACCACGGATGATGGATGGACTCAAGCACGTTCCATCTTGTACCAATGGGACGTTACGCCTCGACTTTCTTCCGTCAGTCAACGATTTCAAGCGGTGATAAACGCAACGTGGAAAGTTAGAATATTTTACGGTTGATAAAACTAACTACGTGTAGTCGACGATGTTCTCATCTTTACGAGATGATATCGAACTTTAAGCGTTCGACGATCGACGATACTGCAATGTATGACGCACGACTATCGACATTCTGACCGCTTTTATCGTGGAATCGAACGTGAATCGCGATCGTTTGGCAATCAGATTCTCCGGTATCGCGGCGCCTTTAAACGCGATGTACGTGTACTTTGAAAACGGGTCTATCCAGGTGTTTGTACAGTAAGGTTCGCACGGTATTTGCGGTATTGCAGCGTACGTCAAAGAGAAATTGAAACGCCGAGCGTAAACCACATTAGTCGTGTATGACTCATCAACGTAGCTGTAATACTGCCTTCGCGTTGTTAAATAAACCTAATTCCAGCCATCAAATATTGAAGGCTGCCACGAACTTCTACAATTTGATGCTTGCCTGCTAACGTAACGTAAATTCTTTGAATTATAAATGAGCGTAATACAGAGGGATCTCTCGCTATTGACTTTTCTTCTACGCGTTTTCATTATTCCTGTTACTTCCACGTTTCGTCGCTTATTTTCACCGTCCATTTTATCAGAATCTACGAATATTTACCCAGTTTTTGAATCACGAGAGCTCGCGAGAATTACGTTCAACTTCTCGTCCAAGAGTTTACATTGCGGCTGGTTTTGATCGAGTGTTGTCGAAAACTTCGAAGCAGCTACCGTTATCGGAGAAAACGACGTAATTTCATCGCTCCTCCGTTATCTTTTTATTTACTTTCTAATTCGTTGCTTGCGCAGCTTAATTGTCTACCTATAGACTGTGTCAAAATACCATTCCTTGACAAAACCTTTGAAACACCTTCTATCTTTACAGGACAATAGTTTTCGAAGGAGCGAATTCTACAGTCGACGGACATGTTTTCTTACTTCCCGGCGGATTAAGTCCACTATTGCTGGAAGCGCGCATACACGTTGAGAAGCCCTACAAAAATACGATCCCCTCTTCTTTCTTTACTAGATCACGCTTCTTCTATAAAGAGCAGATCGTTGTATCCCTATAACGAAACGAGCCAGCTGAACTTTATACCTTTGCTGCGAATTCATCGACAATTCATCGATTCGAAGAGCACGTGTTAATATCAGTTCAGAATTAAAAGCAACGCATTCGTACAAATCGCATTTCAAATGCATTTGGTGGAAAAATAAAGAGCAAAATATGTATTAGGACATCGTCGATGGAACCTGTGTAACAGTCGCGTTCAAAGTTTCACGAACGAACCGGTATATCCTCGTACATACGTATACATACACATATACATATACATACTGTCGAAGTGGTCACCATTTCTAAGAAAGCTCTACATCTGGTCTTTTTACTTTTCTCAAGCACCGAAGCCATCGACGGCGTATAGACGAAAGACTGGGACGAAGGCAGACCATAAACAATAGACAGGCGACGTTGAGCTTCGGGGTTTTCAGTTATAGGGTAACACTGCTAGCGTGCGGATCTGGACCAGCTCAAATTATATTCCTACTTGTACTTTTACTTCTGTATTAAAATATATTTTCTACCTTACAATTTATTCACGCGTTTCTCTGTTTGTACATCTAATAAACTCACACATACACATATACATATACACACACGTGCATATATACATACATATGAAATTGAGTCGAACGTATATACGTAATAATAGGCGTGCTTACATCTGTGGGTGTTTAACGGTTAGCCGCCGTGTTCTCGTGTTGCGCGCGATGTTTTTTCGGAGGAGCGGAAGAAGTCCGAAATACGGCTTGACGGGAAACTTACGTCGGGTAACAAAGCACGAAGAAGTTGTGAAAGCAAAATATGGTAAATTATTAACGGTGGCGGTTGTATAGGGGGAAGTTTCGCGAACGTAAATTCGTCGTTCCCTCGGATTTATGGTCGGAATCTCCGTAAAATGAAATAACCCCCGGTCTGTAACCTATGGTGTTCCATTTGCAGGAAACGCTTCGAAGCTAACATAGTTACGAACGTCGCATCATCGTGTCATTACGTCGTACGTTGTCGGTGAGAGAGCAATAGACACTGGCGTCTAAGATAGCGACTGCGACACCGGCCGATACCGAGGAACACGCATCGAATCTATCCAACTATAACTTTCGGATAAACGTGTTTACCGGCGGCAAATGTCGAGTTTGCTTCGCAAACCGAGAACGCGGAATCGCGTTCCCGCCCTTTACGTTCCCAAACTTATTTCGCCTATCCGGCGTTTTCTTTCGACTTTTACATTTCCTCCCCTCCGCGGAGTTTCGATATCTGTTTTTCGAAGGTTGCTTACAAAGGAAATCAGCAAACAATGATAATCTAGAGAGACGGCAAACGAAAATGTACAGAGAAGAAAGAAAAACCGTTTGTTCCTATCGAATAGAAATTCCGTATTTCAATGTTTTATCCTATCGATTCGCGTTTCAACGGACTTTGATATTCAGGCTGTCGAGATTTCTAGAATTTATTCGTGTAACACTCGACGGAGGGTCCTCGCGGTTGTCGACGGAAATTGTTTCGAAAAGAGCAAGCGAAACACGTACAATTTGGCAAGCTGCTAGTTTCAATATTTATGAGTTAAGAGTTTATCCTCTTTAGAGAAAGCACCTCTTTGAAAGTTGTAGCAACACTGTGGACGAATGGAAACGAAAGCAAATAGAAAGAAGTTTACCTGCAGCGTTTCTGTTTGTTAACAGTGCATATACAGGCGTACGTTTGCGCAAAAAATATTTCTGGCTGAAAATTTAACTGACAATATCAGATAGTAATATAATATATAATATAATAGCATCAGAAGGTTATTATTATCAATCGCGTAAAAAGCAAATTACATGCAACTTTACGCACGATATTCTATTAAAATTATTCATTCCAAGAAATGCAAATTTAATCGTCCGCAAAGCTCGATTATATCGTAAAAGTTTTCCAACGATAAAACAACAGGCTGCATTCTCGCGAAAATATTTGCAACGCGATATTTATTAAACGGAGGATAATCGGAAATAATTGATAAAACGGTCGGGAGAGGAACGAGCGCGGAGGGTATTGTAAAAAGTTCGACGAGCGGAATATTTGGTTCAACGAGCTTGTCGCGCAGATAGTACACATGTAGCGATGTAGGTACACAGCTGCTTTTTAAAACGGCGTGCGTGCAACCGCTCTTTTAGTTGACCGCAACAACATTTGCAAAGTCCCTAGGGATCATTGTTTTCTGCAATGCGTTTTTATCTGTCCACGACGAGCCATGGCGAGCCACGCCCGCACGCTAGTTAACGTTAATTTCCACTTCCTGATTCCTCGCCCCTTCGCGCTACCCCATTTCGCTCGTTGTGCACGTTTTCAACATTTCCACCGTTTCCAGTGTTTTCGGCGTCGCCTATCGTACATCCACCAGGTTCGCCGACTTTTACGACAATTCCACGACGCGTCATAGTCACTGGCGTGAAGATAAAAGGTTTTGCGCATTGGAACCAACTTGGCTATTTCAAAGAAGAACTGCTTTTGCATTTTTTAATTACGTTTAACACCGGTGTCCACGGGAAAACACGACTCTCCGAATTAGCATGGTCGGATCTCGCGCCGTAATAAAAATGCTCCTGCGGATCGAACAGATAGGCGTGTACGTACTATATATACGTATACACTATACCGCGATTCGTGAATTTTTCCATGCGCGTTAAACGCACGTGGCCCTATCGGTTAATCGTTAACCATCGCGCAAATAGGAATTTTTATCCAGTACGTACGTTATTTGGATTCGGATTAGGCCAAAGAGAAGAAAATTTTGATGCGCGTTTCGATTACTCGATGGGTAACTTTTACAAGAATTAACAAGACTATGAAAGCTTAGCAAAATGAGAGTAGATTGTGAATTGTCGCACTGGCCAGTGTTGTTAACCGGATCAAATAGGAAAATTCTAATCAACGAGAGACGAACGCGAGCATTTTACTCTCGATAAATGGAGATTGCGCGCGCGGACAACCCGAATAAACAGACCTATGTACATACTACGAAAAATTAGTGACAAAAGGTAATTGAACGACCTGTATATATCGCATCGAGTTGTATTACTTTTCGGATTAAATGACACGTTAATTTTCTCTTTCCTCTTCGATTAATCGATTTTCGAAAGAATTTCCAATGACAAGCACGCTGCCCGAATTTCATAGAACAGCTTAAAATTAACTTTCAAAGTTACGAAGTCGAGTTAGCTTTTTCTACAAGGACAACTTTTGTTTCATTACAAGTTCAATGGACAAGAAGAGAACGTTTTCTTATCGTGACGTGTGTAATCGTGCCAGAGTACGAACAAATTGCGCATCGGCTTACCGTGCAACAGTAGCGAAAAGAAGAAAATGCAGATCATCTTGGCCAGAGCTGGCGCGCACCAACCGCACCCGTTGACGCTGTACCGTAAATCCATTCGCAGAATCTTCACGGTCCATCGTTTCCGGTACATTTCGCAACACCAGCCTCAAAGTCGTGCCAGCTCAAGTGCAGCGATATATCTTTTCTGCCAACAATAAACAGAAATTCACTTTCCGCTCCGAATTTTCGGCGTCCGCGAATCTCCTCGTTTTTGTTCCGTACCTCACCCATCGATACCGTCTCATCTCGTTTCTCTTCATTAACGAAAGTTACTCGCATCGAAATACACGCGCGTAACACCTGTTTCGTTTTCATCAATTTTAATTTATACTTACAACAACAACAACTTTTTAAACACAAGTATCCACTTACTTTCAACGTAATCGACTACCAATGAAGCGGCGTTTCGCGTCCAATATTTATTATTTATTCGCAAATTCTAAACGACGCTACAAGTATTCGACAGATCGTTAAAGTCTCGCGTTAATCGAAAATAAATACCCTGCGATCGAATGTAATAATGGACATTTGCGTAACGCGAACCGTGTAGATTACAGCAATATGTACAATAATAATATTTGTTATACAATTTATAGCCTGACCAGAGGGGTTGCCGATACGAAAGCGACACGACAGCAATTTCACGATGTTTACAATTTCGATTATCTATTCGTGGATTTATTACCGGCCGGTTATTACGCGGCAATAATCAGCCTGTTGTATGAACGAGCCGACAACCGTTGACGCGTCTGCGAGGCTGGCTTGTGCGTAAATTGAAATCAATCTCGAATACAACTCTATCGTTGGATAATCGCTTAAAAGGGTAGTCGCTTTAAATGCGCACGAAAACAGTTTAGCTTCGTTTCCGCGTTTTAAAGCGACACGCGTTTAACCTCCGCTCTCTTTTCACCTATTTTCCGTTGGTCATTGAAAATTTATCTCTTTCAATAGGAAATTCGACAAACGCGAAGCGAATTTCTGATTTAACGAAGCCTGTTTCTCTTCGACCGATCATTCGATCGAGATCGAGATCGAGATCGACATAGAAGATCTGGATGGACTTGGAGACGTCCGTCAAGATGACCTGATGGTTACTGCATAATATCGTATAATAATTGACAAGATTAATCGCGCGCAGGTGCAATAGCGGACTTGACATATTAATTTTGCACGTTTGTCGTCGCATCGTGTAAATTTCGCTTAAACTTCAAGCCGCCCTTCTAATGCCAAGAACTAGAAATCGAATTTGTTCGCCAACCTTGAATAAATACTACCGAATAAGCTGCGGATTTATTACGGCCTGTTGATTCGATTCCTCTCGCTACATGAACATCAATAACCGTTATCGTTGCACGCGTCTCCTTTTTACTTTGATCGATGAACGTGTATCGCCTGCTTCCTACTGTTTGACGATCGACGAGTGAACGGCGAAAATGAATTTAAATAGAAATAAAAATTTGCTTTAAGCATTTGAATCGTGAATTTTAATAACTGATCATTTTTACGAGATAATAGGCAATGTGTTTTATTTAATATTCGAATCGCATATATATCCGTATACATTTCGTTCTTCGTATGTCACACAGTAAATCAAAGGCAGAGTTGCTCGTAGGAGTAAAGTTCGCAAGTTATGGTTGTGCTAGAAAATTCTAGGGAATCGGTTTCAGGCAGTGAAATTTTGTACGACGTCTAAAAATAGGAAACACGATTGTTTCTTCCGCCGTAAATCGTTTATCCACGATTGTCCACGAAACAGTTCTCTTATTCCTCGAAATATTTTCGTGCATTTGAAAATTTGATAACGATTATTAAGCTTAACGATTAAGTTTCTTTACTGAACTAGATATGTCGCGAAACAAACGAAAGGAAGATCTCTAAATCTTTTCCCAATCGATTCGGAAGATATTTTCTGATTATCCGGTAAGCGATATTCTAGTCGAGTAGTGACGAGTAATTTTCGTGGAAAATTTAGTGGATATTATGCAAACGCAAATGTAAATGTAACGCGAACGCGTGTCCGACAGTGTTGTCACGGTCGAGTCAACGAACTATGGCGAAGAGCTGACCAGGCTGCTCTATGTACCGTACTTGATGCATTTTCAACGTGAAAAACGTACCGTGATCGCCGAAGCGACTTGCGTCAGCAGTTGTTGATCCGCAGTTACCGCTAAAACACGTCTATTGCAGTCGTGTCGAGGCCACGGGTACTTTTCTTGTCCGCTGCATTTCTCTTGATTTTTTCCGAAGCGTCCCGTTGAAGCTCAACGTGGAAACATTCATCTTCACACTTCACTAAACATTCATTGTTTCGGTACGATCACGCTTCACTTCGAATTTTCAGTTATCATTGTACATTATGCTTTTTTCTTAACTAGACACTCCACGAACTCACACGACGTTTGTCCGTTATAACGCGTGCTCAGAAGCCACGCAGTGGAACAGATCGGTTAAAAGGTAGCCGCAAGTAGGAGAATGGATTAAGTTTCGAAACTGCCACCGGAATTTTACCGCGACGTAGGTACGATACCCGTCGTATATAAATATACATGTATAATAATTTTTAAACCGATCGTACAGAAACACCACTTTGAATGGCTTAGAAGTACGTACAACCGAAATTGGATAACGCGTCTACCAATAGGTTATGCATATTTTTACGAGTCTGTTCATTTTTGCAAAAGAATTTTGAGCAAATTACGCTGCGTTACAGCCAATAAATCACCGACCGGTCAAATTACATGCAACACAAAAGGGACAAGAGTTGGATTAACTTACGGTACTGCATAGTGTGTAATTGCAGTTATAGAGTAATTCTATTTCCACATAACCTAACTTTCACGGTCGGATCTTCTCGAAGATATTTGAAAGAACCTTTTGTCGCGAAACACTTTCTTATCGACTCGTTCGACGATAGATTAGTCGCACAGTTCACAGCGAACAAGATATCCCGAACAAATCAAATTTCCACGTGACAAACGGACGCATCCTGCGCGAAGATGCACTAACGGAACATGGAACTCGCGATGAGTCCGAGCAGTCGACGATCGCCAATCTAGTCGGCGGTGCTTCCGTTTTCCTTAAGTGCCACTCGTTCGTCATTCAGCACGCACACTCCGTCCTTCGTAAACACGTTTCGTCGCGTGTGTATAAGCATTGCCGATACCGCGGGCAGCGCCGGTAGACCGACTGAAACGAAAATCGCCGCGCCACGCCGGAGCAACAGAGAAAGAGTGAGTGGAGGGGGGCGGCATTCACCGTCAGAAGGAAGGAAGGTAGGGAGGAAGGAAGAGAGGAAGGAAGAAAGGATTGGGAGTGTGAGGCAGTCGGAGGAAGGAGAAAGGAGCTGGTAAGATGGATAGGCAGATAAGTGGACGATCAAAAGGAGCGAGTAAGCGGTGTCCAAAGACGAGTCAAGAAAAAAGTGAGAAAAGAAGAGAAAGAGTGCGAGAGAGTTGCGTAAAGAGATCGGTGAGCGAAATGCTGCCGTGCTGAAGACCGCGACCCAACTGCGCCCGCGCTTAGCCAGATATCAGCCCCCCTCCCCTACCTCCAACCACCGGCGGCGTAGACTCTTACCACCTCCGCCTCCGTTGCCGCCGCGTTTCGCTCGCTCGCTCGCTTCACTCCGCTCCACGAGTCCATTCCGCACCACACTGCTCCACACCGCGCTACACAGCTCTACACTGTTCCACCCTGTTCCACGCTAACCGTCCTCCTACCAGCAATGCCACTGCTGCCGTGCTAACGTCGTCAGTCGATAGCGCTCCTATTATTATTGCGATGATCGACGCCTCGACCATAATGACCGACGTCGTATCCGTTGCCTGTTAAATTCGATAGCGCGATTCCTTGTTACGATCACGGATCCTTGTCCCACGACTCGATACTCCGCGGTTCTATCGCGATTCGACAACGATATCCTTTCTGTCGATGTTTGCTTCGGACGTGACAATATCCAAAGCTTTCTTACTATCGTAACGTTTAGTCGTCGTCGAAACGGAGAATAGGATACTCGGGACGGTTGAGTCTTTATTCGAACGTACGTTCATTGCCAGTCTACAATGGACTATCGAGATTTTTCAACTCCATTTTACTGAATTAAATTTACTGCCTAAATTACCGGGGATCGAATTAGACAAAACGAAGATAAGAATTTTGTTGAAAAGAGTTTATATCTGTGGGTTCCGGGTATCCTTTTCATTCTAGCGATTAGTATCCTCTCGATTTACATACTTGTTAACGTCAAAGTCGTAGCTAAAGTTTAATATACCTCAGTTTTCAAGCTATGCATTAACGTCGCGGATTAAACGTGTTGCATTTGCATTTTTTCATCGATAAAAACGCCGAAGCTGTATACGATGCGAGCTGAAACGTTTTATCGTTAATGGGTATCACCGCGTATTCTAGAATAAACACGCCGTTTCGGAAATTAATCGGTGTTAGGGCGATTACAGAGGCTTGCAAGACGATTGTTACCTTGTTATCCATTGTATCTTTCATCGCATTTTCGCCGCATTTTCGCCGCATTTTCGCCGCATACCATCGCATAATATGACTGATTCGTGTACGATGTCGCTATCGCAATTTCGATAACACGTTTCTGATATCGCTTCGATCGGAATATAGACTTTCATATCTGTCGGATTTATGCGCGTTCTTTCCACGGTTGGAACGAAAAATTGAATTTCGAGCGAAAGCACCCAGATAATATAGCTAAGGTTACTTCAATCGGTATTATACCCACTATATTGTAGGCCATTAAAATTCTCCTTTAATATCCACGTTTCCTGAATCTTCCAATTGCCTTTACTTTATACATTTATTCCAATTGAAATCCCTCGATTTTGATTCTCACTGATGAACGTTTTCAGCTTCGCCGTGTGCGGTAATTTTTCTATCAAGCTATTTACCAACGTATTCTATTTCTTTCAATCGATACGTTTTATTAATTCGAAGAAAATTAAACACAACTCGAAACCGTGGATATCCGTGAAATATCGAATGTACTTCGCGAACGCCCTGACTGGTTAGAAATGAAATTTCAATTTACGTACTGAGAATCACCGCAAAATGTGGCGAGGAAACTTTCCTTTGACAGAATCGAATTAAAAGGCTTCAAAGGGGCGGCAATTTCGTCATGCGATATTTAGATTCGCGTAACGAATTTATCAAAATTAATTTATATCAATCATACCGATTTTTTGTTAACGATATATATTAATCAACAAACATCTTTTTCGTTCGAACCTTTTGCGCGCGCGGGTAGAAGAAATCGATGTGTCTCGAGCGTTGACTTTTCTGGAAATTGAGATAACAATAAAAACGCGCGAGTCCAAAAACAAACGTGGATCGTTAAAATGAGATACCCTTGCGTTTATTTTGCAATTTCATCGTCTCGTACAAGGAATCAAGAGCTATACGAAAAACATTGTCTTTCGCCATTTAAACTTCGTCCTTTTGTTTGTTCAATGCAAACGCGTTATACTCGAAACTTATGTAAAGAAACAAATGTCCGAATAGAAATACATATGTGATTCGAACGATTCGATTGAATATCGACCTGAACAGTGTCGAATAATGTATACGCGAAATAAAAAAGCTACGAGCTACAATCGTACCATGTTATTTGAATTATCGATCGAATGATTTTTTGCTTTTTTTCCGGATAAAATACTTCGGGTAAGGTTAGAATTTTTATACCGGACCGTTTCAACAGATATTTCTCAAGGTTCGTGTCGCGTCGAAAGACACGCAGTTTTTTCACGATTATCGATCATCGTTTGGTCCGAAGAATATTCGCATTCCGATATTCATTTACAACCGAATGTGTTAGTTGCGAAATCGTAAACACAATCGGCTGACCATGTGCCTGTAAGATGCACGTAAAATTTAAGGGAACTGTAAATTCGTCGCGAAGTGGATAGTTTTGTTTGCTGGAAAATCTTCTAATTTTTTAAATGAGATAGTCCGTAAACTTTGGAAACAGCGACGTTGTGAAACGTTTCTTTATGTCGTATTATTAGGTAGTGTTACGTGTGCCGTTGCGCCAGTTCCTCCCGTTGATATCGAAGAAAAACTTGGCACCAATTTAAAGTTTGCTGCTTCCTATTAATATTCCACGATAAGCAGAAGCATATGTTTATTAGCGAGATTCAGGGTGTGGTAATATTTATAACGGCATAGTTTTGTGGTAGTTGAACGTTATAATAATTCTTCGTGCGTCCCGTTGTACGTGTACGAAAAGTAGGCTATCTCTTTAATAATTCCTTAAAACGGTGCTCATTACTTTGCGATGACCTCGTTTAACCATAAAGGATATTTCATAGTTCTCCTCCTCGGGTTCTTGTTCGCATACATTTTCAGAAAACGTAGCTCTTCGCAAGCGAACATACCTGCAGGTATTCCACTGCAAAGCCAATTCCATCGTAGAGGTTAACTTTTCTTTCTGGGTTATTAACAAGTTTACTGGATCGCTTGATTTAGATGAAACGTTATATACGTGGTTCCACTCTATGTTTGTTACAATTTCGATTGTACGGAGTAAGTCGTGTCGGGTAGGAGCTTGATCTTTACTGGTAGAACAAATTTGTCGATAGGCGTCGTCGTTGGAACGTAATCAGCCGTAAGCGCGAAACCGCGAACAATCCTATTTCGTTAATTTCTCAAGGAATCTGGTGTACCGTACGGTTAAGGTAGTTTGCGAACAGTATGCGACAATAATTAAGAGCATTAGCGCTCGGTGCAAAGTGGCAGGAGGAAAGTTTCGCGGTCGTGCCGGCCGCTGACGAGGAATTAGCAGACAGTCTTCGTGAGACTAACTACCGTTGGCTTAGGCGAGGCTGGAACTCACCAAGATCGAGGATCACAACTCGCCAGCCTATTAACGCTCTTATCTAAGAAAGGGATACGGCATGCCGCGTCCGTGACTCGACTATTCGCAACTTTCATCGTCCGTAGCCAGTCGTAAAATTTTCGAGCCATTTCAAAGCTAAAATGCCACTGCCATCGACACACGTGCACCTACGAAAAAATGTCGTCTCGCGGATACATTCGTTCTCGCCTCTCGTGCTCGTCGAGTGTCCTCACTCGGTGGGTTTCATAGTAGAATTTATAGAGCCCGATAAATTCAGCTGAAAAAATGTTGAAAAATTCTATGAACCATCGAATTTTGCATCAGCGCAGATAAAAAAGAAGATATTTCCTTTTATTTGTGCTGCAGGATTTATTGGACCGATTTAGAGAAGTGGATGCATTGTACGCTCATTCGAGCGATCGCTTTTATATGTTCTAAAATGAAAAGTTTGATGTTGAGAGCGGCTCTGTTACTATCGTCATTTTCTAGCTTCTGCGAGCGGAACTGATTTTAAGGAAGTAATTTCAGTTTTGCTTTAACGAAGACTCGTGTATTTAGTATTCCACGTGGCACTGTCGTATGCATATTCGTACGTGGAATATAATATTACGTCGACGATATTTTATTCTTGACCAAAGAGTCGTAACCTTTGCTGTATTTCGTTCAATTATAAGAGATCTTTGAGGTCCATGGAAATAAAATATAGAATTAGAAGCATCGTAACTTGCAAAAAGTTGTTTATGTTTATGTTAAGTCATTTGTTTTGTTAAACCGTCTTATCCTGGTAGAGTGCATCGATCGATGCATTTTTCGTCGACGATAAATTACGATCGCGGAAATTTTCTTATAAACCGGAAGCACTGCTTTAACGTCGCGAGTTAAGACGTACGAGCAGAACGACCGGAACGAAGTTGTAGCCTCGTTAAGTGTTCGATTTCGATGGACCGATGATACCTACAGAGCTTAATAAGCTTAACGTTGTTATGCAAATGTTACGTTACACAAGTTCCCAAACAATTTAGTATATTGCGCAACACGTGAATGGCTCGGTGTCTACGTACTTGGCGGTTACGTTGCATCGTAATAAGTTTAACATAGTTCGCGTACCCGGCGTTCGGACAAATAGGAAGTTTCGCCTGCTTCCAACCCTTCATAACGGCCTCCGTAGTTTAACCACCAATTTCCGCCCATCAATTTCAACATTTTTTACTTTCCGAAAACTTGTTACCTCACTTCGATGCTTATATACACATGTATGTATATGTATTTGAAACGTGCATTTATATTACAATAATATTCTACTTACAGGTAATTGTTACACGAACGAGAGATATTTTTTTATTTCAATCAACTCGAAGTAATTGAGCGATTTCATTCCCTTGGTAGGATTCGTTCGATCCGTTCATTGATTCCTCGTCCGTTATCGATAACGATACGTATATATTTTGCTAAAAGTCAGAAGAGTGATTATAATTACAATGGAAAAATGAGTAGGCAACCTTATCTTATTAAATAATCGCGAAACGCGTGATAAGCGGATTCATGACGCGGAATGAAAGTTAAGAAAACGACGTATGGAAACAGCCTACAACGCGTGTATTTCAATGACAAAATTCATAAAGTTGTTTTATGTAAACGACAACGAAGGTAAGAAGTTTTGATTGGAAAAACCATCAGAGAAACTACCTAGGTATATACACAATCGAAGAAATATGAAGTCCACGAGTAACGGACATTCGGAGATATTACTCTTGAAAATTGGATGCGTGCATCGAACGAAACATTCGTACGTATATATTGTAATTATCGACGACTATAGATACTTCGGTAGAGTTAACGCACGTAGGAGTATAGTTACCAGCGGCAATCTGTATCTTCTCTAACGCGATGAAGCAGGGAACAGGAAGAACGGAGGACAGAGGACGAAGGCACGGAGCACGAAGCGGCTCTGGCGACAGATGGCGTTCACCAAGAATGCTGGGATTTCCACGAGCCGTGATATAATCGGCCGACTCGACGAGACCAGGCCGCAAATACAAAGCAGCTGCGTTTACACGCTTAACTTGCAATCCAACGCGACCCGACCGACGCGGACCGATGCAAAGTGACGCGATGCGACGCGCTAATGCGGACGTCGTTGCAGTAGCCTGCTAAGCGTCGTGTTCTTCAACCCTCGCCAACTTTCATCGACGAGTTCACGGTCTCTCTCCTCCCTGACAATCGAATAACCCAAGATAATACGGAAGAATGAAAAAATGCTTGACATGCCGAGACTTTATGAACCTGGTGCCGCTATATCACGGAGCAGGAATTCCTCTAAACTCGTATAGCCGAGTCAACCAGACGATATGCTAATTTTTCGATTATTATCGGTACTTTGACCTACCTCTACCGATCTTTACTATATTACGTAAATGCCTGTTTAATGATATTATAACGGTAAATAAATCCGGAGGAAAATATAAACGAACTCATCCCTCGTTCAACCTTGCCCGTTTCACGGTGGTTACAATATCGTAATATACATAACAACGAAAAGCCAAGAATATAAAGGAATATAAAAGGATAAAAGTTGAACATCAGACCTTACGAGTATAAGAATGCAACAGGATAACGATATTTTTCTTATTTTCTTGTTACGCCGTCGCTACGTGTCGCAAAAAAATAGAAACAGAAGATGAAAGATAAAAGACCAGCCTGTCGCATTAGAGAAGAAAGAGAAACAAAAGTGTCGAGGAATAGAGCCAGATGAAAAGAGGAAGTAGCTCGTTTTCTTTGTAAATGGATTAGGTTACTATTGTCCAGGTGCTCGAAGATAATCCTATGCATACCGTGTCGCGATCCAGCAGTCGCAGCCGGAGTATAAATCCCTCGCCACTCTAAATGCTAATGAAGCTCGCGTGAGCGATACTTTTACATCGTTTTGGGGTAAACCGATGAAACGGATAGTAACCACAACCTATTAGATTCGTCTTTGTACAATTTCTTTTCGCTTCCTTGGCACGCGTGTTCTCGCCAATCTGATTCGTCGACCAGACCGCTCGATCGATAAACTGCACCTTTTCGTTTCGTTGTCAGTGTTGTGTTCAATGTAAAAACGCTTTTAATCAAATACCCCCGTAATTATACGTTGAAAGTCGTTCGATTAAAATTAATATGCGCGATTGCGTAGGAAACCGTTAGGAATTGATCGAATGTCGTCCAAAGTGGGATAAAAGGAGCCGTGACAAATCACGGTCCGATTTGGTCGAACGAAGCGACAGGAAAAGAAACAAGCAACAAGGACAGAACATTGCCAAGTGTTGCCGAAAGTTCGGAGGATAGCGTTGCGTACGAACAAAACACGAGGTAGTGCGGTGCGGTGTACGAATGAATCTTTCGAACGATATTGTACCAGATGCTAGATCCGACGATGTTCGATCAGTCGCGTTTTCGCTTGCCTCTATGATATTTTCGAATGCGATTCCACCTACGTTCGTCGATATCGAAGCGCGTGTGGCGCGTGCAAGTGGGATTAACAAAAAACCGAACGCGTTCGTACGTTGTCGCAGTCGACAATGGAGCATACGGGAAATGCAAAACGACCAAAGGCGGGTTTTTAGCAAGCGCAACGAGCGAGAGAAGCAAGAAAAAACGAAGCTCGATGCAACAGGGAAAAGAGGCGAAACGGGGAAATCTAAGCTGGTATTTGGTTGATAGAATCGTCGCGCAGTTTTTCTCTCGATCCTCGATACCCCGGTTTTTACTGAAATATGCGCCATAAGAGAACTCGATCGATTTCCGTTCCCTCGCGGCCGAATATAATCGAAGAATGCCGTTTCTGCAAATCACGTTAGCGCCAAAATTCCAACGTATGTACGCTTCTAATCGACGCTCGACGGACCGAATGCAATGCGTATATGTACATACGCGATACATGTATTCACTCACCGTGCTATCCTACGGAACCGAAGAAAAATTTGACTTCTAAATACGTTCATCCTTTTTTAACAGTACCTATTCCGAATCGCAAGGACAACCGCTTTTCATTTGCGTACGTTGCGTCTTGTGCACATACTTTCTTATCGTTTGCGATATAGACGAGCATGCAACAAAAGTTTCGCTCGGCGAGAACCTAGTCGCTCGCTTTTAAGATTAAATCGAATATACATATGTTACGGTAAAAAGAAACTTTTGAATTTTTCCAAGTTGCCTTCTTCCGTAGGAAGAATATCCGATCCATTATACGCTTATCTCTGGCTACAAATTCCCCGTTGTAAATAGGAGAAAATTTGGTTGATCGTGTCGAAGTAATCGAAGAGGGCTTGGGAAATTGCTTCCGCGAAGGAAGCGCTGATATACCATCACGCAGCGTTCTAACTACTTCCTGCTGTTCAAAGTGCATCGCAGGTTAGAGAATTGTGGAAAGCTGGCCCCTTTATGCTACGACTTGCAACAGCGCGATGAAAAACGAGCGCCGTCTGTATAACGAGTAAGAATTATTTTCAGAGAATACTGGAGGCGAGATATAATGGATTATCCTTTGTTCGCTACTTTAGCTAACTATTTGGGTGTAACTCAAGCGGTTGAATAACGTTTCACTTGAAACATTTCGCATGAGAATTAACGTCAAGATGCGTAAAAGGATTTATAATTACGAGAATACCTGTTAAAATTAAAGCACGTTTTTAGAAGCGAAGCAGAAATGTACAAATTTATTACAAGGAATTGTTTAGGCAATTAGAAAAGAAACCAACTGGATAATAAATTAACGTTGCTAGATACCGCTAAGCACATATGTATTTCGTCCCGTCTTGATACGATCATCCGCGCGTTTTCATCGTTGAAAAGAAGACCAAGCTTATCTAGAGGTAACTGAAGTCGTGCAAGTGTGACGATATCGGGCAAATGGCAGACCAGAATCATAGCCGATCCCTTTCTGTCGTTGTGGAGTAACTAAAGTGACGGAAAAGCGTATCGATATCGAACAACGAAAGAAGAGAAGGAAGAAAGAGAAGTAACGCGAAGAGAAGGAAAGCTTTCCCTGACGTTTATCTTCATATCTCAGCCGAGAAGTAGAAATCGACAAAGGAAGAGATAGGGGCGAGTAACGGAGAAATAGAGAAAGAGAGAAAGAGAGAAAGAGAAAGGATGTAGAGAAAGGGAACTATTGTACAGCTTTGATGCAATTTGAAAGACTCATAACTGACGTTCAAAAGAGCAGCAAACATCTGTGTGATACCGCTTGGCCATCGTCCAATAGCCAAGTCTGGTTAAACGAAGCGAATTGTCCGTGGCCGGAGCTACCGGGAGATGGTTTTCCCTTCTCTCGGTCCGCTGCAAGCCCTCTTCTCTTGCTATCTTAAAGGCTCGCACGACCAAATACAACCCGGTTGCTTTTCTCTCGTTTCACCTCGTCGAGCAGCTCGACTCGTCTTACGGACAGACGTGGTCACTCCATTGCTCGAAACTGGCTGAAAGCAAATTCTCTAACAACTTAGCAAATGTTGCGTCCATTCTTTTCTCTCGTTGTCACTTTATTCGCTTTGCTTCTTCTTTCTTACACTTTCTGCCATTTGATTGTTCTCGTGAAAGTTATTTGCTTGTCGGGAAACGTTAGTTACCGTTAGAGCTTCGCTTTTGAGCGTTACTGCAATACGCTTAAGAACAGACGAGAAAGCGAAGATTCTTTCATTTATTTACCATCTACGTACTGTGTAATAGCCTCGAGAAGAAGAGTCAGCGTGAATTTGTTTCCAACTAGAATCCCAGGATGGTCGGACCAAGTTCGATTGAAATGTCCTTTGACGACTGGTCGATTCTACTTCCGAGAGGCAACGAATTATTTCACAAACGTTTCGATCATCCACCTTGAAATTCTTACGATATTATAAATCTCTTGTTGAAAATTTTGTTAATTTCGATATTTTCTTAAGGCGTCGGGGCAAACGAATATCGGGCGCAGTTTCTCGATAAGACATCGTTAAAACGGCAACATCGAAATGTCGCCCAATGTGAATCTCTTAAAAAGTTATCCGCGATCAATAACTGTATAAATTATTTAAACGCACCTACGTGATATAAAGTATCGCGAGAAAAGCTTTTTCGTCTTTCGTTTAATATGTATATAGCAACAAAGAAAACGTCGTATCGTTGGTAGCGAAAGCGAACACCACTTCTAACGGCAAAGGGAAAAAATGCAACTATAGAAATGCTAGGTCCGCTCCATTTTATCGAAGCTTCCGTCCGTTACCATTATAGATAAAAGTAGCCGCTGGTAAATTGTTGTTTCGATTGGCCTGTGAGCACCTTCCGTTCCATTATTTTCCGTGGTCGCACTCTGCGGTCTTCTGGCCACTTTATCTCGAATTTTTCTATTCCACCGACCGCGAACACGACCCCTTTTCTTTGAATAAAAAGACGCATAAAAAGAGTAGCTTTCTTGCCCTGTGCCAGAAATCCTCGCAAAAGTTGTAACGTCGCTTTATGTGGGAAATTTTATTTCTATGATTAGAAATTGCTTCGACGATTCCAAGTTTACATCATCCAAATTTATGTAGTTGTTACGATATGACACTTCCGAACGATGTACGTTGCGTCTAGTAATAATAATAATTTCACGCCAATTATGTAATTAATTTTGCAACTACATCCTCAAATGGGTCGATAGATTCGATGGATTCGTTGTAAGTTGATCAAAAAGGAATAAAGTCGCAACGAAATCTATCAACTGTTAACTGTCTGTTTTAGAAATACGTTTGTACCAACTAAGAAGGGAAACTAATGCAAAAAGCAAGCAAAAACGATTTGTTGGAAGAAAGATTAGAATCGACTGTTATTCAATAACGTCCATCTCTTTGCTGCACCGCATCTTCGTCATTCGCAAGGTCATGATAGAAGAAGCGGAGGCAGGAGCTTTCGTATGAGAACGATTGTAAAATCAATGCTCGGTCGTTAGCAGAATTTATGATTCTCGAGTATTTTTCTCATCCGTAGCTCTTTCTTCTTGCGATCTAGCTGGCGTGGCGTGGTGTGGCGAGGCGCGACGCGGAGCATAATTCTGGATGCCGTATACCGCGTTATTCAGAGAAACCTCGTCCTTGTTCGTGCCGGTGAAAAATTAAAGGTCCTGGTTTCGTTTTTTCTCTTCGAGCATTTATCAAGTCCACGGAACCGAAGAAACTGCACGACCTGCAAAACGTAATCTTGAGCGGTTCAAAGACTACCGACGATCCCTTCACCTCGTTTCTGCAGTTTCACCGCTTTCGGGGCATCTTGGCTCTCGCGTCCACTTCCCACACCTTCTTACCCCTAATCCACTCTTTACGATCTATTTAAGCGTTTCCATCGGATATCGGATTCCCCTTTAATACAATGTCAATATCGTGTATTCGTACATATATAAACTATTTGCACAGTGTATCAGGATACCTAAGTTTAACTAGATAATTGTAGTCGTTGCGAGGCACCAGTTCTAAGTTGCGAGCTAATCGTAGCTGATTCCTCGTAACGCGTTTTGCTTCGTGACAACCGCTGATTATGTTTGCGGTGCTGCTCATAGAATCCCGAGGGCTTGGGTGGGTCTTGGCTCACAATCAGAAGTGCGCTCGACGATCGCGTGCAAAAATTTTCTAACTAATCGCGTGACCATTCGGCAAAACTGCCGCTCCTGTCTAACCTTCCAGCAACTCGTCTATCGGTGGATCCCGTGAAAACGCTGCCATACTAGAACGGCTGTACGCGTGGATCGCATAACATTGTATTCCTCAAGATCGACCGATCTCCGAAGAGCCCGAGGACATGCTTATTCTTACGCCGAGCGAAGCGATCGTTCAAAGATGTCTAAAATTGTTGGAAAATAAAAGAAATATATATATAATCGGTGAGCAAATAAGATCGATATAATAACAATGTGTATTCTAAAGTTTAAAAATGGTACAACGGTTTACGAGTTCAAAGAAGTTTTCTTTTGTTTCGAACTATTTGAAGGAACATAAATTAAAGAGAGCGCCTCGAAAATATCGAGTCTATTCGGCATAGAAAACTCGTAAAAAGTTATCAACTCGTTATTGGCTTTTCGTTCAAAGTGTAACGAGCTACTCAAACGACGAAGGATTTCTGCCAATCTCTGCAATTTAGAACGTACAAGACATAAAGTATATGTATATTTACTGTATCGTTTGAAAGATAAATACTGCACGAAGAAAGAAAGTTCTTCCCATAGCATTCTATTCCGTTTTAAGCGAATGTAAGAAAAGACAGCAGGAGAAATACGGTGGAATTGGCAATAGTTGTAGGAATCTCGGAAGATCGGCGATTAACGGACAGAAACAGAACCGTGTACGAGTGTGTAGTTGTTTGAGATTCCGGCAATACTGATTCTAATCGGACGCAGGTGTGCGACAAACAGTTTCTGATCGAGCGTCATTAGTGAAATTATTGGTTCATTAGCGAGACGTTGGTGCGTATTCTAGAGTAGAGTCTGTGCCAAGGCCGTGGGAGAAGGCCGTAACTCGAAACGATTGCGAGATAGAACTCTCCGCGCATGGAATTTCTCCTGTCCAAAGGATCCTCGGTTCCGTGTTCATCTCGCAGATTTACGACGTTATTACGGGCAATAACCGTTGACCCGTATCTGGCGATGCTCCAGGCCACATTATGTTTGCCGTTGTATCAATATCGTCGCGCGATATTCGGTCTGCACGCTCGTTAGAAACTAGCCTCCATGCCTAGATTACTCTCTCTCTCTCTCTCTCTCTGAGCGAGTTTTGTGACACAACGTCTTCTTTCGATCGACAGCTTTAAACTCCTGATATACATCGCACGTATACTCCGTTTCCCCCTCCAATCGTTTTATTAATTAAAGTTACTCGTGTATCGGATGTACACGGAGCGGTAGAGCTCTGTCGTCTTCTTTGTAAAACTTCTCCATTGGCGGGCAAACCGAATTTCCACAAATTTACTCGCGTTAACAAAGTTACTTAAACGACAGTTTACATCGAATCATCGGAAGAACTAAAAGCGAGGCGTTCTCGCGAGCGCTTCGAAAATTCACTCGTTCTAGGTACGTACGCCAAAGTCTATACGTTCGGTCGAACTACCGAAAGAGAATCAGCACGAACAATTCATCGTGCGTGTCGGCCGCTAAAACACAGTTGAAAAACACTATCAGAAGTCAGGGGAAAGATAAGCAAATTGGTTGGCAGAAGCTTCAATGGGAAAAGCAGGCGTACCTGCGCGGACATTGGCCGATGTATGTAATTCAATGTTTTTGTGTACTTGACTCGATAGCCATTTATCGAGGAACGAACTCGTTTTTTATGGAAGCCGTAATCGGGGTCGCGATAACTAGTTTTATATTAACCCGCCTAAAGGCTGGCCGACAGCTCGAAAATCGGGCTAACCAATTACCGTGTAAACGCGTAATGGCCACTTGATAGTCTACCGCGCGAGTCACTCGGTCCCTCGTTTACTACCTTACGTCCTTATTACGGCGAGATCGATACTAGCTTGCACACTCGGTTCAATTATGTTTCTTTCGCTACGAGATCGGAACATTCGAAACAACGCGATTAACGATAACAATGCGAAATAATTTTCTGTTAACGCCGGAAAGAATTCGCGATAATTTCGTTAACTTTCTCTATTCCATTCACGACGCAGATTGTTCGAATTTGAGTCTAACGAACATCTTATCTTTCGCAATCTGTATTCGTGGCCACGATTTTCCTCGCCAACCAACAGTATGCAGCTGCCGATAATTTACTACAATTTACCATAGTTAACTCGATATTCAAACTAACAGCAAATTAGTATTTAAACGAAGTCGGATTGTTGCAACTTCTTCAAGTGCTGTTTACTTGGTATTCATCTGCCATACATTGCACAACGAAATGCAAGCTGCGTAATTTAACTTACGAATCGTTCTTCTTAGGGCCCACGTTTTCTTCGTCTTCGGCTTCTTGGCAATACGTCATCGATCCGTCACTGCTTGATGGAAAATGCAGAACGAGAAGAATCGTTTTTTTCATTACTTTCTTATCTGCTTTCCGCCTGAGTCCATGTTTCTGCTTTTTGAACTCGAGACAAATCGTGAGCCATTGAATTATCGTGGAACTGTCGAATTTTTCAGTTCCCATGGCTATTAAACTAACCATTTCTCAGGAACGACGACTGGAAATGACTGACATTCGATTAGCTCGACAAAGAGTCGAAATTATGACTTTGCTAATACACATCATTGTTAAAGCTTTTCGAGATGCAGAAACGCGTTCATATTTTTACGATTTACGTCGGAAAATCTAATCGGGACAAAATGACTTCTTATCTCGAACAGTAACGCTGATCGTGAAATTTTGTTACTCGGTTAAATCAGGGAATTCGTCGTTATACATTTTCAATAATTCAACGACACATAGGTAGTTAATTTTTTGGAAAATTTATATCTAATTGAAAATTCGCTAGTCATTTGACGAACAGATTGAATTCTCTTTCATACATTTTTTGCACTGCTATCAGCAGTAAGACTGAATTAATAGCTTCCACGAGGATCGTTTCACAGGCACGAAACCGGTTTCACCTATATCGACAGGTGAAATTTCGTAAGAACAAATTTTGTGGACAACACTCCATTTGGAGAGGGTTCATACGCGATTTATTTCACATGATTAAATTCGATATTTTTTTACATGTTAATTTGAATTGATTATAGATGTCAATACGAGATCAAATACGGTGAAATCAATTTGAAACGCTCTGAAAGTTCTATGACTTTAACGATACAAAGGGTGAAGGTGTAAAAATTGTACGGATTAATTTTATTATTTTTCGTCGGGGAAAGCGAAGAATGTTTCAATGAGATATCCGACCCGAATCTATCGGAATAATTATTAAGTATTCGGATAGTTGAGCAAAAAAAGAGGGAAATATTCTTCGGATGAAGCGACCATTCATTCGTAGCCTGGCAAAAAATTTTTAATTAAACCGCTGCCGGCTATACCGATATAACATCGGGTTTATAAAAGCAACCAGAGGGCATAGCTCTGTTTCGTCAAAAGAAAAGTTACTGGTGTCCATAACCGTGTCTTATCACGGATCTTTTGTCCGATGAAAAACTGCAAGATTGACGTTCATTAACGCATAAATCCGTCTACAACACGAATTAGTTGTATTCTACTATAGCGTGAAATTTTTTCTACTAAAGTATACCAAAGTATACTATTAATTTGTGACAAATAAACTAATAATTTATAATAGTTACCCCATTTATTTATAACAATTTACTATTAATCTAAAACAATTACACCATTAATTTTTGACAATTATACTATTAATTTATAACGATATGTTCCCATTAATTAAAAATAATTATGCCCTTAATTTACAATAGTTATATCGTTTGACTATAATAGCGTAATTATTTTCATCGTAAACTGCCATTCAATATAACTTAACACAGTTCTAAATTCAAAGCTAATGTCACACAAGTGTGAATTTAGTTTCAGCTTGTAAAAGCTATTAAAATTACAAAAATGGTTATTGTATGTCGAAGAGTTTAGTGCAACGACTCGTATGTTTGTTTACTCGCAAGTTAGACAAATAATAGTATACATTTTTTTTGTGTAGATCGTTAATCTGTAACTGCGTGTAATCGTTAACTGTGTACGTCCTTGTGCCACCGAATCGTGCGTCGCCCCTTCCCCCTCCTCTCTGGAAGTTACACAGCGAAACTAAGGTACGAGAAGACATTCAGTCGTCTCATGTCGTATCGATAATGTGCTTCATGTTGTGTCAGGTTTGTAACGTATTCTAACCTATTGGTGACGTCGTTCTTTATTACTGTCATTACTGTACCTTTTACTATCGTTTATATCTCGTTAATATCGTTTAATTAATACACATCTGTTTAACGATTCATTGAACAGTAAGCAGTTTTCTGAAATTTTTTGTTTTAACTTTTTTCAGTCGTCTATTAAATGATGCTGTTACCGGTAGCTTCTATCGTAAGCTTTTGTAATAAAATTTGAGTTTGATTGTGTTTTCATTTAATTATCTTATACATTTGTTTTAACTTCGAGTTATTTTTTGTGCAGGTTATTGATCGATAACAGGGGTAATATACAAGTAACAGGAATATTAATATATGGACGCAACGACGATTATTGATCGGTCCAATGAATTTTCATGGAAATGTGGTAATATTTAATTTATCTTAACTAAGCCTTTTCATGGCGAGTATGGATAACGTTTTATATACAATTTATATTTATTTTAAAATATATTTGAAACATATTTCATAATAGATAATTTCGTAATTATTTAGAATACTAAGATGAAAATGAATACTATTAAATAGATCATTGTTCTGTTCCGAATATATGAAATCATTCTCTTATTTCAAACGAATTTTTAATGAATTATCTTATTGTTTCAATGCAATCCGCGATATAGAATTCTTGATAATTTAACGATAGCTGCGTGTAGAAATCTTAATAACATTGCTATATTACGTGAATTTGCTGCAGTTAATGTCATATACTTGCAGTTTTGTAACTTATATTTTTGTCGTAGAGATGGCGTGCAAGGAGGCTCAATTACTTCAAAGGAAGGTTTCGCGCGCGTTGGTGTAGTATTTTTTAAGTATATTTAGTTGTAAAGTTTTGAATTCTTGCAAATATTTTCGAATATTTATAACACGCGTCTGTTGTGTGTTAGTGGAGTGTATGTTTCGTGTTCTAATAACAAACATTCATGGTATGATTCTTGCAAATGATTGCATTGCATTCCCGGTACTCGTAAGCATTTGTTCGATATCGAGAAATTTCTTATAATTCTCAAGTAATATTTTTCATACTTGTTTCCATTTCTTAATAATAATCTTTTAAATGTGAGAAAAATAGCAGTATATCCTAAATAAACGTTCGATAGGGAAAAGAAGAAAAATATTGAAACGATATTTCGCTTCTTTTCTAACCTCTCTCCCCCTCTCCCCCGCTTTTAAACAGTTTTATTTTCAGAGGATATTTGTGACCGCGCGCAATGTGGTTTGTAGAGTCAGTGTTTGCTACGCAATAGTTTCTTTCAATATTTTTAAATCACGATAGTTTCGATTAAATTATATTTTCGTGTTCTTTTTGTTTAACTCTTAATCCTAATTAATTAACATGATATTTGATATACATATTTAATATTAACATATATATATATATATGTATTTACAATTAGATTAAGGTTTAATTTAATTTTTATATTTCAGGTTTTCACGAAGTCTAGTAAGGTTTCTAGTTTTCGCGTCGGGTTTTCTTAAAAAAAGCTACTTTCGCTGTTTGTTTTGAACATTGTGCAAACGCACACCAAAAGGAGTATTTATTTGACGGTGAGTAAATTGTAGATTTGTTTTGCGTAAAAGGAGGGTGGATGGGTCGCGGATAGGGTGGGTCTCCGCTCGCAGCACCTCCTCGCGGTGAGACTCGGGCAATCAGTATTATTTGATATATAATTACTAATTGTATCATTATACAGCAAAGGAATTAACTGTGTATAATTATTAATTATATGGCAAGTAATATGAGCTAATTGGCTGCGATCCTGGCTAGGTGTTCGTATCGATGTATCTATCTAAACCTTTTACGAACATTGACAATACACTTTTTCATTTATGAATTATGGAGGCAAATAATTAGAGGAAACATTAATCCTCTCTACTCCAAAATTTTATAAGGCGGTTTTCGATATGCTCTTATGGATTTCCACGAGTAAGCAGGTTTAATGTTCAATCTACCATTTTTTTTGCAGAACGTCGCGCGGGTTCGTTTACGTTTCTGAGTATCATGTTCTCCTTCTTTACGACTTGTACAAGGTAAGAAGCCGCCCATATGTTGTTCGGTTTGAGGATCACTGTGCGCCTCCACTGCTTAGGTTGACCTTCTTTCGTTCGTGTAAGGAGGTTTGCTCCCATGCAGGGACATTTTGGCCGATTTTTAATTGTCAATATTAAAAACAACAATTAAAAACAAAGCCGAAAACGCAATTTTTATATTTTTGATTTTCGTCCCATTTCGGCTTCAAGAATTACCCTTTGAATTTCCTAACACCCGTAGCCGAACACCCTGTGTACATAGAGAGCTGTTGTGCGAAGTATGCGCACACATCTGATACATTTTCAAAGTCGATTTTTTCGGAAATAATATTATTTTGTCCCTTTTGTTTTTGTAAACTCATACCTACCCTGCTGGATAACGCACTAACTTTGCAAGACATCATGTAGATACATCTAGCGATAAGAAAAGATTCGAGCAATCAAGAAGAAAGAAATACCGCAAGAGGATGTGAAATCTTCTGTCTCGACTATCGATCGGAGTTTCAACGATGCGGGCAATTTTAGATGCTGTAAATTATTTTAGAACTGACTAGGTGATTGAGGAGGAACGGAGCTTAAACAACGTGACGAATGTAGGAGAAATTGACGTATCGAGAAGAGCTAGATCAAAATAGCAAGACGATTTTAGCTGCTGGCTGTAGCTTCCTTCGCGAGACGAATAATATATCAGGTCCGTTCGATTTCTCGACATTGCCGTTTCATGGAATTAGATAGGATATCTGGATCGGTGTACGTACTTTCTCTAAACGTATACGCGTGTTCATGCGTATGAATCTAGCCAGAAACTCTTTCTACTTTGACGATTCGTTTGGCCTTCCATGAAAGGAGTACAATCAACCATGTGATTTATCGTTGAGGAAGCTCCGCTCGAAGGAACGGTGCGGGCACGCGATGCTCGATCGATACGAGAAAAATGACCGCACGCTGATGCGTTACTCGTTACGGTATTCGAGAGCACTTTTCGTGTTGTTTCCCCTTGACACTTTCGGCTTTTTTATCGAAATGACTGGCTGAGAAATTCTTCGAATCGACCATTTTGTTCTTACGTTGCAGCGGGGAAACCGTGTATGCATCGTATCGATCTCATTCGAATGCTAAACCAATGTTTTACTGTTTATCAGATTAATTTTTTAACGTATCCAGCGCTCATATGTCGGACTTGAAATCATTGGAAATTGATTTATTAATTATATCGCTGTTAAATTAATTGTCATGAACGTCCGCTTACAAAATAAATTTAGCACGAAAGGAAAATATCAGGGCTCGACAACGAAGTTAATATTGTTCGGTTGTTACATAATTACAATTTAAACGATCACGGTCTGAAAAGTACTAATTAATTCATGGCCTCGATGTAGTGCATGTGAAATGTTAATAATAACATTTAAGATAATTATTCGATTAAAACGAGGCTCGATGCTTGTAATTAATAATGCATTATTCGATGTGCAAATATCTGTCATTATGCGCATTAATCATTCAATTGATGCAACTGACACCGATTTTAACCACAAACGGAGAAAAAAATCAGCACATAGACATACGTATATGTATCTATACGTAATTCGAAAACTGGTGCAGCTTGCAAATGTTTGTACATGTATGGTTTTTGGATGGAAACGGGAATGATAAAATCGAAGATATATGTACTGACATTCAGAGAGAGAGAGAGAGAGAGAGAGAGAGAGAGAGAGAGAAAGACAGAGAGTATAGATTAACGGCAGAGGTGTCGAAAATTTAGACATTATGTATCTGTATACAGTATGCAACGTATGTATGGAGTATGTATATGTATAGTACTCCAAACGGATACGCGGATGTATCCGAGATTGCATCTCCTTCTCGTTTCTGCTTGGATAGATGCTCTCGTAAATTCATACCCCATTCGTTCCATTTCGTTATTTTTTTAGATCTTCCCGTCTGATCTTCTTCGCGTCTCTCGTGAAATAAAAAAAGCAGCTGATATAGCTGAAACTTCGTCAAAGTGTACAAGAATTGGACGAGTTTAACTTAGAAACAAACAATTGCGTAACAATTTGGTTCGTCGAAACACCGACCAAACGATGACAAATATATTCTGGTAGAATTTTAAACAGTAATTAACGAGTAGTATTCTAGTTACTTGATAACGCGGCATGATAAGAGAAAAAGGAACAGTGGAAAGAGAAAAGAAGACGGTAGTTGTCAATAGAATTTGTTAACAGACGTTGAGAATAAATGGATTTCGATGTTAGGCACAGAATATAGAACGTAATGTTTAATCGTGCAACGTTTCGATATGACGGCAGAACCGATTGAACAAGAAATACTTTAAATCTTGACAAATGAAACGACTTAGCTCTGGTTATGTAGATGACTGTGACGACTATCGCTATCTGACGATTTAATTCTAATTTCGAAAATTTATTAACTTTCAAATATCGTGAAAATGAGCAAATTTCTCTTGTATTTCGATTTAATTAATCTCGTTAAACTTCACCTCGCTTGCGAAAGTACAACAAACTTGTACGATCTTTCTGGTTCCTTTATTTCGTAACTTTCAAAACAGCATGTAGACAGCGTTCAAATACACCGTTCCGAAATAAAAGTTAATTTAATTACAAATATTTTACGATTTGCTGATATTGCGTGGAAACTTCGAACGCATACCGACGCGAATTCTTTAGTAGGACTTTCTACAATGGAGGGTTAAACCAATTATCTCGAGAAAGTAGCATTTCGTGGTTACGAGACTCGATAGGTTCGAGCGAAAGATAGGTATCCTTTATTCTAGAATTAGAATATTCGAAGGATACTTCGCACGCGGTGATGTCTCCTAACGCTGCCTCGTTGCATCGGAAACGACACGTTAAATCATTTTCAAGCAGAGGATCCTTCGCCAAGGGGTTCGACAGCTAAAATCGCTAAACCGCAGATTCTGTTTGGCAATTAATCGCTTCTTAGCGATTATTATTATAACACCGTGCTCTACCAATAGTGGAGTATGCAACAGACTTCGAACAAAGTTGGGACTTCCACATAATAGGTCGCCGGTAAATTTCCTGGTAATTTACAGGGAGAAAACAGGAGGCCATTAATAACCGTTGTAGACGAGCGAATACCCGTAATTTCAGTTTTGGTATGCAAGACTCGGCCGGTAAATATTTGAACGTGACGCGATATGGTAAAATCCGTAAATGTAAAAGTCGCAACCAAGGTGAGCCAAGGCCGATTGTACGCGGACGCTTTGTTTCCAACAGAGCCGAAACGAAAGTACGTCTAAATCTTTTAACGAGCCTGCCGAGTAGCAACTCGGAGATCGACTCCACTCGCTCTGGTATGAACGGTAACACCCTCCTTTTCGTACGCTCCGCTTGTAAGCCGGAACTTCTCAGTTCCGCGTTTTAAGTGTAATAATATACGGTTTGCAGGAATTTCGCGTATTTAAGACTCCCAGGTAGCAGTTTGCCGTGTACGAGTTACTTTGGCTTTATCGTTTTAACTTGTTCAAATGGTTTACTGGATAATTCGATACGTAAGGTGATACTTGTTCTATGCTCTCAAGTTAATTTCAAGAAACTGTTTGCTGATATCTAATCAGTCGAGGAATAGAATAGGAATAAAAACAAAGAAACTATTAAATCTAATTAATAACAATTACTTTTTTTTATTTCTTTATCCGCATGTCATGACGCGATACTCGCTTTTTTTCAATCTTGCGCTGAACACATCTAACATTTGAAAAAGCAGTTCTCGATTTAATGTTTCTAGAAAGACACTTTCGAAACGAACATTTGTAACAATCGTGCCGAGCTCTAAAAATTAACTCTGAGAAAACAGTATATATTCCTTGTTCGTGAAGGCTGTGAAAGCAGCGGTCCTTGAGGTCTTGACACGGTCGTATGGAGAAGCGGCTTCGTTGCGAGGAGCGGCTTCGTTGCGAGAGGAAGTTCGGTATGGGGGTGCAGATTTATGCGCTCGCTCGACCAACATCGAGCTCGTCTTTCCTATGTAAATACCGAGCCATCTTGTTTACGCGAAGCTAGAGAGAATATCGCTAGGCAAAGACCGTATTTACCGGATTTCCATGCTCTCTATGCGCAGTCGTCGGAAGAAGGTGCTTGGGCTTGAATCAGACCGCATTCGTTGAAATAACGCGCTTACGCTCTCTCTCTCTCTCTCTTTGGATACGCGATGTTTGCGGATTATTTTGAAAGACGACGTATCTTACGATTCGACAAAAATCAACGTTCTCTTCTACCCTTTTGTAAATGATTGTTAAACTTGTTTTTAAATTCATCAAACGGATCGTTGGCTTACCATTGATTCCTGAACATTACGATAACTATGTCTCTTTATTTGATATAGAAACGAATGAAACACGTTCGACGACACGCGATATTCAAGTAACAAGTAACTAACGAAAACGTCTATAAGTTGTTTCCTCGAGTGACAGCTACTTTATTATAAAAAACTCTTGTCGTAGAAAATTTGTCACTTGACTATGCAAAGTTCAAGTTTTCATCAGGATGTTAAAATTTATGAGGTTTAGAGCTTCTGCATGTAATACATTTTTTTGAATATATTTGTTCGTGCCACGGTATCGAAAACGACGGTACAGTTATGAGATCTATCGTCATGTTTGAGAATCAAACTAGGTTTAAATTGTTTAGTTCGTGAGTTGCGTTTGAACGTATGAAATTATTTACTGCACGAAATATTAGACGAAAGATAATGGAAATATTAGTCAATGTGATGATATGAATATCCAAGGATATTCTGGAAGAAAATGTTACGGCTAATGGATTACAACATGAACTATATTACACAAGCTGTTTAACTTACGCCAGTTATAAATGAAGCAACTTCTCAGGAGTCAGTTTGGGCAAGATAGGGAATTCCGTGCTGCTGAAGTAACTTCTTCTGAACGCCACTCTGAAAAGCAAACGAACAGTGAAAGATGATCCCACCGTTGACTCTGACAGTAAACAGATTTTAAGCGAATCGATGACAGGAGAAATAATTTGCCCAGTACTTTCGCGAATATTTTAATCGATAACTTCAAAATTCGAACTTTCGAAACTCAATACGTGAAAAACCTAGCGTCAAACGTACGACAAGCGATGACACGAGCGACAGGTACTTTTTAATATCTATCGATAAGTTTGGAAACGGTCGGGAAAACTTGTAAATTCGTACTCGAACGTTACGTAATAAAAGATTACATCCCTTGTTCGAGATACGAAAAAAATGTCGACTTCGGTGATTTGTTAGCCGATACAAATTTAAAATAAAATTTCTCTCGGTTTCCGTACTTCGTTATTTTCAAGAAACGGGCCATTTTGAAACGAGTTCCGCAACGAAGTTACAGTAGAACATTTGATCTTTGCGGATTCGTTTGAAATATTCATTCGCGCGTCCAACGTGCAAGTTGTTTCGGATGTAACGAGAAATATCGTGTGATTGGCGATCACCGTGACGACACGATTCGGACGTTTTTACGAAATCTATTCATAAAAATGTTTGGTTGGCAAAGCGATCGCGTAAACGCAATTTCCATTTAAACACGAAGGAACAGAAAATAATATGTATTTCATTAGCGATGGTTAGTAGGAAGCCTGGTATTCGTCCTATGCGAGAGAAGTTAAACCAGGGACGAAACAAAACGTGTACCAGCGTTCGTTATCGTTAATTTAGCGAGCATAAACATCGAAGAACGGCGTTACGCTCTCGTTAAACCGGTGAAACTTTTTCGCTGTAATGTTTCTCCGCGAATGGAAACCAAACAGAAGTCGAGGAAAAACAATGACCGCGTTCGCGTATTTGAGCGAGTCGTTGCTGAAACTATTCCTGCGTGCATACGTACAACCTACATATACTATATCAACCGAGTTAAAATGCAAATACCACGTGTTGCGGATGACAGCAGTCTTGATATACGATATAATATACGACTTTAAATTTTAGTTATCGTATTTTGATTAAACCAAACGTCGCTTGTATCAACGTTATTTCATTTGCAAATAGATAGAAAATCATATTTGACACAACTACGTTTGATTTCATCGACAATAAGTAGATCTTAGAGGATTATTAAATTTTTATTTCTACGCTTAACGCGTAACTCGAAAGTGCCGCCAATTCGATTAAATATCACACAAGTTTTAATTACTTTTTCAATCTGTCCGGTATAATTACAAAAATAGGTTGGATTCGTCCAAGTGCTCTATCTACTTCACCTGTATTTTTAATAAATTTTATGCGTCTGTAGGTCTCTTTAGGAGCGCTGCGTGTCGGAGAAAAAACGTGAAATAGGGAAAAGAGGGTGAAAACGAATGAAACGGAAAGAAGAATCAATACGAAGGGAAAATATTAGCGAATCAAGTGTGGCTGAATTTCGAGTAACGAATACTGCGGAAGATGGTCGTATCGTTCCCTTTTCTTTCTGAGCGAGTATATTAACGCATCAGAATTCAAAGCACGCAAACGCGGTCTCCGCCAAATGAAACGAATCCGCTAAAAAACAATCGTACCACTGAACAAGGATGCCCGGCAAAAAGGGCAGAGATAGACGAGAAACGACAACCGCTGAAATATCCTGTTCAACGAAACGTTAATAGCCACGCGGATGCTAAGGGGAGAATGAAATTGTCCCATTTCTACGAAATGAACTTTTCACCAGGTCAAATCATGTATTAATTTCGCGGTCGATCTCTGTGGAACGCTAACTTGTTTTATTCGTCTTTTGTCACAGATTTCAACGTGGTCTTGATCATTTCGCGAATTACTTGTCGAGCATCGTATAGCAAAAAAAGACGATAAAGGAAATCGTATTACTAGCCTTTTGCCGTAATTACAGCTTATCTCTCTCCGTCCTTGAAATATACAAATGCAAATTTAAGTGGAAAACATAAGCGTTTTAATATCCACTATACACTAGGTTGTAAATCCACTATAGACTAATAATATCAGTATGTAATTACCAATGTTTAGCAATTCCTAATATCTCGTAGAATATTTGTTTGTCGGATCGTAGCAATCAACTATCTTCCGATATATAGTAACTCGATAAAGTAACTACGTAAATATTCGTTTCGAGATAAATTTTCGTTCACGCTAAAGTATATTGCAAAATAAAACGAGCTAGGGTTGAGAAACGATCATACGAGAAAACGCATGGAGGGAGTGGGAAAGACGTAGATAAAATATCCTCCCCGATGAAGCGTTAATACTAGCATTGATACTAAGGCACGAATTAAACGATGGCGCCTGTTTCATCTCCGAGCGGAAATTAATTTCGCTCATCTCGCTAGCTGCCAGCCCGAGTACAGATTGAGCGCATTTTAACGAGAACGCTACGTTCCGTTTTACGTTCCTTCTCGACAGATTAACGGTAACGAAGGACGCGGACTATTCTCCCATTTGCCTTTGCATTTTGTGACCAGATAACGGTCACGTACCATTCTGTGTATTCTCTTATCGTAATTTTACGTTTCGCACGAATTAACGACAACCCGAAAGGTCACTCTGTATACGCGAAATCAAATATAATATAACTTTCAACAACTTTTAGAAAAAGTCGTTTGTTTCGTGCTGAAAGCGAGTACAGTTTCTCTTATATAACTAATTTTCCGTTGACAATTATTTGGGATATTATCGTACTAGTACCTGTATCTATCTTTGATCGATCGCAGCATGCGTGAAAACGCCGAACGAGCCAAGTTTAATTAAAATTGGTTCATTTTCGTTCTTTACTGATTTACATTGGTGCACATTTGTATAGCTTTGCGCGTTTAATACGATATTACGTATGGTTGAAAGCTAATTAGTAGCAGACTTTTGTGATTAAAACAAAAGTAACTTCGTTTATTATCAGAAATCTCGCTGACTAATTTCTATAACCGATCATAGTCAAAAGTGGATAGGACGAGATGTAATACTTTCCTGCTCTGGATATAGTATAATGAAAACGCTTAACACACACACACACACACACACATCGATCCTACATGTAATATACAGTGTAGAAATGATCGTAGTAGCTTTCCTTCCCAGAGAGATCTTACAGATCACAAATTCCCTTAAGTTTTGTCCAAACATTTAGTTCATACAAACACTATATCCTTTGACTTGATTCTATTGTCTGCGCGTTTAAAGTCCGAGTCTGCCGGATAATATGTACTTGCGCTTACTATGAATTCGTTAGAAGCCTGAGACAAAGCATGCTTCCTTACTCAGTGTTTTCCATTTTGGAAAGAAAGGTCAGAGGAAACTTACCGAAAAAAACTCATTATCGGATAGAAGAAAAGAAATGACAAAAATTATATACACTTTATAGCGACAATTGGATACAGCCAGTCGGATGAACAAAGGGCTAGGTTTGAGCTAGACAAGGTGAAACACTGTTATGATATACAACAGCTTGTTAGGGAAACTGGGACAGAACGGATGGTATATTATTTGCTATTGAACTCTAGAACGATAGATATGTTTCTGTCAAGTTTCCATAATTAATGACGAAGTAATAGAATCGAGTCGGTTGCTACGAGTAACCAGTTGTATTTCCTGCAAATATTCGAAGCCATATCGAGTCGAACAAATTTATAATTAATCGATTAGTTAAAGCTATCGAATTACACAAAGCCAGTGCTGTCATTAATCGATCACCCCCTTCGATTAGGATGTAATTTCGATGGAACGAATCACTCTCGCGAGAAACTGTGATGTGGCCAGGTGTAACGATCTAGCGGTTTCGCTCGATAGATCGAAAAAAAGCAAAAAAGAGAAAAGAACAATGGAAAAATGAATCTGAACACGAAGGAACAAAGATTAGCATAATAATGGAACACGAAATTACACGCTTGATACTAGAGAGACGGTTGCAATTCATACGGCACAAAGACATCTTGTAGCAAATATATCCCGCAAGATGAAGCATAAAGATAATACGACAACTGCACAACTATCCACCTGCAGTCCGAAAAGTACTGTTGCATAATGCAACGAATCTTATTTTATGAGAGACACGCGCGTTACGATATCTTGGAAAATAATCCTTATCGAAATAATAAATGTATGAGAATGCATCTTAGAGAAACAGCGGCATCGACTAGGATCTTGTCAGGAGCGAGACTGTTCTCTCTTGCCAACTGATAGCGTAGTAAATAGATATCGTTTATTGCTTGTTAAAGTTTAAGACAAACGAACAACATTGAAAATTGTTACAATTTAGGTATTCGATCGAACGTTAACGAAGAGAAATAAAGTTTCTATCTATTTGGAACATATCGATTGGAAATGCCAAAAGTCGCGTGTTCAATAAAGTTCATAGTTTTCACCTTATTCCACGTAGAGCATAAGGTAGCGGCGGTAACGTAATACATATTTTTTCGACAAATAAGAAAATCCGCCGTACCGCAAAAGCTGGATGTAATGTGACGAACATAGAGCAAACATAAAGAAGGAATCTGCTCGCACGTGCGCGTAATAGGGTTACACAGCCATGGCAAACAATTCGTTAGAACGGGGTTACCAGAGGAGTCGAGTTTGCCAGAAATTCGTTGCCTCGTGGACAATGTTTATTTCGTAACGAGCGCACGATCACCGTAAATTATTATTTAGTCGACTGTAAAGCGTTTATCGAAAAACGATGCAACAGCGAAAAATGATTCGTATTCCGGTCTGTCGGTTTCAACGGAAACAACTCGCGTTTGATGCAGAAGGTGATACGTCAGTTCATACTTTCCTTCTTTTTTCGGAAACATTCCTCTGGAGCGAGAACCGTGTCAATCTTCTCACGGATCGAACAACGTATGATACTTGAAAATCATTTAAATAAACCGTAGTTCGTAGAGACGTATTTTCTGATAATTTTGTACCAAATAATTCAGTTTAATTGAAAATTTCAGCTCGAAGCAAGACATCTCGCAGCGTGAGAATTGTAAATATAGAACGTTTCTCTCGGTGCTTCGGACAACTGCTGATTCGATTCAATTTGCTCGTCCATTATACAACATTCTCCATTTATAATTCGTTCTTCGATAACATTTTATTCCGTCTCATTTTCTTCACACGACACATCGATTTCCGTGTAATCAATGAATAATACGTGCAACGCATACGAATAGCGCAACCAGTGAATGGTAAGCGTTCGTTGGGACAAAAGCCGAGGAAACAGGGGCTGCTTTCAAAACTTTTCTCCCATTCAATGCAATTCAAACGAGAAATTCGAGCGGTAAAGGTAATTCCGAAATATAAAAATCTGAAAAAATAATTTTCTTCTTTCCTGCTGTTATTCGACGTTTTGAAAACTTGATTCGTAATAATCGAGGATAAGGAATGGGATGATAAAGGAATAGATGGTGGGCGTTATAGAATATTTTGCGTAATTCGTCTAACTATATCAAAGGCGGTTCTCCAAGTTTGAACGTTCGGTGTGGGTTAGTTGATAACTGAAACGTTATCAGAAGGTGACACGCGCATTCGTCGCGCGACGGTTGGAAACGCGCCACCATCTACGCGAAAAGGCGGCTTTTCCACGGTTGGTGCACCGCATAAATGATACATAAACACTAGCCTGTAAGTGTATACATAAGCGAGAAAAGCGTGAAGCTGGGCGCCGTGGTACGTAACGAGACGCTCTACGAAGCTCAGCAAACATACTTATATACATATGTATATAGGAATTGGAGCCTACTCTCGCGTCCCTTTCCTTTCCTACTTGCCTACTTCCCTGTTTCCCTACTTCCTTGCTTCGCTGTTTCCCTTCCCTTGCCTGAATTAGTATCGCTGTCTTTTCACTTGAGTCGCTACTTTTCTCTCGAGCATCTTAATCTCTTTCTTTTCGTTATAATCACGCGCGTCCTATGTAGATTCTTTTAACGCGATATATAGAAATTGCAACTTTGGGGCTCTTTGTCGCGTCGAATCGTTCGTTTTCGGTAGAAAATATTCAAGTGGAAAGAATTGTCTGGTTTCTAAAAACCGGTGTATCTTTTCGAAGGAAAAAAGCAGATAATTCTGTTTCAGCGTAACCAGGGGCGCGTTACTGTGCATCGTAAGGAGAGGAAATAACCTCGATGAAAAATGGTGACCTTTTTCTTCGCTTTCCCAGCATAAAGTTGGAGCGCGCAATATGCGGCTTATAGGTTAGATACGTGTATCACGGTAACGTGTGAAGCGTTCGTTACACCACGATTCCGGAAATGTATTCTTCCATTTTGATGCGCACGGGAAAAGATGCATGTACTCTGCCAGCGGCGTTTTTACACTTTCCACGGTGACGCGATATAGAAAAGAAATGAAAAGCGCCGTCATAAAGGACGCATTGACGTCTGAAACTTTGTGCGGTCGTTTTCTGTTGCCGCTTCGATACTCGTGTAGTTCTCTATAGGTTCTCGCGTAAGAAACGACGAACTGTACTATCTGTGGAGAAAAAAGTTCTACTCGAACGCTTTTACCTACGAAATTGCTTGCTCCAATGCCGGCCGATGTACTTAAACTTTTCCATTGCTACGTGACGCGTGTGTATTATTTTTGTATATATTATTTTTGCATCGCGCGATTATCACTCGCTGATCGTATTTTCAGGGCCGATGTCTTGGCCGATGCAATAATGCTAATTTAATTCGATATATACGTGGAATATCGTTCTTTACGCGAAGCGACTACTAACAAAAGAAAAGGTAGTGGGAAAGAACGACGAAAGGAAAAGTGGGCGCATAAACGTAATTCCGACGGAGGACGATGCTCCACGACGCGATGTCTCGTTTTCTAAGGCAGTTTGGAATTTTGGAATTACACGGAGAAGGAGCGCCCGGAGCTAAGCAACGCTTGCAGCTCCTCGACGACCCGGAAGGATAATGCGGCCGACAATGATAATAATTATTCGCCTCGCAGTGCTTGTAATTGCTTAGCGTAACTCGTGATTCCACGATATGTCCGCCACATATACAAAGTTTGCCCAAGTACGGAGAGGGGCGTTCTGTCGTAGAAACTTTCGAGCGGTTATGCGGTTATTCCGCGCTTCCTTTCTGAACCTGCTAAGATCGCGCGAATAAGTTCATTTCTCTCGAATGGTAAGAAATTGATTTATTCATTTTCCTAAAACGTTCCAGGTTTTCCTTGCGCTTTTTTCGACCGCTTTACTCCTTATCCGATAAAAGCACGCGTATACACGCGAAAGGATAATCAACTTTAGCTCGTTTGGCTGGTCGCCGCGCCGCGCCGGTAGCGTTTCACGCGATAACATCGAGATTATGGTCTAAACGGCGAGAAGGACTATTCGCGCTAGCTTTGCAGTTACGGAATAGCGAAGAAACTTGGCGAACGTTTACCGAAAGCTTCAAAGGTAGAAGTTGATCAAGGCAAAAGTAGCCGATTTGCATTTGCACAAACCTATTAGAAGTTAATCAGGTCACTGCTGATGAAGATAGTTGATCTTATCGATTAAATACCTTTGCCTATATTTCGTTTCATTTTAAAAGTATATTTTAATATATAATCGTAGAAGCTTTCATCGTATTTACCCATCGAAATTTCTTCCGCGAATTATGTAACGTTAAAGGTATCCATCGCATGCATTGATTATGCCCAGGATCGAAGGTTATTTAATTGTATCAGTTATGCAGCAGACGTTTTCGCTGCATTTTGGCATTTCCGAGAACATGGTGTTGAATCGAAGGTTGTCCGAAATCCGAGCATTTTATCCACGTGTTGAGTTCTGTTTATTCCTGTAAGATGGTATAGTCGATGGCAAACGGCCCAAAATACCAAGCTATCAGGAGAGAGATTCGACCCAAATATTTTTATCGCCTGACGATCCAACGGATACAAGTTTTTGTTCGTTCTTTCAATGACGATGCTTCGTACAATTGACGAAGAAAGTCTTTTTTTCAACTGTTCGCTGTCTCCGCGAAACGGTCGTTAAACGAGGCTTTAATTATTCTTCCACGCTCTTACACTTTCGCGCTTGTACGATCGTATGAGAAAAAATGTAAGTTATGGTTGGATCGCACGGGTGAGGAAAAGGAGAAGAGGAACAAAAAGCAAGATATCCGATATGTCTTGGATATCGAAGCCGTAATCGATCATAGAGTAGGATTTTCAATTAAGGCGTAGCGGTTTCCAAGCGACTCGAAAGAAGGAGTGCTGTTCTCGTCGAGAGCGTCCGGATGGCAAAAGAGAAAGAGGGAAGCGGAGAGAGAGAGAGAGAAAGGGAGGATAGAGAGCAGCAAAAAGCTTAGCTTAACGCGGCAAGGGTGTAGATTAACTGACGCGTCCGTGGCTCACACGCGGCTTGCTCGGCAATGGGAAAAGCTGCTTAGCTGCTAGAGGAGTCTTCTACCCTGCCAGCCTACACCCCCTTTGAATTCGCACAACTTTGCCCGAAGGTCTTGCACAATGCCAACTATAACTTATGCGCCACGCTCTCTTCCCCGTCACCCTTTTCTTACACCGCTTCCTACTCCTTTTCGTTCTCCTTCTCTAACCCTCAGCGTTTCGCTACTTTCTTAGCTGCATTACTCTTTCATTCGTCTCAACCTTCTCGCGGTTTACTTTTGCATACACACTGGTGTGCGTTCGTTGTGACCGTTTCATTCGCTTTTCTTCCGTGATGGCCACAGACTTTTTCAATAACAACGTTTCTCGAGTTTTATTCAGCAGGAACGCGTCTTACAAATCCGACCGAGACTGGTCCCTCGACAAGTGGCAGCCGCTATTCCGATAGACATTGTTACCGACTCTTGCCTCGTTCTGTTTCCATCTTTGCACGTATGTAGCGAGCATAATATATAGGGACGTTCTCGCACGCACCTGTTTTCGATAAATGCCTTTACGGAAGTTTACCGTTCCTATTTCCAATATCCGTACGTACACGTATAACATTAGATACGATAGAATATTATAACTTGGAAAGGTAGGGCGAAACAAGCTTTGCTCCACAAATTGCTCGAACTCGGTCTACATTATGAACTTTTCTTTTATTCGAATTCATGTTGCTCTCCTTTATTCTTATTCATTCGCTAAACGAACGAAATGCATTTTCTTTGTACTCGATGTCTCTTTCACGATGCGACGAATACCGAGAGCACCTGTATATGAAAACGAAACATCCACTTTAGATATTCTTTTGAGATCTATATCCCGAGTTGGGAAACTCCCTCTCAATGAAAATTTCCGTGTACATGGGTCTCGATTGACGACACTCAACCCTTGCGCAAAGTCGTGTGGTTGCGAACGCATTGCTTTTTGCATAACGATTCTACCATTCGTATTCATACAGTTTTTTAGTTGCTTTTTCTATCTTTTCCGTCTACACGGAGGATCGTGTTCTATTTGCTCACTTTTTCCCTTTTTCCGCTGCATTTCTTCGTTATGTCCATCTTCCTTTCCTTCATTGTTATACGGAAAGCGTAGGAAAGCTTACGTAAAGCTGGCGTGTACCACAATTTTTCACGCGATTCTTCTTCCAAGGTAAAATTACGTATATCGGTGAAATTCAATTTTTCTATTAAAAGGGAGATATTACGCGTTTAGACGTATGTCTCGCTTCAAGAAGCTACGTATTAATGCCATTTTTCCGCAAAACGCGGTCCAAGAAATAAAACTTTGAAGAGGAAGAAATATTTCTCCGACTAAAAGCTTAAGAAATCTTAGATACGAGAAACTATGAATTTATATAAATCGGATTACACGTACTACCAATAAGAATTCTTTACGCGCTTTAAACTGACTTTGTATCGAATATTTAGTATTATTTAAGATAATTTAGTATTATTGCAATTGCTGCTATCGGCGTAATATTTTCTGATTCGCACGAATGTTTATCCATTCCATTTTCATTATTTTTTAATAGTTAATTTCTGCGTATCATCGCACGTATATATATAGTACTATAAATAAGAATATTTGCTCGTAGCCCTTTTTCCAGGCTTCTCGCAGTTTACTACACTCGAGTAAACAAAATCGCGAAGCACTTTAGCCGAGAGCCTCGAATTTGAAGATATCGAAGATCTTGAAACAATTCCGCGAAGGAAACGAAATACAGAGAATGGTTCTGCTAGAAATTGGCAAGCTCGCAGTGTCGTTTTCGATAAGATCTGTGTCCTTCAACTGGAGTGTACCGCCAAGATTAAACCGACTGATGTCTCGCATCTCTAAAAAATTTAACAAGAAACGTTCATAGATAGCTTTGTCTTCGTTTTCTCGTGACAACGAGAGTTCCGATGACGATTGGTGTCGAAACAAATTCACGATGCGTTAGGAAGATGACGATATCGTTTAACGCAGCGCCAACTTAATCGCTTAAACTTTAAAGAGCGCCGCGAATAAACATGTAAACCGCGATAAGTTACAAATAAAATCTAAACGAGCTGTCTCTTGCAAAAAGGTGAAAGGAACGTACTGGAATGCTTGGTGAATTATTGCCAGCGCAATTGTCCCCCCGATTCGTTTTAGACCCGTTCACTTGCAAGCTTCTAGCCCAACGATTACCAAACACGGTGCAGCTGGAAATTGGGTGGCTGTTCCGTTGTAATTGGAAGATTAATCCTGCCAGTGACGATTCTATTTTCCGAGGAACAGTGTTATACCGTATGGCGGTATGCTACGCCACACCGCGCCAAGCTATGGTACACTACGTCGCGATCTTGGAAATCGAGCGGGGCAACGTTTTGGCGTGTCGAGGGATCAAGTGGTATAAAGATCGTAATAAGAGACCCGTAGCTTTTCTTTTCTCCAATTAATACCTTCGCCTTGCGAGTGGTCTCGGTCGGAGACACGAAGATATACGAAGCGACGAGACAACCGATGAAATAGGCTTGTAGGTAAAGCGCCGACAGAAAGACCGGCTCTTTATTCTTCGGGCCGCTCCTACTCTCGGTAAATCTCCTGTTTTACCGGTCTTCTCCATTGTACCTCTTAAAGTCCACGGAATGACGCTTCTATCCGGTCTATCCAGTGCCTTTTCGAGAAACAGCTTTTGCACCGGAAGCGTATAATCTACAGAGGTAACGAGCGTGAAATCACGATGGACTTATTGCGCGTTGCCTCTGCGGGATAACCGGAAGAATTTATGTATAAACGCTCTTTGCGATTTTTTTCCAGGCTCGGCTATCATGGAAAGCTCCAACCGCTGACATCTTCTTTCGCGTTTCCGTTGTTCAAATTAATCGCTAGATACACCAGCTTTCCATAGTAAATCGCTAGCTTTCAGATGCAAAGATTTCAGAAAATCGCTTCAACGAGAATTAAATAAGCGAAGACTGTGTTTACGTTTAAAGATAGGAATACGCTCGATAAATGCAATATATCGCATTTGTACAATTACACGGTGCAAATGCTACTTCGGTACCAAAACGGATTCATCGCATATTAACTTAGCACTTTACGGTTGTCATTTATTATTTGATGCGAAAAATTGCGTTTTCACAGAAACGTACCTATTTCAGAGGAAATAAAATCTCTCTTGCGACCATTAATCTGTTTATTATTTTCATTTTATTACTCGACGTGTACATTTGATATCATATTTCAAAAAATTGAGGCGCCAATTCCCGACGGATTACGAACGCAGTCAACTATAGGTACAAATTGTTTTACACGCAACGTGAATTGCAATTTTTGCAATTAATTATCGTATTAAGATCATAGTATGTCCATTTTAGAATCGCGCCCGATTAGAAATAGGAAAAGGAATTTTTAAGGTTAGAGCGATCACATGGGAAGATAAAATCACGCTTTGTCGGAATAAAGAACTCCTCTGCGACTGCGTTAATTACGAAAACTTTGGAAATAAAAGTATAAAAGTTTCAACGCAGTCGAAAGAAAACCGTGGCTTGGATTTTTCTCATTCTCTTCCTCTTTTGGCATAGTAAACTTGTTACTCGCTAGAAAAAAGACGATAACTTTCGTTCTCAAAACTCAATATCGCGTCTTGCTATCGTCCTTTTTCAAATTTCGCAGTTGAAATGTTTCGTTTAGCGCGAAGCAACGCCAACAGAAGCAAAGACGCATCGATACAGTGAAAGAACTTAAAGGCATGGACTTGAAGATATTTTAAACCCGTGCGTCGTTGCCATGTGATACATGAAAACGATGACACGCGAAAAAGTCGAATTTTCGGAAACGAATTTAAGATCCATGGGAAAATTTCCGACGAAACAGTCTATGGAACGATCGCTTGTATTCGAGTTCGCTTTAGACCAAATATCTCGAATGGAAAGACGCCTTTAAAAGGAAGATTCCTCTGCAAACACGCCGAGTTATGATAATTTTTACCGCGGATCCGGGCAAGCGAGCGAAAGTCACGAGGTCGCGAAGATAAAACGTCGACAGGGGGAGAAAACTCATTTTTCATCGAATCAGCGAGACTATTTGTTATTTCGGAATAAAGATCGGCGAGCGAGAAATCGTATTAGAGGAAAGATCACGAGGGAATCGTCGAGGGAAACTCATCGGCGCGATGCGATTCGATGCGATGCGATGCGATGCGATGCGATGCGATGCGATGCGATGCGATGCGACACAGAGATGCCGCGATTCGAGAAGTAGACGTACTTAATGCTGGCAAAAATATTTCTGTGGAAATAAAGCGAGTTGAATGGATTTAGAGGGACCGCTTTGATGTTGCTTTGCCGGGACACGGCATTTTGTCGTAGCAGCATCGTATATGCCAACGCAAGCCACTTGCCTGGAGAGGCAATTCGTATACGTAAATATATACATCTTATTCATTCCCGTTGCAATGAAATTGAATACGTACTTTCGCTCGCGTCTCTTTCATTTCTCCTTTTCTCTTCTTTCTCTCCTCCTGCTTTTTCATCTTCCGTCTTCTTCTCCTTTCTCTGCTTCCTTTCTTTTACTCCTTTTCAGCCCGAGCTCTTTCTCGCTACTCCTTCCAACGCACCCCTTTCCCGCCTCTTCCCTCCTGTTTCTAGGCCTCCGTTACGCAGACAACCAGGCAACCAGCCAGCCAGTCAGTTCGTGGAACTTCGTTTCGTAGAACAGACGTTCCTCCAATTATTATTATGAAGGCACAGTTCCAGACACCACTTCCAATTATATCTCGCGAAACTAATCTGTAAGTTTCTTTGTTAAATTTCGCGCTCGCAACTGGTAACAGGATTTTAAAAGCATAACTCGCCGCTCCTCCTACCATGCAGTCACGCGAACCAAGTTTTTGATAGAACAGAGGGGTGCTAAACGGGTCGGGTTATTGCTCCTTCGTTACGTTGATGGGAATACCAAGGACTGCCATCTTTCGCCGTTAATACATAATATACGTACGTATATATTGTTATGCGATTCTACTTAAAGCGAGATATTCGTCATTCCCCGGGAGACTAAGACCACGTGCAGTGGTGCCATACACACCAATGCCTTTCATATACACCTGTGAAATGTAAATTACGAAAACACGTTTTATTCTCGCTCGTTAGATAATGGTCCGTTATATTAGAAAAAAATACCGGATTTGTAGTTTCTTGTTATCCCTATATAACCACGTTATTTTACGTTCGTACGTTTCGCTGCACGTCGCGTTTTTATCTTGATCATTCCCAGCCATATTATTTTATTCTCTCGCGAGAATTTCCTCCAATTTGTTTTAATCTTTCCCAGCCGGAGTTTTTTCCGATAACGGTCATCTGAGAGCTTAAACTTTTTCTCAACTTACACAATGCTCGTGAAATGTCACGATTTTATCGCGTTAAAAGTATCACGGTAATCCCAATATTTAATACAATTACTAAGCTATTTTTCCAGCGGCCGTAATGTTATACGTACACACACACACAATTATACGTACACACATACAACAAATTATATTAAATTATTTTCATTTTCGTCTTTACGGATAGTTATCGATAATTTGACGAGCCATGGAATCTTGCGAAAGGTTAAAATTCCCGATACAAATATTTTCTCGGTCTTTCAGAGAGTCGATGGCATTTTCGTCACTAAATTCATTATCAAGCCAGGTCAGCTCTGCGTTTTACCAGGTTGCGCGGTGCGGCGCGGCGTGGCGGATCGTGCAGCTCGATAAACGTGGCTCGGTGTAACGCGTTACGTAAGAAGAAATATGCAAGAGATATGTGTTCCTTGGTTATATGCGAAAGTAAGTAGTCGTGGATGTTCTGCCGCAAACTTTCACCAGTATACCATTCTCTTGTGTATAGACGTCTTGGAAAATTCTCACGAATATTTGCCGTACATTCGGCTCGACTGCAACCACGTTTATATATTCGAAACTGTGAATACCGATGTATTCGCGAAATACATTTCCATATGACTTTTTATCATAAATTGTAAAATCAGCTGCTAGGTATTTTCGGATTTACCTAATTTTCTTCTCCCTTCTTGTAACTTCGTTTCCCAATCTACTCTCCTGCTACTATCTCTGTTTACGACGTCCAATTTCAGATATTTGTCCGATGAAATGGAACTTATTTTTTTTAAGCAGCTTTACGTGCGTCAGAATCGGGGATGAAATCGTTATCGATGGATCGTAATATTTTAACGTGTAACAGTAATTTTCATTCTTACGGAAACGACGAGTTTAGACGACCATTTGATTTTAAATGACTCGTCTTGCACGCGGTACGAAGTGGTGCAGCGTGACGGAATAGAATAGAAGAATCCAAGTTGTTCTTCCCGAGGAGGATGAAATTTTCTGCATTGAAAAGGTAAAGCGAAGAACAAAAACGGAGCGAGACACGATGCCTCGCGAGCGGAGATTAAACTAACCTGACTGATGACGATGACACCGACGAACTTGGAATTAAAATCTGGCAACGTCCGATCGTCTGAAAGTTACGGAAATATGTAGTATCGTAGTAGCTGCAAATGCTTTTCAATTTTACATTTCACCCAAAGGGTGATCGCGTTGGGCACGTCGCAGACCTGTCACGCGAACGCTAGTTACTTCTAAACTTGATACAAATGAGACAGAGGAATTCTGAAATTAAAGCTACTATAAATTTCTTTAAAAAATGCATGCAATTCATTTGCACGAATATCGGTCGAAGCACGCTAAAGCGATACGATCAAAGGCGTATAATTGATAGGGAAGGGAGAAAAGGGAAATAAAGAGAAAGAGACTGATGGATGGATGAAAGGATCGAATTTCTCTCGCTGTGCAAACTTTTCCTTCGACGATTCGGCCGGTAGTTTGAGCAATACCATGATCGTCTTCGGCAAGAGCGGCATTCAAATTAACTCGCTGGATTCTAGCGTTATTATACGACTACATTCGTAGTAAGATGTACGCTCTAAAGAGGAAAAAAGAAAAGGAGCGAACGGATTTCCGCTTGTAAGCAGCGTCTTCCTTTTACCAAAGCGGAATCTACTCGGGGGAAAAATTACTTCGTTTTTTAGCGACCTCCGTGTGGCGTAAAAATTGCTTTTAATCCAACGTAAATATGTACGTAGAAACAAATACGTCAGGGTGGTTGATTTTGAATTTGAGGTTTATATATATTGTGGCCATTTTCCTTATCGTTATGTACAACAATGACCGTTCGGAAGACGCATCGATATACCGCGTATCTTCCTTGACAAAGTTTCGCGTAATATACAGCTACAAACGCAAAACCATAATACGCTCTTCCTGTTAATTTCACGTATTTCCAGCTTTTTTATCGCAAGGTATTTTAAGCTACTACAATTAAACGTATTAATTGGAAGGACAAAGTGTCATAAGATAGCTTTTGTGCTATTGCTATTGAAAAGTACACACGTTACTCCGAGGTTCGAACACAGACTTCAAATGCGTAGGTAAATTTTACGTCTTAATTGTACAATGACACGTGCGAAGTTAAAACTGGCTCAGAGTTCATCGCGCTTTGCAAGCACGTGATATCCGTTGAGGAAGAACGCGCAGAAGAGGGATACCGCGATAAGAAAGAAGAAAAGTAGTCGGAAGATTTTTACGAGGCTGATATTACCCTCGTCCACGCAATACTTCTTGGCAGCAGCGGCAGCGCACAGAACGTAACTCTCGACGTCGATTTCCGTGGAAACCGGAAATGCATCTTGGTCTTCTGGGGTGAGACGTTGCTGAAGCAAGTACACGCGATTCCTCTCTACTGACCACGGCCTCGATGAAATTGACTCAAGGGATCGAAGTGCATTACGAACTCTCCGGTGTTCCTCGAGAAACCTGCGGAGAAGCAAAGGTTTTACTTCCACTGATCTCTTTCCTCCTCGTCTCACCGCCGTTTTGTTCGAACCCTAATACCACCTCCCTTGCCTCCAACTTCTGTTATTTCCAACTTGAACGATTCGCATCTGTTTCTCTCGCGAGCAGATTCCCTTTCTGTCGTAACGCCGTTTTTCTCTCGACTCTCGTTTTACTTTTCTCTTACATGTTGCGCGCTCGTAAATACGTACACATACCTACGTATAATCGTTCAGTTGCTTCGATTCAACTTTCAAACAGGGCTTATCTCGCTCGTTGCATTTCGAGGTATCAACCATGGCCGTTGAAGCCGACGAGTGGAGCGAGAACGAGACGTTACAACCAAAACGGAACTACGCTTCTCCGGTTACAACAGTTCCGCGAGTTCGAATTTGTCGAGACTAAGTTCCTTCGACACCGACTCATCACGATTTCATTAGCGAATCTCTCACGTCCTCCTTAAACTTCGCTCGATATTTTCTATTCTCCTCTTCTCCTCCTCTTTCTACCCGGAGACACACGACGGGAAATCGGTGTCTCGCTAATTTGTCTTTGCTTTCACGTACACACGCGGGTTATAATTAGTCGAAAGTATTGTTCGGCAGTTTAATCGATTAACGCAATTAGACGCAATAAGGTACCGTAATTTCCTCTGACTGATAAACGGCTGCAGAGACGTCGGGCTCACGACACCGCGTGCGACACGTTCCTAACCGTGCGATCGCACGCAGATCGATGAGGTGCACTCGATTTCGCCTTTCGACCGTCCAACGTACGTAATTGTAAAAGTTCCTCGACGACGATGTTTGACTTTTCCAAGTAATAAAGACGCGTAAGCTCCTGCGACGTAGCCTCGGGACATTTTCCGATGGGACGCGAAATCGAATTTGCGAAATATTTTCTCGAAACTAGACGCGTTTGGCGTAGAAACGTTCGAACGATATCGCGAATTATTTGTCGAGAAGAGATTGGTCGCTATAACCGGTAATAAATGAAAGAGATGGAATTGATAAAAATTTCTTAACGCGGATTTGAATATCTGCAAAGAGTGACCGAAGCGATACCATGTTCTTTCACTCTCCGTATCTTTAGGAGTGTATGGCGCACAGTCCTTTTTAGTCATAGCCAGAGGACATCGGGAGCAAGGCGAAGCTGTCCGTTACGATTATTCGATATGCTACTCGATGAGTAATTCACATTTAGTCGTTTATCGAAGCGTTTCTATGATCTCTGAAGCGCGCTTCAAAGAAACAAGACGCGAACTGAAATTAACAGTTTGACGAACAGTTTCAACCACATGCTAGAGTACGTAAATAATGGCATTGACGTATCTCGGCTGAACCTGGTCCATTACGCTGCGCTGCACTAATTTGCTCTACTTTATCCGTGATATACTAGGATTTTGTAAACACGTAACAATAATAACGGTATTGTTACGTGCAACTCGATTATTATTATTGGTGTTGTTGTTGTTATCATTGTTATTATCGTAGTTTTTCAGCCAAAGATACTAGATTGAAATCTTACGATACATTCCGACTTAATTCTATAGTATTTGATATTTATAACGATATTTTAGTCCGATTATTAAAATGTCGAGGAAATACGAGGAAAACGCGTTCCTAGTCGCTACATTCGTTTATACCTGCAGCTGCAACGTACGCCTCGCTCGTTGACAATGTTAATGCCAGTCGACGCCGCGAAAGCTATTCGCTTCTGTTTCGTAGACAGGTGGACATTAATTTACAATGACCGCTGCATGGAAGCGTATCCTTTGCATCAACGCGTCTAATGCGCGTCTATGAAGCGACGCTTCGTGTACAGTGGACCCAGCTCGAATCTTATTGAAAAGAAATACGAACGGTAGGCATTTGACGCGATTAATCGTACATACTCCGTAGTTTCTCCGATATTGGACAAAGAACAGAAAGAAAGAAAAGTTGGAATCGCGCGGACCGGCAAAGAAACGCATTTCAATGAAAGCTATCAAGATTTTCGGGAAGTTTGCTCGTTGCCGGGGCAAACTCGCGATTTTTAAAAGCAATCAGAGAACGAGTCCGCAAGTTTCCCGCGGGGAAAACGAGTTTCCTTTCGACTGTTACACTTTTTCCCTTCTTTCCCGAACTGCCTTTTTCGCTTCCTCCCTCTTGCTTTCTCTGTCTCGTCGATTCGGATACCTTCGTGCGAAACCTGTTTATTTTGGGTATTCACCTAAATCGTAGTTTCGAATAACTTTTACTTTTACGATTGCAGCGCGTTTGCCAAGTATGCCTGTGGACCATTTCCTGGCATCGGCTCTTATAGCCGAACGCAACCTCTGCGCCACCACGCCGCCCCCTGCCGTCAACAAACTTTCCTGAAAATCTTCTTCGAACCTTCTTTCCGGCAACTTTGTCCAAGCAGCTTCGCCTCGTGTCCGATAACTTAACTCGTTTGTTCGTTAATCCTTGTCTCGTTGTCGCTTTTGAATAGGCTAACGCAGAACGCGTCCCTATCAAATTTCGATAGAAATTGCGAAATTACGATTGAATTCTTGACGAACGTCCAAGTCACGAGAATCGTTGCATATCGCTATAGCGATAACGAAAACCCCAAAGTGGTGCATTCGACTGTGCGACTCGAATCAATATTCAAAATATCGTAAATTTCCATTTCGTTATACCTTCTCTTTGCTCCTATCAGTCCGAGAATCGTGTCACAGATCGTAGATGGCAACCATTCGAAAAGCAGCACCAGAATCCGATACAGCGCTACCATAGATGTCATTCCTCGGATGCCGAAGGTCGGATATGCAAACTTTTGATTACCCCGTCGACCTTTTTTAATCAGATCGCTCCATGTGCATCCTATAGAGACCGCGTTACACACCACTGCGGTCTCTACATTCTTTCTGCAACAATTCAAAGGACAGTTATAAATTCGTTTGTAATTCAACGTACCTCGGGGAGAATTAGAAATTTGGATTGTTTGGTAAAGTTTGAACACGTGAGAATAAACGGAAGCGACAGCGGTATAGTACTTCCGTAGAAGGGGAAAGCATATATCGTAAAGAGTAACGCGATCTTTATTTGATCAGTTTCGAGAATTTGGCGAAACCGTTCGACGTATCATTGGAATTTACGAAGCTTGAACTATCTTTCGTGGCAAGATTAAAGGAAATAACTTCATCTGTACCCTCGTAAATCCGTTGGATTTTCGGTTTTAGTATGTAAGTAGATACTCCAACCTTTATAACTCTGACCACCGAGCTCTTTTACTTGTATTTTTATAGGAATCCTCCCTGATCCTCGCGTTTTTCAGAACCTTATTTACCTTTGTTATTTGCCCTTTCCCATTCTCTATCCACTTATTTTAAATCAGCGTCACAAACCATCGTACATTTTGTAGCCACAACTCATGGCTAAACCTATCTTATATTACGATCGCTCTTCAGAAATCCAACTTGTGCAGCCATCTCCGGCTTTAGCGATTTAACATTGATTTTTACCGTCGTTTTAAAAGCACGAGAATTAAGGGAATTTTCCATGGGCATTGGCCGTACCTGCTGCGATACGATCTCGCGACTTACTCGCGTTTCGTTTCGCAGCTGAGACAGAACGAAGGGAAAGCGTGGAGATACAGGTGGGCAGGAAACGTCGAGTTGTTACGTATCGTTCGGTCGTATAGTATCATAGGGATATAAATACGTAAAAATTGGCCGCTTAAACTTGGAGTCTTAAAATTTTAAAGGAAACGTCGCGCAATTTATACTTTCTCTTTTTTTCTGAGAAAAGGAGAAGTCTCTGCAAAAAGTTTGCTAAAAATTTTAACGAATTTGTATTTTCAGCCGTCCAAACGATTTGCGGTTAAAGTGGAAATCGATAAACGCTCGATATTAACCTGTAACGTACAGTAACGAAGGAGCAGGTATCGCTTTACGAGTATTTGAAAAATCGTGACAGACAGACAATCAAGTAATTTAGAAAAATCCTTTGCTTCTGTGCTTGATTCCTGATGGAACGGTAACCGAAGGTATTTTAATGCGACTCTCCGGCCGGTATTGCTCGATGCAATAAACGTTGACCGCGTAAACTGCTGCCTTCTCTCTCAAAAGAGATTTGAACGCTCCAGTAAAACGAAACCGCGTTCGTTTGGCGTTAATTTTAATCGCTACGTTTTAGAGCTGTTCGTGAACAGGGAAAAAGGCAACGGTCTGTGAATCGCATTCACAGACTCGCTGTTTACACGCGCGCCTTAAACGTAGTCTCAGTTCTTCGACTCTTTGTTCCGTTATTATTTCGACCTGTTGGATACCGTTTACCGCTTTGTTTTCTATCGAGCTACTGCGTCAATTTGAATTTCGGTCTTTTAAACTAGTTGCTGTTGTTCGATCCCCGTTTTGTTATTCGACGCGCGATCTACGTAAGAACTAATTGCGCGTTTTCCCGCACCGATTAACTTTCTCTATTTCTCTAACAGATAACTATAACGAAGCGAGAAATTACCTTTCGATCGGTAATTATCGCGTCAAAGTAACTCGAGGAGACAGCAGTTTTCCGGAACAGTTGGTCCTTATTAACCAGCGATCCTTATTAGCTCGCGAAGCACATCGCCTTCGTTATCCGGTGGTCATTCGCGTGTAATTAAACGCAAATTTACTGCCGGTAAAGCTTCCTTAACGATCAGTCGATGGTTCCACGCGACGCGAAGTCGTCTCCTTTCAAAGCAAACTTCGAGATATCTGTGTCTCTTGCGAAGTAAAAAAATCGTTGTATCAGTCGCTTTTATTCGTAAAAGGACCGAACCGTTTAATCGGAATCGCGTAGCGTCTTAGCGTAAAAGTAGCGGAGAAATCAGCGAGAACGAGGGAACGGAGGAAAAGGGTACTTACGTGGTGGCTCGTTCCCAAGCAACGGCGATCAGGGTGTTGACCGTCAAGTCGATCGGAATGATTTCCGCTTGAAACTTCGAGTTACCGAGAGCGAAGCCGGCTCCTACCATCAGAGCCGTCGATCCTTTGAGAAGATCGACGAAGCCAGGCATAGGCTCGCGCAGTGCCGGTCCGACCAGCGGAACTCGCACCAGAGCCACGGGCCCGTCGATCGCCTCCTCTTCTTTCTCTAACGATTCGGCGATTCGACCCTCGTGATGGAAAATGCTCGTGATCGCTGCCACTGCTCGAAGACGTGGCAGTTTCTGGCAGAGTCGAAATACCTCGTTGTACGGACCAGCCGCGTGCAACACCACGCTCACGTTTCGTAACAGTTCCTTGTCCGCCCTCGTCGTGCCCAGTCCATCGTACAATAAATTACCCTCTAACGCCTTCACCCGAGAAATCGCGTTTGGGGCTTCCTGTCTCAGTCTCTCGAATCTGTAGCAAACGAATCGAACGAGAAACTCGTTGTTTGTTCAATTGGATCACGGCCAGACTTAACTCGCCAATTTAATTCAAAGACGTCGAGAATTATGGGCCACCTTCTCCTCGTCTCTGGCTCGTATATCGGCGAATTGTCTGGAACTCTGACGGTACTACCGCATAGCGAAAGAAACAAGTGAAAACATCTACTTGTTTCTCAATCGATACCTTTATCAACACGAACCTGTTAAAGGGTAGTTACCGGATTACGCATTGTTGCAAAGCCGTGGATAACGAATATCGCGAAACGAAAGATAATTTCGTAATTAAGCACGACGTTCGCGCCGAGTAGAAATTCACCGAACGAATTAAGCGCGCAATCGCAACGTCTCTGTCGCTTTTTTCCGACAAAGCTTTTTCATCCGTTTTCTCGTCGATGTATCATCGTTCTTTCGAAGCGTATGCCGCGCAACGTACGCAACCAATAGCGTGTTGTCGGTGTTTGCAACAGCGGTAGTTAAGGACGTCGCGGACAGTCCTTCTCCACCCCGTCGACTACGAAGACTCCTATTATTGTTCGTTACACTATAATCCGTCTGCTATTATGTCAGCGATTTATCATCGATATTTTCTTGTTACTAGAAGACAGCTAACCACGAACATAATCCTTTTGCGGTAGATAGATTCACGTTGGATCGCGCGGTTTCCAAGTTTCGTTTTATTTTTATCGTACAACTCACAATACCCGCCGTTGATGCTACGTCAGCGTGCTCGTAGATTCTTTTCACAAGACTTCGGAGTATAACGATATTCTTTAATAGTTGCTGTTGACGAAACCTATACATCTTATTTCATCTCGGTTGAATTTTGCTCCGTCTATTATCATAACGAAAGCATCCATTTCTCTCGCAAGAGAGATATTATACCAATTGTAAATACATCAGAGCGACATTTATCGTATCGGCCGCTCGAAGGTTACGTTTAATTATCGTAACGCGCACTCGCCAGTGGTAAATCGTGAAAAGCGGTAGATCCATTTAAAGCTGCGAGGACTAAACAAGTTGCTCGTTTCTCTTTTATTCCTTCGGCTGAGTTAATTACCTGCGAAATAATTTGGAAGAAACTATCGATCTCTGACAAGTGCACGAAGATGTACAGGTATTATGCGATGTCCACGATTTATTTTGACAAACGTTTTGTTCTCTATTTTGACCTCTGTCTCTCCCCTCCCCCCACTCTCTCTCTCTTTCCCTTACAACGTTGTAAATTTATAAGTACTTGAAATAGTTAAACGAGCTGACACGGTTGTAGCGAACAGGCGGGGAAGCTAATTTACAGCCGCCGTTCCGTCTAACGAAGCTTTGTGTAGAATGGAAGGATCTAACGAATGCCTGATTAATGCGAGATGCGATGTCTAACGCATATACGGTGTACAACATGCAACGTGCGAATGATATTGCGCGTAAGGAAAGATCGAAAGAATGAGAAAAAATGGCGAACAAATGCTTCAACATTTAATCCTTGTTGTCATTTATATGCCTGACTAAAGGCAAACTTATAGCTTTGCGAAAACAAATAGCTAATGAAACTAAGGTATTAAACGAGCAAAAAGCAGATATCGCAGAAGTAAATAATTGGAGATATTATTACGTTCTGGGTTCGTTGCGTTCGCGCACATTGCTGTTTGTAAGCTTTATTCGCGTTAACGCCCATTTCTTTTTGTATATGCACCGTTTCGAGCTGTATATTATTTACGGCTTTATTGCGCGAATAACGATCTTGATAATATCTGTTTTCCGAACGAAGGCTGAACCATTGTTCTTGGAAAGCAAAATAACGAGGAAAGCGAAATGGTTAAAGCACCACGGTAAAATACTTGTGCTTCGATCAACGCCGAGCATAGGCCGCCCGTTTGCACGAATTAACCAAACGTGCGAGCTTTTGTTCCGTAATTATTTGCAGTAGGAAATTTGAACGCAATTCCGTAATATGTACCTACGATACCGAAGCTTTTGTAAAATACAGAAATTCTTATAAATTTACGCGCGTTATTAACTCGAGCTAATTTTCAGCCGAATTAAAATGCGATACACGTCGTTGGCGAATCGTTCAACAAACACACTCGACGCACCATCGCGACTCTTCGATTCGAATCACGATCGTGTCTGGATGTCAGTTCGGTCAAACACCGTCTCTGAATCTCGACTCGAGAAAGAAGATAGGAAAGAAAGCAGCCGTTCCTACCGTGGCGACAGAAAGATGTTCTTTATCCTGTCGTCTTTGTTGATGCCGTGCCGGGACCGGACGATCGCGTAGACCTTTACATCGGGGAACGAACGGAGAATCTTTTCGAGCAACGCACGTCCTACGTCACTGGTGACTCCCGTTAGGAGCAGCTCACGATCCGCGTACCAGTCGCGTAGAGCCATGCTCAATGACTGACCAGTGGGAAAAGAAAGCAACCGATGGTGCCGCAGCCGATTTACCTAACCGGCTCTTGTCCCACCGGCATACCGCAGCAGGCTTCCTTTTACTATTTCATCGTTATATCGTAGCCTCCGACCCCGGAAGTCGATCGATTCTAGTCGTGTTTACGTCTGCGTTCCCCAAACTCGGAGCGATTCGTCTCGAGAGATCGTTGCTCGGACTCGAGCCGTTTCCTCCGAGGAACCGGTTCTGCTCTTTGAAAGTTCCACTTTGAAAGTTCGCGTTATAACGCTCAAAGAACCTCTTGCGTTTTTGCGGAGGTATTCGATGCGTTATCTTATCGCTTTGAAAGTTCGCAGGCAACGAAGTGAAAATGGTGAAATTCGCCAACAGCGGAAACAATAAATTTTCAAGGCGATTTTGTCGAGAACGAATTAAAGGAACTATTCAGAACCCGAAGAGTAAAGTTCTATTTCAACCAATTAACCTGTCGATTTACCGTCTTAATGAGTATTTACGAGCTATCCACGAGCAGATACAACGAATTTATTTATCGATGAAATTAATCGAGAACGCGGCTGCGGCGCCGTCTTCCCTTTCAACTACTTTTTTAACGACGAAACTTTGTCATCGCTGGAGAACTTGTTTTCCGATAATTTCGAATACCTTTCGTATTTCATCTACGAGCCCGATATCGACGATCGTGGACGGACTCGTTTCGTCGACAAATTTAATTCGATTCGAAGCTTAAGATGTTTGCGTCGAGAGGGTTTCCCTTTAACGCGGCGTGTCGCAAACCGTTATTACAGTCGGACCAACAACGAGGCCCGGGCGCTCCTTGCTCGTGTATAGACGCTTCGCAAACGTTCGATACATCTCCATGTAAACGAGACAGCCGGTACATAAGCCAAGATTGCCGACAACATCGAGTTTAGCGTCGAGTGGTTCTACCATCGTATCCGAGGAAAAGTTTGAAGGTAACGCGTTTATTCGTTTATAAACGCTGAAACGTGCGCGTAACAACGATTTCGTAGGGACAACGTTATCCTTCTAAACCGAGGCTATTCGCGTTTTCATTTCATAGAGACGACAATCGCGACAGAAAGTACGATGGAACTCTGTCTGTTAAGACCCATTGAGAAACAAAATAGCCCCGGATATCAGATTGTCCCGTACAATAGGATTTTATAGACTCTTCGTTGTACGAAGGACTTTCCGCTCGAAGGATACGGCTTGGTAGACGGAAACCGTAATCGATCGTATTTGCTTGTTTCGTTAAAAGGCGAGTCCTTCCATTTTAATATAGGAAGGCAGAGCGAAGAAGATTCGATGGAATTTTACCGTGAACCGTAGCACGGGCTCGACGTTTCTACGTTGCGACTCGGACCAGCCTCGATTTGTCCACAACCACGTTCACATATACAGCGAGTGCGGAACCACCGGTTGCCAGACTTAACATCATCGACTACTTTTTCAATGAATACCAAAGGACACGCCGTACAATCTCGCGGAAATGAAACGATCGTTAATTTGCATTTGGACAACGAAATGGCAGGCGCAATCGGAGTAAGTTGCCGGCCAGTATTAATAATCGTCGTCACTATGCTGAATAATTACAAACAGAATTCGCGGCACCAGAAACACCGGTAGCTGGTAGGTTTTTTCACCTTTCCGGCCGGACGACGCGGCGCAACGACGCGCAATTTCCCCGTAACGCAATACGACCGGCTACCCACTTTTTCCCTCTAGCTATATTCCCATGCATGAATATGTAGAGGTTTGCCGCGGGCGAAGCCGTATGTTTCGTCGCGCGGTATCGTATCTATGGTCTACCTTCGGACGTGCCAGTTACGCTGTTTGCGAATATAAAATCCAGCCAATTCGAAAGAAACCGCGAGCCACGCGCACTTGCAAACCCGCGCAGCCTGCGTCACCGTTTTCACATGGACACGTTCGTTATCAAGGCATGTCGATATCCGTTTCCCTATCGATGACGGTGTTTGCACGCATCACGAACGTGTTTCGTTCTGTCGCTCACCTTCCTGACATGCCTACCGACGTTGATAAATTTTCGCTTTTCCCTATTTTTTCCACTATTCTTTGTGCCGCTTCTCCCCTAAAACATCGCTTTATCTTTTTTACCATCTCGAATGACTTTTGGAAAATTTATTTACTGCGCGATAAGCGATCAATCGGAAACACGGAGACGATGAAACTTTGCGCATGATGCTTATAACAGAGCGTAAGGTGTCGCAGGCGGGATTCTACGTGTACGAATGTACGTAGCTGTTTGTGTCGAATGGATGTGAATCGCCACATCGCGGAGCGGTGCGCGGCTACAACTCGGGAATTATAAATAGAACGATATACGTTATGGAATCGGTGTCTCGTTCTAGGATCGCCATCGCAATTACCGTAAGCGCTTTCAGAATTTGCAATTCCGGTGGTTACCCGAATCGATATCGATTGCTACTTAATAGAATGTCGCTGTTCGAATTCAGACCGGACAAGATTACAAAATCTTGGTTGAACTAAATGACAGAGTTGGAACGCCAGCTGCCTGAAACTTTTTTACGTCTGCGAATTTCACAGATTGATAGGAAACGTAGAGGTATATATTACGCGTATTTTTATTTCGATGAAACATCGAGAAACGTTGTAAAAATTAAGCCCGAATTCCGATTCGGATGTAATCGAACGCGAATCGGTAGACCGATACTATCGAATAGATATCGATTACGTGATCGTCGGTATTGTTGCACACAAGTAACAAGAAAAACGATCGTTATTCGTTGTATACGTACGTGTACGTTTCTATGAATACGTCTCGTCGGCAACGAGGCTAATGTAAAATTATATAGTCAGCTGGTACAACGGATCGTGAGTTAATTACCGTAAATTAATAACCATTTCGATACGAAATTATCGTGCGACCCGTGTAACGGTGGAAACATCGTAATTGAACGGAACGAGGGAGTTTTATTTGGCCATAAAAACGAAATGTACGATTTAAAAGTTTGCGCTTTTAATTACGATTTGTTTTCGTATCTGCTGTTTCACCGAAACTACGTGTATTTTTTATTCGGCCGTTCGTGCGATGTAATCATTGTAAAAGGAATTAATAAAAATTGAGGAAATCGGACGTAAAAGTTTGGCGTGAAACGCTGCCCGAAAATATTAACTGTACGCGATTAGGTTTGCGAATACAATGCGCAAGACGAAGGGACAAGAGCGTGGAGGTGTGGCGTGATAAGCGATAAGTGGTAAGACACACGCGCAACCGGTTGCACGCAAAATTAGAATTTTAAATCGCGCCACGTGTAGCTGTTTAGTAAGAAAACATTTACAAATTATTATCCCGCAATATCCAAGCGTTGCGTATTAACCACACGAAGGTGCAATAATAAGCCGTGTAACAACAAACAATTGGAAACGTGGCGTTTCAGACGATCTATTTTTCTCGGTCGTTTCGATCACACGGACACTTTCGGGTCGAATTCAAGGCGTATAGCTGCTAATCGCGAAGAAGCGTATGCCGAAACAGACCAGTTTCTTCTGCAGCGTGGTCCGCAACAATAAAGAACACGTTGGTATCTCCTACTTTACACGTAGGTATTCCCTTCCGTTTTTCTCTTTCCGTTGAGCAAATTTAAACAGATTTGAACAGATTTGCACAGATAGCGCGCCACTGATGATGATATTTTTCCAACTGAAGCTTTGATCGCGATGAGACGGATTTAAAACGCAGCGAAAGTTTTAATAACTCGAAAATAGCGTAAGAGCGACGGGGATTAAATCTAAAAGGACGCCTTTTGGACACGCGAAAGTCAAGCAAGATTTCAATTTCAACTCGACGGATACCTCGGCTTAATGAAATCTTCTTGAAAAGCTGAATCCACGCGAAGGAACAAACTGTCGCTGAATTAAAAAATTTCCCAAAGAACGTCTGGACTAAACGCAGAGTATTCGATCCCTCGAAGGTCGTTGCGTTTAGGTTTTGCTGAATTTTGTATTGGACACGATTTACGCGAAGAATGAACAGCGTCGTTTCAAGCATGTCCCGGTGAAAGCGCGCAAACGCCGGAAGGGTTATAGCGTACGGAAGTAACGACGTCTTTAAACTTGCCCACGCATCACCGGTATAATTTCCAATTTCTTAAAGTGCTCTTGCTCTATGTTAGATCATTTTATCACGCGTCATGCCGCACCTTACCTTCCCGAGTATAGTATTCATAGTGACTGATCAAGAGGTCGCGTGAGAGTCTATAGTATATAGTAATATACAGCGAACTAACACGCAGAATCGTTTGTCGCCTAGAACAACTTTCTAATAACGCCCGCCGCTAAATGTTGAAGGTTACCACTTTTAAGAAAACTCTACATCTGGTCTTTTTAGCTTTCTAACACGTTGACTGCCACGCCTGTTTTCAAAAAAATCTCCGTCAGGCCACGCGTGCAGCGTCCACTCCCATCGATATTTTCATAATGCGAATCGCTCAATTGGTGGTCTTGCCTCTCGTTTCTTTTGTTTCCATTCCTTCGCATTTGTTTCTCATTTCTCCACTTTCTACAAAATCTGCCAGTTTGAATCTTGCCCGAGCAACGAACGGTATAACTTAAAATCTCTGCCCTAATTCGTTACAATGTCGAAAGGAAAAATTGAAAACTTATTTCTTAGTGAGTCAGATAGCAGTGAAAAAGAAAGCTTTTACGAGGCTTATGATTCCGGAGGAAGCATTAGACGTCGAATGGATCGAACAAAGGCACAAATGAATTTGAAGAAAACAACAACTTATTGACCAAATTGTCCCGACCAATCTCAGCTAAATATGTTTTAAAGTTTTACATTCTAAATAATTTTTTTAATAAACCATTTTCGTATTACCTTTATAACAATCTAACAGTTTTATTATTATGGAATATCTTTTCAAACACCTACGACGATCCTTCGCAAGTAGTCAAATAAGCGACACCCGAATATGGGTTACGTGGCCTGATCAGAAACTTTGCCGACACCCGAACACGGGTGTCATGGCAGTCAACGTGCTAAAGCACTGAAGCCATCGACAGCGTATAGACAAAAGACTGGGACGAAGGCAGACCATAAACAATCGACAGGCGACGTTGGCTTCGGGGTTTTTCAGTTATAGAGTAACACTGCTAGCGTGCGGATCTGGAGCAGCTCAAATTATTATTTCATACTTGTACTTTTACTTCTGCATTTAAAATATATTTTTCTACCGTATAATTTATCCACGCGTCTCTCTCTTTATACATCTAATAACCTCAAGACTAAATCTCTCCGATATGATTTTCCTTCCGATCAAAGGTTGTTACGCGGCCGAGATCGCGGACTGGTTCCTCGTCGAACAATTGTTTTACGTTTTACGATTGCTCGTCCGTTGAAATGAACTACATAGAGAAATCTACGCTTTGACTGCTACGTGCTCGTACCTTAGTACTTTTACGAAGGATTTACGTTTAAGAACCGTTGGAAATTACATAATTATGATTTGATAGTGAACGAAACGACCGGTTGAGCGTGGGCCATTTCAAAACAGAAAACACGTTAGAGCTTTCTATTTGCCGTTTAGTATCCCTATCTGCGATTACTATGCCAAATATCGCGAAACACGTGGAATCGCGCTATTAATCGACGAGATTAAAATACGGAAGATAAGATACAAATTTTCGAATTTTATTTCTTTTCTTTCCGCTTATATCGTGCAAGCGGTAAAGTGATTTTCTTAGGAAGTTTAATCCAAGTTTCGAAGCTAAATTATATTTTATCAACTAACTGCGTCATTTAACGAGTTACGACGATCAATTATGTTACGTGGTCAAAATTTAGAAACATATACTCTTTACAACTAGACGATTATAACGAAAAAACCGTTATAGGAAAAAATCTGTACGATCACGGTACAAAGTATCGCATGACTGGTTACGAGGTGATTAGCGGACGATCTCGCGATCGCTTTGACGATCGTGTCGATGACGCTCTTCTTTTCTGTGACATTCGACTCCTCTTTCCACCCTAGCAAGATCTGTTGGATATCGGAGCTGAAAACACACTCTCTCTGGTCTGGATCGTAAATGTAGCCGAACTTGCAAACGCACTCGTAGCCACCGGGTAGGTTGACGCACGTTTCTCCGTCCTCCGTCGAGCAGCCGTGTTCACCTCGAGCGCACTCGTTCACGTCGACGCAGAGACCGAATCTGGAGGACCATTCGTATCCGGGATCAGAACATTCGCAGCTGATGTTGATCTGATTTGCCACCAAGCTCGGGAAATCTCGATTTTCTTGTCGATTCAATGTACATTCCCTGTGAGCTGTAAAAAAATCAAGAAGGATGTTTCCTTCGATATTCCTTTGAAATTGATCGAAAATAGCTTTCTCGTACGATCACGATCACGAAAAACGAAATATCGTTAAAAAATTAGAATTAAATAGTCGATTAAGAAACGTCTGGCGGTAAGCGTGAAACACGATGACAGTGTCTTTGACTGGCGAAATAATGGAATATCCGATAGGAAATTAGATGGAGCGGTGGGATCGAAAACGGTGAGAATCCGCTTATGGTGGCAATGTAAGGCGTAAGGTGATTTCTACGCACCCGGTGGGTTCCCAGCATAGCAGGGATTGTCCCGCGACTGATGGCAATCCGTCATATCCCGGATATGTTTCATAGGGCAACAATGATCCGGACAGAAACTATAAAGGGCGCAGGCATATGGTATCGTGTCATCGGTTCTCGGGTCTTCGTTCCCGGAATCGGATTCCACTCGACAGTTGGCGTGGTTATCGCACGACTCTCCGAAAATGCTCAATTCTGGAACGCCGAGCATCGTGTACCAGCACATGTAGTAACTGACCGTAGTGCGCCACTGAAACCGTTCTAAGTCCAAACTTTCCTTTATTTATAATACAACGTGCCCGGCGTGTCGGCGTCCAACGAGCATTTGGGAATGCACGTAGGGTCGAGACCGTTCGAACAGTATTTAAATTCCATTTCGCAAATGCGAATTGCAAGAGTTTGATCGAAAGGCAACGATGATTGTATTTAGTCATTCGGCGATACACTTTGCGGTGATGGCACGTGTCGCTGACTCGGACTTTCCAAAGTACCTTTTCGTACGACCATTTTCCGATAATCGAATTGCTCGATCGACTCCTGGATTTTTCTCTGATACACTTTCCTCGTTGAAATTCGATGTTTCACGAAGGGAAAAAATAAAACATCGCGAACATGAAAGAGTCGAAGGTTATCGAGTGTCGGAAAACAAAAAATATCTTATTGGAGAGATCGTTTTCGATATCGATCGGTAACCTTTCGTTTTTATTAGAAAGGTTTGGAGGAAAGCGCGGGTACTTGCCTATTGGACCTTGAAAGGGAGGCATGGTTAGATCGTCGCGTCTCTGACCTGCAAGACAATCCTTTTGAGCGGCTTGAATTTGCTTGGCGTTGTTCGCGAGATTCCATTTTTGTTCTCTCATGATCGTGACAATGTCATCTTCTCGCTTCAGAGCAGTCAGTTTAACGATGCTTTCGATGTATTTCAGGCATTCGACGAAGCTTGCCTCGCAGTGTCTGCGTACAATGGTCCGATATCGTTATTATCCGGATTTACATAGATTTTTTTCATCGTAACTTGGATTTCTCGCTTTTATTACTAAATATCGTATTTCAAACTAGCCAATCGATGTACGTATCGAAATCAAACGAACTGAGATTAAATAGACATAGCCCCGTTAACCATTGGTTCTTGAAAGCCGCGTATCGCTTTAACGATAAACCGATAGCGATTTCGAGCATACTAAACGAATAATAAAAAATAATTTATTTCGTTTCTCGACGATACGACGAGCGAAATTAATATATAAATCGATACATGGAACGGTATAAAATAACACGCGTAATGTTACGCAACGAACGATGACAATTTTGTCACACGCATTTTACTACTTTATACAACGAAGCAACTTTTGAATTAGAAACGTAGATCTATTTATTTCTTCGATTATTAGTTCCGTCTATTTAGAAGTAGTAGCAGCAGCAAATACCATTTATTGCTGGAAATCGAATTGCACGTTACGATATACGAATTAAATTTCTTGCTGTGAATCGATTAGTAGATTCCAATTTCCAGTCGTGAAATATGATTTAGCGATACGTATATCGAATAATTCGCTTTCGAATTGATAACGATCGGATGGCTACCACCAATACCTGCGTACTTCCCAATGCAAAGATCTTAAAGGTGGTTTCGGAAATTCCTCGTAAAGTCTGCTCGGCGAATCTTCGAGCCGCTTGTAATAACGACGATCGTAGTCTTGAAATTTGTGCGCCCGAATATAATAGGCGACATCTCGTATAACCTTGTTCTTGTCCCAGTTTGCGTCCCAGTCTTCGGTGGTTTCTTCCACGTCCGGCACGTCGGTTATTTTTATGTTGGCATCCATAACCTGTTCCGTCATCGGCACGGCCTCAATTTCCTTCTGCTCCTCCTCTTGCTCCTCGTCTTTTTCCGTTTTCCCCAGGTTCTCGATAGTGCCCGTCGTTGATATTATAATTGGCGACGTCGTCTGTTCCGTTGCGCAACATACAGGGAATACGTACAAATGTAGGAACGCGCACCATATTATTTTCATCGTCTGCAATTTCCATATTTCGTCTCAATTCCACGCTGTTCCTCCCGACCATGTTAATTTAAAGTAAGATAAATATTTAAATATTTGTACATTGGATCGTATAAAAACGAACGAGCGTGTTTGGATCGCATGAGAATTTATGGACATAACTTCAGATGAAATCGAATCCACGCTTCAAATGCAAATCGAAATGAAAGAAAAACTTATTCTTCCGGTTTCGATCTAACCTGGACAAATATAAATTTTAATTTTTTAATAATTATTATTATTTTTCCCGTCCGTCTCTCTTAATTCTTTTAATTAAAGATCTCCCTTAATTCCGACGAATCGATCCGGAGAAGAAACATCGAAGATATCTTAGTCTCGTCGACGGAACGAACCCTGCGATAAATCCAATGCATTCGTCGCTCTTCGATTCCGAATAGTACGCAAGTTTCCACAAATAGCACAAATAGCGCAGAAACAAGCAAAACGAACGAAACCAACGAAATATATCGCAACACGTACGCAGGTACATCGGGGACCACCTTCACTGTCCTCGAAATTGTTTATGTGTTACGCACTTAAAGCATTCCTTACGTAATGCATAGAGCTCGACAAATTATTAAACGTGCAAACATCATCTTTGCTGTTATCTCGGAAAAACGTTAGCATCGTTCGCCGAACGCACTTTGCAGAAAGAAAGAAAGAAAGAAAGAATTGTACTTTTGAGAAAAGCTCGAAAGTGGCCGTTTGAAACACGCGAATAACAGATTTTAGTGAAAAATCATCGAGACAAACGTTGAACGTTTAATTGGATTTGTGACAACGAACGAACGTTTCGGATGAGAATTTCTAAATCGGACGAAAAACAGAAGTTTCCGATCAATGGTGAGAAACTATCTGGTTGGATCTCGTTCGACATCGCAGAGGCGGTCTGTTCTTGCGAACGTATTTCGTTCTTTTCTCAGATTGGCGAGCAAATGTTGACCCAGTTTCAGCTTTGGATTGGACGCTACTCGCTCTTCCAAAACTGCTGACTAGAATACGCGATGAGCGAGAAGTTAGGATGGTTGTTACGCTGTCTTTCTCCCACCGGGAAAGCCATCGACCAGCCGAAATTTATGCTGGAAATACAATTCCCGGATCCCAAATGCTTCGCCAGAAAACTTCATTTTTTATCGTCTTCCTTCGCTTTTGTACGCGATATAAAATGGGATAACAACTGGCATTCAGAGTCAACCTGTTGGTGATCCTTCGATCCTTCGATCTTTCCATCTTTCGATCTTTCGAACACGAGCTTCCACGATTTATATGTTAAGTAATCACCACTTCTCGCGTTTCTATATTCCTGGTAAAGGAAAAACATTTTACGGAGATCTGTTTTTAATTTTTCGGAACGTTTCGAACTGAAACGACGAGCCGAGTAATTTTATCCCGATACAAAGAAAATCTTCTCTTCGTGGCACTCGCGCTCCCTAGATCAGTCGCTTTCAATTTGCAATTTAAAGTAATACCCACCACGTCGAAACAGTCTATTAATAGGATAATGTAAAATCGTACCGATACTTATTATAGCCGATTCTACTTATGTCAAACGCAGTCAAAAGCGAGCAAGCGGATTGCCGTTTATAACGATGTTCGCGGTAAAGAAAATTCAGCCATGTAAAAACTGCGACCATCGAGCACAGTGGCAAAGAGAAACGGAGGACAGTTTATACGATTCCTAGAGCGTTTGATGAAAAATAACAGAGATAGAAACCTAGCCGGCAATGTACAAGCGAACGTCGCGATAGAGAAATCCATTTGACGATTGGGAGCTTTCTCGTCGCTTTTCTCCAAACGACGAACCATAGTGGGCACGGTGTAGCCTTTTCGTCAAACCTAAGCCCGTGTTCGTCGGAGTCGTGCATCTAAGGGTCCTGTCGCAGACTGCCATTGTGCAAGAACAGAACTCCATTTAAAAAGTGTTCCGCTTAAGCTGTCCTACCGTACAGCTGATGGAAAGTGTTCCTTTCGCGAAGATTTCGAACAGGGAACCGGAGAAAAACGGAATAGAAGGGACAGAAACAGCGTATCCCGCTCCTATGCGAATCATCTTTTTCTAGCTGGACGAATTTCAAAATTAATGGGCCGCAACGAACGCGTCCGTGACAATTTCGTATCAGGTTCGACTGATACGTCAGGACGCGTCGCCGAGGGAAAAGAGGAAATAAAGCGTACCATACAGCTTCCGGCACGACAAATCCATTTGGGAGACGACGCGCAAGTATACCTGCCAGAAAAGCCTCCGGTTATTGAAACCTTTTGTATCTTTGATTCCCTTCGAGTCACGGTGCAATAAACTATCACGGAAGAAAAGCTCATTTTCCGCGGCAATGGGCTGTTTGTTCATCCATATCGAGAGGAGAAGATACGTACACAAAGTTATAGGCGTCATATACGCCTTTCGTTCGATCGAGTTTTGAAATTAATACAAATATTTACCAGAGAATTTTATCAACGAGAATTAACAATGACGATCGATGGAATTTATCGGAGACGAAGGACTCGCTTTCCCAGGGACATGGAATGAGAGTGTGAACGCGTGTTTGACCGGGTTGACGCGTATAAACCGACTTTACGGTCGAAAACACCTCGTATAAATAAAAGTTGGCGAGCAGAAAATAAAGTCTGAAAGGAACCGTCTGAGTCGGTCTATCGATCCGTGTTACAATACGTTGCAAAAGAAAATTACATAGATCAAGTTGCTTGGTATCCATCCAGACCTCCAGATTCGCGCGCCGTCGAGACGACTCGAAATGGAAATTTTCAAACGCGCTGCAACTTTAATTCGTTTTAAAGGATCTCCGGGACGCGGCGGTGTATTGACTTTCAAATCGGTCGATCAAAATTCGGGGAGTTACTATGGTAAGCACGACTTTAGCTTCTCTGCTGGTATTTCAAAACTTTTTAAATATCCGAACGCGCAACGTAGGATCATCGTCAGAGTACATGAAAATGGGGAGTACGAAAGAAAGTAGCGCGAAAAGGTTACGAGTAGAGGTACGCCGACAATGTCGATAATAAATGCACGTGTAAAAATATATCCAATATTTAAAGACAAACGCATCGAATGGATGGAAGCAAATGGATGGAACAGTTGTTCAATCGTTGGTCGATATAGTTTAAAATAGATGCTCCGTTTAATAATATAAAGCAATTATTTTTAAATCTTGGTATTTAAAAATTGGAAGGCGTAACTTGAGGGCGAATTTTTCCGATAAATATCGCAAATGGAGATTACAAGGATAAGCAGATGCGAGGAGAAGCCGGGTGCGTATTAGTTGGTTCGCGAACCTAAACGAACAGGTCCTTGGAGCGTGGCTTGTCACAATAGACTGAATTAGTCGAAGGGAAAGGAAAGAAGTGGATAAAGGCCGCTTTAATGCGAACTCTGCACAAAGGCTGCCGATAAGTAATGGAGAAAGCCGCGAAGAAGAAAGCCAGACGCAAAAACCGACTGGACAAAAGGCTCGAGGGGAAGAGAAGTTTAATTGCTTTCGAATATCGACGAGTGTCGCGAGACATTCTGTAATTTGAGAGTCAATCGGGAAACGTGAAAGGCGCAAGTTCGATATTATTTATTCGCAGCTCGATCGAGCGAAATTGCAAATAAGAAAAATATTCGCGTCCTACAGAACTCTGACGATCAACGATGAGAATTATTGGAAAACATCGATCAACGTTGGACCACCCGACGTTGTTTTCCACGTCTTCCTCGATCGGCAGAGAGAATGCGTTGCACTCGAACGTTGGATCTTCCACCCTTTTCGATTTGACAAAGCACTCGAAGGAATAAAAGCATCTCGAGGTTCGCGCCTTCTACCTCGCATTTTACCCACGTTTCGAAGCTAACGAGATAAAGTTGAAAATTAACATTACTCCGGTTGAAGTTGCTTGTGGCAGGATTTGGGCGTCGGATTATGACTCTTCTATATAAAAGTACAGTGAACTTTTGTACAGTTCAACAACCACGATCGCTCCAGGACAAATTCTTGTTATTTTCAGGCGACGTCTGTTTAAAAGCTTCAGCCTCGATCTGTAATCATCCGTCGCGCTATTTTAATTCTATTCTAAGAGCCTCATTGGTGAAACTCGAACATCCACTGGACGTTTTTAACGTTGTAAATTTCTCAAATATAAGCTCGTCGCGCACTTGGTCAACCTGGAAAGGTCTAGATATCTGTAGAAAAAGGAATAATCGAGACGAAATTTAATTACGATTAACATTTAGACGAGATTGGTCGCGTCTCGTCTATAATCGTTTTTTCCATTTCGCATGAACGGAGCGGATGGCGCGGGGAACCGGACGTTGTCGGTAGCGCTATCGACAAAACTGCCGGCGGTAGTAGTCGAAGAAAAACAAGCAACGTCGATAGCCCCATTATCGGCAAAACTTACCTCTCGTCGAACAATTCTATACCCGTAGGTCTTTGTCGTTTTTCAAAGTTTTTCAAAGCGCCCGCGTTACCGCCTCCACTGTCCCTTTATTTGCATTTTGAAATACACACTTTAACGATCTTAATGTAACGAGGTGAAGAATCCACCCAAAGCCTCTACGGTACCGCGTTAGAAGGAACGCTGCTTTTATTTTTATTTATTTTTGAAGCTGTTGATAAGCACCGTTCCTATTGTTCCTGTCGTAGTTTTGCCGATTAACAGCGTGAAAATAGAAAGTAGGAATAGAAAGTGAACGCAACGTAATCTTACTCGGTAAAGTATACTAACTAACAATAAGTACAAGTTTCTCGTTTCTCCAAAGCCGCCATTCGATTAACTTTCGTAATAAATCTCCCTGTTGAATCGTCCTTCCGAAAGCTTCCCGATCTTCGATTAACGATAGGAGAACGCGATACAAACCGGTTCGTAGGAGCACACCTAAGCTTTCTAATAGAAAACACGTTGCAAAGCTTTTGCGCAAACAAATCCCTATGACTTGGGCTAAATCACTGGAAATCCGAGGATAAGATGGGAAAGCGAATGCGTGCAGTTGTCCGTGTTTGCGTGGAATCAAACGTAATTCCGTACATTTCCGTGGATTACGTGACTTTTTCCAAACATATACGTCTCGTTCGTCAGTTTAAAACAATTTTAAACAATTTTCATCTAATTCGTAACAAAAAGCAACGATGAAGTTTTACCTAGTAATGCCTATTTTTCCGAAAATTGAAAACATTATGCTTTATTGTACCAACTTATTTTCTTCGTTTCCGCTTTCCGTAACGTAACCAACGAACTCCGGCTAATGGGAATTTCAAAGTACGACTCTTTTATATCGTTACATTATATAATGCAACGTGCGTAATACCGTTGCTTATCTGTTCCTTTCAATGCTCAACGGGGGATACAAACAGTTTTATCCAATTTTCTTTTTTTTCTTTTTTAAGTCTTATTTCGCTTTCGCGGTATCTATCAATTTGTCGTACGTAATCGTATTGAAGTATTCTTGGGCCCTAAAGAATTTAATATTTGTAACTCGCATCGTTAGATAACAGAGGAAACGTATCGACATGCCGAAGATGTTGAGACAATTCTCACAACAGGTTGTAAGAAGAAGGATATTGTAATTTAGAAAGATTAGCAATTAAGTAGCGGGAAGCGTGGAAACGTAGTTCGGAAGCAAACAAGGTTCGGAGTCGACAGCCGCTTCGTACTTGGTAGTATGATATTGCTTGCAAACTCGCACGAGAGAGCATCGGATGAACATTACTAATCGCGTCACGCGGCATACGCTCGAGGGAGCCGAGTCGGTCAGCCATGCTATCCGAAAACGTGGCCTTAGAGACGCGTGCGAAACTCTGCCAGATATAGGTACCGTGAGATGCAGAACCCGGTACCGCTTGCCGGACAGCCATGACTTCTATGGGATGTCACGCGTCCCTGTACTATTTTGTCGGATATTAATGGAAGCCAGCTTGATAAATGAGCTGGTCGTGGAAAGCACGCGAAAAGATAGGGGAGAATCCCTCTCTCTCCTTTCTCTGGATTCTCTTCGTTCCACGACTATCCCCTCTGGGTTTTAAAGAGAAAAGTCAGTTTGCTGCTGCTGCTGCTGCTGCTGTTGCTGTTACTACCATTGCTGCCTTTGCTGCCGTTGCTACCGTTGGAGCACGTTCCGGTACGCGCACGGAAATCATTGATTCGGAAATACGATCATTTTTAAGAATAAACCCCCTCTATTCCGACAAGTTACCGATGTTCAAGCGAAAGCGCATTTATTAAATTTTGCAGGAAAGCCATTGTGGAAGATCCATCGAGTCGAGGATAATGGGATCTGGTATCTTACCGCCGTGTAGGCCAACATGGTGTGTCACGATGCGAGGTGTCAACGCGTCTCGATACTAGTGTTTCGAGCTGCGTTCCAGGAACGCGTCAAATAATTGGTAGCCGTGAAGATAGGAACACGGCGATAATCGAACGAATCGATCGTTGGAAAACTCGTTACCAGACTGCGGATATTTACGAAGAGAATCAAAGAAATGCAACTTACATAGCAATTTGTTTCTACTACTAGAAATTACCACGAGTGATACCATCGAATATTTTACATTCCTTTGTGTATCATACGCATTCCGTGGGTATGTTTGCGTCTTTAAATTGATCAAAAGCGCATAAAAATCCTATTGATTAGGATCTACCACGGAACTTTGACTCGTTTGCTACCTTTACCGTTTGCCAGCTCTGTTGTTCGGTCGCCATACTCTGAAAATGAGAGATCACTTTATTTGTATAAAGGTATATACGTTCATTGTCCTATAACAGTGACGACCGTTACACTTCTTCCCTTGAAACACCCGTTTGTCGGTTTTTAACCAGCTTTGCGTTGCTTTTGAATTGCATCCGTTCGCGTATAATTACACGGCGCGCGTCACGGCCACGAAACAGGATCACGATGTCTTAATACAAATAAAAGAGCGCAAGAGACGCTCGAAATCTGGGCAAACCGTGGCGCGGACGTTTTACGCGTAACGAGGTTCTCCGAATGTCGGAGTTGCGCGTTTAAAAAATTGAACCTGAGATATTTCAAACAACGCGAATATTTTCATCCTTTTTGGTCGAGTTTCTATGACAGAAACGACAGGATTTACTTGGCGTGTTTGTTCATAAACACACGCGTATGAATTTCACGTTTATGGAAAATATATTGCGCTGCATGCTATCATGCTGTGTACGTAACCGTTTAAATCTTTTATTCGGGTATTACGCGGTGAAAATAAAATTTGATTGTCATGGATAATCGGAAAATGAAATGCGTATAAAATATAAAGCGATCGATCGTTACTATGGTACGCGATTAGTTTGCAGCGAACAACTTTATTTTGGTTGATTCTATCGAAAACCCGTGGCACGTAGCGCCAGTGTAATAGAAATTGACGTAGTTTGTAGATGTACGTCGCATGTGCGGCGGAACGCGTACCTACATGATGCCACTGAACTAATTACGCGTATATCCAGTAATGAGATGACCTCGTATATCAGTTCGAATTACAGAGTTGTTCGAAATAAAAATCCGCGTCTGAATTTTCTGTGTAGCTCTGCGATCGGAAAAGGAACATCGTGGTACAACGTGGCTCTTTTAAAGGGCACCGACGAAGGGAAAGACAGACAGACAGACAGACAGACAGACAGAAGCATTTCGTACGATTCTTTGTACGAGCGCATTAATTAACGCGGAGATGACAATCAGTGCGGCATATTTTAAAACGAAGCGATCCGGCCGAGCCTACCGCGCCGGTCGCCTGATGGATTTCCAGCGTTAATTATGAATCGGTGATTCTTGAAATAATCTACATCGGAAGAGAGTAGATTTGCATGTTAATCGCAGCGTCCCATCGACGTCGGCCCATCGATACGAAATACCGATAATTAACGAACCATTTTCGACGATTTTTCCATTGGCCCAATCAACCAGCCGTTCGGTTGGAATAAAAACAAAGAGACGGATCCGCTAGCTACACCGATCGCGGGGATGATTAACGATATAATCACTTTTCCGCGTCGCGTGTCACACACACACACACACACACACACACACACACACCTGTCATATCGCGCAGTATTAATTTTCAAGTGGTCGAAATTGCATCGCACTTTCTGATCGATATCCGAATGATAAATCAGTCTCTTTGTTGCAGTACCGAGTGAAAATCATCGCTTCGATCATGTTTCTTTTCGCATGCGTATTAAATAGATGGTGCTAACGAAATGCTTTTGCAACGTACTGCTTACGTGAATCGACGATCGCGTAGCGATCCCAGTTCTATCGGCCCTAACGCGAACGCTCCAAAAACTCGGAACGTTCACGTATTTTCTAATAACCGGAGAACGCGAGATGTCGCTCGAACACGCGCTTAATTTGTCGTTCTTCCGATTGAATAGCGACGAAGGGAAGCAAGTTTTACGTAAGTCGGTTTTCGCGTCTTCGAATTTGACATAATACTATGGTATTAACAATGTCGTTTTCGTTGAAACGATAGTGATCGAATAGCAAAGGTGGATAAAGGAAAGGCAAATTTGCACGACCGGCGTAATTTATCGATAGGATCGTATAAAGCTAACACGGAAACAACAAGGCTCGTTCTTGTTTAGTTGCGTTGCGAGTTTCATGAGAATTAACAAGAAATGACTTTAATGATCGAGGATCCGGAGAACAGCGTGGTAACGTTGCAACGGCATTCATTAGCTTTTCCTCATCGACGCGACGAGTGTATATAACGCTGGCGAATAGCGTTTAGCTTGGAGGAAACGCATCGCGATCGACGATTAAAATCGACCGAGCATAGGATAAGCTTCGATGAAACACTCGTTCCTCTCGTTGCATTTACTAGATGCGTAACAAATGAAAGCTGAAGAGCAGAATCTCCTCCATGGCATAGTTTGGCTGGTAGACGGCGATCGAGTTCGCTATATCCACTTCGATTTCCAACTATTCGCAGAAATCCACTGTCAGCGTGTTGGCGCAGCTCTGGGGAATACTAATCAAGTTTTCAGGTGGCTCGTAATATAGTATGAGGAGAGGGTGGAGAATTAATTCCAACTCCAATTAATATCAACGGAATACCGCACTTAAGAATTTCCAGATTTCAACGCGACGGACGTCTCCTTTGTCCGTAGCCGTATCGTTTGTTATTTGTTCGTTTTAACTTTCTTCATCTTTTCCAGCAATGGCTCGGGTATCGTATAAGTCGATCAACACACGACTCGATATTTCCCCAAATTTATATTTCGTTTGACAAGATGAAAAGTTCGTAGCGATTTTAGTAGCTTATCGAAGTGGCAAGTATCGTGACGTTTCGGACGTGTCAACGCTTCAAAGATGGCTAACCTGAAACCAATTGCGAAGGAACTTCTCCAAATACGTATGAATACGTTCTGAAAAAATTTCATTTTTAGACTGCGCGAATGTCGGTGTCGGCGTTATTTTTGAGAAAGGTGCGGAAATTCGTGGCTTCCTTAGGAACGTGACGTTCCTGGAAGACGAGTATCGCGTTGAGACAGCGCGGACGCGACGCGTTGCTTCGGGAAACAAGATAACACGTCCTTTCGGGCGAACGAGCACTCGCTGAACGCGAAATTAACGAAAGTATGTTAATCGCGAACAGCTCGGCCGACTAGCGATCGTTCTCGACGGAAAAGGAACGATCGCTCCTCTTATTAAAAGCAGGCTCGCGAGCGATTACGCGGTGCTGTCGCGGAGAACGTTTTCTAGGACGACGGCATCAGCTCGCTCCAATTTGGCTGTCCAGGAAGGAACGCGGCACAGTAATGCCCTGGACAAGCTGGAATCGCGCTTGTCAGCTCGGTTACCGCGAATAATGGATGTGACGGTAACTCACGTTAATGAAGCGCACCATTTACATCTCCTCCACCTTCCTGTTCTACCCGCTGCATACCCTCTTCCCCATCGCGCCTTTGATCGCTACGGAAATGTCTACCCACGGCCCCTGCGTCTCATTCGCTGCCGGCCTAACTCCCACCAATGAACAGCGAACGTAATTGGCAACTTGGCTCGTTTCCTTCGCGATCCTCCTTAGCAAGAACTCCTGTATTCGTCGATCGACCACGAGGTTCCTACGTTTTATATCGATGGCCCTCGAATCGATGCACGATCGACATCAAAGTTCGACACCGGTTGCAAACTTTCTTCTCAAAAGGAAAAGTTTCATGGTACGCTTTAATAATGGATACGAGGTTTTCGAGGGACAGTGAGCAATTTCGATTACGTGTAAATTATCATTGTAAGAACGATCATTATACGCATCACTGTGTATAGGATGATTTAAAGGTTTCCAACTACGCATTATTTATCTATCTTGCACGATACACGAAGTTCTGAACGAATTTCTCAATCGCTTCGTCGAATAGCTATTTTCCGTTACGAGAATCGAGACAGCGTTTCCATATCAATTACTTTTTGATCCTCGACAATTCCGCTTTAACAACATCGTAGAGAAACGCGACGGTACGGATTACCGACATAAATTTACCGAGATAGAAATTTAGCGAAATAGCGGACAAAAAGATTGGCATCTATCGGCCTAAAAAACGATTAAAAATTTTGAAGAGACCCGTATTCTCGCTCGAGAATAAAACGATTTGCTTTGATACGTCGCTTGGAGTAAGCTGCGCGTTATCGACCGCTAAGTGGAAGAAAAGAAATTGTAAATGTAGGGTTGGGTTAACCCCACAGCCCGGCAGTATTCAAGCCATCCGTAACTCGGATCATGGAAACACACAGAGCATCCAGAATATAGAGAATGTGTAGGTAAACCTAGATAGACCTAACCCATATGTCACCTAAACCTAGCTAGGTAATACATAGGATGCTTGTGTGGATCTAGGTAAACCTAACTCATATCTGATCTAGATACAAGTAGCGTTTACAAATACGCCCGATCAAGTCGCTTTAATTTAAAACGAATTCGTATCTAGCCAGAGATCGATTCGAATTTTCGATTCGTGCAAGATCGATTGAAACGGCATCGAAAACAATTATGTCCGTGAATACGAGATATTTACAATAGACACACGGATCGTGTCTCTACTTTGCTTCTTTAACATTTCCAACAACGCGTCGTTCATCGATTAAAAAAATATACATACTTCGTGGCTTGCGAAACTTTTATCCAAGGCGTGAATGTATGCAAATTATCGATGTATCGCGAATAAATTTTCCCTGCAAACTTGCGAATCTCCTGTTCGAAACGCTATGCGCGCCTACTAAACTATCGAATAAGTATCCAATTGGAACGCGAAATAACCAAGTATTCGATGGCGTGTCCTGCATTGCACGAATAAATTTTCCACGTTACGGTAAACCCTGTAAAGCCGTTCGTACCTTTTTCTATATAAATAAATAGTTTGCGTAAATTACTACCGCTGTCGATACTGCTGTTGGCATAGCAGAGCTTCGTGAAACTAGATACCTTATTTCGACGGTACTTCTCTGGCAACTTCGAAATTGAGAAGTAAAATTCTTCTCCTGTACATATACAAACCGTAAGATGAAGTAGCTAACCACGTCGACGGGAATTCATTATCAAAACACAGTATCCGCCGGTAGGATGATAACTAGAGGAGCACGATATAGCGTGAAACGCGCGAAAACCATCAGCGGCCGTGAAACGAATTACCTTCGTAAATCAAGAGATTTACCTGTAGGAAGATTCCACGAGGAAGTATCGGTCGTTCAAAGACATATATTCGCGCGATGTTCGCGAGCGTTCGCGTCTTGCGTCATTGGTAACGATCGGAAGCTGTCGAGGCGGACGGTTCAATCGCGAAATTATTTCGCAATCAGTGCCAGACCAAGATTAATTCGAGGTTCGATTCGGCCGCAGTTCCGAACTGCACCGCGCAGAAACAGAGAAACAGCGATCGAACAAAGCGGTCGGAGCGAGAGCTGACGAGAACCGGAAACAAGGAGACGCCTACCAGCCAACATCGTGATGTATGTGTTTTAATTCCGCGGTAAAGCCGTCCCTTATTTATTGGCTTTTGTTGCAGGATATTGCGACAGACTTCGTCACCCTCATTCGCGAGCTTTTTTATTCTCTCGATTTTCCTCCTGTCTCGTTCTCTTTTTACGAATCTACGCGCGTTTGTCTTCGCCGTTGCTCTTTCCTTTTCTTTAAACTAATTACGCACGTTTCGCCGCCTTGGTCAAACGTTCCTCCGACTCCTGTACGTTCGAAGTCGCTCCTTAGCATTCGTCCTATCTTTTATTTTACGTATTTAACTCAACCTCGTCTTCTCCGTTTCTCCGTTCTTCGTTGTTTCTCGTTTCCGTCATTGATTCCGTCGGCGCGAGCTTTCTCTCTCTTCGTAGCGCGTTCATTCCCCTCAGCGAACGAAGTTTGTCTCGCGTCCAATAAATTGAGCGGCACGCGCATACAGGTTAATCGAGCGATACGGTTGCTCGCGGGAAACGCCGCGGTTGCTGTCTTTTTCGCCCTGCTTCTCCGAATCTCCACTCGCCGTACCGTGTCCATTGACGTCGCGCAATCTCCACGGCTGGCATCCTCTAGCTGTTGGCCTTTCCCTAACAATTTTTTGTCGAACGAAGATATCACTGCGAGCACGAGCGTATTTGCCATAGATATTTGCGCGACAAATCGCGCCATGTGACGCTGTTGGTTGCTTTTTGACTTGACATACATATGTATACTTGGTACGGTATACAAAGTATCGTAAAATTTATAATGCTGCTGCTGTACTACGTGACTTTTGTGTGAAAAATTATGGTTATTGTAAAACGAGCGCGAGAGAATTAATCAGGATGATGTTATTCATAGCGGATGATTCGTGGTTATCCGCTTAGGAAACATTACGCACACTCAACTATATCGAACGGCTAACTACGTACATATGTATGTCCAGCTATTCTGCGATACTTGCCGGAAGCAATGAAATTCTATTACAGCATTTGTAACTTTGACACAATGAACGACGTTGGATTTGAAATCTCCTCTACGAGTTAACGACGACAGAGCACGAAAATCGCAAACCTATGTTTACAGTTTAAAGATGAAGTGAAGCGTCGTCCTCCATTTCTAGACTACTAAAAGTAAACTACCTTATTATTCGAATTTAGTGCGAATTAAAATTACGTTCAATTAACTCCGAACATTGCGCGTCATTCGATTTGCATAACTGTGAATATTGTTATTACAAATTATTCTCGATTACACGCATATTGTATATACGTAGTAGTAGTAGGCGAGTAGTAGAAACATCGAATATTACAATTGCTTTTCGAGTAAATTTCGTTGAAATTCAAGAGTCGAGTAATTTTACGATATCGAGAGCGTCGCAAAATTTTAAATGTTAACGTTACGAATTAATATAATTCGAACGATATTTAAGACGACGAGGGTTGATGCTCTCGCGAAGTAATTTACTTAAGCACTTACGTTTAAGTGCCCGCCAATGTATAATCCGACGAATTCTATTAGCGCCAAGTGTCACGAAGGGAGCTCGATCCACGTTATTTCGTTCCACTGTGTTCCTTGAAGGGCTTTACATAATTGAAGTGCCCTTAAATACGACGGCGATAACTTTTTATTTCTGTCGCTTGTTATAAAAGGCTTTTATTTATATCCGTCGAAAAACTAATTCCATTGAAACAATTAATTTAAAGAAGCGGCGAGGCGTCGATCTAAAAACAAGATACAAATCGCATTTCTGACCACTTCGCAAGCAGGTTTATCCTATAGCGTTACCAATCGAAGGAAGGATCTCGTGACGCAAGCACGGAAATACAGAAATACAGAATCCTTTGCTCGGTCGACATCGATGGTTGCCGCGATAGCAGAACTGTTAATCGGTAATACAAATGAGACGCCATTGAAATGGCGATAATAATCATTTCTCGTGAATATGCGCCGTTGTTCTCGGTAGCCCGTGCATCGTATCGTATCGTATCGTATCGTATCGTATCGCATCGTATCGCATCGTATCGTAGCAGTGGCGTTTAAATGCACTCGAGTTACGAGTGTTTTTAACTCGATATAACCTATCTCTGGAGACTTGGGTTAAGTTAACACAAGGAAGGTAGGTGTTCGAGACGACTAAGAAGGCTGGTGGAGCTGCAGTTTCGGCTGTAGGTACACGGTGACCGTATAAATCACGTTCGTGCACGAGATGAAGCTCAGCGGCTCGACTGACCGCCACCCTGTTTTCTGATTTACGATCCGAACTTGGTCCCCAGTCTTATCTTCTTAGATATTTTCAGCCGTGAAAAACCGTCCACGCCAAGTATATGAAGTACGATAACAGCAATGTAGAATTTATAGTCCTGATTAACATTCTAACGATCTGTCTTTCACGTTTCGTTCTCTGCTAGCGTGTATCGTTTATTCTTGAAAACTATACCATACCTTCGTCCCTTGTTCCGTTTTATCTTTTAAATGAAACAATACAACGCTATAGATGCAGCGTATTTCGAAATCCAAATCTTGAAAACATCGTCGGAGTGGCTCGCTCTCTGTTTCGTATCTTGCCATTCTCGCGTTTCATTTCACCGTTACATTTCTATTCTTGCAATTTGCCGCATGCTCGAAAATTAGGTACTAGTAGTGCGCGTGTATTTTCGTTCTTGATTTTCCGCCCTCGGCTCGTACAGGTTTGCTCGTTTTGAATCGCAAACTCCGGCTAGCGAAACCGCAGAGTGCGGCAGCAAGTAGCCAAGAGCTATATCACCTTTCGTATTGCGGGGATGCCGCGCAACCGTGCTGGATATTAGCTAATGATTAAGCGCGGTATGTCACCGACGTGCAACCGCCGCGCACCTGCAGTCGCGCATCGCGTCCGTACATTCGATTTTACTTTTAGCATTTCAATCCAGAGACACAGAGGCAAAAGCCGATGGGAACGAAACCAAAGGATATTAATGAAAATCTTAACGATCGCGACGTATCTCCAAGTGCCGTAGCGTGCGGGTCGTGTTGCACGGATGCGGGATCTTACCCATTAACCGGGATCACGCGATTAAACGGTAGCTTCGCGAAAACCTTTCCTACGACGATACACCGCGTACCGCCGTACCTCTGCTGTCTCGCGTCTACGATCTAACCCCTCTGTCATTTCCACGGTTATTGCGTTAATACGCGTACAGATACCGAGACACCGAGGGCGCAGATGCACTATATTAGCGCAAGATCGTGCCGAAGAAGCTGTACGTCACTGGTTTACAGATAGTTTCGCCTCTCGATAGCTGCTAAAATCGATTCTACTTTGGCAAATATGTTACCGCTTTAATTAATTGACCGTAATTTCATAACGAAACGTCATCGCCCATTTTTAGTGCTTCTCGAACTAACGCGAACAGCTGCGCCTTTCTCGTTTAACGTTCTGCGGTCTGAAACTTCCTTCCGAGATTACGAGCTTTCATTTCCCGGCGAAAATACGCTCGAATACGCTCTCAAAATTTCTCCGGTTCGGACAAGTTTCATCTTTGCTGTTACGTAACACCAGGCACCAGATAATCTTCAAAAAGTCGACTACGATGCTTGTAGCGTTTCCTATCGTCATAGCGTATTAGACAGAGTGCAAACATTTGACCGTTTTCGTAAACGCTCGATAGTTTACGAGATATTTCGCAATATACACGATAAACGATATGCATATAATCGGAGTAAGTTCGTAGGAGGCAGGATGAAAAGCTTGACGGATCAAACAAAACGCGTGTCAAATTTGCGAAAATATTTGCCAAGTTCCACGAAAACCTACCGATTCTACAGGAAACTTTAAAGTTTAAAATGTTCTTTGCTAAAATTAGTGCTTCGATTTATAAAAGCGTGCGCCGAATGTAGAGTTAGCTACTGGCGAAATAGACAGATTGTCAAAATACCTATAACATTTGCCTCTAATTCCCGCGATATCCTTAAATTTCGTTGCTAAGGAAGCAGTTGCAATGGTACAGGCGATACCACGATTAATCATACGGTCGATTTGCCAAATTTCGTTAATAATTAATCCCTTGTTCGTTATTTCATCTAATATTTAACGTTCAAAATGGAACGCGCGTTTTACGCGGGTGGTGCGTTGTATCTTTAATCTCGCGATACAACCTAAATGCAACCTAAAAACAAAAAATATGCCTGGAAGCGAAGTGTAGAATTTGGTTGAAAAAACGACGTTCGTATGGAAAAACAACGTTGCCGCGAACCAGCAAACGTACTGTGAAAAGTGCATGAAAATTATTCCGTCCCATAGACTCCGATGGAATCAATTTTGCAAACTGGATCGTTTTGAATAATTTTTTAAACTTTTTAAAATAAAATTTCCAATAAGATATATCGATATAATTGCACGCTCGCTATGCTCTAGCATCGAATCGCTTGAATTTTATCAACTATTAACATCGGAAATGTGGTTAAAGATATCGCGAATTCCCAATGAAGACGTGTTTCGAAGAAAAAGAAAGTTGGCAGAACTGCCGGTAAAAAGAGAAAAGACGAGAATTCGCTGGAGAATGCCGCACGGTACACCACGGTACACCACGAAATCTGTCAATGCAATAAAACTTTCGATATCTCCCGAGGGCTTTGAGTTGCATGTAACATTTTGACGGCCCCCCTGTACACGACTCTTGAATATTTAATCCCTGACGGTGGCGGAACTCGACGTTAACGGCACGGCGAGCGAAAATCGACACGAATCTCGTATCAACGCGTAAGTATGTACAGGAACAGGGAACTAGGGAACACAGAACTAGGAATCTGATGAGGCGAATGAAATTTAGCCCAACTGCATAAGCCGACTGCATAAGGATACAAGAATCGAACACGATCGTGTCGTTGAGCAGGATAAGAATTCTAACGTAACGTTATTAATGTTCTATTAAAGGTATTCGAACGAGAGCGACAAATAAATGAAACGCGATGAATTTCTTTTCGGTAAAACGAAAAACTAGGATAAGGGATGGATCGAAGATACCGCGTTCGTTATAGAAATTTCGAAAGCGATAGGAGACTATAGGATAGAATAGGAAACAACATTTTAGGTGTAATTAATGGTGGATCGAGTTGCAGTGGCGTCTCTCGAAACGATAATTGGATCGGTCAGTTGATATTTGTCGATGTGATAAAGTAGAATGTCGAGATGCGACCGCGTTTCGAGCGATACATCGATGCAGCAGCGTCACGCGGTAGGACTGAAAAGGGCGGACATTTCGTTGTTCCCGAAAATTGATTTCCCAGTGTGGTGTACGTGGTCGCTCCTTGTAGAATGGCGGAGAGACGGCGAGAGGCAGAGAGGGAGGACAAGCGAAAGGAAAAGATGGAAAATCGGTTGCCGGCTGGCACGTCGAAGCGAAATGGTGAAAGAACAGGAGCGAAAGGGAAGAGCGGAGTTACCTCGTTCCCCATAAATAACAAACAGATTGGACATTATCCAAAATCAATGCCGACGAACAACCCGGTCACGAAAATCGGGGAGAAACGAGAGTGCTATTATTTCCGAAATCCGCCCCGCCCCGCCCTATCCCGCCCTGCCCCGCCGAGCCGCCACGTTTACGACCTGTGCGATCGTTCGAACGAACCATCGAGAAAAGAACAGCAGCGGAAGGAAAATATAGAGGATAAAAGGTAGCGAACGGATTAGACGAGGTGAGAGAAGCAGGAGGATGAGCATAAGGAGGAATATAATTGGTTCGTCGATAAAGTCGAGCACATCGGTGGCTGTACGTCAATCGGGTCGAAACTTAATTTCGACCTCGATCCGTCCAACTTCCCTTTGAGACTCGTGACCGTCCGTCCGTCGAGATTGGCCCGAATTGAACGGCCAGGAAACTTCGGCCGAGAAGCTTCCGATACCAAAGAGGACTCAGATCATTTAATCGACTACGACGATACAGCCTCTCAACTTTTAACCTTACGATTCTTTGCAATCTCGAATTCTCTGCTACCGTTCGGAAAAAAACACCCGCTACTCGCCTTCTGTGTCTATTTATTATTTCGCAGAAATCTTGACTTGCGACGTATGTACATAGGTTTTCTATGTACGTCGCAAAAGTTTGAACGGACAGTAGGGCGGAGGAAGGAATCTTAGAGGCCGTAGCTGAATTTTGAATTGCGTCAAAGAAATACTAAACACAATTTCGTAGGACTTCTTACTTGTTCGTCGCTATAAACAACGAACGCAAACTGCACGGTACCCAACGAATTTTCTACAAAATTTCAATCGTATCGTTTCCTATTTTCATCGATGGATCTCTGAATCGTTCCAACGGTTAGGCAGATATCAGTGTTGAAATACAACGAATCCAGGTCTAGTTTCCATCGTCTAATTACTTTCCCAAGGGAAACACGGCGAGACCCATAATTCCAAGTACAAGCGAACAAGAACCATTCTGGTATAACCGATCTGGTTTTACGGTTCAGAGATCATTTCCGATATAATTCTACGTTCGTGGGAATATTCTTTGAAACTCCTTCGTAACCGGCGACGTAACCTTACGACGGCTACGTAGCAACTTCGAGAAAAATGGTCAACACCGTGCTCGCCAAAATATACTATACAAAGATGATAAACTTTTTTGAGTTTACTATACCTCGCGCATGGGTAAATGACTTTCGGTTTTAGCTGCCGTTAACGAGGCAAAAACTTGTTCGCAAATAATACAGATTCTTTCGCTACTTGGCAGACTTCCTGCTCCTTCTCTGTTTTATTTTCCTCTTCACGTGTGATCGAACGAACACTCGCTGGTGCTTGCCGAGAGGTTGCACCGTTCAGCGATACACGTAGTTTTATTTTTAAATCGCTTCTCCAGATAGGACAGTTAATCAATGTTTCCAAACTGTGCTCCGCTCGCTCGCACTAAACGACCGAGATTTTACGACACACGCTTCAAAATCGGGTATTTCCAGAAACGTTATCGTTCTAGAAAGTCTTGCGAGAGAAAAGCTGCGACGCAGGAGCATCGAAGGATTTCTGGGACGTTTCAAGCGGCGATGTCTTCCGGGTTATGTTCCTGAGTTACAAGGAAAGGAGCTTATCCGGTAGATGCACCAATTTCGGTAGGCGTCACCCTGCGTGCTTAACATATAAAATGGTATCCGTTTTCTAACTTTGTCGCCATAGTATCCGTATTATAGTCACTGCATCGCGTCGGATCGTTGCGAAACAGCCGTCTCGTTATAGAAATGGCGACAAGAACGTTCCGTAAGTCGGTAAATTAAAATTCAATTCGACGTATATGGAACGCGAGAATGCAGCACGCGAAAGCCAAAAATTTTTGACCGACGCGAATCCGTTCCTTCGATTCGTTCCTCTTTTGCTTCTTTTTCGTTAATGCTCGTTCATTGTTCCTAACAATGGCCGACGATGAGGCAGATTGTCCTTAATTGGTCCACCTGACCGAAATTCTGGTACACGCACCTGCACACGCGCGCTTACCTTTCGCGATTCTTACTCGAAACGTTGGTCGTCGACCCTAGCTCTTTTACGAGCCGCGCCAGTTAACCTCGTCGACCCAAGTCGACGTTCTCTTGCTCTCGCAAATCGTAGAAGAACTCGTTAGGACTAGAAGGTAAGACACGAACGAGCAATTTGATAAAAGTATAAGCACTAAACACGTACGATTGCAGTTTGAAACGTTGAAACTAATTGTGTTTCCTTCGCTCGTGTGCCTCCGCGTAATTTTATCAGGATGACAGTGCCGAACCTAGCATTTTCGACCGAACGTCTTGAAAGTTTTCGACGAGAATTAAAGTGTTTTTAAGCTCGAATGTTCGCGACTCGAGTCACTCTAATTTCTTAGTTGAAAGTCAGTAATGGCCATTTACATTGTAACCCCGTCACGCGGTCGTGTTAACCTGCTATTAGTCTGAAGTCTCCATTAATTATCTCCGGTGAAACAGTACGCTCCTGCAGCCGGTCTGACCTCGACCAGTACTACGTTTCTGTGAAATACATCCAGGTATTTAGGCAATTCGAATAATTAACCGCACGACTAACCTGCACTCGATTCGCCCGATTACCTAGTCCATAGTTTAACCTGAATCTTCGGTGAATTACAAATATTATCATTGAATCGGTTGGCAAACGCTTTCTGATTTCTGTTTCGAGCCTGACAGTTATTTCTGTAAGGTACTTACAGGTAGATATGTAAAGGTAGTCGTACCTTTCAGATTTTTATCTCCGTATTTCCTCCAGCAACTAGGAATTATTCGTTTATACGTATAACCTTACCACTTGGTTCGCCAAGATTTATAAATGATGCTATTATGATAAGTTATTAGGTATAACCCACTTCTTCGCGAAGCCAGACGGCAATTATTAACAATTAATTACCCTAGATGGTGATCCGAAATAATACGGTCATCTCTACCTGGTTCTAAAGAACGAAACTAAGGATGAGATCGCGATCAAATCCTTGAACAAGGTTTATCCTTTCTCCAGCGATTTATTCGTCCTCCCGATCTCGCCATTACGCCGACGAACGATAGGATTATTTACGATATTTTTTCGAGAAGTATGAAATTCCAATTGCTATTAAACGTTACAGCCGATAATTCATGACCGGTAATTAAGTTAATCGGGATTTGTAGAACGTTTGTACAGGCGAATTACCACGTTTTGAGGTCCGATAAATTTGACTATTATGCCCAGCATTTCCATAATCTCCTTTATTATCGCGTAAAATCGAAGTTGTCGTTGAACGGCACTTTTCAGCCGTTATCTCCGCACGAATATTTATATACGTGTTTCGGTTAAATCGTGTAATCCAACTACCCCGCGCAATGCCTGTGGTTATTTAACGCGAACAAAATCGAATTCAATTGTAATCTAATGTAAATTCTAACTGCAACCGTTAATTGCACCGATCCCCGTAACGGCTATGCGAAAATTAATCAAGCTTTAACTTTGCCGTTCAATATCTCAACGGCCAGAGGCCGGAAGTATGTCGCAAATTAAAAATTAAGCCATCGTTTAAAATGCACCGCGTCAAGCGATTTCCACCGCGAATATCGAATCGAATGTTCTACGTATATTCGATATGCTAGTCGTACTCGAAGTAACTAAAATATTTGACATTTTTAAACTACGGCTGTTGAACACGCAGGGGGGAAAAAAAGGACAGTTCGCGTTGCATCGTCCCATACAAATGCGTCGCGCACCGCGCCTGCTATACTAGTCGTATGAATAACAGAGTAGGCGCAAAAATTAATATTTACGCGAATGTCACGGCTACGCGAATCGCACGACGTTGTTAAGCCGAACGATAGGATTTGGCACGTTTTTAAAATTCATAAGTACGCGTTTTCCTGAATACGCTGGAGAAGGCCGTCGCCGGTTTCGCCGTAATTCGAGGTATCTCCAAGGAGAGGACGTCTCTCCCTCGATTTTTTGACATTCATGTCGAATCGAGCCTTCATTACGCACTTCGCTGCTACTTGCAAAGCGTTACGTCGATAACGATCAGTTACGTTTTGTGCGCAACTTAACGTTAAATATATTGCGCTATATGCAGTCGACAGGCAATTAAACATCCGATCGGTTTCGATTTTGCTACGGTTACAGAAAACCGCTGTTTGTCGCGATCTTCGCGATCGTTCGAGGGTCATCGATAACTCGCGATGAGTTTTTAACAGACTCGCATGCCAGCTATGCGTACTATGTCATCGCGAGGGGACGTAGAATTATCGCGATTCGTGTTACGACAAACAAATCCTAAATTTAAATCGATTAACCTCGCTCGGCGTGAAATAATACGCTCGCTGATATGTAATGGCGTGTACAACGAATAGGGGACGAGACTTTAAAAAGCCTAGCGTGAAGAGTCTTTGAGGAAAAGAAAAACGAGATAACGTGGTCTCCCCCTTTGATTTTGTCGACTTGATTCGAAGGGGAAAAGGATCAAAGCAAGGGGCTCGTTGAAGGCAGTATCGGCGCAGCTTGACTCGCAGCTCACAACTGATCTCAGTTACTTTCACGAGAAACTAGCAATCGCCAGAGTCAAGCCCCCGTTCGTTTTTCAGAAGGATCTTTTAATTTCAGTCGCGCGAAACCTGACGGGCCTAGGTAATTTTTTAACGAACGAAACGCACAGAGCAAACGAGCGTATTACGAGCAAAACTTTCCTCCTCTTTAATCATGTTCTTTGCTAGAGTGTTTGAAACTTTAAATTAAACGACTATAAAGGCACCTTTGGGTAATTAAACGAGAAAATACTGCATTCTCTTTTTACGGCGCGCGACCAGCTAATAGGTTTCCATGGTAACGTAATTGTATCGGTTGTTCGGAAAGTACGAAGGTTAACCACGCCACATCCGCAGAAACTCCGTGTCCTGATCTGCCCTTTCTCTGACATTACGTTCTAGTCGTCGACAGTTATCTGCGTGATCGAGGTGTTCGCTTCATCGACATTTCCGTCTTAAAATTTTATAGCGAAACGAAGCAGACTTGTCGGAAAATCGGCAACAACGTGAGTCGGTTGTCTGTAACACCTTTCCACAACGAGTTTTAATAATCATCGTAGAAATTTGCCTCGTTTAACGGATCCAGTCTCTACCAGCTGAACGCATACCTGCCCGTTTCTTTGTTCGTTACGTATTTTGTTACCGATGCCAACTAAAATTTCCTCTAGATTGGAAATGTAGTATCGCGGACATAAGGCCTAGGAGTTAGCGGGTGAACCACATACAATGTCGCGAGAGCCTAGGCGTCTCTTCAATCGTATAGTTTTGTAAAAAGGGCCTACGCGGCCTTGGCCACGAGCGGTCGCGGAACACGTGCGTGATGGGTCTACGGAAAGACAAAAGATATGCGAGAGCAGTTCAGTTTTAGTTTGGAAGTCGGAGAGTTGCAATCGAGAAGTCAGAGAGTGCGAGTTGCGTTGTAGAGTATAGTGTTGCTAGCGTTGTCGAGAGAGTGTGGTCGGCGTGACAGAGAACGTTGGATCCGTTGTGTCGAGAGTTGTCTAGATTGTAACGTGTTATTGCGATTAGTTCATCTTAAATTACCATCGTTTTTCTCTCTATATTTGTACAATCCATTCATTATAAATAAATCACAAATATCAGGATATAATAACAATATATTCCATTGACGATACTACAGAAATAACATCGATCGGTGCGTAACCAACCTTTAAGACGAAAAGCTGTTTTGAGAGAAGGTGGAATATTCGATTCCTCGGCGCTTAAGTCCTTTCGTTATGAGAAAACGCGATAACGAGTCCTCGAATGGAACCTGATCGATTTATTGGCACTGAAAATCGCGTCTGGCTTTACATGTCAGACAGGTCTATCCATCGGAGAAGTATTACGGGCCCGAGCATTCTCTCTCGAAAATTACGTCTCGTTAATCGATTGCGTCTTAATTCCTGTAATTATCGAACGATGTAGCACCATCGGTCAATCTTCGTTCGGGAAAGAGGGATTATTAAATCTTCTCGGAGATGTAGTTACCATGTAATTACCGGCCGTTTCCAGATTCTGCGTTCAATTCAATCGTACCGCAACCGTAACCGCATTTTCTGCACCCAGCTGCTTGATACACTGCGAAATTGATTATCGCTTCGCGGTCGTTTCCTTTCTATGCACTGCCGAACCTTCGTTAAAGTTGCATCGTTTGTTTGCGTCCCTGCTGTATCGGGTTTTTGCCCGGATCGTCCTGCCGGATGATTTCACATAGTGCATCATTGAATCCACATCGAGAAATTTATGTCGCGGGACAAACGAATTCTACCAACGACGCGTTACAGTTGCAACGTTACCTACGTCACGCTGTTGAGAAGTTTTACGCGTTAGAATCTACAGCGCAGGAACTTTGCATTCGGTAACAATGGTAATCGAAATCGAGCTATTCGAACGACGAGATTACGCTCTCGTAATTAAAGACAGAGAAAGTCGATCGTCGTGCTTTTACGTCGAAACTTTCTTCTCGGTTAGCGCCTACCTTAGAAGCGTTGCTCGTAAGCACGACGAGAAGTTGGAAACGCGAGAAGAAATCACGACCTATAGATCACCGACCTGAAAATAGTTAAGCGCGATTCCGCGACCAGATATTTCGCGATAAAGTAAATCGTGTTACCGGACGGACCAATCTCGTTGTCACCGCGTCCGGCCTGCCTTCGTATTCTAGCTCGTTTCTATCTTTTGATTTATCTGTTCGATATCGACCAGTTCTTGCAATCAGTTACTATTAGAACCAATTGTACGGGCTAAGGTAAAAGAAATGCAGCAGCACGAACGATCGCGCGATATTTATCCAAGAACGAAACTGGAAAAATACAGAGAGGGCAAGAAATAATCGAGGGAATGCTTTGTAAATGAACGCTACTCGATTATAGTGGAGAAAGAAACGCGTCACGACTGTTCATAAAATATACGTTTACTTTTGCAGCAACTGGTTTCACGCGAGACAAAATAAATTGGGTATTTTGGGGTAGGAAAAATCCGGACTTCGATGTCAGTCGTGCGACTGCTTGCAAATGAAAAATCTCTCGAAAGGAAAGCCCGTTAGCTCGAAGTTTGCCGGTGGCAGTAATTTGCATATAAACCATATTTTACTGTGGCTACAGGCGTCACGCGTCATTCGGTATTGTTTTAATACAGGAGGTGTCATCCGAACTAGCGGAACATAACGAAACCCGCTCGCGTACAAAACAGATGGTCCGCGCGCTGCAACTGCAATTGCAACCAAGAAAATAGAACAGCTTGTGAAACGCCAGCCAGCCGGCAAACCAGCCACCGCTTGCCTATCCCCCTTCCCGTTCGTTCTTCCGAATTAATTCCTTATAGCTTCACGCTGCACATCCCGGAAAAATGACCTTTCTACCGGCGTATCATTTATCCGATCTCAAAGATTCCTTGTATGTTCGTGCGTTTGCTAAACGCTTGCTACGCTATTTACACTATGGTCACCCTTTCTGCGTTTTATCGCCTCGTGTCTACGTTTCCTCGTCGTCAAACGAGCAGGCAACCACGAAAAGAAACACTTCAAAAGCTGTTTCCTCGTCCTTTACATCGGCGTTACTTTGGCTCTGTGCTTCGTACTCCGTACAACATAAACGAATGGAAAGTTGTTCGATACGGCGTCAAGAGAAGAAACAAATACACAAAATAGCGGCGACATGACTGTCGTAGAGATGGGGAATGAAACAAAAAGAAAAAAAAAAAAAAAACGGAAGAATAGAATGTGGTGAATCGTCGTTTAGAGTTTGTTAAGAGGCAGGAACGGATAGTTGGTCCGGAGGTTAAAGAAAAGTAAAATTTTCGCAACGCGCTCTCTCGGTGCTTGATAAATTGAAGCGGCGTGGCTGTACGCGACGCGAAACGGCATGACTGGCCTCGGCTGCAGTAGCAGCCCCCCAGCATCGTTGGCTTTTATTTATGCAGCCTCTTTACACCGAGATGTATTATTTCGCGACAACGTCAACCGTCGAGTTTCTCTTTCTTGCCGCGCGATTTATTCTCCGCCAATGCTAAGAAGCTTGCGACGTCCCGGGAACCCGGAACACCGGATTTCCCGCGGCGCGTCTCGCCTTTCTCGCGGCGATTCTTCCTTGTTACCAGATAGCCCGACATTCTCCGAATACGCCATTCCGCTTCAGCCCCTGTTTAATATGTTCCCTTACCTCTTGCCACTGTTGCATTCAGTCAGTCTCTCCCCTGTCCCACGCATTTTCATCATATTCTTTGGTGCCTGGCAACCTTTTAAATACTTTGAAAGGAAGCTGTAATGAAAAATACTTGGCTCGTTCGACCGTGCCTGTTCGATATCGTACAAAGTTCGGTCGACGGTATACTTAAAACACAATTGCGTTACATTTCGATGCATCGTAAAGCGTGGAATTAATAGATTTTTATCTTTGCTTTTCAAGATTCGATTCGGCCGATTCATTGATTCGTAATCCTCTCGTAACGTAATATACGTGGAATACGATTCAGGAAACATTTAACAATGTCACGTATCGATCAGACTCGCTTATTGTAAAAACGTCCTTTGCGAGAAATATACATTTGCTGCTATAGATCGTTGATTCGTTTATAAATTAACGTTATTCTACATCGGTACCCCTTGAAGTTAAATTTCATTCTCTGTTATGTATCATCCGTATTCGGTCCACATCGAACGTTCGAACATCGACTTTGACGCTAAGATAGAAAACGAGCGTGCGAATATAACCTGCGCAAAGTTGAGACAGCATCGTCGCACCGTAGACGATTGTAGCTAATAAATAAAATTTCTTGTCGCGATAAATTTACGCTTCGGGGGAGCAACGAGTTTCTCTAGGTAGATAGATCTACAAAACGCGAAGGAAGCTGCGTGTCATTCCGCGTTGAAGCTTTAATTTGCCGAACACGACGTCATCGAATTCCGTGCGAGAGGGCACGGTCGTTGCGGTGAAACGTAATGGCGCGATGCGTCGCTTCGTGGAAATTTCGACAATGCCGACCAATTCCAACCTGATTAGCGGTCGCAAGACCCGCCATCTCTACGAACGCTATCTATTTGCATTTAATCATTTTTCTGATAAACCTTTCCATTTTGCTGCGTTTTCCGTACAATACGATCGTCGGACGATACACGAAGTGGAAAAAGTAGAGAAGATATAGTGCAAAAAAAGAAATAAAGGAGAGGAGAGGAAGAAAGAAGAAAGAGGAAAAGAAGGAAGGAAGACGTCAAGGGTAGTGCCTACCTTTAAGTCTGCTCCTGTTTCGATTAAAGCAGGACGTAGAAGAAGAAGCGAAGAATACGTTTCTCGCGAATATTTATTTATTTGATGGAATATCATAAAAAGGTAATTTTTAATTAATATTTGAAAAGACGCGCGATCTAGCGTATATTGCGCATAATTTTTTACGTTTATTATGGCGTATACCGGAGCTTGGCGCTACTAGCCGAAGATTAATGCCTCGGGGATGTAATTGAAGGAGATGTGGAAGATTGAGATTGCACCTTTGACTTCGTCCAACTTGCGGCTTCGTTTAACAATCTTGTAATTTTCTTTTTCCCTCTCGGCTACGGCCACTAATGAATTCATTCCCCTAAAAAAAAAAAGGAGAAAAAGTTGAGAAAAAAAAGAAGGTAGAAGAAGAAGAGGAAGAAGCCACGAATCGTTTTGAGGATTCAGAAGAGCAGTGCAATCGGCAAATTAGAACTCCCACTAAAAAGTCGAATGTTTATTACAGAGAGCTCCGGTAAAGGAATATTAATACGCCTTTTATTTCTTTAATTGCGCGATGCCCAGAGTAAGAGGATCGTTCTGAATAATAAGGTAGGCGAGATTACCACGTCGACGATTAATTATATATTGTGCGGGGTTAAAATAGTATCTAGGTCGAAAACCACTATCCTATTAAACGACGAGCACAACTTTATCGATTTCAAATTATACGCCGCTCGCTTTTAATATCCATTCTCTTACGAAAAATTGTTTAAAACGAAATGCGATATTAATCGCATCTGCACCGTCGACGTATGTACATATATAAATCGGTACTTTGTTATTAAAATAACATCGTGCTGCGACCAATACTTGTGCATTAATAATTACGAAGAAACGCAAATCTCTTTCGAATTGGTTGAAAGATTTATATTCTAACAATTTCCTATTTTACGTATCCGTAAAAACCGTATCCCTTTAGAATATGGAATAATTGAAAGTTTGCGCGCGACCAATAAATTGTATATCCGCGATAATGGTACGCAAAGTTCGCTTTAAATTTGCAAAGTGGCATATTTCCTGGATCGAACATACGCGTTGACTCTGAAACGAGGAAAGACGCGTTTCTGTTATATCTTTTCCCTTGCTCTTATCAAGAAGTTAGAAGAATTTGTTGGCATTCGTATTAATCCGAAAGTGCATCATCTACTTAAACGGAAACGGATCTTTTTTCGATTAGTACGACGGTAGCTTCTTTAAATGCGGTCCTTGAAGTTGGTGAAAGATTAATGTTCGAATACACGATCGATGCTGCATAAGCCAGAAATTCCGAGCGGACGGGAACGAGAAGTTTGCAAAAACTTACGGTTTTTTTCCTTGTTGCTCGAATAGAAATGGGAAAGCGTTGTACCACGAGGCGTCGATTACTTATCGGTTACCTTCCTTCCCTGTCGTTTCGCTAAAATGATATTTACGGCGAAATGATTTTGGTTATACGAAAAAGCAACCGAGTAAACGTGAGACTAAGTTAACAAATCGCCGATCATGGCCCGAAAACGTGCAAATCGACTGGGATCGAACCTGTGGGGTAATGCTGTTCCCTGGATCCGAGTCGACTCGCCAGTTATTTTTTCTCTCGAATCATTCTAATCTAAAAATTAAATAGGTCTCGATGCGATCGAAGCGTCTCGCAACCTTCAACGGGAATACGTCGTTTCACGCCTCGAAGAATGTCGATTTCCCCTTTTTCTCTCACTTTCGATACCGGAAACGTCGGAAAGGTGGCATAAATTTTTCAACCTTACTCCCCCCCCCCTCCCCCATCCCCGTGTTCCCTGTCGATGCAATAGCGGCAATGTTCCACGTCTCTCGCTGATCGTTCGATACTCGATCGCATCGATTCTTCGCTCCATCCCTGCAGTATGCTTCTTTCATCTAGCTATGAGCCATTTAAGATTTATCGCACTCGCGGACTGGCGAACATCTTTCGCTCAAACCTTAAGTCCCATCGTCTTAACGGCAAATTGGAAACGATGATCGATCGAATTTAAATTTAAGTCGGATTTAAACGTTCGTTTCGTCGCGGCTAAATTAAAACTCGGTCTTTCCAAATTGCGGCATTTATGACACGTATCAGAATTGTCAATTTCGCGATCTACGTTTTCGCCGAAAGGATATCTCGACTCGATACGACGTTACAACGCGGTGTACTTTATTGTACATTTGACGGCATATTTACGATTTTCGCAGATCGGTGGCGATCGAGTCTCGAGATTGCAAAACTTTAAAGAAATATCGCTACGTCGTGCTAAGAAAATTAATTAAATAGTCGTACTTGATATTTTAATATTTCTATTATTTACGTTCACCGAGGCGTCGAGATGTCTTTGAGTTTCTTAACAGAATCGTTTACTTTTTCGGTATCGTATTACGATAGAGTGATAAAATCTGAAAGCAAAACGAAAATGTACGAAGGGTAAAGTTCACGGAGTGTCGGTATTTCCGAATATCCGTTGTAAAATACATATATAGTTAAGCAGAGAAATTAAATTTTCACCGATATCTCGCAACTGCTGAAAATTATCTCGCGAAGCGTTATCGGTTGGTAAATTCTCGATTATAATCGATTAATATAATTGACAGAACTCTATACTTTATCAGCATGGAAGAAGTTAATTAACGGGCGGCATATATTGCCGCAGGATTCTAAATCAAATATGATTAGAAAATTGGCGACTGTAACACGTTCAAAGAGAATCTCGGTAAAGTGCGTAGGCGAAATGCCTCGCAACTCTAGCGTAACGATTAATGGCAACTAATTAGTAGCATTAGGCGGCGATTTTAGTAACGTGGAACATTTTCATGTAAATAGGATTAACGTAGGACATTAACGAGATCACATTAGCCGGTGCATCACGGTACTAAGCGACGTAGTATTGGTACTATTACAACGGCTAGCTAATTGATATGAAAAAAGAAAAGAACGTTACGAGGCTTAAGCTATCGTTCTTCGATCGCTCTGCATGCTGTAACCTTCTCTACGTTCGCGAATCTTCGTGAAACGCTTTCGCACTCGTATCTTCTTCTTACGACCTTGTCAAACACGTTCTTTGGTTTAATTTTAAATGTCAAGCCATTAAAGGCGTTGAACGATGTTACACAATGTTCGAACGAACTATTCGCCGATGTTGATTTAGCGCGTAGTCTGAATTGAATTCCATTAAGCGAACTCACGATTTCTCTCGTACATATTGGCTCGAGGTACGTTGTATGCAAGAACATTGTCTTGCCGCTAGACAAAGTCAGGTAAAAATACGTAATAGGCGAAGGCTACAGGAAACGTTTGCGAGTTAACCGACCGAAATCGATTTAGGGAGATCGTTCTTCGTTCGGCTATATCGTCGAAAGGCTTAAAGTTTTGTCGATCGTTGAATACATTTCGTTTGAAGTGGCAAGCTTGTTCGCGTAAGTACTAGGTAACAACCGATTGACAGAAACGATCGTAAATGGCAATCGGTGACATCAGGCGCGACCAAAGCTTATACATATGCAAATACCGCGATAACGAAATCTCCAAACTAGAGTCTCGAATCGACGACAAACGAGCGTAAGCACCGCGCCATCGCAACGTCACCGAAAATTTTTAACTACCCACGGGAATAGAAATGCGCGTATTATCCGTTCCAGTTTAGCGGAAATATATGCACGGTACACGGAAAGAACTAGGCATTCGTACGAGTCGCGTTACATTTTGCAAGAGCGTGTGAGTGAGCGAACGACACGGCGTTCGAGGAGCGACCACGATGGAAACGATCCAGCGACGAGCTTTATCGGCCGAGACTCTGAAACTCTACAAGATCGAGATACTTGTCCAAGTTTTCGACATTCGGTTCGCCCGTCATTTCTCGCGTGCCACTAATTCCAGTTGTCCGAGAAGCGGTAGATGGTAGCTTCGGAACGTCTTAAGATAAAAAAGAACCAACATCTCGCGCGTCGTTTGCGAAACGTGTCGAAATAGCTCGTCTCGACACTCGCGATTTAATCCGGAAAATGACTGGACGGTTTCTTCGCGATGCTATCTGTGTCGCACGATTCATTCCATCGTTCCAAAGGGACGTATTGTTCTCGTTGAGATCCTTCGATCAAATATTTGCAATACAAGAAGCGCGTCGCAGCGAGTCGTTCTCGTCGATATCAACTCGCGCCAGCTGCGACAAACATTTCGCAACTGGAATTTTACGCGATAAAACGTTTTTAACGGTGTCTGTCGACAAATCGGATAGTTAATTCCCTGATCGTTCGGTGATATCGTTCAACGATATCTTATTGGCGTTATCGAGACGAACGAAACACGAAACTTCGTCGAGCGTCTCGTTCTTCGGAGCAGTACGGAGAAGTTGCGGACCTCGATTCTTATTATCATCGATGGTTAATTTCGACGGAATCGATCTCGATAATGACGACTCGTTATTGAAGGCGCGGTCTGAAATTTCATCGCTTTGCACGATAGCCATTCGTCAATCGGGCCACGCGCAGGTCTAGCAGACGCCGCGCCAGCTTTGTTGCCTGGAAATTCGACTAATGAGGACCGAGGGCTCGTCCGATCGTTAGAATCGATATCGACGGCTTACGCGACCATATCCGCCGCTAGCTTCCACGGACCGCATTCTCTTCTACTTCACTTTTTCCATCCTTCCGTTTCCTCGCGTCTCAGAAATGATTATAAAATTGGAATTAATAATATCGACGTTGCTGCCAGAGTAATTTCCATTCGTTTCGTTCGACTCGATAATGACATCTATCGGGCTGTTAAATTGTCGAAGAAAAAAGTTGATTCGAACAACGTTCGCAACGAGAAAATACGAGTTCCGTAAATAGCTGTTTAATTCGAATCGTTACGAAACATCGTGCATGAAACATGTTTGAAGCGGTTTGATCATTGCGTCGAGTAAGTTTATTTTGCGCATTGTGATAAATGTTGCGTAAATATCCGGAAAGATAGAAAAACGTTTGTTCGATACGTCGAACGGTTAAACGTACGATCGATTAATTGGTGGAAGGTAGGAGCGATAGACGGTAACCGGTGCAAAGAAACTCGTTCTCCGTGTTGAAATTTCCTAGAATTCCTAGGGCGATAACAGAGAAACGGATGTTTCAATCGTTCGCAACGGTTCCTTCGTATCCCGACCACGATGTTCCTTCGTCTGACGTTTCGTTGGGAAGACGGATCGCGCGGCCCCGAGAAATTGTTTTCCACGAAAGAAGCGGCGGTGTCGTTCCTCTTGAAACAGACAACGAGAACGATCTAACCGCACACGGTTCTCGATTTTAGCACACGTACCGATATCCGATCTGCGATGGAACCACGAGGGTGTTAGTCGTTCGTCGTTCCTAATACATGTTGCTCATCGTTCAAGCTTCTGCATGCGAGAGTGGTACATAACACGACGTTATACGCACCTCCAACAAGGGAAACGCGCAGCTGCGTCCAACCCTCGGCAAACCATAAAACTTTGTACGTATTCCACTATAATTTTCTCCTTCTTTCCCATCCCATGTACGATATACGTGTCATAAATCATGCAAGGGAAACGCGTGGTTAAGAAGGAAAGCCCGGCCTTTTGTCTACGTCATCGAATAATAATTAAGGAAGCTCATCAGCTCGGACGCCGTCATTTTTTACCGTCCTTCCTGATAACAAGGAGAAGCTCCTTGAAAGTAAAAATATCTTACAATTTCCTTTCTCTGCGAATCTAATATCGGACTCGTTGTAAAAAGTTTCCCAGCAATTGTATATATATATATATATTTTTTTTTTTATTAAAACCTCAAAAACGGCACGAGATCCTATAATCTAAGTTCGGAGGGAAAAGTTCCGACTAGCTGTAGGAGCATTACTTTTACGTAGCACTTATAAAGCGCGCTATAGAATGGTGAGTACACCTGCCGCCTGCCGACATCTGCGCTATCGTCGTGTTCGTACCGATATTGGCTACATTCGGTCGAAGGTACTTGGAATATTTAGAATTTTGTAGGAGAACTAATTTTATCCGTGCGCGTGCTTGTTCTTTCCACGACTTTCGCGATTAAGTTGGATTATTCCGCGTGTCAAGAACGTTCCTCGAACGGGCAGATGTTTTAAGATCGCATCGAATGTCCTAACTGCGTATCGCGAAATATTAAGCGAGCGATGTTTCTACGAATCGTTTAAAAGTTCTTCAATGCACATTTTTCTTTTTTTCCTGCTGAATCGTAACTCGCAATCGGTCGCTTCGTACGAGATAAAAGTCAGCGATGAAAGAAAAATGAGAAGTATCATAAATATATATGATAACAGCTTCGAGGTCGAGACGTAAAGACCCGCGCTCGCAGCGTTAACGAAACAGGCCACAGTCGCAACGAATTCCAAAATGGGGTTGGTACGTAGCAAAGAGGACTTTCATGTCCGCTCGTATCGAATTCGCGAACGAAATCGGACGAGTGGCAGCGTTGTATTAGCTTTGGGCAAAGGTAAGCCACTCAATTAAAGATAGTATCGAGCATGTGTCGCTATGCGCCTAGACGGGCATCGAAATTGTACCGCACGGCGCGCCAGCGGCGTTGCGCACGTAGCACGAAAGGTGCAATTACACGGAGATATTCCGCACCTCGGGCTAAACGACGACCTCTATACACGAGCAACCGCCTAGAAAGATACGTGCGCACCTACCAACCTATGCAAACGATACGGAGCACGACCTACCCTATTTGCGTACAGGTCCTCGCATACACGGTGACTGCGCAATGGAATATTCATACCGTCGCGTCGGCCCGTGTTTTAGGGGTCGGTTAACGTATCCGCACACACCGGCCGCAAACTCTTTCAATTTCCTCTTGATCGTCGTAATATCATTCTAAATGTACCTTTCGACAAAATTCGTTTCTTTATCTCCGAAACTTCGACGGTCGATCGTCTTTGCGGAACATTCCCTGGTTTTCTTGGTTCAGGGACTTTCTCGAGTAACCGTAATGCAAGTTTATGGAGAAGTTTAAGATTATTTTATTTAACGTTTGCTCGGCGATGATCGTTACGATTCGCTGAAAATTGATTCGCGTTCGTGAATACGTTTTCTAGACCACCCTGTGCGGTTCACCAACTTAAAAGCCCCCCTTATTCTTAGCTTTACGCTTTACGTGTTATTTGGTAGTTAGGCTAGCCGAACAAGGCTACATTAAAGTATAACGTGATTTCTTTTTAATGCCACCTCTTCCGAATTACTAAATTCCGTTGCACGTTGACGCTCGTCGCGACGTACATACGCGAATCGATTAAGTCGCGAACGAAACAAATTCCTTCCAACGCTGATCCGAATCTATCGGAAGCAATTTGCCGATATCGTAAAACGTTGTACAATAACACCGCGAACTCGTCGTTTGTGTTTCCATTCGTTGAAAAACTAGAAGAATCGGATACATTGTGGTTCGATGGAAATCATTGTACGTGGTAGTGGCACTTGCATGAAAGGAATCGAATGTCAAAAACTTTCCTTTGTTCTCGAAACTTATTTCGGGTGGCAACTATTATAAATCGACAAATGCGATATCTTTCCGACGAGAAAAATGACACATCTTTGAAATACCTTCAAAATTTTCCATAATAAATTTTCCTTCGCGAATTTTTAATAGCTCGTTTGACTTCCTCCGGAACACGGGTGCTCCATTTTAGTCTTTCCAACATATTTTTTAAGCTACATACACGTCTAATTGCTCGTAGATTAAAACAGAATGCTTCCTGAAAAAGAAGTCGAAAAATAGTAAAAATCGTACGTTTTCCGTGATTTGCATAAAATTTTCGTGTTTAAGGCCGTTAAAAGGTTACGTTTTACTTGTACCATTATCAAACTTGATCCAACGTTAAATAAAAAATTTACTAACGAGAAAATATCGTATGCCTGTTGGAAGGAAAGGGCAAAAACGATAGTTTCACGCATAATTATATTCGTATCACGCATACGTATATTTTTGCTCAAATCGAATTACCATAAAAATTCAATCTGCGTAATTTTCTCTAATAATTCCTTGTTCCATCGTAAACTCTTTCTTCGTACGAGTAAATCATAAAGCGAGATAAGATCTTAACAAAGCCAATTTTCATTGATGTAGACTTAACCGATCCGTTTAATTTATGAAATTATACGGGATATTGTTGATTTAATTCTGACGAGAGGTTAATTGAAATATTACCCCAATGAACAATGCATTATCAACGCTATATTCCGAAATTGTAGTTTGAATTTGCAGATAGTATTTCGAGTGTAAATTCGATAATTTTATATTCGATATCATGACGGTTTTTTGCAGCAGTGAAACCTTAAAAGTATCGCAAAATGTAAAAAAAAAAAAAAAAAAAATACTGAAATAAAGCCGAATAAACGTCGAATCAAATCTGCGAAATATTTTTTAAGCTAACGTTCGCCCATTTGCTCGTTGAGTACGATCCGTAATTTGCTTTCGCTACTAGCTTCGTTCCGTTCCTATTTCATACGCAAGAGACGCACGATCCATACGTATCGTTCGTTTTAAACAACGGTTAGTCGAGTTAAAAGGTTTATTCCAAAGGCTATGATATCGATAAACGTTCTAAAGAATGATCTATTATTTAAAGGGAAACATCACCGTGACGCGTATCAACGATCGGTACTGTTTCTGTGCTCGATCGTATCTCGTCGATTCAAAGAAGCGATAAAAGATTTCGAATATTTTTTGTCATTGTACGAATATTTTTAGACGTGCGACGAAACAGAAACGCCATCGAAACGAAGATAGTAGAAGGAACGAAGGAACTCGTACGAAGGGGATTCAACGAGGTGAATGGAAGATAGTTCTAATTATGCAACCACTCGAGCAGTTTCGTGTCCAACATAACCGTTTTCCGAAAGTGCCGTTTCCACGCTCGCTTCGGAATTCTGACCGTAAATGTACGCGTATAAACCTAACGCGCACCACCGATTCGATACCGGCTCGCGAAACTTCAACCCCGAGTAGAAAGGAGGAGAGGGCTATTAGCCCGCGTCAGAGTCACTTCTAATGCTACACTTGCTGCAATTACCGACAAAATTCACGCAAAGAACGATGTTACACGTTAAACCGGCTGAACGAACGAAGAACACGGTAACCTCGCCTTGGAAACAAATCCGAGTATTTTTGGTTTGTAAGTAGGTAACGAAAATTCAGCTGAATCAGACTAAACCGATCTTCGAAATACACTTGGAAGGAAAAGAGGAAGAACTGTTTCCTGAGCGATCGACAAATACGAGAATAACAAATACGTATTACATCGATTCATTTAAATACATTTTTGGCATGCACATTGTTACAAAGATTTTCACGCGATCGCACATCGTAGCAGATGTGTATAAATAAGGAAGCCAGTTAGATTCGCGTCCAAAAATTGTTCGTTTAATAAACTGCAACAAATTGGAGCATTGCTCCTCTGTAACTGTAATATCCAAATAGTCGCCAGCTGCAAAGCTGAATTTACGGTTGTACATTAATTATGGAGGGTAGTCCGGTAACTATTAATCACCCTAAACACCTTCGGAGCTATGGGATGCTGACCCCTCTAACTTTTGCTCCATTAGTAAATACACGTCGTTGTTCCTCTTTGTACGTAAAACTTTCTTCAACTTTATTTTTATCACAGGTCTGAACTCGTGTACTGTAAAACGTTCTGCGTTATATCCTTTAATGACATAAAAGGATAATAGAGTTACTTTGCAACTTGAGTAGCGCGAATAGGAATCGTAATACACGTACGTCGAGTCGAGGGAAAAAAGAAAGGACAGAAGAAGAATAAGTTTCGGAGGGTAAAAGTCGCGGGAACGATTGAACGGACGACTCGTTGAAGAACATCCGAGAGGTCACGCGGCACCAGTTCGCTTGGTAAATGAAATTATCGATAGATAGTATCAAGATAGAGGAGAAAAGCGGCGCAGCATGTCACAAGAGTGTAGAAAGACGTACTTCGTTCCATAGTAATTGGCCGAGCCGTAGTCGAGATCTCGAACATAGTCTATAATTAATTCACTGGATTAAATTTTGCTCCACGTAGCTGGTATGCATTAGCTGCGTTGTCGTGACACGCGGCTGCGTGCTCCAATTCCTGCCTCCTTCCTTCGTGTTGACGCGTTCATTCTCCTGCATCTTGCTTACGAACCCTTAAAACAAACTTATCCATTTCGCGAGACCCCTTCATGTTTGTCATTAAATTGCGTAACCGAAACGAACGCGTGGTAAATTTTCCGGCGTGTCGAGAATGCCGAAGGTCGACATCAACTAACGAACATTGTCTCCGCAAGTTTCGTATGGAACATCGGTCTTTCACCGGTCTTTCTATCGGTAGATGAAAATACGCGTAAGTGGAAAAAGAGAAGCGGGTGAAATTACACGGTGATAAACTACGGAGGAACAAATTACGTACACTGTACACAGGTACATATGCAAAAACCGACAACCAAATAAACGTGGTTTATCGGTGAAACTAAGCGAATTAAGTTTGGCCAATTTTTTGTTTCGCATCGGAGTTTGTATTATCATAAGTGAAATTTTTCACGCGCGCGTACTCCGTTACGAACATCTTTGCGACGCAAAATGAATGAAATTACTACGATAGTTCGTGATGAAACAATGGTAAACGTTGAACGTACGTTGAAGCGGTTTGCGATCACGGGGAACGATAGCTTGCAATTAAAAGTTCTAAGCAACGTATATTTCACTTAAGAATCGGGAATCGCGGGAGGTTTGCATAGTCGATTTTTCGGTAATCCCCGGGGCAACGTAGATTGCGGTAGGAAAACAGGAGTAAAGCCGAAATCTCCGGAGCAACGCGATACCTGTTAAAACAGTAGCCGTAACAGAGTGGAACGCAAAGTTAGGGCGTTGCGCTTCACAGTCGACGGCAAATGCTTCTATAGATATTTGATACACGTTTCGCAAATGAAATCAGGAGAGCGCTAGGGGAACAGTGGCAGTTCCCGGTCTCTTTCTGTTGGTTCCCCGCGGGAAGTACCCGAGAGAAATACGCCAGGGAAGCAAATTACAGAAGTTCGTTGCACATTGCACGTCGCACCTTCCAGTTTCCCTCGAATCGTCGGATTCGTCGCGAACCCTGCAGATCAGATACTTGCAGGAAATATTCCGTCGGAAGGAACTAACGTCTCCGAGTTTGATACGTCCTTTCTTAACGCGTTGCTGTCGCTATTCGTTATTCGTAATTCGATTGCTGTCGCTATTAATACGTCAAGTACGCGTCCACGTGTCCATTTCATGCTTCCGATCTTTTTTCATTTCTTTCTACCGAAATCGCCTACAGTCTGTATTTTTTTCTGCTGGCCGAGACACGTCTTACGGTTTAAGAGACGGTATCGCCTCGAAAAGGCAATACAATTTCTCGGTAAATCTGTTTTCGGACGGTGATTCACGGGCCGATAATTTGCCCGCAAACCGCACTGTATCGATGCATCGGAAAGCAGCAACGGTAATTAAAACGGAAGCTGTAATTTTAATTAACGCGCTTGTAAAAAATTTCCAACAGACGCGTTTTCCGCGATACGGAAGCGAAAAATACTATCGAAGAATAGAAACGGAGATGCTGTACCGAGCGCGAGCGGAGGGAAATTTGTCTCGCAGCGAGGCACAAAACAAGCATCACGAGGAATTGATTACGATGAAACGTTCGGAAGGAAAACGGATCGATCGTCTCGCTTTTTGCATACGGTCGTTACTAGCCTGAAAAGGTACGCCCCCTTTTAAAACGACTCCTTTCAGATGGTAATGATTGAAAAGCACACGAAGGAAGTCCACGTTTGACCCTCGATTGTGCACCGTGAATTCTTATATCTTGAAAAATGCGCGCGCGTCCCTTGCATTTATTTCGATAGAGGCGAACGAAATCGTCGAGTTCCATCCAGGTATTAAAGAAAAGTACGTAGAATTGTATAGAATGGAAAGAATTTACGGGACGTATTCGAGAAACATCACTTATGTAAATGTAATTCATGGTTTATTCAACTTTTCACATCTCCTCGTTACAATTTCCTCTGCTTAATTAAGAATTGATACGACAACCGGTTCTGTTAAAAGTTGCGTACGATTTCCACAACGAAACGTTTTTCCTAACGAACATCTGGAACAGCCACGTTATGAAAGTTTTCTAGGCCAACTTTAGCAATGATGGTATACAAATTTTCGATACGCAGCGTAGCAACTTGCATAGAGTACTTTTCTAAACTTGTATACGTCGCTGTAATAACTTGGATGTATAGTTTTTTAAAGATAATCTCGGCGCTTTAGCTCGCGCTTTCGACAGCGTGTAATACACCTTGTTAAACATATCCATGCGCGTATATTTCTCTTTATCTTCGTAACTCCGCGTAATATTTCACGACGGTGGTGGACATGCATACATCCACCGACCTTTTTCTACTATCATCTCGCTTATTTAAACTCCAACCAACTCTTATATCGCTTCACCTCTCGTCCGTTTCATTGTTTCTGTTTTTACTTTAATGGCTATTAATTCTTGGCTATTAAGTTCTGTTCAAATACTTGGTTATTATTTAGTACCTTTGTATTAACCGTAACTACTCTTAACTATCAGGTTCTTAGTAATTATAATTATCAATTGCACGTTACTCGTTAACTTGCGTAACTTTTCTCTTCTCGTGTTACTGGTGGATTTTTGCAGTCGGTAAAACAAAAGATAAAGTAGAAAGCAAATATAAATAAACTCTTTGTAAATACATCCTATGGGAAAAATTCTGCTTACAAAATTTTATAAAATATTGGACGCGTTGTATCTTTTTTGAATTGAATATGTACGTCATACTTTTTGCCAACTAAAAGATAGAATAACACCGACAGCAGGAACGAATTCATTAAACAAAAAACGAAACACGGTGCAGAATTCGATCGCGACTCGTAAAGTTGGCTGCTATAAAATTCTACCTGTTTGCCAGCAAGTCGATATAAATAAATCATAGGAACATGTAGATCAGACAAGACGAGCGAGTTTTCACTAGAAGGTGTTGGTGTTCTTTGCATGGCAGGCGACCGCGTATACTTTTACCGATATAATCCGTGAGTCGACTACGCGTGAGTTTCTAAAACGAGTTCTATGGAAAGGTAGAAAAATCATACGCAAGAAAACGTTCGTTAAACATTCCCCAGCTTGGATGAAATTCACCTGCTATACTATCCACGTAGGAATACCAAGGCAAACGTTGCACGCGACGATTAATCGTTCCATGGACAAGTCACAACGATAATATCAAACGATGATGCGAAATATAACAAATACGTATAATATATGTTGTATATAACGAATCATAAAAATGAAAATTATTTATAGTTTAAATTTGTCGAAACGATAAACTACAGAGGTTAACTACACGGTAGAACGATGGTGGTCTGTTTATCGGGACCGTGTTCACCGCTTACTTATTTACCTTTCCGCAGATTAGATACTGTTTCCTGCAACGGATTAAGTAAATTAGTTAATTAGCAAAGGAAATTACTTCAAAGGACGATCTACCAGGTATTAAAGTACGTATCGAGACTGGAAACGAGTGTTGTAGAAAGACTCTCCATCAACGGGTCCATCGTACGAGTGTCGTAAAGGGGATGGAAAAAAGACAGACGAAACTGTGCTTTTCGTCGACCTTTCGTCGTCGTTTGCTTGCTTTGCATCGGCTGATATCGATGCATATAGGTCACCGATAAGGGAATAAAACGTTTCATCGTTGATACTTTAATGCGCTAGAAAATGGGTGATTTTTCGGTAAAATTGGAAACGTTCGAGGCAACCGATAGTTTAACCTTTTAATCCCCGCCGTGCGAATTATTCTCGAATTAGAGTTGTAAAGCACCGAGAAGTGGAAGCGTTCCGAATTAAAATTTAACGCTAACACGGCATTCGAGTGACCCCAATAAAAAAGTGAACTTTCGCGAGTTGCCTATATGTGTCATAACACGTCGTCTATCTATGCATAATGGCCACGTAACTCCGTTTCCACGTACTCTTGTAATACATTGGCGCAGCTTTTGTATTTCCGTTACGAATACAACGACTGCGTACGATAAAAACAACGAATAACAAATTATCTAGCGACGCGATTATTTTTGAGAAGAATCGAAACTCTGGAAAATGTCGCAGAAAAGCATCGGAGAGGTGGAAAATCCTTGGTAGAGTCGAAAGGACCGTGCCACGTTGAAACGTTTTGAAATATCGGGATCGGAGGAGAGGAGAAGAGAGCTGGTCGAGTAGCGAATGGACAGAAAATCAAAGTAACGGAAACGGCAGGGTAAGCGATAAATTATCACGTTCTTTAAACGAGCAACAACGCTCTCGCTGCATTCGTGAAATAAGAGCAGAGTCGGTCAAAGATTTGCTGACCGAGCGACACTGTGAAATCGAGGTAACTCGTCAGTCTCGTCCTCGAACGATGCTTCCGAACTTATTCCAAGGCCCCTCTTCGACGAGGTTCTTCGTTCGATTAAAACTCTTTCCGAACGATATGCTGTTCGCGAGCCAAACGACATTCAAGACGAAAAGAAGCACACGCACAAAGAAAGAAAAAAGATGCCGCGAATAATTCTATGGAGCAACGGTTATCGTATTCTGGACATAAAATTTGAACTCCCCTTCCTTCGTTTTCCTCTATTCCGATTATTTCTCGTCATTCCAGGCTTTCTCTCGTTCTTCGCGAATGAAACAGAAACGAATATTTGAAAAATATCTTTAGTCTTCCACCGCGAGTGAATAAGTAGATATTTTAGACGACTTTGTTGGTCAGATCTCGATGATCCGAAATGAACGAAACAGAAACAGGCTCCGCTTGCCTGAGAGTAGGATTTTAAACTCGGCGCTACAACTACGAGTAATTTATGAGTTCGCTGTTATAATAGGATATAAATGTTACGCTTTTCTCGTTTTTCGCGGTTGCTCGGACGACCAGTTCTAATTGTTTCAACGTGGTACGTAGGTGAGTTTATCGACGTGAATTTATGAAAGAAAGCGGTAACTATAATTACGTTTGATTCGAAGCGAAAACTGGACCGGTTGAAAGAGCTGGTTTTAAGAATTGAACGAGATTAATCGAAATTTGTGAAAATAACGATCAGCCGATTCAACCGCAGATATAAATTTCCGTTTGTGCGTTCCATTCCTTTCTCGCTCAGGCTCAAACATTCGGCGCTCACCTCTCGATAGTGACAAAAAAAAAAAAAAAGGACGAGCAAAGATACAGAGCTATCAACGCCATAGACAGCCAGAGAGATTGGCGTGAAAGCCGTAAAGCGGCTTCGAGCTATTCGTTTGTTCTCCGATCGAATTTGACGCGAATTCGATTCAAATTCGACGATACTTTTCCCCAAAGAGAACTCGTACTCCCCTCGTTCCTTTTCTTTCTTTCCCGCTAACGATACAACAGTTGCGATCGATTTTAACGGGCAACGGTCGTCGCCGGATTGGCTGCGGCGAATTCTTTTCGGCTATTTTCTCTTTTCCGTTTCTTCCTCCCATCCCATTTCGGGTTAAAGAGAGCGTAAAATGAATGGAACGGAATCAAGCAATAACGAAACGATTATCGAACCTCTGTAATGAAATTAATATCGCTGTTGGAATCGACGATGAGATCGCGTTTCTTTTCGCGATTCGTCGTCGCAAAATATCGTCGCGATGCGTTTTCCAACGTTCAAAAGTACCGAGTTTTCGACTCGCGTTCCATCCAGAGACGTTTATCCAATACGGATTTCCGCATGCTCGCTTCGTGATAATGTTGCGAAACTATACTACTTCTGCTAATTTTCATCCGTATGCGTTGAGCAATCGCGCGCAAACGTTATTTCGTTACCGCGCTGTGCATTTTCAATGAAACCAATGAATGCGAGTTGCTATTGTTGCCGCTACGACCTACGCCAACCGTGAATCGTCAACCGTAAACAATTGAAATCAAGCGTTAACACAGTTATTAAACTATAGAAGCTTCGAATAAAACAAACGACGATAATTTTTTAAATTTTAACTTTAATTTCAAAGTTACAAAAACATTCGATATGCTGTTCGATATAGACGTACATCGGTAAGAGTCGACGGAAAGTGGTGTACCGCTTCAAATATGCAGGCGAATGCTAAACGGTGCAACAAAATTGCAGATCTTCTTATTGTTGGTCAGACTAACGTCCAGATATTCTGTTGCATAATTACATTTATCCAAGGTACAGTTGCAACACCTTTTGGAACCGCGGCCAGTAAGAGGACGTTGCGTCGCACTTCCAGCACTACCGAACGTTTCGCCCGATTAAACGTTTTAACGCTTTACCGACGCGATGATAGGATTCTTTACGTTTTCGTGACTGGACGAAAACAATCGGCCCCGAAGCATGACGGGAGAGAAGGGGTGAAACGAATATGAAAGCAACTGGAGCAATGAGATTCTATTTCTTGAACGGCAGCAAGTGACTTTGAACGAGCTAAGAAGACCGACCTATTTAGGTCGATGAAATCGTCACAGCACAGGCGAACACGTCCATCCGAATAGAATGATATAATTCCATTTAAAAGGATCAAACATGAAATCTCTGAAATCTTGAAATCTCGAAGGCACGTTCACCTAAATAAAATTTGCGATCATCGCAAGATGTCGCAACGAACAAAGTAACTCGTCGAAACAAAGTAAGTTTTACTTGAAACATTTCGTTCAATAAGGTATAATTTAGGAGATAACATACGATAACTGGTATTCGAACTGTTGGTAGTATTCCTATAGATAAAAGTACGTGCACGAAGATATAACGCGTAGATACGGCACGATATTGTATTGAAGGAGAATGGAGAAACATCGGGGAGAAGAAATGCGAAAAAGAGTGAAACCGATGGAGACGAGGGAGAGGAGGGTAGGGGGAATAGCGAGCAAAGGGAAACGAAGAGTCGCTAAATTTTTCCGCGCTAAAAATTGCTTGGAATAGCAGCTTAGCAAAAGCTTTGACTTTTGCCAGTTCGAGAGACATTTCCATAAGGAGGGCCATTCTAGAATTTTCAGACGTGGAAAGAAGCTCGACCAGGGATAAAAAGCTCGAAATATTTAGTCGAAGTTTCCGAAGTAGCCCGGCAAAAATTGCTACTTTTTACGATAACGTTACTAAGATCTTCCTTCGCTGCGAGGATTATCCTCAGCCAGCGACAAATTATGTCGAAGGAAAATTTTTGTTTCGCCCTCGTTGGATCAAAGTCGCGTCCTCCGCTGCACGAACGAATCAGCGTAAATTTTTTAACTCGTCCCCGGTCTTTAACCTTTCACCTGGGCGGGGATATTTCAGGATTTCGAGGAAAATTCGCGTCGATCGATACGAGCTAATAAAGCGGCACGTTATTTCGAACCTGATTAATCGTCGTCTAATGCTACTTATTACCAGTATATTTTAATATTTAGGAGGGGAGAATTATAGTTCCGCGAACCATTCAAGTTACTTACATCGATTACACGATCGCGACCAAATCCTTTTCACAGGGCGATTCGGGACGCGGTCGCATTTTTAACGTACCACCGACCGTACCGAAAGAAAGAAACGTAATTTTGTTTTACACGGTTAAACGATTCGAGAAATGACTATACATGCGTACAGAATTTTTATGTCGACCAATTTATCAGTGATGAGATCTTTAATTGCCTCGGCGGAAGAGGAAAAGTAGCGATCGATATTTAACGGTTACGAAAATGGGGTCGAACGAATCGGATGCCGGAGAAAAATCTCGCAGAGAAATTACGTTACAAAGGATATCGGAGTGTCTTCGAGCGACAACGACGTTCCTATGAATGCTAGTGGCAGCGATCGAACCACCGACTCTGATACCAACGTTTTATCGCTATCCATTGAAATTACGATTTATTTTTTAATATTCCCCGCAACATTATTCTTAGCAGCTCTCGTCGTTTACCCAGATTTCTGTGCGAGAACATTTTATCGAACGGATCGAAGCTGATTTTATCGGAGGCATCGTCGCGTAGCAGCTAACGTAGAGCCGAACGATCGACACACGACTTTACGACGTGGAATAATCACTGCGTGATAGATTAGTAAGCTCTGTACGATGTACAGAACGAGTTTCTGAACTTGTACAATTCCAAGCAACGATCTAGCTTCGCGTAGTTCCGTCATTAACGTATCATAACACGAAGGGAATATCAACATGCGATGGGAAAGGAAACGAGCGGAATAAGAAAGAGAACGAAACAACGAAATACGATGGAGTATATCGATCGGATTCGGCGATTATGTGGTTCGAGTCGAATAAAAGTCGGAGGAAAAGAATATCAAGCAATCACAACGTCGGACAAGCGGTTAAGTCATAAAACGATTGGGTTAGGTTTAGGACAAAACACAAAGAAAAAGGAACGGAAGTAGATGGACGGAGAATAGGAGAAATTAACGAACACAAGTGAACATGTAACGTCCGTGTGTTTGATGGCATAATAATGGAGGCGCATAATCGCCTGTTTAGCGTCTCGTCACGAGGTCCGGTCCCGCAGGAGCGATGCATTGCGGCGATCCTCTGTTCGGTTATGATAAATTGACGATGAACGCGTACGCCTGTCAATAGGAGAATGATCGTTCGTGTAAAATTACCGACCAAGCGCAAACGATCCGAAATTCGCCACGACTTCCTTAAAGCGAATCGATCGGTTTCTCCGATTTGTTCAAAAAATGAGCTCCATTGGTCTCTGTTCGATCGCCTACCCATCGTTGTCCCAGGTATATCGGGTCTGCAAAGTTTACACGCACTGGTTGAAACGATAGAGAGAAACGATTGCTTCGTTCCGATCGAACTCGTTGAATATTCCGTCGTATCCTTTTGTACGATGTACAGCATTTTCGGTGTATTCGGCGAAATTTACGACAGAATTTACGAAACGTTTTTGTCTCTGAAACCGTTAACCACGCGTTAAACGTGACCTGTCGTACGATTTTTGTCCCGAGGCTTTAATCTCTTTTTCTCTTTTTTTTTTTTTTTTTACTTTCGGTTTCGGTTGATGTCCTTTATCATTTACTGCTGCTTCGAAGGTCCAGAAAAATATCCGGAAAAGAAAATTAACGTTATCGGGAAATTTCTATAATTTCTATACATGTAAGAATAAGCGTTTGGCCGTACGGCGTCGAATCTGTCGATTCGTTTAGCAGTATTATGGGAATAGCAACGCGATATTTATTCGTTTTTGCGGCCAGCGCTGGAAAAACGTTCGCTTCCGTAAGAGGGTAAATCGAGAGGGTAAATAGCCGCAGTTTGTTAAATGTTGCAGGGAAAATGTTCAGGCTGGCCGACAATTTCGTGGAGTTGAACGTGTAACGTGGCGTATTGTTGAAGCGTATCGACAAATACAGGAGTTATGCGCGCGGATGGACCGAAGTGCAGATGACGTACTGCATTGTACTTTATTGTCCGCCATTGTGTTGCAAATCCAAACAAACGGACGCCAAAGTGATTTGTTTATGAATGGAGCTTTACCACGTCATACATATTTATCTAGCACGGCGCTGTTCGACGTTATTAGCGCGTCCCGAATTTAACACAGTCGCTAATGCCGCGCCGGGCCGCGCTGCGCTGCTGCGATTCGGTGCGACCGCGGCGCGACTCGCTAAACGCGTCCAACGCCGCGAATCGACAGTTTTTGTCAGAGAAAACGCGCGGAGCCCGATGAATTCCGTCAAAATGCATCCACGTCTTTGACGGAACGTTCCCGTCCAATGTAAATTTAATCAAATCCGAGAACGGATGGTCCATAAAATACACGCTTGAAACTATAAAAATGGTCGTCTACGGACGTCGTTTCCCCCTGGAATGCGAATTTTTTAAGCGTTCACGTGTTCAGCGTACACAAGCGTTGCATCGCGAAGGAACAAGGTTGCAAACAGCTTGAGAAACAGTAATTCAACGTATTGCAGACACTTTATGCTCCTTCGCGAAGATGAACGAAACACGGGTTCGCCGATGTTAAAGAGAAAGCGTGGATTTCTGATAGTCGCTCGAGAATATTACGTCCCGTTAAACTGGACGATTCATCGGCGCGCAAAGCTCCCAAAAGAGAACGTAAATACGTTTCAGATCGGAAATCGAGTTTGAAGGTAAATGTAAGATCAGATAAATCGAACAACTCCCAGACTAATATCTCCTTTGGTTCGAAAACGCGATTTTCAAAAGTAAATTTTTAGATTTCCGAGGAGTAACCTCCATTTAGGTTCGCTATAGAATCGTTTTTACTTTTACAGATACGAAAAAATAATCGAAAAATAATTGTTATTGGTTCGTTTATCCCTTCCTTTTGTTGCTCGCGTTTTTGTTTCGCGTTCGTATATGTACATAATCGTTTATATTGGACAACATGCGTCGCCAATAACGTTATAACGTTGTCTGGCGTAAAATTACGCGATTTTCTTTCGTTTCGGGTATCCGCGTATATTATTCCCTCATCGGTTTTGAAAAATGTTCCATGCCCTAAATGGACCGTGTCGACCGTTTTCGACCCTCGTTGTTATCTTATACCATTGTGAAATACAACTGGGATCGTAATTCACAAAGATTTAGCGTTGTCCAGGAAGCGTCATACGAGAGAATATCTTAACCCGAAACTGAAACTTCCGATGTAACGTATACAAGTGCAACGCTCGCGTACTAACCACCGTTTCTCTTTGAGAACTTCATCCCTTGATCCTGTTTCGTGGTCAACTCTACTAAGTTTCAACTACGCTCTCATTTAAATATCTACATATATACAGTATGGCCGCGCGTAACAACAGACCACATTGGAATTCCACGATTGAGTAATTACGTCATTTGGTTGGCTGCGTATTAGCTGCGGTTCCGCTGCGCACGTTCCAACGCAATCTCGTTTCTGCTTGTAATTTTGCGAAGAAGATTCAATTCGCGCGGACCCTGCGCTCGTTTTACGCGTTCGTTTCGCCATTAAATATCACGTTAGATTCGCTTGGAAAATATTCTAAAAAGGCGTACCATTGCGTGAAATCAAAAAGCTACGAAAGTGCAGCGAAAGTAATCTGTTATTACGAATGGTGATATCGCGGTGAACGAGACGTTAAAAGATCAAGTTCGAAAACGGAGAGGGAGAGTGTCTGCGCAAAAGTACGACGAAGAAGAAGAGAAAAGCGCGTGGGTGGCTATCCAATTGAATTAAATTCATCGCAATGAAGACATATCTTTCCTTTATAGAAATTGTAGATGAAGGGAGATGAACGAACGAAGGAAGGTGATAAAATCAGGATGGAATAGGGTGTCGATGGTGTGCGATATAATCGTAAATTGGGTTGAACGAAAGGTTAATTGGTAGACCGAAAGACAAGAAAATAGATGTAGCGCGGCGGAAGGACGGATTCGATGAAACTCGGTGTAATTACGTGCGTATGTAGAGCATAATGTTGGTCGGTTTCTAGGCCGACATTAGAGTTTACTTGGTGTCCATAGTAGCGTCGTGTTACCTGTCTAGAGTTAATTAACTTAATTAATGGATCGGCCACACCGTCGGAGTTTACTTAGCGTCGCGTCGACCGGCTACGTAGCGAAACCGGTAACAAACATCAAAGATAAATCGTCCAAGTTCTGAGAGGACCTATTGAGAAACGCTCCTTACGGATAAACAGCAGCCCGCGTCGCTGAAGGAAGTTTCAATTACTGCCTCGCCGATATTCATCCTGAAACGAATGCTATTGTTCGAAAAGAAGGACACGATAACCCCTGGCAGCTGCCTGTAGACCGGCTCGGGCAATTTCCACTTTCTTTTTACTCGAACATTAATACACCAAGAATAATTAACTCTGCCACTGCTGTTTGCATTCCCTCAACTTTTCCGTCAATCTTGAAATTTTAATTATCTTCCGCGAATAATTCTACATAGAATCTTTTCGACCTTATTGCTTGGAAATCCTTTCCAAACTCTCCTCGACTTAATCCCCCTCCCCCCTCCGTCGTTAACCCGTTTCTTGTACCGAATCATATCGCGAACATCGATAGAAATATCCAAGATACAAAAACTTCTATCCCTTTGCGACGTTATTTCTGAAAGCTCGTTCGTACTCTGAAAGTGATTACTTGGAACCGGATAATAGCCAAAGTGCCGGATGTACGTATAAATTTCGTGGCAACAACGCGTTTGCCATTTCGAAACTTTCTGTGCTTATGCACCGAGGAAAAGCTCTGGTTGGCTTCGCTAAACGGGCTAACCTCCGGGTTAGATCTAACACGTAGCGAACCATCTGCCTCTGCTTACGTTAATGCTGTAATTCGCTGAAACGCGCGAGCGTGTTGCCATTGCCGCGGTAAACATTTCTTTTGATTTCTGCCCAACTAATTGGCAACGAACTCATCTCTGCGAGAACCTGTCCGTTCGATCCAACTATTCGAATATATTTTTCATTATCTTCTGCAGCTATGATCGAATGGCAAATATTTATGAAAACATGTACTATAAGAGCAAAGAGATGATTTTATTGTTAATTATCTTTGCTTAAATCGTAGAAGGAAAGGACGAAGAGTAACTGTATCCCGCGAGCATTTTCTTCCGGAGAAAATTGCATTGCTCCTTATGATACCGCGAAGGCACAGGATCCTGAGCATTCTGTCTCAAGCACGCTATAAATCGAAAGTTTTCTGCTTGCCGCAATCGTACGGCAAATCGGATTATGAAATTGAATAGTCTCGAAGCTAGATCATCTCCCCTTCTCTCTCTCTCTCTCTCTATCTCTCTCTCTCTCTTTCTCGAAAGAAGGAAAACGGAGAGACTTATATTCAGGTTCTCTGACTGGAATTATCCACAATTTATTGGTCTCTGAATCTGTGTGTTTTGCCCGATCGGTGGATACACGATATTGCGTTAAACAAACACCGCAACAAATACGAAATGAAATTAAGTCGAATCGGAACGACGCGTCCCTTCGCTTTAATTTCGCTCATAAATGAACTGGAATTGCCAAAGCCTTTACCACGAAAACGTAATGCGTTTAAACTCGACTTCCAGGCGAATCGCGAATCGACGAATTTCTGACAAATATCTCCGGGCGATCGTTAGTCTAGAACGTTCGTCTGTCTCTCTTCTTCGTGCAGATCGGACGATACACGTTTGTTCGTTTATAGTTTATAAGTGAAATAGTATCGTCCACTTTTTACGTCCGACAGATTTCGAACAAACGTCGCGATAAAATTACATTCTTCTTTACTTTCTATTTAGCGAGATTATTCGAAGATCGATCTTTTCTACGTATATCTACGTACAGAATCTCTTACGCAAGAACCATAATTTCAACGTTTTTAACAAAAAAAAAAAAAAAAATTTCTTCAATCACCGATGCTTTCGAACTTTATTACGATAACTTGTCCGCTAAAAATGATCTAAAGTTGCACAGATTTTACAAACGTAGTTCCGTCGATTCAACTAAAATTGAAAGGATTGAAAGGATAGGATGGGAGGTGCTAAGCGATGCTCCTGGTGCTGTTTCATAAGCGTTATAACCATTGTCAGTGGAAATTAGTACTCGTTCAAGGCGCGCTTCGATTCGGGAAGCCTATTACAGTATCCAAGTAAAGTGATGAATGTTCGAATCAGAAGGGAAATCGGAGCGGGTCGATACGGGTCTTGTTTCGGTATTGATTTCCATTTCAAATCGGATGCAGTTGCACTGCTTATCGGATACTGGTGTCTCGGGTCAGGTCAGGTTGTATGGCGATGTATTTGCATAGATACGATCTGATTAAAATAAGGTGAACGCTTGATTCGATATTGCCAAGTAAGTATTTCCTCCTTAAACTCGAGCCAGAGTTTAATCCGACCTACGTTGAAGAGAAACTAACTAGATATCCATATTTTGATCTTGGACGAGCGTAGAGCACCTTCCGCTCCGTAACCGCTGAACGGCTGGCTCATCGTGATAGAAAACGCGGTTCACGAATGCAACACAGTTTATAACGAAACTATGGATCAGATCGATGATGGACGCTTATTCGTGGAAAGTGTAACTTAGATTCTCATCGCGAGATCTTTGTTCGAGAAAATGCGTTCACGCTTTGACGGAGGTATCAAAGTTGGTAGCGAAATTGTACGCGTCGAACGAAAGGCTAGGAAATTCTCCAATCCGTATACCGAGTACGGGGTAATTAGATTTTCCGTCTTTCGACCTTACCGTCTTACGAAGATGCTTTTTACTAATGAAAAACCCGTTCCATGTTTTTACTCGAAGCATACTGCGAAGTAAATTGAACAGGTTTTTCGATATTCGTCAAGAGAGAACAGATATACGCTAAATAAAATTGTACCTTGACGTCTGGATTTGGCTTAACGAGCAAAATTGCGAGAATTTTAACCGATGTGGATTTTTGTCTCGTTGTATCATATCCTTTGCTATTTGCTGTATCGCGCGAAAAAATATCCGGCACCGCGAAAGCAATATTTCTTCGCTGGCAAACTCATAAACAAAGCATAAACCAGTTCGATAATTAGCAGCACCCCCACCAGCCCATGCGCAAAATGTGTTTCACAGCTCTATGTTTCGCGAGAGAAAGTTCCACTGGACGCAACGATATAAAGGCCTCATATAGACGCAGGAAATAATGAAGTTGCGCCGTATGTTTTCGATCGTATGTGCGGCCAAAATGATAAAAAGTGGGCAACGTGTGCGGCGGAGTTGCATTCGATAGTTTATAGCCGGTTTATGTGCCGGCGGAATCATTTAAAACAAGAAGGAGATTGCTGCAAATGAAAACATCCTCGTGGTTACACGCGCGCAAAAAAAAAGGCGATTTATTAACGAGCAAAGTTTCTCATCTAGCATCCCACTAAGCAGATATATGGATGTTAGCTTTAAAATTTCGGATGAAATGTGGCCGTGAGTTTTATCGGCCTCCGAGAGCCATTTCATCCCAGCCTGCTACTCTCGAAACGCTTTTTTTCTCGATACCATTGAAAAGTATGCTTACAGAGTCGGCGATTCACCATTGAAATATAACGAGCGACCAACTTTCTTCGCTACTTTCTCGTTTCACGTAGAAGCGAAGCAATAATTTTCCCTAACGGCGAATCAACATCTGACAAACCTTCCGAATCTGTAACTAACGTCGATCGCAGGTCCGACGATAAAACGAAAACGCTGAATACCAGAGTCACGAATCCAAATTGCAGTCGATTTTTCTTCAAAGTATCTTGTTCGAGCCGAGTATTGGCGTTGGATCGAGCAACGTATCGCGTTTAAATTGCGTGATATCGTGTCGAGGATAAAAGGGAGAAGGAATCGCGTTACGGTGAATTTAAATGTATTTCTAATCGTGGGAAGATAGCGACGCAAAGAAGAATAACCGATCGACTTTGCCGCTGCGTAGCCCAAAATCCCAAGTAATGGATGGTTTCGAGAGTACAAAGGCAAGAACATCGTCGTTTAGTTTAGGCGAAGCCACTGTCTCCCCTTCCAGTGGTTCTGGCGATCCTTATGCGGCCATTACTACGTGCCAGGCATTCCATATTACCCGCGATCGCTTAATTGATCGTTAACTCGAGACTGCTCCAATAATGAATGCGAATACGCGATAAAGTGGTCGAGAAATGTCCACGCTCCAACAACCCTAGTCATCCCTAAACTGAAATATTTCCTAGAAATTATCGATTTGCTCTCGAAGAACTGGCCGAGTATAATATCGAGAGTCTGGTCCAAGAGATCGCCATTCGTTTCTTAGTAGGCGACGGGGCGGTTGCTGGTTTACCGTAATCGCTTAGGTCGAGAATTACGCCCCCCCCCCCCCTAGGATGGCCAACGTGGAGTTCTAGTCGGTAGGAGTCCGACACTACTCTGCTGCTACGGTTAGCGGCAGCGGAGTGTCCATGAGGATTTCTCCACGTGCAAAAAAAAAAAAAAGAAAAGGTCGAGAATTACGCGGTGACATTCACGTGACCAACACGTTCCGTTACAACCTGTTAAGTGCAAAATAAATAAATGGATCGATTCCTTTTCAAGAAATGAAATGAACTATCGTTCGTTCGTATCACTTCAAAGTTAATGGAATTGTTCATCTTCTCGTATCTGATGAAACTACTTTATGCAAAATTTGAGGAAACTACAATTTTTAATATTCGATTAGAGTAATGTTCGAATCGTGGATATACCACGATCGTATCATCTAAGATACATGGCGTTTTACGCTCCTGAAAAGTTGAAGCATCTCTTCGATTCTTGGAAAATCTTTGAATTTTACAGACAAACTCTAAAATTCTGTTCCACGTGATGCGAAAGCATACAGCGTAGAGGTATTGCGCGTACCTCGGGGGAACGATACAGCTGAAACGTATCCGGAAGAGACAGAGAGAGTTGCGTCGAATTCCTTCTTTGATTTTGGAACGCGTAGTGGAGACGTGTGCCCTTGGTCTTGACTATATCCTCGCTGCGTCACGATCTAACTTCGATCAATTTTATTTGCAGAGATGGTAAGCGAACAAAAATCGGGCTTAAGATATGATAAAGTACATACACGTGTATGTACATATTCGAAGAACGTTACACAACAGCGCCGTTGCCAACGATCGCCGCGACGATCGCCCGCGACGTATTAAAAGTGTATATGTATATGTATAATTTTCTGTACTGGACTAGGTTAAACGCGCAGTAAGAATACTTGTATGCGAGTATCAGTGTGTGGGAGTATGCGTGTGCGCGGCGTCTCAAAAACAGATGGATGTTAACTGTTCAGTAGAAGCATCTGGAAGAGTCGGGTATGGAAGAAAGTGCTGAAACGCGTGCAGATATGTATCGATAAATATAACAGAGATCGTCCATTAAATAAATGTATAACTATTTAAACATTAATTAAAAGTGTAAATTTTGTGTTCCCGTAACATTATTTCGACTTCAAAGATCCAAAATTCTCAACAAAAAGAAAGGAAAAAAAGAGAAAAATGGATATAAGCAGAAGCTAGGAAAATCGATAGAACATGACTACATGTAGAACTAAAGCATAAAGTTTAGAAAGAGAGCAATTTTTCGAATAACTCGAGCAATTTCGAGATTCCGGGCAGGGAGTAACGACGCGACGCGAGGTAGCAGGATGAGCGTGCGACCGGTTGCAAGTGACGGGCCGACGTACTTACCGTGCTCCTATCGGATTTCGATCTTTTATTCGCATTACGCACGACTTTTTACGCTCTTATCGATGAACGGCGTGTCCCATTTTTCACGACAGTCGGTTAAATCCAAAGACTTGTAATTTCCATTTCAAGCTAAGATCCTCGATCGTTTCAAAGCCGGTAATCGCGGTCTCCGAAACTTCGGATGATCCATTTGGTCAGTTGAACGGAGAACGATGGCCGGTTCCAACGACGCGTCTTCGACTTTGTTTGCCGCTTTTGGGGAATTTTGATACGGCAATTTTATGAAAACTCTAGTCTGGCGGCATTTATTTTCTTTCTTTTTCGGCAATCATAAACTAAAAGATGAATCGTATTTCACGAACAAACGAGTTACAGAAATTCTGAAAAAAACTGAGCTGTCAACGAAGGGAACACGACATTTCCTTAAGCGCACGCTCGAAAGCGCACAAGCTGGTATGCAGCGACGTGCGAAATATCGCGGACAAACGGACTTTGACTTTCCATTCTGTGCCTTCTTCTTCCCGTTCCTATCCGTTCGATTTCAATATTCAAAACGCGATGCTCCAAGTGGAGAAGCATCTTGCATAGTGCATACGATGTAAATGCTTTTTCAACGGAGTCCGTTATTTTTTGATCGAACTTTCTCGAGAAGCTTGCGTTCGTATTTGACATTGTCTTTGCCCGTAGCATATATCCGGAGAAATCAATAATGTAAAGGAACAAAAATGAATACCGATTTCGATCAAATTAATTATTCGCAATTAAAACCATCGTATCGCAGAAAAACGGGTTGGCCGATAAATTATCTCGCAACAATCGTGTGTAGTATTTGAAATCTCATTTCATTGTTAGCCGACGAACCCGATTCGAGAGACTAACGGATACAATTGAACGTTTGATGGGCATTGAAGTGAACATGCAACGAAACGAGTATTAGTTGTTCCTCGGGGAATCTGTAAACAGCTAACGCGAAACGATCGGTGTAATATTTCCCATCGGAGATATCTGTTGCATTGGCAGTCGCTCGATATAATCATAATCTTTATATTTCCGCCCTTATTTTTTACGTCAATTGTAATTTCCTTGCTTTGTTTCGAAATCAAAGGAAATGTGGCGAAGAGAAACTCATTGAAAAAATCGTTGTCTTTCGTTCGGGTATATAGCGACGCGTAGATAACTGCTAATGCGATAACATTTCCCCGTCAATGTATTTCCGTCCCAAAGGATCGGACGTTTTTAGTTAAACTTCCCTATCGATAGTTGGAATACGAATTTCGAAGAACGCAGAAACAACAATCCTGTAAAGCAGCCGATTTAACAACGACGTAATCAACATTAAGCGCATCCGCAATGAAATTATATATCTGGAACGATTTCACGATACGTATAATCCGTATTTGGGTTTGTCCGCAAGACGAAGTAATTGAGCAAAACTGACGTGTACATATAGTTAAAGATAGCGGCGCGAATAAAAATGCTTGCACAAATGGTTCGATAACTAAACAAGTTTTATATAACGATGTAACGTAGTAATAGATAGCGAGACAGTTAAACATTTGCCGATGGTAAAGTAACATCGCTCGTAAGTACCGCACACGAATACGTTTCTACGTATTTTTAATCTTGTTAACGTTGCACGCACATTGCTTCGTAACGAAACCTGACCATTTATCGTTCGCAAATATACGGAATGTTTAACGTGGTAAACATCGTAACGGAATGGTAATTTGTAAAAGGAGTGTTCGAATTAAAAACGTTTCTGAACTACGAAGAAAGAAATACGAACTTGCAACTTTTCGTTGCGCGAACGTATATTCTGCGAATGTAGGTAGGTCAGAAAGAGGTTTTAGACGCTCCTGCGGGATCGTGTAACAAGACCGGCTCCATAAAACGATCGATGTAATCGGTCCCAGGGGATGGGAAAGCCGAGCTAAGGCGGCTAAGGGCGCGATGCACCCTGCCAAAGACCGAGCTAAGCCAAAAGATTCGCTGCAATGGAGAATAGGCACCATAGCTTTTCATGACTGCACCCACCACTCCCCGGATGCCACTTTCCTTGAAATATCGCCGTGACTAGACGCAAATTCGTCTACCATAAATAACAAGCCTGAAATCTCTACGACGCGACGTCATAGTCCGTTGCGCTAGTTGTCCCCCCGCCCCCGCTCTCCCCTGTCTTTTAACCAAGAGATACGTTCGATGACAGCTTTTGTTGGTAGACGTTCGAGAAAATTTTTAATATCGCGAAATACCTTTAAACGCTATTAACTATGTTCGATACGAAAAAACCTCGCGCTTTTTGGAAATACACGATACGCGATATGGGATAATCGCATAACCGTGTTCCACCAACATCTCCTATTATTTACTGATAGCAATATAGCTACTTTATAAATACAACTCGAGTTCTATGACTTGACTTATACGTTAACGACGAGTCATTCTGCAGGGCTATACGTTTCTGTTCGCTATGTTGCCCCTTCTTTCGGTTCGAGACGAGGAAACTAGCGTTGACGAGCCTCGGAAAATTACCTGAAATCGATTAGCAACGTGAGATGGTACATCAATCATAGAGGCAAGGCAGTTCCCGTGGAATACGCATCACGAAAATGAGAGAATACAGCTTGATGAGAGTAGCATGGGCGATATACTTGATACTGCCTGGCTCGAACAACGTCCTTTTAGCGTTTATTAACGATTATTAACGAGGTCTTTCCATACAGTTGTAAGTCGGTTTTATTCGTTCGTTTACGTAAAATCGCCGTTCTATTTCTATCGCGAAGGTGCACGACATTCATCGAAGATAACGTTTTTTCAAATGTATTATTTGATCGTTGATCGATCCATTTTGTATCTGCGATAAATTTGAAAAAGTAAGAAACGCGTTTAAATTTTCGTAATTCCAATCAAGAATAAATACAGGAAAAATGTTAATACACGTATCCCGTTATATTTCCGCGAAGGAAGCTCTAGCCGATTAATCTTGCGACTTCCACGTACAATCTCCTCCTATCCTGCGTCATTTCTTACTTGCTGGAAGGAAATTCATAAATTCAACTCGTTCGTTTCGCTACTATAAATCCACTAACTACGGATCCCTCACGGTCGGCTGGCCATTGATCGGACGTAAAACAAAAATTTCGGAAATTTACTACAACTCCGTTATCTTGCACGGGCGAAACCTCAAAATTACATTACGAACGTTATTGATGAAAAGTAACCGGAAAAACTCGGAGATCCAAAAGTGGGACATCGTAATTGTACTGTCCACGAGTACTAACATAATTAGAAATATGTATGCAAAATAAAAGCTAAGAGGTACATATGTATGTCCGTTAGGTTTTTTAACGTATGTCAATCTTCCCATATATACATATATTTATCGTTATACGATGAACACACGTTCGATAGTATGAAAACGTAGATTCGGCTATCGAATCCATCATCTCAAAATTTCAATCTGTCAACCCTTCAGCCGTCCGCCGTTCGTCAAATTTTTGCCTGTGCTCTACCGTTTTTGTTTCACTATATTTCCTGTCCAAATGGGCTGCCACCGGTGTTTATCTTTATCTATTTGTTTAACAATCGAAGGCTATACGACGGAAATAAAACACATTCTCTATTCCTATTTTTTCAACAAATTAACAGAGAAAATTCGAAAACCACTCGAAACTTCACCGAAACGAAATATTTCCCTCGTTCTTAATTATACACATATAACCGATTAATGCAAACCAATGCTCTTTCGTCGAGAACGTAACCGTGCATACGAGGAAATACATCAAACGTATACACATATATATATATATTTATAAAATGTGCATAATTATCGTGAATATTTCATCTTCTAAATAATTTATCAAGGAGTTTGCGACCGATCGATTCCAATTAAATAAATCGTTTAACGGTAATTTTTCCATTCATTTTTCCGATCAGATAATCTTCGAAGAAAAATGAATACACGTTCTCCTCGCATCTGGCATCTTCCATTTTTTCTTACGGCGCGATAGCAGGAGTATTATTGTTTTGGCATTTCGTGCCTTCGTTCCACCGTTACTGACGGACGCACTATTCATTTGCATTATTCCCGGTCGTAAATCTACTGTTATGTACGAAGCGCTGTCATTAATTTACGAGAATGGGTTAATTTTTTCTATCGAAATTCCGGGGTATGCCATTTTTTTTTTGCCCAATCAATCAAGACTATATATACTGCGAGATATAGAATGAAAGTTCGATTTAAAAATACGTTTCTAAATACGAAGTTTGAAAATCTTATATATTTTATAAATACCCAGGGCAATAGGTAAAAGTTACAATAATTACGTTATTCGTAATTAATCATTACTTGGAGGGGCTTTATGAAAGTAAAATAGCTGCGCTGTCGAAGGAATTTTAAATTTTATAACTTTCAAAGAGCTTCCAAGATTTATTAATACAATTATGCCACTCAAGATTTATCAATCCTTCGGAAACTCTTTGTAACTTGGATCGTCCTCTTAAAAATTCCGTCGTAGGTCTCTGTGCATCCAGGAATACGCACACAATTGCTTTAATCGATGAAATTAAATACACGAAAAGATTTTTCATGCCTATCTTATATTAAATATGTGACCAATAGTGTAATTATCTTGAAACCGTACGTTTCTAAGTGCGCGCAAATACCAAAGTCATACTTTCCTTGATTTTACGATAATCTTTACGATACGTAGGATCGATAGTTTACGCAGTCTACATTTTGAACTTCCACCCTCGGAGAACGCTCAAAAACTCGCTCGTGAAAGATTCATAAATGTTCTTTCGTCTGGCACTGTCTCTCCCCATCCGCCAACCTGGAACGATACATTCTTCGAAAGCCAAAGCCGTAGCCTTCGAAACGATAAATGAAGCGTACGTGGTAACATATTATAAGTCATATGGGAGACGATATTTCTACAAAATCGAGTTTATGGGGCAACTGGTAAGATCGATGAACGTAAAAAGCAAAAGCAAAAGCAAAGAAAGCACAAAAATGAAAAGGTAAGACGTACATACCGACGAATTTGCCAATTGGCCTGCGTAGAGAGAACAGAGTTATACAGAGTTATAGTATATGGGAAACTGGTCTTTTGTTGATTACACGAAAAGCTGACACGTTGATTGCAAAACGTAGGAACCGTTCTAGCAAACGATCATACTTGGATAACCCTTTTCTCGCAATCCTGTACGATCCTTCGACATTTTGATAATCCTATTTAATGAAACGGCTTCTAAAATTGCTCGGCGTTCGGTTCGGAAACTACAACGTAATAATTTATAGCAAGTGATTTGCTTCGATTGAAAATGAAAATCTTATCGCTGACTTTTCACAAAATTCTCCTGGAATATTGGATTTTTTCGGAACATAATATCCCGATCGGTCGTTCGCTCCTCTGCATTTTCAGCTTCGAGTAAGATGAATGGCAAGTCACCTGATACCATCTTATTGTTAGAAAAAGGAGCATTATGCCGGTGATTACTTAAGAAAAACATTATCTCGAATGACGCGAAAAGATGCTGAAACCTTGAATACTAATAGCGATCTATATTCCCCTTTCATTTCACTTTCCTCCATCTCATCCGACTCATCTGCGTTTCTCATCTTTGGAGAAACGTTTTCTCTTATGAGAAAAATCTGATGTTTCACCGAGATCATGCAATTTCTTCGTCCGCGCTTTTCCGTTCGCCTAATCGGATAATTCGTGTGTAGAGTAATTGCTTCTATCGGTTAAGGGATCCGTTTTACTAAAACCATTGCACCGTTAGCAAGAAAGAATAGAAAATAATATTCTAAACAGGCTACGGTTTTTATTTTACATTTTAGGTCACGCATAAATTGGAAAGCCACTTTTTTCCCCTGTCCTTATCAAAAACCTTTAAAACACACGCATGCTCGAAAACATACAGAGCTCGAAATGTCATTAAAATTCAGCCGGAGATAGAAAGAGCGTTCTATTATGTACGCATGTGCCTCGTTGATTTACAGGAAAACAAATATTTCAAATAAAATTTGTATTTCGCGCAGCAGCTCGGCACAATTGAAAAATGTTCGTACAAAAGGTAAAAGGTCTATGTGCGGTTGAGAAGAAATCTTAAGCATAAAACATTTTGGAGAAAATAAGATTGTAAAAAAAAAAAAAAAAATGGCATAGATAACTTTCTATTCGTCCACTTTTAACAAACCGTTCAAACGAACACGTACATATAAAACAAAACGAATGCAATTTGGGATTTAGTTACATACATTGCCGTCGTCGCATTAATGCACGCGCTGGAAATATGCACAAAAAAGTTTTTCTTTTTTAACGAACAAACGAACGCTAAAAAACATTCATTGATTTTCAACCGTTTGTTCAGTTCCACGTCAAACTATTTTGACGAATAAGTTGATTTCACTAAATGAATTTTTATCTGATACTATGGACACTATGGATAGGTTGACAACGGGTTAACAAAGTATCATCGCGACGGTTAAAAAAATGCTATAAGATGAACTTGCAATTTACGGCTACATCTCTCTTGTCGCTGTAATCGGTTATTTAACAAGCGTGTTTAATTATTCCGTGGAAATACGATTGCTACAAAGCGATGATTTCTTAGTACAAATTAGACGAGTCACTGGTTCGCTCGCAACCACTATCAACCGTACTATATCGATCGTCGATATCGATTTTCCATTTGGTTACGTATCAAAGGTTTTTGTAGAAACCGAGCGTCGCGAACGTAAAATGCGACGCGACACGGATAAGGTCGACGGAAAGAAAAATCCTCTGTTTGCAGTTAATTAAACGCTCGAGCTTCCCAAAAATGAGAAACCCGAAGGGTCCGACCGTGACAACGAAACGCGAGAAATCCCGAGGGCGATAAAACAACGAATGCGACGAGAAATTTCGGGAGACGCGACGTGACACGCATAAAGTGTGGGCGAACGGTTTAGACTTTAGACCGGTGACGGGACAACGGTGTTGACGACTCGGCGATGCGCGGCATCCTCTCGTACGGTCCGTTGTACGTATTTATTTGGAGGGAACGCAGCGAAGCAGCCAGCTAAATTACAAAGTCAACGGGCCACAAGCGAAAATCCGTAGCCCGTGGTCGTAGGTAGCCCATGGAAGATGGTTTTTCCCTCTTTTTTCGGGCCAGTTCACATTCACAGGAATAGCAGCGGCTAGGCGACTACCGAAAGCACATCGAGCAGCCACTGCGTGCTGACGTGGTTGCAAATAAAACCTACCTGTCCACGTACGTAAATACATTGGACCGTAATAGCACCTCTTATCGCGGTTTTACCGCTCTTTCCGACGGTCACCGAGATTTCCCTGTAAAAATAAAATTACGGGGAAACTGTAAAATCGACCACAGCCGAGCTTTCGCTGGTCGAACGTATCTCTGACACTTTATTAACGTCGCTGTCTTGAGAGAATGCCTTTAATTTATGCTTTACGAGCCACGCTCGTACATTCAACGAGCAATCAAACATCCGAATCGAGTATCTGCGCAACTGGATATTGTTTTTATTTTTGCCTACTGTGACGATAGTTCGACGAACAGAACGTTTAAATTGAGATATATGTTTGGGTGTTAGCGCACTTCGATAATGCAAAGTGCAAGCCGTAAGCGAATTTGTCGTACAGTTCGGAGCCCTGGCGCGACGCACCTAAACGTATGTATATCTACTTTGTTTTTGCCTCGACTCAACAAAGCTGTTTGATGATCGACGTCGCACCACGATGTAAATTTTCATCGGAACACGCGCGTGTGTGCCGATGGAAAATAGCGGAGCAATAATTGCTTTTTTTGACACGATTCGATGTTAAATCGAAATTCAGCGTGTAGTGGTGTTCGCGTGAGCCGACGAGTCGGGTTGGAAGGACTACACTTTTTGATTTTACATAGCCTCTCGCAATTACTGATGAGTTGGCGGGAATCCAGTTGGTCGAATGCTTTCTGGAACATCTTTTGTCTATTGTGCGAACCTGGAAGTCGTCTCAACAGTTTTAAATCATTTCTTACGCGATCTCGGGGTTCGCCAGTCTTTGATCCTTCGCCTCGGAAAGTCTTCGAGACTTGTTTAAACTACGCTTCCGCGACACTCGCGATTGAAAAAGGATGGACGCCAAACGGTAAGAGAAAATTCCTAATCGTCGATAGGCGAAGTATAGTCCAGTTTCGTTTATAAAGTAAAAGCAGAACGATATATCGATAATTAGAAAATAGATTCGGAGCAAATGTTTAATTTGCTTTGTCTCGTCCGTTCGTCGATGCGAAGTTACGTGTTTTTATGTTTAAAACTCTGATCATAACTCGTATGGTAAAACTCTGTTGTTCGATATGTCGCTTTGGCGCATTGTTTTAATTCCTCAAACTGTCGTCCGTGTAATTAAAAAAGGTTCCCAAGTGACACCCTCGTTGCAGCGTGAAAAGGTTTTAAAGGAACGAACACGATTTACTTTTCATTCGATGTTTTAACTCTCATTCGATGAAAATTCGGTACGAGTTTAGCGTGTGTGCAACATGATCGGTTTTAAAAATCTTGCATCGTGAACATGTACATAAAAACAAATAGCTACGTATAATTGAGATGAATTCGATCGACCTACGTGTATCTTTTCCGCGCTGTTTGTGAATTATAAGTTTAGAGATATGGTTTCTTCGAGAAGCAAAATTCAAAATCGAGGCACCGAACAAAGGACAAAATTCTCTATTTGTAATCAACTTGCGAACAATCGTAAAATCTCTTCAAACTCGAGATTGTACGTATTACATGGTATAAAATAATTATTTGGAGGGATCCGATTTAACGGAATATATCAGCACGATTAATGTCTGTCACCGATTTATTAGTGTGACGAGGAACTCTTGACGGTATATACCCACACGCGTAGATCATCCTAAACATCGAAATTAAGCTAGTCTCAACCACTTGCCTTATTTGGTCGCATTGAAAATGGAATTTCGAAGATTGGAATTCCTGGCCCAGTTTCAACGCGATTCTCGCTATGCCTTGCATCCTTGATCACGCTTGCATTATACAAACATTGTTAATGCGGTAGCAATTGGAACAAAGCGCGAGTATAGACAAACATGGATAGACAGAAACCAAGAAGCTATACTTATCCTATACTTTTAGAACCGAGACGAACCGAATCGAATATGAATAATGTTTTGCCTACTTTATAAGAATACATTAGGGTAGAAAGCATTTTTCACGTTGCTCACGTTGCTCCCAGCGGTTATTTATACGACACGGGCGCTCGTAAAAGACTGCAACTTTGACCTCAAAGAATTTATTGGATCGCATAAATGCGTACACGAATAGTTATCGTTTTCAGAACCTATCTTGGGGAGAGGGGCGGTTGACGATGATAAACGACGTCCTAATGTTCCACACATGCCACTTAGCATATCTTTCGGACAACTCTACCGGCTCATCTAATTCACTTTAGCGTCGCGTCGATCTTTAAATTCTTTTTTCATCTATACCTTTCGCGAAAATGAACTGTTCACGCTTGCGTAATATTTAATTCGACGTCGGGTAGAAGGGAAGAGAAAAAAAAACGCGAACATATTGCCAAGTTTTCGACAATGATCCTTCGCAGGAAAATTATTCTAAGCGAATTTTGTCTTTGCGATAGTATCGTCGAAAACTTCATGGATGCAAGAAACCTTCTATCCGATATAATAAACACACGCAAGCTATATTCCTGTAATCAACGATACAATCCCAGTTCTAAGGTCTATTATAGCCAGGTTATTACGGAACGATAGCGTTAGCAGTGGAATTCAATTTTAGCCAGTAGTATAATAGATGGATAGTGATCTAGTACGGACTGCAATTTATAGACAAGATTTCGTGCTGTAATTAAAACTGTATTGTTTCGCGGAGATCTCCGTTTTCGAATCACGTACGATGTAGGAATTTGGGAATTCGTCTGTTTTAAACTGCGAGGAAATCAAAAGCAAACGAACGTCTCACGAGACACGAAGACTATAACGTTGCGCCCGTTTAGTATCGTGTCGCGAATTAAAAATAACCAACACCACCTATTGAAAAATTCGTTATACGATAAAAGTATAACGTCTACTTTCGAATTGAAGGTAAAACAAGATGCAAGTGTAGCGGGTTGCGTGAATTCCAAAGTATTACCGGCAAATAGACGAGCTATGCTTTGTCACGTGTCACAGACGATCGGCAATCGTATGAAACGTTGTCAAAATTGGGAATCTCGAGATTAGATCTATCGGTAACTTAATTTTATTAGCGCTCGATCGAATACCAAATGCTGAGGGAATTCGATGCGAAAAGGAAAATTACGAAGGGAAACTGAGGAGAAATGGCGAGAAGTAACACACTGACCCGTCTAGAACGTAACGAGGAAGAATATTCGCGATTATTCTGTAAATCGGAATTGGACAATTTGTAGATTGTAATTTGAAAGGGAGAAAGGCGCCGCCGCGATTCGAGAATCATTGGGATAGCGATGTTTCTCGTTAACGTCGCATCGATATCTCTTGCAGGGTCCTTATCCGATCCCGACGTCGAAATCCGATAACAAAGGACAAGTCAATTCGTGGAGCATCGTCGCTTATAATACGTTCCTCGCGCCATTGTCTCGATGAAATAAAGAGCGGAGGAGACTTTTTCTATCAGGCCAGCGACAAACGTATCTCAGGAGCGTCTCATCAACGAGCATGCTCGGTCTCTCTCTCGTTGCTTCTCCGTTGGTCAGTCGGTTTCTCTTCGTCTTGATGGAATGTTTGCAGAAGCCTGTGGGCTTGTGCTGGTCCCGGCCGCGCCACGGCGTGCGACATACCACGGAGACGAGACGAGTCGAGCCGGGCCGAGAGTCCTCGTCTAGCAGAGTCGCCTTCTTCGCTCCTGGCGTAGTCTACCTCTCTCTATTTCACGGCTACCTTGGAGATAAGAGCGCCACGGAATAACGGCTCTTTATTATATACGGTAATAGGCGAACTTCAAGCCTGGAACTTAACCGTGCCGCCCATTTTCCGCTGGATAAGATGCTTCCTTTTCCTCGACGTTGCGAGCTTCATACTGTCTCCTGTATACCGACTTTCGGCCCCTCTATACTTTGCTTTCACACAGTATCCTCCTCGCCATCGTGCGAGCTATGTAAGCACGTATGTACATACATACTTTGAAAATTCAAACCGCATCATCATTATTTATTACGTGCGTCGCGTGTGTCAACACGTACGTCCGATGGAAATTCTTTCTAATTTCCAACAGATATTTCCGATATTCCAGAAGCCGTCTCGTAATTGGAGCTCATTCGTAAAACGTTCAGAGCGGAGAGACATTTGTCCAGTATAATTCCGTCTATGATTTTTACAACACCATATACATACCAGAGTAACGGAACTGAATAAAATATGTAGATACTTCATGTATATACATAAGCGTATACGAAAGATAAGGTATTCGAAGGATCTACGGCTTTCGTACTAGCCAAGCATCGACTCTGACCGAAGTCGGTTTTCATGTAGATTGGAATCTCCTGACCCTTACGATACCTTAGCGTAAAATGGTCCTCTCGAATCGAACCGCGGGAAATAAATAATAATTCGCTCGTTCTTTTCTACTATCTTTACGTCGCGCCGTTAAAATACCCAACGAGTAATTAAGATCGCACGCTTTCCTATTATTCCACGTCACTTTTCTAATCCATTTTTCCGTGAGTTGCCATCGTTTACCTGATGTCTCTGTTTGCTGGAGAAAGAAACGTACATCCGTGTATCGAGCTTATTAAAATACATAGCAAAGTGAAATTGCTTTTCCGAAATTGATGCAACAGGGAGCATATTCCGTGTAAATGCTACTTTGAAGGCGACTAGGCTGCTACGTACGTATGCTCCCGTGTGATTACGTTTGTTTCTGCATACAGTTCTGTGTTTCAGTGGCAAGACAAAGGTAAGACCGAGTCGTTTGTCGTGACTCGCACTTGCAAAACAAATTGAAGCGTAAAATCAGTAGATACGCTAAATCAAACTAAATTTAGGAATTTATTTCGAAAATGCAATCACGGATGACGAAACGCGTGCGTTATCGTATACGAAACCGAAGCTGCGCGTATAGATTAGATTTTCATTTGAAAATCGATCTCTTCATTCGCTGTCTTATCGATAGTTATCTTTCCATAAAATGGTAGCGAGAAAATTTTTAACTTAGTAGTCTGCGTTTTACTTTCTTTATCAACTTTTGTCGAATCGTTGTCTTTCGATATTTTTCCGAAATTTTATCTCGAACGAGATACGACCAAATTGTTTCATCGTGAATGTTTTCCTTCCTAAATTACGCCTCCAACTAAACTTTTCTATCCAAAGGATCATATCGTTTGTCGCTTATTGGTAAAAAAATATCTGCTAACGAAATATACGACAAAGTTTTAATCGCTTGAACTATAAGTTTGCCAACTTTAATGTGATTATCGATAAGTACAATACGGCATACAGTCCGACTTCGCTATAGTTTTACATGGTACTTCTTGCCTCTTTATCCTCGCACTACTCTTAACCACGTATGCTCCGAATACATATGTCGATATGAAAAGAATTATTTGCACGAAGATAACGTTATTATACGGTGAGCCGTACGTATCACGCTTCCCTAAAAAACAAACGAGAAGAAATAAATTTGCTCTTTATTTTCGTATTCTTATATTTCATTCGATCGCGACGAAAGGAAGAAAGAAAGAAGTGGAAGATCTTTGCACTTTGACTAAAAGTGGTATTCCTACGATACCGTACCGTTCGAACGGAGCAGCTGATTTTTCAAACTGATATTCTGATCGTATCGTACGATGTCGACCACGAACCTCGGATCGACCATTAGGTCAAATGCAGTTACAGTTAAATACGACGCGATGTTGGCGATCCTAAAATCACGGCGGACGAATTTCGAAACACGTACAACTCTGCTATCGTAACGGAGCTGCACGAAGCAGATAATTCCTTCTTTGAAAACATTGCACAGAGATCGAAAACGAAAACAAGGACAGCAGACTGGCGGAAGCATTTGGTGACACGCATGCCGATCCCCCGGAGAGACCTCTTCAACTTCTCAGGTAAATTAGGCTTACTGTCTAGAATGGGACAAGACTCGTGCAATGAATTAATTAACTGATACGAACTTAAGCACACCCGCGAGCTATACAGACAGATATTGTTAACCGACCGGAGAGTGCGAGGAGAGGGATAAGATTAGATGGGGAAGATTAAAACGGAAGGTACACCAATTTCGTCCTGCGCGCTACGACCTTCGTAATTAAAGCGTAGAAAATCCCGTGCATGTTATCGTTAATAATTCAATTTGTTAATATCTCGAGTGCCACATACGTTCGTGATAACTCGAGGAATTTTTAAGCATATCGTTTGACTATAGCGGAGCGTACAATTGTACAGATTCGATTCTACGTTTTACAATGTTCGTTACAAGTAACGTAAGTTATCTTTGCGAAAACTTTCGAGCGAAGTTGAAAATAAGAAAGATTCTTTCGCTCAACGTTAATGGATGTCGTTCTGACGGACATTCGAGCAATCCATCTTTAAGTAAGAATAAGGAACCGGCTACTTTAGCAGACGGAACGAATGAATTCAATTAACTTTGAGAAAAGCCGGAAGAAAATAACGATGTCGTATGACCGTGGAAGAGTAACGCAACGACGAGAAATGAAAATTTTCCAAATGGAAGAGAAAACGAAAGTCCGGACGAAGATAAAACGAAGAAAGGAGGGGAAAAGGATTTTTACACGTTTAGGGGAAAAAATCCATCGCGCGTACAATTGTTTTTAAAGCGCGGATGAAATCTGGCCCATATTTCATTCCTAAAGCGGTTCAGTGTACCAGCTTGGCATAACCCCTGCCCGATATCGAAAATATTCGGTCGATCCTAACCTCGGTGCGTATATACATCGCATACGTTCTCGTTGCTTCGATGCTACTTGGAACACGTTACAAGTTTCTCCTTCAAGAATTAACGTCCAACCATCCCGAGATTGTTCTCGCTTTCATCTCTCCGCAGTTGTTTTAGTTAAAGCATAACCTGCTGTTGAAACACCGGTGTTTGTGGTATCGTTTAGCTGAAAGACTGTAGATTTATTTTCGTTGTGGTTGGTTATCCGATTATTCTAACAGCGGACACGCTTCTTGTTTTCACGAAAACCATCGGATGACATTACGTAACGAATGAACGTTATATAGCTGCTGGAAATTAGATCGAATTAATTTGAATTTCATTCGACCGAAGTGATTTATCAGAGGTTATTTAACGTCGCACCGTTGCGTATCAGAATTTCATACAAAGAGACCGACGGAGATAAAACAAAGCATCGACCGCGAGTGAATGCGCCGTTTGTCAGGTCTTCGCGAGACTGAAACATTGGTGCAAGTAAAATAATGTCTTCGACATTCTGGACTCGAATTTTCACGATTTCTGACAAAGCAGGACTCTCAATCTGTTAAACTTTCCCACCATTCTCTCTTGTGTAATTCGGCGAACGCTGCAAATACTTGATCGGAATCTAGAACGCGAGAATTGTATCTATTGATCTCTCTCTTTCCCTCTTTGGGTCTCTCCGCTCTTCTTTCCTCGCTTTCCTATCTTTCTTTTTTTTTTTTTTATTCGTTCATTCTTCCACGATGCGACGACAAATTATAAAATAGCAAAGTTTCTCATCATCGCAATATCCTATTATCATCGAAGTCTTTTCAATTTCAGAATTAACGATTCGTTTGCGAATTCGTGGGCTTCCCAGGAGGGTATATGATAGAAGAGTGTGCAAACGTAGGTGTGCAGCGCAAAATATGAGTCTCGGATGGTTCTATCTTTCGGCGGGCACGTTTTTCGTGGACTCGACGTTTTACGAGTAACGTGCGAAGTTCTCGAGACTGTTCTCGTAACTTGACGCAAACTCGACGAAAGTGTATCTTTTTTCAATAAGGAATCACCGATCGTTACACGAAGTAGTAGTTACGTATGTTGAGAAAATTGGATTCGCGAGTGACGTGTAAATGTTTTCTCTTACAAATGGACCGCGCTGTACCGGCGAAGCTGACAAGCACCGATAGTCCTCTTAAATCTGGTCGAACGTACAGATTTCATGAAAATCGATGCGTTCGTTCGTACAATTGCATAGAATTGTAAATGCGTGATGAAAACACAATCTTATTTTGAGTTGCACGAGCAACGTCGTCGCGTAAATTAAGGCCAGTTTCACACGGGGATATTCGTATCGTGATACACGTATCGCGAGCCGCGTACCGTGTGAATATCGCCATTTGTTTTAACGTTTCGTCTGTCGTCTTTATACGAAAAATATCGCGTTGCTGCGTCTTGCGAGGATCATCGTGCGAACACTTTCATTCACACGTACACGTACATTCGGTATATATTTCGGATCTTTCGTTGTTTATTTCCAAATTTATTCGGGCAACCGTTAAATTTAATCCTCGCGTTATACTTATAATAACAGATGCTATTATCGTCGATAGTGGTTTTCGGTAAGATAGGTCAGTTAGATATCGCGTGATAAATTCGACTGGCATAAAGGCCAACGAGAAAATGCTCGCCAGTCGACTTCCTCTGTGCTGGCATACAGCCGTGAGTGAAATTCACGAGCGTATCGACTATTCGTCGATGTTTTGTTCCAGCATGAACAAACGTAAAAATTGCGTAGAAACTCGCAGCAACGGTTTTACATCGAATGGAAAATTATGCTCGTCGGTTTCTAGACTCTAGACGAACCGTACTAGACCAAACTCGCCACTGTTGCGGTGAATACATCCGTGTTTCCATGTAAGTATGTACCTACAACACGAATAAATACAGATGACTCGCTTCTATATAGTTCCGTAACAGTTGTCACGCGTTTTGATCCATCGACTGCCATGTAGCACAAGCGCAAGTAATACCGTATGCCAGATACGAAACACGCTTTCGAGTACGAGCAGTTTCCCGCACGAATTTTCCCTTCGACGTAAAAAGCTATTTTTTGAAGTTTCTAAACGCGTACAAGACGTTTACCACTTTCTGGTGCGAAGGAACGATTCGTTGAAGAAAATGAAAAGTTGTAGCGTTTGTCGATAGTACGAGTTAGAAGTCGAAGGAAGTTGGTCGAATTAACAGCCAATGTTTGATAAACGACGAATTTCTTTTGGGGAAGAAAGACGCGGACTATTCGGCACTTTTAAAATATACAGATGGATCTGGCATAGACGGGTGCGCACATTCGCATTTTCTGTTCGGTGAAACTCCGGTGAAACTGCAGTCGTTGAGGGAACATGTAAATAAAAGCGATCTTGCGATAGTTAACTTTACGGATGGAATTTTTAGAACACGCCCGGAAATTCTTTGAAAACTATCCTCGATACTTTCCATATTTTAATCGAATTGAATTGAAATCGGATAATAACGAAAATGCACGCGACGACAAATTTTCTGTTATCGCTTATAAATTGCAGATTATCTGGAAACGAAAATCAAGAACTCGTGGTAACGTTTGCTCGAGCGAGATTTTTCTAGGGGCGACTCGGGGTTTCGCGTTCTCGCGATCTCGTTCAACTATATTCCTTCTAATTTATAAGCGGTTTCATACTTTTTTACGCGTCCATCGAGCCACACCACCGTACTCTCCCCTACAACTGTCGTCGCCATTACAATTGCGAGCCAAAGAATCTAAGTTCGCGAGGAACAGGGCCAAAAGCGTTCCTTAACTGCTGCGAAATGGTGAAGAAGAAAAAGCGGAAGAAGAATAACCGGACGTCGCAGAAACGGGAGAAACGGAGAAAAGGGGAGAAAAGAAAAGAAAAGAGAGAAAAGAGGGAAAAAGGAGAAGGAAAAAAGAGAAGAAGAAAAAAGAAAAGAAGAAGAAGAAGAAGAGGAAGAAGAAGAGGAAGAAGAGGCGGAGTAGGAGGAAGAAGCAAGGTTGAATGCACAATACCGGAGGAAAAGTAAGAGAGATGGCGAGAAAGAGAAGAAGCATGGAGGAAGAAGAGGAAGAAAGGAGCGAAGGAGGAAAAAGGGTGGTGGCTGGGTGGGCAAACGGGGTGATATATAAGCAAGCTATAGACACGCGACACAGGTAAGCGCGCACGCGCGCTCACGCATACTTGGCCAGGAAGAAAACACGTACAGGTATCGTGTAACGGTGTTGGCGGTGGCATAGAGGAGTTCGGAGAGGCTGCACGGGGCGGCTGCGTGCTTGAAGCTCAAGCGGCGCTCGCGCAATGTAGTCCCTCGGCTATCCTTGACGCGGGAGCATCGTCGTTTCGAAACAACCGCGATCTTCTGCCGTCGCGCGCGTTCCGTGAAAACGTCAAACATCCGACACGCTGTTCGTCGCAAGATCTTATCCGGAACGCCGAAATTCCGATAGACAAACGTGCCGAATCGGTGATTTCCGTCGCATCGCTGTGATCGCGATCGTGTCGTCCTTGCTGGTCCGTTACTCGTATCGCAGGACTTTTAACGCGTACCGACATCGCTCGACAGGGATACATCCGCGCGATTCCGGAATACGTTTGCGAACCGCCGATACAAATCGATCCACGAGATGTGTTGTGGTGACGTAACCGGTGACTTGTGATCCCCTTCTTCGCTGTGACCAGTCAATGGGACATGGATGGAGTCCTGACGAGGACACAGTGGTTTATGCGACGCGCGTTTAGCCTTGGATACATTGCGTTCGAAACGCTCGTCTCTGCCGTTTCCATACGCGCCATAATTTTTAAACGCACAAACGTCACCCGTACTGTGACTCTCAATGATGGAACATCGTCGAACCGCTTCGTGCAACACGAGTTGAAATAAAAATGTTCGACTCGTTACAGAGTTTATAAGCGAATGTCACAGGCAACCGGATTAAGGCATTTACCATTAGAGATACTTATAAACCGGTAGAAGATTTCGATACTTTGAACGTGGAAGATGTTTTGAAACGCGCTGAAAATCTATCGTGGCTTGCCGGGGCATACTGCAAGTCGGTCACGAATTTCTGGCCCGGAGGTCGAGACTGAACTTCTGGCGAACAATCGGCTGGTCTGCATAAAAGACTCGTAACACTGCCGGAGCTTCGTGAACGAAACTGGGTGACGTACGGTTATCGTTCGTGGCCCGATCGAACTTGGCACGAACGTCGTTTCGTCACGTTTCACGCTGAGTGGAGCGACCAGGATCTCGACGTGCAGCACGTACGTCTCGGTACGACTAAATTATCTCTACCCCCGCGACAGAAAGATTCCTCGGATCTTTGAATCGAAGCTGCGACGGTACTTCCGACGAAGCGTCTAGCAAGAGCGAACATCGTCGATCTATGAAAGCAATAAATCCTGAGAAGGCTCGACAGCTGTTCCAGCTGAACTTGTCGCCCCAAAGATTCTTCGATTTTTAATCGTTGAAAATTCGTCGCGTCGAAGCGAAGCGAAACGGAGCGGAGCGGTAATTCACGCGCGTATTCTACACAACGAAACGTTCGAGTGATTTTTACGCGTAGTCGATTAAAAAGGGCGTCGTTTTGCCTATCGCGCGAAACCATTTGTTTTTTTTTCTTCTTCTTCTTGCAATCTCATAGCACGTTGAAGTTGAAAAGGTGTTGGTGGATCGGGAACAGTTTTCTCTGCTTGTTTATCCGAGCGTTTCTGTGACACAGTTTCTCGTTCGGTATCTGTTCTCTCGCGCTATGTGACGGCGTGAGAAATCTGTGGTCAGATTTTTCTCCTTCGCGCGTTTCGTGTCGCGCTATTCGCGGAGCCATTCGACGTCTCTGGAAAATGTTCGCGTCGAATAAACAGGATAATTAAATTTCGATTAAGAGGCGAACAAATTGACGGAAAAGAAGCGATAGGCGATTTGGGAGAATGCGGCGGTACGGCGGTGTACTGGGAGAAATCGCGAGAAAGAATGATCGATGGAATGTCTAACGCGTCAGGGAAATTACTTTAACGAGTGCCGCCTAATGCATCGCGAACGACTTTGCGGTGGTGAATGCGGTGAGAGGCATAAAGGCGTCCGATCTGAGACGAGTACAAACTAATGCTACACCAGCCTCGAACGAGACGAAATACTCCAGCCGTTAATTACATTCATTAGCGGTTCGCGCGCTATAACGCTGTAACGTTCGCGTTACGTTACATTTTCCGCCGCAACTCTGCCGCGCAGAATAACTTGCTCGTGAATTCCTACGTATCCGAACCAGCACCGTGGCGCGGAGCTTTTTGTTTTCCAAAAGGGGAGGAGAGGAACACCGAACCAACGAGCCAAGAAAAAAGCGAGTAAATTCGGTCAAGTTGCAGCAGCGCCGAAAACATACAGTTGCAGCACTGCAGAAGGCGACTGTGTGATTTCGTCGAGCCGTGTTCGGCATTGTTCGTAACGAAAAGATAAATCGAACGCGTCAGTGACGTTTGAAAGATCGCAGGGTCATCGACGTTATCGAAGATCATGCCACTGTAGAAGAATAACGCGTGGCCGGAGAAAAAAAGGATCTTGAGAAGCGATCGTGCACGGACAACGATTGATCGGTCCTCGAGGAAAGGCCGCGTAAAATGTCACCGCGATCGAAAAACTGTCAGTGCTAGCAAACTATCGCCTGTAAGGATGCGCTATTCGGTGAAACGATTGAAATGCGTGTGAGATAGTATATCAATATGTGAAAGAACCTCGTCGAGGAAAAGCGATGTCTACTTCTCTTCCCATACTCGTCTGTTTTATCATTTCTTTTGGTAAGTAGAAAGTCGAACGATCCTGTAGTCGCACGATTCTTTCGTAACGCGGTTCTTCTCTCGTAACACAGTTTCCGAACTCTCGCGAAAGACGGGCAACTTCGCGACCGAGCACGCGGCATAATCGGCGAAATTTATTATTGTACGAATCGACGTCCCCGGTAATCAAGATTTTAATAACGTCGCGAGAGCGTTCGTCGCGTAACGAAGTTCCGTTTGTTGGCCGGTATCTTGCTGGAAATATTTGCATTTCAAATTTCAGCCGAATCGAGCGATTTAAAATTGATACGAAACCAGAGGAACGGCTTTATTCCATCCTGCATATCGTTCCTTCCATTCTTCTTACCAAGTGCTAATAATTTGAACGCGTTGGAACGAATAAGCAATTCTTTCCATTTAATGTAAGACGAACGCTTGCCGTTTGAATTGCAAATCGATCGTTTTTCTACCGACTGACCCAGTATCTTGTATTATTCATGATATTCCTTTCCATCCCAGCCACACTTTGACACAACATTTCAGGCCGCGCGAGCTCGCGCGCGTCAGGGTGGAGCTCTCCTATATCTTTCAGTTTGATTGGATTTGATGAACTCCAGCCTGACTGATAGGCAGATGAGATTGTACTTCCGTAGCAGAGCCACGGCTATACCTAACCCTCTATTCAACCATCTATTTAATTTTGAACGTACTTGCCAACGAGTATTTCCATTTCTCGCGTTTCTAAGCGTCTCCGAGTGAACCCCGTCTTCTTCTATATTCGGTTTACGTACTTTCAACGGTAAGTACGCGTTTCGTCGATTACTTTATTCCACCGCGAAGAATATTCCCACGTTGAATATTCTTTTAATCGTCGAATAATATATCTGTTATAGCGAAATTATTCCTCGACTGCCACTTTAAAATCACTTTTGGAATCAATTTTAATCGCCCAATTTGCTACTTTGTATCCGTGATCGTTTAAAATAGCTGCTTCGTTTCGTTGCGTAGAGCGAAGAAGAGAAAGATTCCTCTCTCGGCGTATTTCTTTTTAATTGCTTTAAAAGTTAAAAACGTCGTTTGTAATAAGTAATAAGCTACTTTGTAGTACACTTCGTAGTAAACGTTCATGTTCCTTCTTGGAATTTGTCATCGGGTTAGGTTATACAATCGTCCAAGGCGTTGTGTGGAAGAAAGTTTATACGTATTCCGTGTTAAGAAGAGAAAGAAACGCTTGAGCGATTTAACGCGCAAATAACAACTTCTCGTATATCTTTGACCGCATCCTCTTTTCTTCTCGAACCTCGCGTCGTGATTCTCACTGTAGAGTTAGTTTCGTGAAAAGCTGCAACGGTTTTTCTTCGCGAACTAACATCGCCGTAAACGTGAAAAACCCGCAATAGTCGCTACAACTGTACCAAGAGAACGCTCGATCGTTCCCTGTTAACTTTTCGCTATTCGACACGTAAACCATCCTTTGACGCTTGAAAATTACAAAAATTTTCCACATTCATCCATAGTCGTAACGTAACTTGTCCTACGATAATATCGCACCTTTATCGACACTTTCTCGGTATAAAGATCAGTCCTACTCTCGCAATGTCGACCAACTTTGCACGTACGAAATCTCTTTAATTTCTAAGTTTAATTTCTAAGGACGCAAGTAATTTTCGTCGACGGCGAAAACGAAAAGTTACCGAGTAATACGGCGATATATAGTTTAGAATCGAGAGAAATCGTAGTTAGTTAAGTGCGTAAATCTTCGACAGTTCAACTTTTCCATTATTCACCACGCGGATGTAAAAAAATACCATATCCTGAAAAAATATGCCGGATAAATGGCGGTATACGTAATTGTTGAAACTAAACCAACTCGGCTGACCGAATAAACGACCAATGCGAGATTTCAAGTGCACGAAATGGTTGGCCAAAGCGCGAAACATGCATTTGTTTGACTTTCTGTGTGTCGCAAGCTAACCAAAGAATGCCAAATTAGTTGGCAGCGAGCGATCGGTCGCTCGCAACAATCGCAACGCGTTTCCAGGTAAACGGTTTATATCGTATGAGCTGCGGTGTTGATGGGAATTCGTTAGGATCTGACCGGACACGGTTTGGCTTCCTCGCGGCCATCGAACCGAAAGCCGTGATTCCAACTTTCCTCGATACCGCCCCTGTTTTCCCGATAAAGCGATTCCAATTATTCCAAGTAAAATTCTTGATTCGATGTCTGGCTCGGTGGCGCTACTTAAGCAGAACGATCGCGCAGCTATCCGATCTCGTGTCGCATCGTGATTCAATCGTAATTGAATTCATTCCTAAAAAGACAACCTTCGGGTTTTCGAATGCTGTTTTTCGCCGTTTTATCTGCTCGCTTCCTTCCAATTGAAAATTGACTAGCCGTTACCGCGCTTGTTTTCCTGCTTTCTGTCTTGTTTGTTATCGTTTGTTTATCCGCTACAGCACGACCGCGTGCCGTATCTCGAAAACGAAAAGTTGACCATGGAACTCGTCGCAGTTAAAAATCTCATCTCTCAGTCAGATTCCGTTGCTTTCGCGGACATTATATACATCTGGAAAAAGAATTTGAGTTACTAACGTTTTCCTGATATTCGAGCGAAAGACGATGCGCTAGTGCAACGATAAAACGCGTTGTTGGAAAGATAGATATCGGAAGAAAGAGACGGATACATGAATAAATCGGTCGGTCGACCGATCCACGGACGATAGAGGAAAAAGCCGGAAAGACGAAAGATCGCTTCGAAGCCGAAAGGTCGATTCGGGCGATATCGCGCGATTCGTTCGGAGTCATTTTGTTTAATCTAAGCGGATTATGAGGACGATGAAACCGGCGATGTCGGATTCACTTTGATCGTTCATCCATAGAACGAATCGGAGGCAATGAATCGACGATACAAGCTAGACTACGAGGCGTTTATAGGGCGATCGGTACCGTACAACCGTCCCACTCGCATTTATGACATGACGCTACGAAACGTAAAACGACGCACGTAATTCCGGCCGTACCGTGCCGCCGTGCCGGCTCGATGCAGCCTCGGTTTACCGTCGGATTTTGCCAGCATGGTTCGCCACTTAACCTAACCGGTTCAAGATTCGTCCGGACAAAGTGGCGCGTTAACGAAAATAATGATTCTCCGTATCGTCCCTGCTCGACGCAAACGCTGCTGGATTAAAGTAGCCGGCGAGCCGTACACGATCGATAGAAAATAGCGATTTGTAGAGGATCAAGCCAGATACGAACGTGCTTTCTCCTTCGAATACGCTTCCTCGCTATACGTGTGGTTGTCGTCCGTATGGACGTGTGTTTCGCGTTGATACCGAGCCGGTTAATCGATTCTCTCCAGAAGCTTCGTAAGTTGCTCCATTGGTAAAAGAGAACGCTCGATAATGTTTGATTCGAGCGTGTTCCTCGTTCGATATATCTACATATTGTACATGTGTAATCGCCGTAACGATCGATCGTTTCATCTACGATATTTTATTCGACGGGAAAACGAAACCTTGGATGATTCTCACGCAAGAATCACGCGTCAACAGGCCGATTTCGTCTACTCTGACAGCTCCTACACCGCTCATCTCCGCATTAGTATTTTTCGACGAGAATTCGAGTCGATACGTTCGTTCCTTTGCTTCTCATTAGCCGTCTCGGTGTCGGTCGTTCAACGTCGACGAGCGAAGCGACTTGATCGGCATTTTGGCCAATTTTTACTTTCCCCTAATCCGCTTCAACGGTTACTTTCATAGAAACGAAGTAACAAAATCCAGAACGCGTTATCATAGCTGCGCAAATTGTACGCTCGATCGCCACCTTATCATCGATTAAATTCTATTCCTTATTAGCCCAACTAGAATCAGCCATCGTTGCCGATAATATCGACGCGTAGCATCATGTCTTTCGCTATTATTGACATACTGGAACGCGTATCGATCGTTTGTACGTTCTTCGAACTTGTTACATACTTGTTACGTGTTGCCAAATATTGCACGATCAGTTACAACAGGTAGGATTACAACGTATAACCCGGATAAGTCGAGATTAAAGTAGTTTATTTCGTGAAGATAGTTCATAATGATCGATGCTCGTGTTTGGCGAATAAACGTGAAATACGTAGGACGCTGACTTTCTCTCGGAAAATGTAAAAACCAATTTGCCAAATAATAAAATATCGATAAAGAGTATTACCGCAGCGCGTAGTAAGGTAAAAGCATGGTTGTCTCGCGATGTAAGAAGACACGAGAACCTCTCAGAAAAATGCGATACACATTTTCTTTCGAGGTACAAGAAATTCGATTTATATATGCCTTGACTGAGGTGAAACGAGCTTTGCAAAATGGATCTAAGTCGAGATAGGTGCTTTCCAGTGGTCCTTACACCATGACTTTAAGTAGGCAATTTAAACCACGAACGAGTCAAGTATTTTATCGTGTTTTATCGATTAGAAACGCCAGATCGTTTAAAACTACGCATCCCCTCTTGTCATAAAAAGGTATCGCACTCCGGCCAAATTCATGGAGCGAACCTTCGCTCTTAAATTAATTAAACATCGAAAGGAACGGCGAGATAAATAGACAACGGGGTGTATCGGATAAGATCGAAAGTTGGAAGAGATAGAAGTTGACTGGAACGGTGATAAAACGTACATTCGGATGGAAGGGATAATAGAAACGGTGAGACGGAGTAGGACGGAACGAAATAAGATCCTACGGTGAGCGACCAAACTATCCGATGTCCCTCATCGTCGAGAAAGAACTCCGTGATAGTTAGCCGTGATGGGCCAGCACCGTCCAACGAAATTCAAATAATTTTATTATAAAGCTAGAGCAAAGTAATCCGCTCGGTCTCTTAGTCTTTTAGAACGTTCCCGATGTTTTTCGAAAGTTCCGAAAGCTCGAGAATGACAGGGATGCGACATTTTATGTGGTGGCCGAGAGAAAATTCGCGTCACCGCGTCTCGAAGAGCCTGTTCTCTCGGAAACTTGCCTGGCTCCGTACCAGTCACTTATTCAACCATCTTGCAATTTCAGATTTTTTCGTTTCAGATGATGTTCGAGCGGAAAATCGGTCGTTCTGTTTGTCGTATTCGGTCGTGATTAAAGTTTTACGACCGTCGGTTACGTTCAAGTCGCATCTGTCGATATTTTTCGCTTCTCCCAGACGATATAAATTAGAAGAAGCGAAACTGTAAACAACGCATTGAAATATAACAAATTTGGCTGATCGATGATCAGCGTGTAAATGTCGCGCCACCAACGATGTTAATGAAATACTTTGATTTTATTCTGTATGCTTGCTAATTTAAGAGGGACGGACGGTTATTTTTCGCGTAAGATATTCTTCTTCTTCTTACGAAAGTATTTTCGACAGAGTTGCGGAGGAAAGAAGAAACGTCGGTTGGAAAAAAGGACATGGAACAAAGAGAGGAACAAAGATGGATTAGTAGATTCGAGAGCAAAATTAATTTCCGGGAGAGCCTCTGGGATATAGATTATCCGATACTGGCTGTGAACTTATTTGACCCCTTTTCGGCGGAAAGACCGTAGAATACAACCTACGCTGTTCGAACGTTCGGCTTTTCCGCTCAAGAAAAATCTTTCGAAATGAATGCATTTGCCCGTTACGCGAGAACCCCGTGTAAATGACGCTTTTAACGGGAGAAAAAATGGGGAAAATTTAATGCAACCAAAATGTTCCATGCTAGGTTGGCTGCTTTGACATTTCCGAATTTGGCATTACCGAGAGCGTAGCGGAAATATCGTTTTTCACTTGGAAAATTCGAATTAACGGAATATCGAAATGGGCAGTTTCGAAAACAATTTAATGTTAAAATCGGTTTAAGTAAGCGAAAACGTTTTGTGTTGTGTGGGTAGGCGGAAAGGTGGAAAAGCGAGAAGAGATTGAATCCTCTGAGAGGGTCGGTCAATGTAGCTCATTTTCTGTTTATCGGAACACGACCGAAAATGCAAACGAGCAGAGGAAGGTTCGTTGCAGCGAAGTCCGACGTGAAATAAATTCACGAGGTCGCGGATACCTGGATTTTCGAGTCGCTCGGTGTTTCTACTTTATTCTATTCGCCATTGAGAAGCTGCAAAAATAAAGTTTACCAAGAATCTGGATAAATTGGCCGAAGAAAGAGAAGCGAAGCCAAGCAGTAGCCTAGCAGCTGGCCGAGAATATTTTCGAGACAACGCTCGTACAATTTCGTCACTTGTCTAGAGTCAATGGGAATTTCGAGGAAAGTCGAGACACGTCGTCGAGAAAATTCAACTATGTACATATAACGTTCCGAGACAAAATTAATTTTCGTCGAAATAAGTGGAGTAACGAATCGGTGGTTCGCGTTACACGCTACGCGGCTACTGTAGCGGGCTGCGCATCTTTACTCGTGCATCGTTGGAAACTTTAAACAGACCACGCTACCTGCGACCTTTTAAATTTCCTCTAGAGGAACGAGAACGTTCCGTGAAGGTTTCGTCCCCGGGAGAGAACGACCCGTACCTTCCAAAATGCGGATCAGAAATTCACTGGATGAGCGTTGAATATGCCATATTCGCGACCGACCGATTTTCTCCATCGTAATTACGGCGTGTCTCACAGACGAACGGCTCGGTTTTAATCGAATGACGCTCGATTTTACTACCGGAAAGCTATTCATTTGATGATCGACGAAGCGCTGAACTTTGAAAAGCTGTTAGAGTTACATATATACGTATATATATATATATATATACAAGATTCATTCACCGTGCGTTACAACTTTTCAATGGAATGTGATGGAACAGAATAGAATGGAAGTTAGCTATGCCGAAGGAACTAACTTTCGTCTATCGATTCTCATCGTAACGAGACCGGCGAGCGTTTCAGTAAGCATGTTAAATCGTTCAGTCCTATTATAAAAGCACGGTCGATTCGATTCGACGTTGCCAATACGAACTTTGATAAATCAAACAGCGTTTGCCAATCGGAATAAATAGGAAGCCTGTGAGAAACAGACGAACCTAGAAACCTTGAAGGTAAAATAATATTTTTGAATATCGATAGCCGGAACGTTTTATAGGGAAACGAAGGAAAGGCGAAAGAAATATCACAGGATCGTTGTTTGGAGCTCGATGTCTAGAAACGTGGAAAGTAAGAGTGAACGTGTATCTTGGACGACGCTTAACGTGAACTCGTCTTAACCGCCTCTAGGGTGGAAAGCTCCGAAGCGTAGTCTACGAGCTACACGGTCTAGTAAACTAACGAAAGAGAAGTTCCCACTGCGAAAGTACTGCTCTACACGCGAATCATTCTGAAGAGTGAAGAGCAATCGCAAAGAAAGCTCACCGACGTACTTGTCCACGTTTCAACTTTGCCCGTTGATCCTGGGCTTTCAATACGGCTCTCGATTTCCACTTGGAACCTTTGATCGGATTTTCGGCATCGAATCTACGATTACGCGACCGATTCTTTTCCAGAAAAACAAACGGATCTCGGTGGTATTCGCGTGTTACCAAAATCCCGATGTTTATTTAAATTTCTCTTTATCCCTTTCTATCGATTTAATACTCTCCACGTTCGCCGGTCGATTTTACTGCCTCGCAATTTTGCAAGATCGTAACGCGATTCCAAGCTTCCGGGTGTATCCCGATTTCACTTTGCGATCTGTTTCGAACTTAGTCGAGGACGCTTCGATGATGTTTAACGTTGTTTATTTTGCTGTCGATTAACGAATTTACGATATAAATTGAAAACACGATTTTCTGGAAATTTCATTTGTCGATACAACTTGATAGATGCGAATAAATACAACCACGAACTGGAGATAATAGAATAGGAAATTGAAACAGAAATAATAACGCGTAGAAGAAACGATCGTTGTCATTGTATAATTCAAAGAGAACGATTTAGGCGTGGGAAATGACGCGAAGAGAGCAGGCATGTCGATCATTCGTGAACAGTATCACTCTATGGATGTTATTTCACTCGAATTGGAGCAAAATAGCTGGACGCTGGATGCGATCCGTTGGTCGCGTTACACGCAGTTACCCTCGCAACTACTCGTTCTCCATTCACCGGGAATGTGTATCTCTGGCCAGGCCAGGCCAGTCATGGTTGCCCGTAAACTTTTCCATTGTACTCGTGTTTTCCATGTTTTAAACTACTAAACGATTTATTCGAGACCAATTCCCTTCTTCTAAAACTGATTTTTTATCGTTCGTTTTGTCGCTCTTGTATTCGATTATGTTTCGAGTTCCGAATATTTATAGAAAATAAAGAAACGATACTTACGCAAATCAACCTTTCCTCGTGATACGTATGAAACTATGTTGGAAAGAAACTTGTTTCGAAAGATTCGTTTACGGTGATATCGAATAAAGGCGATCGCAATTCGTGGATATCCTAGAAACAAATTTACAATGCGCGTTCCTGTGGATTCGCGTATATCGTGCACCGTGCTGATGCGTGATTTCGATGAAACGCACGATGAAATAGATTATGCGTGTTCGCATCGGCTGAAAGGCAACAAAAAAAAAAAGTTTTGAACGAGTGTGGTTGATACTCGTTACAGGTGTATTGAGTATTCTGTGCACGGAATTCAAGCCCTTTCATCTCGTCGCAGACTCCATCGAAAGAGAAAATTGTATCCGATGGAAGCCGTTGGTATTGCGAGAACTAACGAAATCAAAAATAAACGAGAAACGCGATTTCGAAATCTCTTGAAAAACAAATAGATTTGACGTTTTCAAAGAAAAAAAAAAATAAAAAAAGATCTACCTTCCCCTGTTATTCAAACAATACGTATCATCGATTTGCTTGTTATTTCCCCATTTTCCGATTCCTCCAAACGTAACCATTTTACGTTTATCGCAAGTAGATACCGTATCGCTCGAGACTTAAGAAACGTTTCCCTCTTAAAACGATCTTTACGCGAAGAAAAGAAAAGAAAGAACGCGTAACTGAAAGACCACGGGGTTTCAAAGTGCCTTCTGTCTCACAGGTACAATCATCTTCGCGTAAACCAGTTAGAGATTATGTATTTAACTTCCAAACTTTCTTCCCGCCTGTTTTCCCTTGTCAATTAGTTTTCTTCGGACTCGTCTCGTCAACAAAATTAACGTACGTCGCGCGAAATTCGAACGCCCGTTTCATTTGGTTCAAACAAATGTAAATATGTTATTAATAAGTGTGTAAATGTTAACTAATTACGAAGTTTGCTAATGTTTGCAATTTATTTCTTCCTCTTGTTGAATGTTTCGATCGTCGTTTGTCCGAAGTATGCTTGAAATTAATCGGCAAATTGTCATATTTCAGGTGGTATAGCGTCATGTGTAAGAAATTTTCGAACCGACTTTCTGGAGGAATGGCCAACTCCTGGTACGGGACCCCATTTCGACACCTCGATGCAGTCAAACTTTACGGGACTGGTGGGCAAAACCGTGCATCTAGTATGCAAAGTGAAAAATCTCGGAAATCGGACTGTGAGTTTGTTATAATTTATGCTTGTTTCGAACAACGAAAAGCCAAATGCCTCGTTGACGGAACCAATCGTTACGGATATTCTGCAAGGAAACAATGATAACGCTGTTTGCGAAACTAGAAATTAGCGATTTACCTCTCAACTAGCTACGACTAACGAGTAACTAGCTTAATCGTATTTTCATTCGATCAGAGATATAAACTTCGTTCAAGTCGGTGAAAAGTGATTTTTTAAGAAATTTTCGTCCGATGGAAATCTTACGAAACGGATAAAAATTGTCCAAAAACGTTTTTCTTTGGAAATAACAAACACGAACATGCGATGAAAAAGCGGAAATGAATCCAGCGTGCCGATCTGCCCATAGATTTCTATCGATTACAGGACACGATTGATCCTCTGATCGAGTGGTGCCGATTATAACAGGAGATATCACGATCGTGAATACTCGTTCGAAAGAGAAACAGTTGCCAGCTTCCAAAGACGGAGGGTTATATTCACGATATGTTTGGCCAAAGCAGCTAAGAACCCGTTGTTGTTAATACGCCGCCAACGATAACGGCGGTGGTCTTCATTAATAGGCATATAGAGACCGCAAGCTAATCAATGGCAGTTTGACTTTGGCTTAGAGCTCCCCGATGGAAGCAATTACAATGGCGTGGACTTGGGTCTTACCTGATTCTGTTCACCGACCGCTCGAACATAGTTTAAGATGCATCGATTGACTTACATTGTATTTATGAACAAAAGCAACCGATGGAAATCCGCTCATTGAAACCCGGCCCTTCTGTCCTCGCTAGTGCATAATCAATCCAATCGCGGATCCAATACGTAAGATTAAAATTAAGAACGAGTTAAGTCGTGATCGATCGTGATTTACTTGAAAGTCACTCGTCGCTTTTTATTATATCGTTGCATAAGTATCTGTAAAGACCTGAACGAAGTAATTTATCTTTATCGATTGCTCGTTACAAGTTTAAGACGTGTTTTCCTTTCGCTGAATAATCTAGTCGAGAGACTCGTAAGATAAAAGTTGCGTATTGAAGGAAAGAGAGAAACGAAGAAATTTGAGATGTCGAACCGTAAGCTGGATTGTTCGTTATTGTTAAAACTGCGCTCGCATTACGACGTTGAGGAACAAAGCGCTCGAGATCATTACATCGGTCCATGTTCCTTCTCGAACAGCAGGATACTGTACGTACATGTGACAGCGCATACGTACACGTGCGGAGTGTATATCTGTGTAGGCGCGTGCTATGTGCACGTGCAGATGTAACGCGAAGGGATAGTCGCCTAGGTACGCGTCCGGTGTAGGCTTCACTCGGTCTCTTTTATCCGGACAAAGATCAGCGAGTCCCTATTTTCTTGAGATCTATTCTCCGTCTCCCTAGCCGATCCCATTTTCTCTGCTGTCTACTTTCACAGTAAGAGCCTGTAATCCCTACGATCGTCAATGGAGGCGGAAGTCGTGAGACGGGCATCTAATAGCGGCATTCTTCGCGCAAACAACGCTGAAAAATACTGAGAATGGTCGTGTTAAAGCTATCCGCGTGCGGCTGTACATGCTTCCTTTTAGCGTATTGGAATAATTGCGCGGTTACGCAGAAACAAGAGCGAAAAAATGTATCAAGCTGTTTCGAAAATTTACAAACGGTAATAATTGCCAATGTTTCCAAATCTAACTTTATTTCGTTTTTTCTTTCTTTTAATTTCTAAACTTCGCTTGTCATAGATCTCCTTGTTCTGTTTAACCAAAGATAAGTCGTCTTCACTCTGATCTCTTACCGAAGCGCATTAAATCGTTGAAACGTGCGTGGAACGACGCGATATCGCGCAGTTGCGACTAGATGGGAAAGAAATTCCGCGCGACTCGATCGACGCCGCACGGAGTTTCATTGGCTTCAGCCCCATCGTTCGGAATGCAACAGTTGCCAATTCCTGATCGAAGTAAGTTTCGGTGGTAAGTTGTAGGGTATTCGATTCGACGACTTGCCGTTGCTCGAAAGCTGGAAACTTTCGCAAATGAATATCGCTTTACGAGGTACATATTTGACGCATCCGCTGTACGTAAGGTTCGATTAAAGGCCAATAAAGTTCCTTCACGGTACGACACGGTAAATGGAGAAGAGTAATTGCGAAGCGCGTCATTCGCTGGCATTTGGTCGCTTGGTTCAGCGATGCGACACGCTACGCATATGCTTGCGACTCGCTAGACTCGGTTTAGTCGATTTGTTCGTTTGATAGCGCGTGTGTGCGTGTGCACGCGCGCAATTACAGTTCACATGGGACGCGCGACGTGCAAGGCACACGATCGCGCGAGCTGCATAGATTTCGGTTGGATCTCAACAAACAATAGCTCGGCTAATGCCGATGACACACCGATGTCACCTCGAGAACTCGTAGGCTCCCACAGCTGCCAGGTTTGCGGCCGACGTAGGACAATACCGAATCTCCATGGTGACGTCATACTCGCTTCGAGTGCCGGTGTCGTTATGGGAAATTGGTTTATGCGCCCGTGACGGAGCACGCCTAGAACGAAATACCCTCGAAAGGATCCTCCACGCTCCACGTCGTGACACGCCACGCCGCGACGAGCCGCCACGCCACCGCCAGCTTCTTCGTACCCCTGTTGCTTTCCTTTAATTCCAATTTACAAGACTCCTCTTGATCCGTCGACGTCCGTTCAAGAGTACACCGAGTTTGTCCAACTCCATTCGTCAGGATCTGCCGAAACTCCACCGCACGATCGAATCAACGACTCTTCCCTGCCCTGCTTCGATACCTCAAAATTGATCAATGTCTAAAAGTTATTGTCACAACTAGAACAGTTTAAAAAATCACATTTATAGTATCTCACACCGTCGATTTCGTTCATCGTTACATTTCCTACTGCGGTTTCAGGCACGTTCGTGCAAAAAACGTTTCTTTGGTCCAGCGTGTTGCTGCAGGCTCCAGGGAATCATCCAGTTAGGGTCATAGACGAGCCGAATGTTCAACGAACGTTTGTTTTCGAGTTCACGATCTTTATTCTCACATTCGGAGAATGGATAAAGTCGTCGCGATATCTTGGTCGATTTTTAACCGACGATTAAGGTCAGACGGACGTAAGTACGTATTACCTAAAGAACGGACTGCGCGAAATTACATCTACGATTCATTGATATCGTTGGTCGTAGTTTTAAACGCGTCGATTGAAATACCTACAAACGTGGAACTGATTTCCGATCTAGCGCGACACACGCGTGACCGCAATCCACATATCAAGTTTTATTTATCGATTCTATCGAGAGATTCATCTGCTCGATCGAGTAATCACAAAAATTTCCACGTTCAACCAACCTGGCATGGTTTATCTTCGATTTTTATGTCTTCTGAAAATCGTTCTCGAGCGATTCATCGCGATTGAACGTCATCGTGACATTTTGTTACAGGTTTCGTGGGTAAGGCATCGGGATATACACCTGCTAACGGTTGGCCGTTATACGTATACGAGCGATCAACGTTTCGAAGCGCTACACCTGCCTCACGCCGAAGAATGGACGTTAAGGATACGATATCCACAGCAGAAAGACTCCGGGATTTATGAGTGCCAAATATCAACGACACCTCCTATCGGTCATCCCGTTTATCTAACCATAGTCGGTAAGCTCGAGAAAACGCGGTATAGCCTCCGTGCAACAGTGAATTTTGATCTTTAGCTCGTGTATTTCTGCTTTTCATACACACGCCGGTCTTGTTGCGTCACGTTGACGCGGGTCAGGTCGGATCAGGTCGAATGATACTCTTACAAACGCAAACACGCGAAAGAAATATTAAGCCGTTTCAAAGCATTTGCAGTATACTCGTTTTGTTATAGGTAGATGGATGGTACACGCTTTAACCAAGGTATACATACCTATGTGTAATTGCCAGGTAATCTCGTTACGTTTGGACGCGAGTTATTCCATTCAAAGATTATTCGATAGATTTCCAAGTTTCGATCGATACGACGCAAAATTGTAGAATAAACTGCAGCAGAATTCGTTTTAATAGGATTAGGATCGTTATTCACTTTGAAAGTTGACGCATGCCTTGGGGGCATCATAAATACGAGAGCATCGCAATATGTATCCGCATTTGCGGTTAACGCCAATATCTCACCAATTTAATGAACTGCGCGATATAGCGATCAGTTATTTCATCAATTGCGATATGTTATTCCGTTATTAAAATAAACCGCTAACGTTACGCGACAGCGAACGACTAGTCACAGCAAAAATCTTCGTAATTCGTACCTTATTCCGAGAAGAATTTCAAATTTACTGTTTTATAACTTACGGTATTATTAGAGTTATATATTTGCCTGAAACTTGAGAAATTTTTAAAACACGCTGGTCTAGAGAAGTTTGAAAAAGATATCGACGCTTGAAAAGATCAGAGATAGCCTTCGCCTGGAAGATCGAAGAGACACCGTTGCCGAAAGAGAAAGAAAATGTGAACGAGGCGTAAGCTGGTGTATATCTATGATCAGTGTGCTTGAAATTGAATTTAACGTAGATGCGGCCGTGTGTAGCGGTGGTGCGAAAGGGGCTAATCGAGGATACGTACGAAATTCATGGAAAGATTTTACACGGGCGTACAAAGCAGGTGAAACCAGGCCGTCTGCGAGCTCGTATATCCTCGCAGGTACACCGTTAATGACTGGCCTGATATCCTAACCGCGCCGTACTATTAAATGAGAGGATCTTATCACACAGACTTGACCCGAAAACGTTACCCAACACTTCCGTTTCTACGTTTCGCGCAACGATAAAAATATCGAACGTTTTATTTTGTCGCGTTAACTTTGATCACCCGTGCTATTGTTTTTTTTTTAATTTCTTTCTACCACGTAGTCGTCCTAATATCTTTTTAATTGTTCGAATTAGAAGAAACTTCGTATAGTTTGCCAGGATTTCTGTTCGTAATTTACTGCGAATGGATGGAAATTTAATAACTCGATCGTCGTTACGATCGTGCAACGTGACGTTTAAGTAACATTCCGAACCGTAATTAATTTAAATTTCGAAAGAAATTTAGCTTCTTTGTTCGAAAGTACGTTTTTCTTGTATAAATTCTGTCTATGAAAATATCGATATTTGCATTTACGTTCGCATCTATCTATGTATCGGCAATAACCGTTCCAAATCGGACGAAAAATTCTAAAGCTAAAAATTTGGTTTCAGAGCCAATTACCATCATCATCGGAGCTCCCGACCTATTCGTGAATAAGGGTAGCACCATCAATCTAACTTGCGTCGTAAAATATGCTCCGGAACCACCACCCATGATGATCTGGAGTCACAACACCGAGGTGGGTATTGCCAGAATAATTATCAATTATCGCAAATTTAACGATTCCAAATTTACCTGCCAGATGCGAACAAGACGTACGCGTGACGCGATAATATTATGTGCGATGTATAGTTAATGTCGGGTTCGGAGTACGGTGAGTCGGGTATTCGCCGTTCATTTTACGTGCTCGCAAAGTTCTTTGTACCGGCTCAAAGGGAATACGTCGAGAGAAACGCAGCTCACATACATACATGTACCTATCTTTTTACCATTCTTCTTGCAAACCTTGAAGCAGAATACCTTTTGTCTTCGTACGAGGCAACGGTATTACACGACAGTGTGAGAATCCACTGGGAGGGGATAGTTTCCACGGGAATATGAGAAAGCAGCTACGGCAGCTTTGAGGAAATGATTGCGAACCAAAAGTCGGATATCCCTTGGGATCCAATATTGTTCCTTTTTAACTGTATGCACGCCACCCACCGATTGTAATCCGAGTCCATAGTTATCACGCAGAGTATCGCGACGACGCGATTTACCTCGAATACGGGATCGCGCAAAGTTACGCGGGTAAATCTTTGCTACACTCTTTTCGTATGTCGCGAAACTTCCTATTGACAGCAATTTGCCAGTTTACCGGTGTTTCGATCGAACTTGACGTAGAAACGAACATCGTCGCTTTGTTTTTAAAGGAACGTTAGTCGACGGTTTGAAGATCTTTCATGCCGTCAAGTTTAAAAAGCTACGTAGGAATATACATAGTTTTCGTTCAATATTGTTCGAGCGTTGCTCCAAAGCTAGCAAAATACGACGATACAATATACTTATGTATATGCTGGAAGAAAAATTCCAATAAATATTCGAAAACGCAAGTGTCTCGATACGATAAAGGCCACTCGATACGTGCTGGCACGCTGCAGCACGTTGAAATATTTACGCAAAACCGACGGTGTTATAATTTTTGTTTTACGCTGTTATTTCTTCGTGGCCGACTGACAGAGCGAATTGATTCTTTGCATAAACGAAGCATGCGTGAATGACCGCATCCAACTCGCAGCTTTACCTTCTGCTCGTCGGATACGGACACAAAGTTTGAAAATCACTTCTACACTAAAGTCTATCGCTGTCCATTGTATCATTGTAGCCGTAAATATCTTCCCTCGCCCTCTCCTATTCTTTTTCATCGTTCAAGATGTTCTGTTCACTGCTACATTCAGTGTCGCACGTCCTACTCATTTCTGCGGTCGCTATGAATCTTTGAAAGCTCTTCTTTTCACCGTGCTGATTTAATTCGTATCTTAATTTAATACGCGAAGATATCGATCCTTGAAAACGAATTCGGTGGATTCTTCGTTGAGACAACTATCTTCTATGCGATTTTTTAAAGAAAACATTCGAATTAAAACACTGAAAATGTTTACTCCTGATTCGATTATCGTTCGGACAACCAAGGGGAGAAAAGCTGCTCCATACACGGAGACCAGGCATGTTATTGGCATGTTCGCAACCAAAAATATCGTCGGGCCGATTTAATAATTTGAGACTGTTTATGATTACACGTGCGTGTAGCACGCAACATGCTAAGTATGAAACCCGTAAGCCGCCACTGGTCTAAGATAATCTAACAATAGGACTCCGCTCTCCCGCTTGATACTGTCGAATCACTGATGACGGTGATGTCGAAATGTGGTCGTAGTCGCGCGTGGCGGCGTCACCCAACCCCTTCGTGTTCTGTTTATTCCGATGGTGGTTTCCTTTTCTTATCTCGAGTACTCATAGCGTAAAAGTCGACACGAGGCAGGAAGTGTGTGTGTGTGTATGTATACAAATTCTCTTTAATAATAATAATAGCATCGAAATAGGTCAAAATTGACGAGTATATCGCGGCCGATTTAGACGTTCAATCTGTAATTCGAATCGCTTGAATAGTTTTCGTTCGATTCGTGCTACTTAATATGCTCTTATTAATTATTTTAATCCAACTTCATTGTAATCGCATTATGCGAAAGTTGCATAATAGAGAAACGTTACACACGGAACTCTATATAGGAGAGATGATATTTTATTAAAAGAGTAATCTAACTTACTACTAGAATGTTTTTCTTTACTTAACGTAACGTGGTATGTTTTAATTAGTAGCATAGCAAATTTTTCGATCGATGAATCTTCTTCGCGCGTAAGCTGTGTAGTACACTGTCGTTTTTTATTCGTCGATAACGTTAACTCTCAAACTCCAAAAGTATCGTAATCGTCGTGGCTTAAGTAAACGGACACATTAACATTTATTCGTTACGTTCTGTAAATAAATTTAACATAGTTGACGCATATTTTTATAAAACTCTCGTATTTCTTTCCCTTTAAACGAATTCTGTTGTGCATTCTATTAAATCTACTGATTGAAGAGTAAATACAATTCAGTGAAACGTTTCCCTCGAATGCAAACCTACGTTCAAACCTTTCCGCGTTAAATAATATTTTTCCAACGTTGGCAAACGCGCACGTCAAACCGGACAAAAAAGAACGATACCTTTCCGTAATGCGCTTCCATTCAGCTTACGCGAATGCATTGCGACTTTATCTTATTTTCGGTTTACAAGTGTCCTTTTACAAAATCCAGTACGCTTTCTATACAGCGAACAAATGCAATTTTTTCTACGTAGGAAAGTAATCCAGACTTAATCCGCAAACGAAACAAGACACCATTCGATTTCACTTGCTTTAGTGATTTAAATTCTTCATTTTTCCAAATAGCTGTGAAGTGGTTCGGGATGGCTGCATTACGGAATGAATAAACTCTCCTTATTTAAGCCGAACATGTTTTTATTTTAACTGATCGTATGACGTGATCTTAAACTGTAATAGTCGTGACTAACTCGTTGACGCGTTGCGAATAACGGGCCTGAAGATCGTGACAGTCGATCGGTGACTGCTCAATCCTCTTCCACCTTCTACTCTGATTTGCGGCTATATTTACGATGAGACGTACGCGAGGCTTTGTCACTGGGCGTGGTGACATCGTTATTTGTCGCGAATGGCCGCGCGCTTAGAGACAGCGCGTGCAGGAACATCCGCCTCGTTGCGAGGCATTCCTAGAAACCATACTTCGTATTGACCCACATATTTTTGCACCTTGCCAAACACGTAGGGCAACGATACGTTTTCGTTTTATAATTTTCTGGAGCGAGGAGCGAACGAATATTCCCTCGCCTGGTGTAAACCCACCATTGTACAAACATTCTCCTTAAAGCGAATAACACGCTGTTGTTAAATTTTACTTTCGAACGTTTCGCTTCGAATAAGATTATGCGCGCACTAGCGACAGTTTTGTCATTTACGGATAAGGTGTTCGTTTAAATAGACATTAGACGACGCGACTGCAAGACTCCTTTTTTGTTACTAGAAGAAGAAGGAATTAGGCTTTTGATCGATACGAGCGAGAGCGAAAAATTGTCACTGCCGAAGAATAAAGGACGGGAAATAAATAAATATGCGTTTATCTTTTGGTCCAGGTAATTAACTTTGACTCACCGCGCGGCGGCATTAGCCTGGTGACGGAGAAGGGTCCTGAAACGACGAGTCGTTTAATGATCCAGAAAGCGGTGCTGAGCGACTCCGGGATCTATACCTGTGAACCGAGCAACGCGAATCCCAGCAGCATTAAGGTGCACGTTGTTAACGGTAAGTTTCACGAAATATTTGAGAATCGTTGGCTCGTTTTAGGACTTATTTCCACTTGCGACTAGTTGCGACGACGCCGTAGTTTCTGGCGGACCATCGGTATCATCGTGGACATGAAAAATGTGCCCCATGCTTAAAACAACATTTCCCGTCTGCTTCAGGAAGTTAGCACCTATATTTATGCCGTTGCTGGTGCACAATGATCGATATACTTTGCTTCGTTTATTTGCATGCGTAAATAAATCATCGAGGAATATATAAACGATGAGTATATTCAGTAAGGTGCAATTACAAAATTATTGGAGGTATGAAAATGTTGAAATCATCGCTACATCACGACCCGAACGTGTAATCATTCATCTGCAAACAATTTTTTGATCACGGGGTATACTTTTGCAGTGGGATTTGTAGTACTGCGTTTCAGGGGCAGCGACACCGCCGCGCGACGCGGTGACGAGATTTATGGCACGTAAAGCGAAAAGCAGAAAATTCGAAAATACACGCTGTATGTTGAAATTACTGCGAAATCGTGTACCATATGAGCGTCGCTACACAGATGGTAGAAAATTAGATCTTTCTCACAAGAACAGCCAATCGTCTCTGACCGTGTTGTAAATCTTGCGTTAATTTGAATCTTCGTGAATGTGTTGCGAAAATTGTTCGAACGTTTCAGACAAAGGTCAACTTTATTCTTTCGCATGGAACCGTACATCTTTTAACGCATTAATCGATCTGTCATGGTATATTTTATAAAAAGTTACTAACCTATTTAATGTGAAAAAGCTATACCCATTAAAAAAGTTTCTTGGGAGATCTGAGCAACATAAATAAAATCGTTAATTTGTCTAGCGTATTACGGTAGGAAATGTTTCATAACTTGTAGTATTGTACATGTTACAGCATTACTGCTGTTATCACTATATCGTATTATATAGCGTTACAAGTTAATAGTATCATATACTAAAACATACTCGGTGACTCCTGGCGCGTTCTAGCAGCAAAATGACATTCAGTAGCGCTCGATTGTTCCAGGTATAGTACGTATTGTATATGTATTCCATATTGTGTGTCTGCCTCTTTGTAGTCGCACGCGTGACACGACTGATCTGTGACGGTGTATCGCACCTTGACTTTGCGGAGGCTCACGTTCCTTAGTCGCGACAGCGTGAATGGAAACTCTGCCATATCCGAGAATGGATTTTATAGTTGCGCGCGACTAATCGCAAGTGAAAATAAGGCCTTACCCTGTGCCATGTTAATTGATCTCTCGTTAAATATGCCGTTGTTCTTGGAAGACGGGGCGCGTGCACATTTGCCCTAGAATCGACGTTGTCGAGATCGATCTGACCGTGCCTAGCGTTTAAATTCGCCGAAAGCTATGCATTTCGCACGATGTCGCGACGTCGCGACGTCGCGATGCATCGAGTGAATTCGAGTCGCGAAGTTGACACGGTTTATTACTTTAACAGCAAGGGAATGAAGCCGCGTTGCTAAGCAAAGCGTGTCCTATACAATACCGATACTAAGCTAAGACTAAGCCTAGTACTGGTAGCGATACCCACGCCAATACTAATAATACTGATACATCGGGTCAGAGCGATACGGTTTCGGACGAAACATACATATCAAATTTCAAATAGTCTCGATGGAAAGTAAATTCTATAGTAGTAGAAAGTAATTTGCTCCGATAAATATACATAACTGCTTCGTTTACGCTTCGATAAATTATTAGGGTGTGCCTTATGATAGGATGAAAACGGACGTGTGGATTTAACGATAATTCGAAATAAGTTAAGCCAAGTTTCCGGTATGTTATTTATCAACTTCAAGCGTTAATTGCTTGGTACAATGGCCTGCATAGCCTTACCTGACGCGAATGCAGATCGATGCGACACGTCGTGCACGACGGTGATTTATCACCGTCATCGTCCCGACTGATCCGCTCGCAAACGTCTGTTTGCGTTCTTTCTCTTGATTGTTCGAATCGTTCGTTGCGTTCGTGCTATTATCGCGACGGTAGCGAGACACTCTTCTGGCGGTCGAACGAGACACGATCGATAAATTTTAAACGAGAAGAAAGGACAAGAAAGAACGCAGGCCGAGTGGATAAGTACGTCAGCCAGTTCGAAACCGAAGGAATTTCATACGATCCGAGTGAAATTTTTGTTACAGAAGAACGACCTGCTGCGATGCATCACGGTGATGGAAGTTCGTCGTACACTGGGACACGGCCAATGTGTTTTATAATTTTAATAGTAGCTAACATAATATTTGTATAAGAGGAAAGAAAGGATAATCGTCGGAAGGGAGAAGAAATACGAAACGCGATGATACAGCGCGGTTTCACTTGCAAATCGCATTGCCTATGATCGGTAACATTCTTTGGGTGAATATTTGCGCAGGGTAAAATCGAATATTACCTACATTTTCATTCATTCAATTTCCGTGACCAAAGAATTTTCGAATATCAGCACGGCACAATAATCGGTAAAAACGTAGTATTTTGTTAAGATATATCATCAAGAACGAATAACTTACGACGTCAAAATTTATTGTATTATTTGTAAATAAATTCATTGTATGTACATATCAATAAAACGATCGTCTTTATCTTCTGACTCTTTCTCTAGACCGGAATCTGTCGAAACGTAGCAAGAGCAACGGTATATTCTTTTCCTTCGTTCGCTGTATACCCAAATCAACAAGTAAGAGCACAGATTGTAATCCGCTTTGCTAGTTTATTTCAATGAAAAATCTGATTGAGTCGTACAACGGAGTTTCTGTGCGGCGGTTCAAAGGTTTGAACTCGTTACTTAACTGTTATTGCTACCTTGTTATATCTGAAAAACAATCCGGGCATTGGTTTCGTTGCATGGCGAACTGCAAAGTATATATTTAAGGTTACAAAAGCGACAGGTTAGATTCTCGCCGGAACGTATAATTGGTACGGATCGTACATTTGGTCGCGTAAAACGAACGAAACCCGAGGAACTATTTCGTTCGTCTATACCACGAGTAGCGATAAAAGACTTTTGACGAGGAAAGTGGATTCGTCCGTTTAGCTTGAGCGAGTACAATGGATTGATAATTCTTACAGGAAGCGACGTAAGAAACGACGATTCGTTAATGGCATAGTTGATTATTTCTTTTATCTTGTGTCCGTTAATTACAGCTCGGTGCGATTGACTTTTCTTGGAAAGCTGCACGTGCACGCGATCTCGAGCGGACCGGATAAACAAGGAAGAATCGTAAAGAATCGTAGCCAGCCCGAATATCCTAGGTTGCGACAAACTCGGTCGAGATACGTGTAACAGAATTTTTATCCATACGCCGGCCCACCAACGTGACGAAATTGCCAAGCTATATGAATATAACGCAACGTTCGTCGCGAGGAACTTCCTGCAAAAAGAGAGCAGACCTTTTTGTTTCTTTTTTTTTCAACTGGTCGCGATGGAGGTCGAACGCGAGCATCTACCAAAATTGTTTCGATGTTCGGCTCTCTATGAAAAAACTGGGTCGTTCCAACTTTAACGATTTTCCCGCGATTCTTCGCATGTACCTGCCGTTTACGAGTTTTATACGTTTAACTGGAAGATACGCTTTGCCTTCTACATTTCGATTTATTAAATATCGTGCAACGATCAACCGAATGTCAACCGAACGCACCGGCCTAATGTCGCGATAGCTACTTAACGGCGGGACATCAGTTGGCGGCTGTACAGCGGGCGGTGTTCAAGTAGTCGATAAAGTCGACTATTTTCGGCTCCCTCAATCGTGGAATCATCGGTGGGGCGGTCCACGCACGGGGCTGCTGTTGCTGCTGATGCTGCTGATGCTGCTGTTGTTGTTTCACCCAACCGGTTCCTCCTTTCTTTCTCTTCTCTCGTTTCCGCGGATGTTCTTGCAACGTTATCGACTTGCCAAACACGAAGAGGCAAGGACCGAGATAAGGTCGGAAGTCGGGTATATTTTGCTTGTATACCAGGCTGAAACCACCCGTGTCTGCAGCCGGATTCACCGGTACATCCATTATCACTAAAACAAGTTGAAAATGAACAACGGATTTACTCCGTTTATTTCATATCTTCGCGTTCCCTTATTTTATTCCACACCTTTCGTTACTTTCTCTCTCTCTCTCTCTCTCTCTCTCTCTCTCTCCCGTTCGAATAGTCCTTTCGAATCGACTATCGTATATTTAGATCGGATATCACATTGTTGCAGTACAGCTCGGTACCTAAGCGCATCTATTTGTTTGTTTTAAATGAATTTGTGCCAACGAAATTCAGCGCGTTCGAAAGCACGTAGAAGTTGCACCAGCTGTACGAGAGTATTAAATTAACCGACCTAAACAGATTTGCGCGTTTCAAGCAATTTCCTTTCATTTTTTACAAATGTATCGCAGTTAGGTGCGCGCGCGCCTCGACACAGAAGATCCAACGAAAGCTAATATTTCTCGTATCGGTGGAAAAAAAAGTTTTATCGGATTACGAACGATCCAGAATACGTATAACGCGGAGCCGGATCGAACGGAAATAAAACTAACGGGCGATAGAAAGAAATCCGATATCCGAAAGTACCTAGAGAATGCCGTTAATTCCTTCTTGGGGCATTTACCTACGATAAAAGACAAAAACCGCTGATTGTTTTTCGACAAATGCGGCTGCAATTGAGCCAGTATTTTGGCAAAAAGATATTTTCAAACGTGCGCAAAGAATTGGAGGTTTTCGCTTTAGCGAAAACAGTAGGGGGGTTGCACTCTCGACCCGTATATCTGACAAGCAGTGTCGTTTAATCGAAATCTGGAAACTTGAACACAGTAGTCGATACTAAACGATTTGAAAAGCTCGTTCGTGCATTCGCGAGGAAACCAGGATACATATACCGTCTCGTTGACTTGTCCCGGCCACTATCCTCGGAAACTTTCACCCGCAGTCTCGGTTTGTGACAACTTGCTTCTCTCTACGTTACCCCCTATAGATAGTAGTTTGCTAACCTTTCACCAAGCTTTCGAGAACATTGGAATAGAGGCGTTTGGTAATTCTCGAGCTAGGAGGATGCATCCGGGGATTCGTGTTGATCTCGATCAACCAAACCGAAAGGTCCTCCATCACGACGAAATCGGCCCCATATAGCTCGAAACTACACCGTCGTCTGTCCATGTGCTCCTGGGAGGCCAGCATCGTCAGAACTATGGCTTCCGACATTTTCGTATAGATCTTGTCGTAATACGGTTCGCCGTCGAGCCCCGTTTGCCTGACAATTATGACCTTTGCGTTAGCCACTGAATATCTCTACCGATGAAAAATTAACAGATATCGTTTCCAAAAGATACAGCTAACATCGAACTTATCGATTACGTTGTACGCTAGATCGCTGCAAATTCGAATATCCTTCGAACAGCGATAGCGAGAAAGTAAAGGACAATGTAAGTAAGCAAAGTGTCATGCTCGTGGAAATAACGACGAAAGGAACGACAGGCGGGCAGAGACGATTACCCGAGAAAAAAATACACAGATTGTAAGCATATTTGAGCGACGTTTGATCGAACCTATCGATCTGGCAGTAATCAAACGCTATCGACCGTAACGAACGGATAACCGAAACTGCTCCTCGCAACGATATAGACCGGTCGAGAGATTACTTTAAATATTCGTTCAGCTTCTCGCAGTCCCATCCTTGATCGCGAATCGATTTTACGACTTCCTCCGAATTTCCACGTTTTCTCCGTCTCCTCCTCTCCTCGTCGTATTTCTCCTGAATGGCGGTATTGCAGATATGAATCGCTTCGTGATAAGTTGAGAAAGTGTAGGGTTTCGAGCTGAATCGTAGGAGTCCTTCCCTGGAAAAGGATGGAAAAGGATGGAGAAAATTCTTTGATGGAATCTCCATCGAGAAGATTCTTTCGGAATAATTTTCAAGGCTCTTTTCTCTAACAAAATCCCTTTCCGAGATTTCTCCGTAGACCTATAACGTACGTATAACGTATCGCGTGCCCTTTTATTTGCGCACACGAGATTCACGGATAGCTATGCGAACATACGTTTCACGAGATAGAAAATTATTTTCCGATGGTTCGATTAAAAAATGTAATACAAAACTTCGCTAGAAATATCGTTTAGACGTTCGAAATACGGCGGAACTGTAAAGTCGGAAATCTAGTTACTTGAACACCCATATTGTCATGGGAAATGTATTTGTAACCAAATACCACTGCCTTATGTCGAATTTCGTATCGTGAATCAACAACGGACGTTCTGAAATTAAGAGGGAAAAGATGAGATCGCGAAAAGGTATAAAATTTAAACGATTAACCGTTTTACGTACCAATGTACTTCTGAACAATGAAGTAGTCTTTCGGTCTGCTCTTTATCTTTCGAAATATATCCTTTAAACTGTGAGATATGCTGATTCCCGTGCCGCAACAAAGTTCGCTCGGTTTTAATATCCATATGTTTCTCATTCCGTTTAATTCGTATTGCGGATCTATCTCTTTCAATCTTGCCAGTATCGGATTCGTCGCCTCTAGATATTTCTAAACGATGTAACGGAAAATTCACGGTAGCGAGATACAAAATTTGTTGCGTCGAATCGAGATTACCAGCGTTTTTAATTCAAAAGTAAGAAATCGCTTGGAAACGGATCGTCCATTCTTTAAGATGGTACTACGCAAGCGAAAGCAAAGAAAAGAAAAGAAAAGTACACGAGTATCGTACTTGTAGCTGATCTCGACTTTTTTCCGAGGTGGTCTCGATTCCAGCTCCCTCGTGTACGGCTGCGGTATAATCGTCCAAAAAGGAATTCCATTCCTCTTCGGAAAACTCGGTCGCAAAGTCTTTGTCTATGTTTTGGTGGATTTCACGGGCGATAAATTCCTCGCAGCGTTTTATGGCAAACTCCAGTCGACTCATTAGAATCGGTCGATGTCCCGACTCCGAGAAACCCTGGCCATCGTGCATTCTTCCGACGAACCATTTCAACAGACCAGCGGCAGCGGTCAAACGAAAATCATCGAGAAACGCTTTCGGCTCTCTGTTCAGGTTGTAACTTCGAGGGAATAATACCGACGACACGTCCTTCTCGTACAGCCAGTGAGCTTCCTCCAACAAACGAGCCATTCCTAGCTACATTATTTCGCGATCGTCAATATTTCGTCGAGTTCGCGGCGAACTAAAGTTCGATCGAGCTTAATTGATATATTTCGCGTCTTGTACGATATGCATGTATCGAAAATTCTCGCCTATCTAATTATCGATGTTAACCTTGGAAGTGTAGACGAAAGGTTTTTGGTATCTGTTGAGAATGATATTGTTACTCAAGCCACGATGCCAATCGACAAAGTCGTTCCGACAGTCCCATATAAAGTCTGGCGATTTGTGACGTAACAAAGCGAAAATTACCGCCTTCTCGTTTAAAGTACCGTCCGGTTGGGTCAAATCGCCCAACGATCTTGCTTCTAAGCTGGCTACGCTGCCTAAAAGTCGAAGAACGGATTTCAGACGAAAATTAACGTTCGTTTAATTTTTAGTAAAAAGTTGGTGACAAGTTCGATTTCGACGATATTGCTCAGACCAGAAAGATGATAGCCAGACACTTATAATATACAGACACTTTGTCAGAGTTTATGTGGTCAATTTTTAATTAAAGGAAGTAGAATGTAAAGAAAAGGATTTGATTAAGAAAGGCAAGGAAACTAACCATAAGGTACAGCTCTTGTTTTTGTAGCTTCGTATTTTTGCACCCAACCCCTTTTCTCCAGAGCTTCTTTCAATTTCGGTAACTCACCGCGTATCAGAAATATTTTGTGCCTCTGAAACACGGTAGCGCGTGCTTCAAAGTATCTTAAAACTACCGTATCACGCGAATTTCTCTGTAACACTATTCGGATCTGGATGATCTATCGAATAGTTACAACGAATAGAGATATATCGGACAATTCGATAACATCCGATCAGAATTTCCAAATTTTGAAACATTTTCCTCGTAAACGGATCTGACGTCTACCTTAATAGCTCTGTCGACTTTCGCTTTAATTTTCTGATAACGCTCTTTCCTCGTCCAGTGAGTCTTACAGCAATCGTCGTCCTTGAGCACGATACTCCTGTAGTTGTTGACGGTGTCGGTATCGTGCTTGTCAAAGATCCCCCGAGGGCAACAGGAACACGTGTCCATGTAGGATTTCGGGAAGGCACCGCAGTCAAGTTGTGGCAGGCTGTTAACGGCATTGATCTCATTGTCGTCCGTGTCCGGAAGTGGCCATTTTGAGTTCATTTTCGTCCAGTCCACCCGATTGTACGGATTCACTGCACTTTCCTTCTTTTCCAGACAGATCAAAGAAGTCAATTTGCAGTAGGAGTGGCTCGCTTTATCCTCGTTCGTGGAATCCGTAGTCGCTAAATCTTTCGCGGTCCTAATGTCCCTTGACCGGTGAAACGTTCTAATTTATTACACGATATCTACTGAATTTTATTCCTTTTTCTATCCAGTGATCGATTTAATCATCGTGTTCGACTTTGATTAACCGGATCACCCAACTTGGTCGTTCGTGTTAAACACAGAGACATGGAAAACCTGTACGCTTTTCGGAACGAGATACGTACCTTAAATCAGGCGGCAGATCCATAGTTTCGTCGTGAATCGAGACAGCTATTTTAGGTCAATTCCTAGATAAATAGCAAAAGTGGCGTTAATCGCGGAAACCAAATAAATTATCTAGTTGAAGTAAACGCTAGAAATATTCGGCGTGTACAGAAAGAAAAATCGACTCGAGAGGAACGTTTAGGAACAATGCAAATATTCGTCGATGGGCGTACACTTTGAACGCTAAAGCGAATGAAACGAGAAAGGCTAAATCGATCAATCTGCTTGTTTAACCCGGCCGCCTTATTGTCTGGCAAGCTTAATCGCCTAAGTAATTAACCTCTCATGCAACGAACTTTGGAGAAACTGGTTTTTGCCCTTATTAAAGGGCCATATTAATTTAACACTAGCATTATGTATCCTTCTTTCGACCGGTGAAGTAAATTCATGACTAAATTATTACGAAGAAGTTGCGTCGTTATCTTTCCAGAATTTTGTGCCACACAATTATATTTATATCACAATGCTCGTTTCAATCGAATTTGAAGATAATAAATAACGAAACCAATCGATATTTAATAACACGCGGTCACCGAAATATATTCTTCGCATACTACACAAATGTCGTTATAATTTTCATACGTGTAACAACTGTTATGAAAATAACGATGTAATTTACGACACAAGGGTAAATTTATAGATTTATGGATTTAATAATACATAATGCTGTTTAGTATTTTATGTTATATCACACTCTGTTTCCCTCCCTTTGTCGCGTATTATCGATAAATTATCGATATCGACTATAATTTTAAATTAACGTACATCATACATCACGTATCATGTACAAGGCTACTAATACAAGTATATCCGATATAAAGGTATCTGATAGTCGAGGCTTGTTTGCGCTGCAAAAGGGAAAGTAAATGAAATATAACGCAACGTTGCGTTTGCATACTATGCGATTAATATACTTCGTCTATTTCTTCGTCTACGACCATTTTCTTTCATTCTTATGTAAACGTTGCAAGTATATGAAACATGTCGACTTTTTTTGGTAACTTTCACCATGTTACATGTACAATGTACACGCGCTATACTTGCCATATTTATTCTCGTTTGCCGTAATTGTGACGAAAAATTTCGAAATTGTAAACTTCATTTCATCGTTTAGAAAACTGACATCTATGTTCTTTCTATGGTAAAAATACTTTGCGATACTTGGTGGAAATTTTCTGCTCGTACACTGCGTGAGTCTGTTGTGTAGTGAACGTTTTGACAAAGTTTTATGGATCCGCGATATTTCATTAAACGTTTCCTCATTGATGCTTTATGTATCGTGATATCTTGACTTCGAACTGGAGAAATGTTTCTGATAGATCAAAACGTAAAGTTAAACTCTAAAATTTATTTCACGGTTCTCCTATTCCGAACGGTTTGGTTTCTGCTGTCTATGGATTTCTGTTGATGTGTCAAATGTCAGACATGTTGCATTTATCCGATCTTCTACTTTTTCTCCATTTTCCCAACGACTATCTACACAATGTTAATTGCCAGCTAACAGCCGTTATATCGTTTGTTTGCAATTTTTTAACCAGTAACTCTATGAATCGCGGCATAAAGACAAAAATCTGAAAAAAAGCAGAAAATTGTATGATGCATAGCGGGCACAAAATTTGCATTAAACGTAAAATATGCTCTTGTGTAAATACGTATGTATGTTTATTTCTAGGGGCGTAAAACATATATGTAGAAAAAAAACGATATCTGTGAATACCAATTTTCTCCATACACTGAAATATTTTGTATATCGATATCGTTCATGACTGCAACGAAATTCAGTGTACTAGTACTGTCAACGCTATGTTCCATATGTTTGGCGAAACTCACACGTACTCTTTCATCGTATCGGCGTATCGACGATTATTTTAAAACAACGTATCCTTTTACAGTGGTAGCGATTAAAATAATCCATTTTTCAACGTAATTTCATGCCGTTCGAATATTTTACTTCATACGCGATACGTCAAAGTATCCGAGAAAAATAATACATATAGTTGGTCGCGTTCGCCCGTATCTAAATTACTATTATTCGATAAAAGATTAATAAAAGTATTTCTGAATTTATTGGTGGAACATGAAAAGTCTTTTTACATGCTATGTATTTATCTTGAACGAGTATCGATACATTCGATTGGTAAGTGCTCGTAAATTCCACACATCTATCTAACATTTCACTGTGGTCCTATTAAAATTCAGTTGAATTCACACTACCGAACAATTTCATCCGCAATATATCGCATCATACGGCTGAACATTCTTGTCATGGGCAATTTGAAACGCTAAAATACTTCCACCTTTGAGCTCATATTTGCCACTAGTATTAAAAATATTATCCACACACACACACACATATAAACATATTATAGAAAATTATAGAATTATGATACAATTATTTGCAAATTTCTGATTAAACGACCGATTTTGATATTATTAATACCGATCATAATATGGTAACCAAAAAATTCTGTTTTTTCTGATACGCTCACGCGTATCTGGTGGACTACGCGAGACATTATTCGCCACAAATATCTGAATTCTGTTCGAACCCTCGCAACGAACTTGTACAGTGAGCAACTAGAAACACTACATGACAAACTTAAGAAAAAAAAAAAAAAACGGTCATTTTTAGTGAATCGTCGAGAAATTTTATTTTTGCAAGATACTGGGATGGGAACTTTTATTACCTCTTTCGATCTTTGGATAATTATATGCTGGGAAAACAATTTATAAACGATACGGCTATAGATGAGAAGGTGTGTCAATTTTTCGAAGATAAAAATTCTGAATTTTAGAAAGGTAATATTTTTTAATTACCTTCCCATTATCCTTGCCATTGTGAAAGAGTAACTCGACCTAAAGGTGAATATTTTAACGAATAAAATTACTTTATTGTACGACAGAACTTTCTTCGTTACCATAAAATCTACAATTTTATTTTATCTTTTTACCTTTCTCCTCAATAAATAAAATCATTATTTCGAATTAATCTATAATTTCAGGATTCACAAATAGATCATTTTCAATATAATTAGCATCCTTTTACATTGTTTTAATATAATTCGTATAATATGCGTCAAGACGAAAGCACGCTTGTTCGAAACACGTAAGTAACCGATTTCCTAGTATATATGTACATATCTGTGATAGAAAATGAAATTTTGTTTATTAGAAGTACACGTTGCCAGGATATACATATACATGAACGTGCATATAATGGGGTATAGACATCCGACAATGATATTTGGAAATCCGTTACGTTTGACTATAAATGACTGTCTGGTAGCCAAGAGGGTGAAAATCGTGCCAGCGAAACGTGCTTTCGATTCGACTTGCTGCACGAGCGAACGAGTTAACTAGCTAAGTAACCGCGCCCACTGCACTCTCTAATCACCAAAGGCACCAGGAATGCTTTTAAACTTTCCATCCACAATTACGTCCTTATTCGCATAGAAACCTCTATTAGACCTTCCATTATTCTAATTATGGAAGACCCGTCAGAAATATATTGATTAAAGTTAAGAAGGTTAAGTGGTCAGGATCAAGAATTGGACCGACTATATCTTGTTCGCTCCTCACGCTACTTCCTCTTGTTATTTCAATGTTTATCGAAAGCATCGCGTTTACTACCGTTGTAAGTAACACATATCATTTTGCTATTTTCTATCGCTTACGTCGTCAATCGAATTATTCCGATTATTCGTTCATTCTCGTTTCACCCTTTTCTTACCCTATTATTACGAACAGTTCAGATTTATCACGCTGGAAGGATGAAAATTTTTCGAAATAATCTAGAAGCTTGCGATTGTTTTCGCGATATAATAGGAACGCTCTTAAGCGATGTAGATACCACAAAACTTCGAAAACGTCAAACCACGTATATGAAAAATCCTTTTGACATAATACGCAACAATGTACGAGAAGTACAACCAGCTTTCTGATCCGATGAAGTTATTTTGCATGACCAATGGTTTTCGATGAAACCGAAAGAACGAATAGAATTCTATTCGAAATAACATCTATGATTTTGAGAAGATAATGCGTCTCTGATCGACAAGCTATCTTCCGAAGTAGAGCGATCTACGAATATTTTCATGTAAATGAAAAGCCTGTTCGTATGTATTCTATCTTTGAGTCAAGTTATACGTATAATTTCGCATTGTATATATTTATTTCATCTGTTATAAAGTTTCTTCGCAATCATGCACTCCCGAGGAACAAACGAGTCACAAAGTTTACTTAAAAGTTTACTTTATAAACTAGTTTTGGTTTTCCATGGTTGGAACTTAAAGCGGTCCAACTACTTATCGTATAGTATAGCGTGTAAACGGTAAACAGCGGCTCATGGAGCGACTCGCGCGAACCACAAGAATTCGTCAAGTCGATGCAATTAACATTTACGAGAAAAAGCAACGCGGCATACCGTACCTCGGAAAATCGCTTGTCTGACGGCGGATTGTCGCGATGCGACGCAACTTGCAAAATAAGAATTTTCTATAGCACATTGCACAGCACGAAAATAGACTCGCTAAACAGTTACGTAAATCTTATTACAGGATTCAATCTTGCTTCAAAAGGCTACAGTACTTTTGTATTTGTATTCTGATGTCTGTAGATCTTACACGATGCATTTTCAACGAAGAAACAAGTTGCGAAGTTTGTCGGTTAAGCTTGTGGCGCTGGTATAGTTGTTGCAGCTTCGTTTCTTTGCGTTTCACCTCAAACTTTCTCTCCTTTCTCTCTCTTCTCTATTCTTCTTTTCTCTCATCTTTTTTTTCCTAATTTCTTTTGTCATCGAAATGTGACTATCATTCTGGGAAAATATTCGCTGAAAAATTATCGCATTACAACTTTCATACGGCATTAGCGGTGTCAGGGGAAGTAACCAAACGTCTGATCGTACATCTTTGAAATTTAGAGATCGTAATCTTCGCTCGATCATTGTATCGAAGCGCGTTATACGGCCGCTATAAAAATCAGACCGAATTCCAAAGACAAACAACCGGTATGTGCTTAGTTCGCGACTAGAAACTCTGCCGCTAGAAAAAATGTTGAAAAGAGAATTAGGGCATTGAACGTTCGAAATACTTCTGCCACGAGAACATCTTTCGAGAAAGTTGTTTTCTATCGTAAACGATTAGTGATGTAAAAAGTTGAGATTCGTATAAATACCGATATTCGAATGACGTGAACGTCCTCGGACGATGACAGTATAAGGTGCAGCTTTATACCGTTACTAGCCTGTGTAATAGAATTATCAGATCGTTCTATAGTCTATTTGAGGGAAATATACCATCGTTCGATAGAGAAGTCCATTAATCGCAATTGAATGGTAGGCTTTTCGTGCGCGTATCGCTGTTTAACAAGCAAACTGGATAGAGGTAATTTACAAACCGATTAATAAGCACAAGCATTTCGAAATTTCTAGCCATATCAATACGAACAATACCGTAATATTCGGTTTTTTGATTTCCAGCTGCAAACATTTTACAGACATATCCAACGATAACTGCCGCTTTTTACACGATCACTTGTATGATTTTCTAAATTTTCCTTTTTTGTATTTATTTTCCACGTATATCGACGTCATATCGAACGACGTGACATATTACATTATCAAATTGCGATCAAATCGGTTATTTACCATGTGCATTACATATATATTTTCTCTATATATACATACATATATTTGTACGTAGAATTTTGCATACGCGAACAACGTGTCATATACGTGTGTACCTTTACCTAGAGACCTACTCTGTACATATTTTTCAAAGGGAAACAGTGTATTACAGATTGCAGCACCGAAGAGTACGCGTATTCGCACCAAATGTTATATCGCTAAAGGGGCCTTTGTACAATTTAAAGCAAAGTCATGTATTACATAGTAGATATTTCTTTGAGAACTATTTCTCTCCGGGAACTGCTCTACTTTGCCTTCCGTTGCTCTACTTCCGCCTAACATGAACGAATTCAAACTCTGCCGGTAAAGTTTCTATCTTCTACTATACTTGTATCGTTTCGGGTACCAATACTTTTCCATCTTTTCACGCGCCTACTTTCAGTCCGTGTAATTTTCACATTCTTTTCAAAAGAGACGACGTTTTCATCTATTTTTTTCTTTTTTTTTTTGCAATTTATCGTAATTTATCGTTAAAAATATATTGCTTCAATATCGTCAAGCGACAACGTTGAGCACGTAACTTACGAAGATGATTTAATCACACGAATACCGGACGGTGACGCTCTAGATGCGATTACATGTAATATCTGATGAAACTGCAACGGTCTACGATTAAAATACTATCTCGAAATCCGGTTATCGATCGGAAACAACCTCAGAGGGTATGAACAGGTGATCAAAGTCGAAGCCTGTAATCTCGTTTCCTTCTACAGTCATGGAGCGATATGTAGTTCTTGGATAAATTTCCCAAAATTTGTCCGACTCGATAAAGTTTCGGCGTTGGGAAGTTTACATTGCAGTCACGTACTTGAAACACGTGATCAGTTCATTGCTGTCGTGATAAAAAGATGGTGATAAATTCCGGCATCAACGTCCATACTTGAAAACTTTGAGAGTTCAGTAAAGTTTTCTGTTGCCTTCTAAAGTTATTCCCATTTCCATCGTTGTTTTAAAACATTTGGTCGAATAAATGTCGAGTAGATTTTTTTAAAAAAAGCGTCAGCGTTGTTTGAAACAACCCAACGCAAAGCGCCTTAATTATTCACCGTTAGGCCGGTTACGCGTTCGATGCTTTTTATATTCTTCATCTTCGCTAAGACCAAGTTTAAACCAACTCCTACGTCGGACTCGATAATTTCTTTGGGAAAACGCTTCGTACATTTTAGTTGCTTGTTTTATATTTACAATTTTTTTCTATCAGCTTAAAAGCGCAGAAGATACCACTTCGTTTCCTCGAGTTGAAATGTTTAAACCCCGGATAGGACTTTAAGAAATAAGAGGTGTTTATACGATGAAAAAAGTACGGTTAATTATTTTCCCGTTTTTTTTTTCAGCAAAAACGTTCCTTTCGTGTTCCCGACAGAACCATTTCCTTTCCTATCCAGAGTCGTTTCTTGCTCGAAGTGGCTAATTACGTGAGAAAAACATACTCTCCGCCTACTTGTCTCTTCGTTTCTCTTTCTCTGCCACGAAAGTAAGCAGTACTTTGTAATGATCCCATTTTAAGAACCGAGAAAACAAACGAGTCGGCAATTATTCTTGCAATTGTACCTTTTGCATTTCGCTTCGGATTGCCGGTGTCACGTGTTTCAGGCACAAATAACTCTCCTCCTCGTTGAAATGGCTTCTCACGAGATTTCCCCCGTTATTCTTGCAGACGACAAAAAGATACAAACAACTCTGACCCGCGTCTGTATTCCGCGTCCTGTACTCTATAAACGAAACGTAATCATTCCTGTTATTAGTACCGTTTTCAGTGAAAGTATTTAAGCAAAGCGTGCTCAGTTTTTTCCAGCTAATACGAAATACGTTGTTCCGACATGGCTAACGATTCATTTCTAAGGCATATTACAATTTTCACGAAATTTTTATTTATTTATTTACGCTCGAAGAAACAAATCGATAAAATTACCGGTAAAATCAAAGATGCATCAGCGATTCTTCTGTATCTAACAGAGACCTTTGATCGATTCGGATTATCCGTCCTAAATGTTTCGGTCATTTTCTTAATATATCAGGCGCGCGTGGAGTTTTCACGAGGTTTTCAAAGACCGACGTTCCACAAACAAAATGTAAAATTTTCCATAAATAATTGGAACGGTCGTAAGCTCGTCCGCATCTGTCCGGACGTTACTCGTATTGAGAGCATTGACGTATCTAATAATAGACATATACACACAAATGTACGTGTGAGTACAGCCTTTCTGTAGATAAACGAGCTCTTGGTAGTCCACTCTACGTAGCGGCGATGCTCCTATCAAGATCGTGTACGATTAACGAACGCGTGAACGAACATCCGACAGAACTAAAATAAATATTTCGATCATTGTGGCGCAACAACTTGGTGAATTATTCAGGAGTAACCGTCTGGCAAGTTAATATTATCGGAGTAATTAGATTTCAAATAATACAACAGCCCGTTAAAACGAACAAACCGATGACTCAATGATGGATGGACAACTAAAATGTTGTTTTAGTCACGTTGTTACTGCGACGTCTAAACTACAATAGAACAAATATAAATTAGATACGATATAAAAGATAAAACATAAATTGAGAATACGGCTCGCTATTGTCACAGACGAAATGCCACAGACGAAATCCGACTAAACAAAGCGATAAGATAGCGAAGTTCCAAGCGCGTTACCATCAGGATAACATCCGGTCATTCTATCCGTTCCCAGAGATGTATGATCAAGGCTCATTCCCACTCCAACGAATAAAAGAATTTAAATACACCCCCTAAAGATCATCCAAGTCAGTCTTGAACAGTCACGCCTAGAGCTCAGAAGTGTATTGCAAACGAAAAAAATAAAGTTTCTTTTTTTCCCTAAATTTATTTTTTATTTTACGTGACACTATCGTGCTTGTGCTCGGATAAGTCCCATCGTACGTATTGTTACTTCATAAAGAAGTCTGGTGCAAAATTAGTCATCGTAAGAAAGAAAGCAAGGTAAGCAATCGTAATATTTCGCTTATTGGGTGGTACTTGCTTGTTTTCTTCTTCTCTTTTTCGTTCTTTTGTTTTTTTTTTTTTTTATATTTCGCATAAAGTTTATCCATTAAGTTGATAAGGAATATCATGATAACCGATATCGCAACGATACTAACGTAAATATGTACACGCTGTCGTAGATTACTATATTTTCATAAATATCTTCTCTATTCTCACGCTAGTAGAGATAGGCTTATTTATAAAAACGAATCTACGTTGTGATAATAGCTCGTGGCTTATTATACAAACGATTCTAGCTTCGAACGAACGTAGTTGATAATTCGAGTTGGAGGATAGACAAAATTTTATTCGGTGGAAGGCTGTTAGCCGGTTATTACCAAAGAAACTTCTGTTCTTAATCGCTAATTGATGATTCCGACTAAATTCGCAAGGATTCGTTTCCGTGGAAACTATAAGGAAGAAAAATACATTTGCAGTAAACGATGTGAAAAATCAGTAGGTATCTATATGTACATAGTGCGTGCAAACGATGACGTCGCGTCTCCGTTTTCAAGTGTGACATATTACATGCCCGCTGGCCATGACATCGGACTTGATAAGTGTATTCCGCGGTAAAAAGAGCATCCGCAGTTCAATAACCTATGAACGAGAAAAAGAGACATTTAGTATACTTAGATGCGTGATCTATCGACCATGAGCCTCGAAGCATCGACGAGCTGAATACTCCATTCTCTTTCATCGCCTTAACCCATTTCCCTTGATCTATTAGCTTTCTTCGAAAATACCTTCTTCGTAATGGACTTCGTGACATGGAACACGCAGCATCGCGCATCGCTTCTCCTTTCTGCATGCAACGTTCTTGGTTTTAACTATTGGATTACGACGATTCAATTCACGAATCAGCGATTTCTTTCCTTTATCGTTTCGTTACCTTCGACGATAATTGTACCAATTGCGATGCATTTCTTATCGACGATAGAACCGTACTCGTTTAAAACTTCCACTTTTGGAAAAAAGCGTTTATCGTCACGTGATTTCAATGTATGAAATACGCTCGTTCGTAACGTTAGCCGATGCTTGAAGCAAATATTATGTAGTCGGGCAATCACTTATATATATATATGTAGTATCGCGGACATAGGGCCTAGGAGTTAGCGGGTGAACCACATACAATATCGCCAGAGCCGAGGCGTTTTTAAACCATAAACAATGTCCCGAAAGCCGAGGTGCCGATGGGCCCGTAAATGTGTCGTCGGTCCTTCAAATGAATAGTTTCATAGAACAGGTCTACGTGGCTTTGGCCACGAGCGGTCGCAGGACACGTGTGTGGTGGGTCTACGGGAAGACAAAAGACATGCGAGAGCAGGGCAGTTTTAGTTGAGAAGTCGAAGACGGTGAATCGAGGAGTCAGAGAGTGCGAGTTGCGTTGTCGAGAGAGTGTGGTCCGCGTGAGAGAGAACGTTGGATCCGTTGTGTCGGGAGTTGTCTAGATTGTAGCGTGTTATTGCGATTAGTTCATATTAAACTACCATCGTTTTTCCGTTTATATTTGTACAATCCATTCATTGTAAATAAATTACAAATACTAGGATATAATAACAGTATATTCCATTGAAGATACTACATATATATTTTTTAAATTTTTATTTATGTTTATATATATATATAAATAGAAAAGTATATAAACAAACATCCAGGGTATTCGAGTAAACACCGGAAAGGTAGATTTACGTCATCTTATAAGCCAGATCTATGAAGAAGGTTTAGAAGAAAATATAGATATCCTATCACGTTGGTTTCTGATAAATCAATCGGCGAAATACTGTAAAAGCATTTGTAAATAGGCATCCGCTTTGAACATTGATCGCTGAGTCGTTATAAAGTACAAAACATTTACAAGTACAAGCCATATCGTTGTTTTTCATTATGATTTCCATCAGATTGTTAAACTTGTTGTCGTAATAATTAGTTAAATAGTTTACAACGATCCCTTCTGTTGTTCTAACTCGGACGTTGAAAATACATCCAAAAATAACAAAATTAAAATGCACGTTACAACAGCGAATAATTTCTCGATTCGATGCAAGTTGTATATCGGCGAACGAAGTTTAAATTTATCGATCGGAGTTTGAAATTGAAAAAGCTGTATGTCAAATGTAAATGTTTGCTTAATAGATTGGCTACAAATTTTTTAGTCCCGTTCTTACCATGCGTTAGTTGTATTATTTTCGGGACCTCGTATCAATGCATTTCGCTTTGCGCAATAAGATAAGTTGAACAAGATAAACGTTGGAAATAAATTTCGACAAACAGTGTAAATTCATTTTGAACTCTTCTGGTTTCCTGTCATGTCACAAAGATAAATTATTTTTCTCATCTAAACTTCGAGTTTTAACATTTACCGTATCACCTGTTACCGTAACTTAACCGTTGAACTACGTATTTGTAACTGTTTGAAGTTCTCTTCCACATCTCTAATACTTCTATACTACAATACAAACGAAGTTTTCCCTTTTCTCCTCACAGGTTCGTTTACAGAACGTTAGGCATCGGAACTTTTCGCAAACGTTATTGAATCGTTTAATTTATATATATATATATATATATCGATATATGTTGTTAACAAATTAAAGCTGACGAGTAAAGCAACTGCGAGTTAAGGCGATGCAACGCCTCGATTACAATTCGAGGTAAACTTCCGATGGAATGGAACAACGTCGTTCGCTTAAATCCATGATAAATTTCATCAAAGGACTTATCGCAGCAGACTAAAGGATTCTCGATAAACACTTTTCTTTGCGACCATTAAGAAACTCATGAAACACGAAAAAGACATAACCAACTTTCTTCTTGATAGCTTTATTCGGATATTTTCCATTATCGCAAACTTACGAACAATCAGTTGCAATTACTTCTTGTTTCCGAGCGCGGATAAGTATAGTAACATACGTTTACGTCTGAGACACAGTAATTTTAATGTACAAAATTAATACGCATATATGAAAAAATATTTAACTTTAATAAAATATCTGTAGTTTGTAATTATTAAAAAACAAAACATTCCCTTGCGGCACTCATAATTTGAGATACACACTGTCCGTCTCCGAAAAATAAGCAAAGTTTTTCAAAATAACAAAGCAGAGAGAATCGTTTTAAGAGAAAAATATTTTGTTTTATTGAAAATCCATTCCTCCTGTGGCGATCGGCGATCTACACCGCTACACAACTAATGCGTCAAACAAGGATGTATTTCAACGTGACACAAATTTCGTATTAACATTGTCGCTGATTTTCTTTACTCTTAAGAAGTTCCGTTATTTTCGGAACAGACTATGTATTATACTTAAGTTCATTATGAAAAATGTATAAAGAATGAACAATCAGAAAAGTGTTAACAGTTGGAGATATATAGAAAGCCTAGGCGACGTTATAAGTCGTTCGGTTATAAGTCTCGATCTATTTTCGACAAAATAGATTTTGAAGTTAAAAATCGAAAGGTAGAATGTAGAAACCCTACTCGTTGTTAGCCAGGTAGAGCTCGTTCCTGCCAGCATTCTGGAATCAGCAGGAGTAAAGATTGGTACTAACGGTCTTGTCTTCTTTGTACGCTTTCCTTCGTCCTCCTCTTTCTCTTCTCTTTCTCCCTCTCTATATCTCTCTCTCTCTCTCTCTCTCTTTCTTCTTTTCTTTCTTCGAAGAAAATCATGTTCAAAGCAACTTGTATAGGCGCTTCCTAAGACAAGAGATAGCAAAAAGTAGACGGTGGTATATATTAAAGACGCTAGCATAACTTTGATGATGGTACACAGAGAATGTGGGGAGAAGATGGCAAGTACGTTTCACAAGACCACGAAAGTCAAACCAAAAGACAGTACTAAGGTACCGAGAGTGAAATAAGTGTAAGAGGATGGAGAACAGAGAAAGGAGAAGAGCAGTTCGTAATGATTGGCACACGGATATACGTGCATGTTCATCGTGAGGGGTGAGAAGTTTGAATAGGTTGCCGAGGGCGTAACAACGTCGTAGGCCTTGTATACCTTGCTTCGCTTCACCCCGCATCGCTATATACGACTAAGTACGATAGAACTCTCTCCTTTCCCTTGTCGCTATCGTCTGACATAGCGGCCCTGAGCAATGGACGAGTTTAGAACTAGCGACCTAAGCTTTATCTACGAACCGTCGTTCGGATTAACGAAACAAAGAGCTTTAGCATGCTGCGAAGTGTGCTCTTTCGTCTGTTAACAACGGTCTTCTCGATGCCATCTTCTCCTTTTCCCTACTGTTTTCGGCGACCTCTTGAAAATTTCAATTTTTCCTATCCTCTTCGCGTGTTTCTGCCCCTACCTCACATTCTCTTCGTATATACTCTCGTTTCTTTGTGATTTTCGCAAGTCAAGCAAGTTATGTTTTTTAAGTTTGAAAATCGCGCGAACGTAGAATCAGACTTATCGTATCAAGTTGCCCGCTTCTATATTCCACGGTCTACAATCCTGACGCGTTGCACGATACTTTATCTTAATGGCAATGGCAATAATATTAACATAATAGCGTGTAATGGAATAGTCACTTTCCTCGCATAGAACGTTTCCTGTACACAATTTTTAAACTATAGCTTTTATCTAAGTGCACTTTTATGACCGGCAACTTATCACTTCCATAAATTCTTTAACCCTCCATTACTTACTTCTAACCGCTTTCTTGCGTTTTATGAGTTTACGACATTTTACGATTAATCGAATTTTTGTCGCGCACTCACCTTCGCCTATGAGGCTCCCAAGAGCGAGACGGATTTAGTCGATAAGAACTTGGGAATTTCACAAAAGTGACATACGACGAACCTGTCCTTTCACTGCGTTTAGTCGTTCGTTAATCAAACTTTTCCAACTATTTTCTATAAGTAAACTTTTCCGCTACATATTCCTCGATCCAATGTTATTATCGTAGAATACAAAATTGCGAATACTTTTACTACACCTTTTATTATAGAAAATAACGCTTTAACCGTTGAACTAAGATATCGGATACCGGAAGTCGCGAAAGTTTGAAAGCGGGTGGAAGACGCGGCTGTCGATTGATTCGGACACTCGAACCAACTCGTCTTTTAATTTAATTTCGACAGCAACGATATGCAGTTCGTAGTTACCGTTGCTGTTGCTGCTGCTGCTGCTGCTACTGCCGGTATATTGGAGTAAACATTACACAGTTCGCATCGTTCGATGTACAGTTAGCCGGACATTGTGCTCGGTAAGTTTGCTCGCATAGTTGTGTCCAGATACGGCATCTCTGCGCATGCATCTTCCTTCGAGTTTGCTGCTCTAATCTTCTACGAAACAGCTGCGCGATATTGGAACGGCGTGCGAGGTGTACACTACGCGAGGGCAAAATTCACGGAGTAATTAACGAGCAAACAATGTCTGAAAAAGCCAGGATCGTGATACAAGAAAAAGATATCGATGAATGTTTGCTCTAGAATTAGTTGAATCTTATTTATCTCTCGACTTCGTTGACAAAGACAGGACCACGGGAAACGGAAAGAGCGTACGAGTGTTCCTGCTGTTACAGCAGAGTAGAAATCCTCAATATCACGCCTCACTTACCGAACAGCAGTAGTTTTCCTATCGTAACTCTATGCATTCAAAGAAGTTTGATGGGAAAGTAATATGCTCTTTCTTTCGAAGTTACTGTTTTTTTTTTTTTTCTTTATTTCTTCGCTAAGTTACTCTGACGTTGTTACGGATCAAAATAATTATATTTCGTTCCATTCGTTTTCTTTTTCGTTTCTCTCAACGATATCGACTATATAATATATTACTTTTTTTTATTTTGTAATCTTTTGCGCATCTTTTGTACTTAAACTATAATCAGATCAGAATGCATCATCGAGTTTCATTTTCATCAACGTTTCTCGTTCGTTCTTCGTTATAAAATATTCCGAAGTGTTGGAATTCCTAATAAATTTGAAGGATTTAAATTTTTCTTCGCCAAGCTACCCCTTAATCCTGCAAGTTATTAACTTTCCAACTGACCTGACGTTCGAGGCATTCCTCCTTCTAGAAGAAAGCTACTTCTAGCTCCATAAATAATCAAGACTGGAGTAGAAGCTACGCAGTTGCGAAGTTTACGACTAATACTACCGTTCGGTTCTCACCTTTGCAACAACGAATAAATTAACTCGCTAGGAGTCTTACTCCCGATCTTATTCGCGTTCATAAATGGCAAATTCCTAAATTCATAAATGAGTCTTGATAAAAAATTGTGATACTTTTCCGAATCGAACTACATTCGGTTTAAAAGTGATATTATCTACATATTGACATATACGTGTGTAGTATCGTGGAAAAAAGGCCTAAGAGATATCGAGTAAACCATAAACAATGTGGCGAGAGCCGAGGCGCCGTCGAGCTCATCAATGTGTCGTCGATCCTTCTTCAATCGAATAGTTTCGAAGGCCCCTGCGTGACCCTGGCCACGAGCGGCTGCGAAACACGTGCGTAGTGGGTCTAAGAAAAGACAAAGGGATGCTAGAACAGGCAGAGTGAGTGGAGAAGCCAGAGGGTGTGAATCGAGAAGTCAGAGAGTGCGAGTCGCGTTGTCGAGATAGTGTTGCTAGCATGAGAGAGAACGTTGGATCCGTTGTGACGAGAGTCGCATATGAACCATTGAGTTGTCTAAATTATAGCGCGTTATTGTGACTAGTTCGTGTTAAACAACCATCGTTATTCTGTCCAATCAACGTCTGTACAGTCCATTCAACGTAAATAAATCAGAATATAATAATAATATATTTCGCGATATTACACGTATTCTTTTTCAAACGACATAAGTTTAAAATGAAATAAACCAAGTATGGAGGAACGTTCAAGCATGAATGACTAGAGTGACAGTCTCTGGAAATACTGCGATCAACTTCGGTTAGAATCGCGATTACCAGCAAAGACGTCGAAAGACTAATTGTAATAGCAGGTTTGCGGAGATCAATGGCAACAGAAATCCCATGTCTAGACAGCTTTATATTTAGCACTGTGTCGAGGCAAGTTCGTCCGCTTTAATTAGCGTGTCTTGAGAATAACTTGAAAGTAGAAAAATAGTTATCCATAGAGCTAGAACGTTCACACTGAAACGACACGATCCGAGTACCTATATTCGCCTAAGTACTTTTACACGTACGTATCGCGCTGGATACGATATCTCTGTAGAATATTGTAAATCGTGCAGAACGTAACAGGATGGTCGAAAGGTGGAAAGGCTGATGAATCCGAAACGAAGTATAAACTTCCAAAGGAAGTAATCTTGAGATCCCATACGGTTCGTGTCAAGGGTGTAATTGGAGCCTGAAGGCAATCACGAGATTATCTCGGACATCGTTCGCTTGTCATGTCTCTCGACACCCCTTACACGCTACTGCCTTCCGGTAGAAACAAAGGTACCCAGAGGAAGCTTCATTAAGCCGTCGCTCTACCAACAAAGCGCCGATAGTTTCGGTTAAATTGTTAAATGAAATGCAGGTCAGCTATAAATACAGCGATCTATCGATGGAAACTTTGACATCGGCCATTTGCGTTTACAGCGCTCGACTTCCTCGGATAAACCCGAACGATATACGCTCAAGTGGTTAATCTTTATCGTTCGAACTTTCTGAACTCTAAACTTTAGAATATTTTGTTGGTATTGATCGTCGTAAGACTAACGGATATACGTTAAACATTTATTAGTCCGTAGATTGCCATAAAGTTATCATAGATCGAGTTATCATTGTCAGAGCAATGGCATTCGAGCAGAATGAAGTTAAAAAAGCAGCGTACGTCATATGTAACGTTTAAAACGAATTTTATAGCGCGTAATCGTTCGGGACGGTTGAATTCTCGCAAGTAAATTTGATTTTCCGCTCGGCGTTACTGACGTGCGGATAATGGCCAATATGGACCTCTAAAGTGACCCGCTCCCTCCAACGTTAACACCCTAATAGCTTTCTCGTAATAATCGACGTAAAGCAACGAATCTGCCTTTCTCGCATTAGTGCCACTAGTGTCGCGTATCTCTATTTAAAGTATTTCCTCTAACCTCTCGCATCTTTCTTTGAAGATCGAGTGAAACGAAATGACTCGTACGTTGGAATACGTAGGGAAAGATTTTCGACTTCGAAAGGTAGGTCAGTTACCGATTATGAGCATGCACATGTATACGACTAAAGAGACATCGAATAAAGCCGAATAGCTCTCGGTTCAAGCGATTTTCAAAGTCCTATTCCGCTTTTTCGCTGTCTGTTCTTTCTATGGAAGGAATACGGAAGAAAGCGACAACGAACAACTCGAAATCCATTTAGCTGTAAATTGCTACTCGTTCGCTTCAACCGCGAGCGAGGCAGGACAAGAAAATGCACGAGCGTTTCTACATGCTCGTATATTTAGAACACGCAAAAAGTCGCTGTTGCTTTAAACGAAAATACGGAGGATAACACACGTACCGTATATATTTGATTAAATTATAACGATTATTATTTAATCTTTATTCGTGATTTAAACAAAGTACATGCACGTATACATACACGTATTATATGTGAAATGGAAAATTTATGAGCCGATGAATAACATTTCGGCATAGCGTGATAAAAGATTTCACAATCGAACTGTACACGTTGATCGTCCAGTTTCTTCGGCGAGTGATCGAGTCACACGGTCGCGTAAAACGAAACGAGCAGTTAATCACTTTAAATGGAATGAAATATAAAATTTCGATGAGCTTACGTGCGTGAATATACGAAGGATTTTCCGACAGCATATTGACATTTTACATACATTTTCACTCGATGGAAAAAGCGTCGTATGTATTCGACACAGCATAAACTACGAAACCCTCTTTTACGACTCGTTTTTATGCGACTACGCGAACAAGACACTCACATACCACATTTTTGACGCAAATTCCGCCGTTAAACGTTGAAAGATGCGATTCGCGTAGAGGTATTTTTATGTAAGTAGGTAATATTTTTAATTTCAGTCTCTGCTAGAACCGAACTTTGGATAAACGCATGGCGTTTGAAATAAAAATCTTCGTTTTACGTTGTCCGGTTCACCGAGATGTACACTGTACGTACATCTATCGTTTATGGATTACAGAAATTACGAAAAGATCCGTAGGTTAAAAGACGGTTTAGATGGCAAACTATAGCGGACACAGCAAAACCGCATCATTTCCGATTTATCGTAGCATCAAAGACCTTCTGTTGTTTCCGTGACTCGGTCAAAGAAGAAAGCCAGCTGTTCGTGTCATATCGAGGTAATTCGATGTGTATGGCTAAAGAATGTTTCTTTCGTCGTCTGATCATTCGCTCTTTCAAAGTGCTGTCGAGACTGTCATTCAAAAAACACGCGAAGGAAATGTTACAATTTTCAGTTTAGTATACTCTGTGGTATATTCTTCTTCCTATTTGCCTCTGTTTGCAATGTAAATTCTGCGTATGGCGCATCGAGTGCTAAAATAATATAGCAGACTCGAAAAATAGAAGTCCTGTTTCAACAATTATTAAATATCTTTGTTTCGTTTTCCGTTTCGTCAGCTAAAATCATACGAAAGTGACTAGCGTAGACTGCGGAACACGGAGTCTATCCAACGGATGTCGTTGTGATTGTCTTTGTTTCGAGTTATTGCGTTCTCCGAGCGACCTATTTCGTTATTCGCGTTTGTCACTTTACGGTAAAGGTGAAGTATACAAATTGACAAAAAAATCGGTCGTCAAACAGAAGTCGCAACAGTCTAAATTGGTCTGAACGAACCGAGGCTTTCCCAATTGCATAGATCCTGCGTCGTTGATGGCGCCAAGAGACACTCGTTTATTTCGTTAGAAAATTCAGACGTATATTATTATAATGAGGGAAATAGGAAGCAGAGAAACGGTATATCGTGGAGAGAGAAACAGCGGAGAAGGGATGAGAAGGGGAGCAAAGGAGGGAAGAAGGAGAGAGACGGAGAATCAAGATAAAGGTGAAAACGACGATGTCCGGAACTTCAACGTCAACAATTTCCGTCTACGTTTCTACTTTTTAATTACAGAGTCGCGTGAGCCTCTGGCATTCGCAGCGGACGACGACAGTCGCGCTTGACGAGGCTGCCTCCGCTTGAATCCCCCATTCACGCCATTTTTTGCGGTCTTCCCATTACCGAGATTGTGTGTCTTTCGCTTATTCTCCCTTCGTTATGTCTTCTACTCTTCGGCCTCGGCAACTTAACGATCTACTCCCATCCTCCCCTCTAAACCACCAACGAGAACCGAAACGCCTGCATCCCTCTCATAACTGTTTTTATACATATACGTGTACGCACGTAAGTCCAGTGCCAAGCTCACGGTATTTTCACCAAGTCTTTGTTCGATGCTCGTCCTTTCATATGCGTATACCTAAGAAGACGTTGACAAGTATGATAATCTTTTTTTCCTTTTTTTTTTTTTTTTTTGAAAAATCAATCTCGAACCTCGCGCATTTCTTTTGAAAAAATAAATAACGCGGTTTCGAAGGATTTGCCGAATTACGTAGATATTTCTGATCCAGATTCCGGAATTTTTGCAAGGAGAACGAAATTCTAGAAACGATCGTTAGAAATGTACTGAGAAAATCGGCAAGGAAACGTACGATGCGTCCGAATGAGGTTTCTTTTCAGTATGTACATTTGATTCGAACTTGGATCAGCGTTCTACAGAGGAGCAATTCTTTACAGGTATTAGATGCAGCCGTTCGTTTGAACGTTATCGGAAAATTAAAATGTCACTATAAAGGTAATTCTTCCCTCTCAGGAAAAGACCAGGATGAAACTTTGTCTTATTCTTTCTATTCTAGAAAGACGATGTATTAAACTTGTCTTAAGGTCACTCTATTTGTTCGAAACTTTATGTCTCCAGTTTGTAATTACAGCCAACGTAGGGATATGTTTCCTGTTATCTGTTATCTCAGGGTCTATCATTTTATGCGGCGCAGCTGTGAGACGGAGTAATTTCTTTGCTTAAAACCTTTCCGCTTGTTCCGTTGTATCTTGTAAATAGATTGTTTATCTATAAATAACAATAACGTTAATAGCGATTGAAGAAAGGTTGAAGGTAAATTTGTTCTATTATTTTTTAGCTCTTTTTCATTCTAAACTCTCCATTCTTCTTTCGTCCGACGAATTCACAGATTTTTCTCAAAAAGTAATGGCATGCAACGTTATCTAAAAGAAGGTCGTTAAAATATCTCCGCGGAACAACTCTTACTAGTACGTATTTCTTGGGTCGGCAATGTGGGCATGCGTTTCCAATTAAGGTTTATGCAAAAGTACAGAGACACTCGGAAATCGGCACCCGAGTGTCCTTCGAACCTCGACAGAGGTACCTTTCAATAATGTCTCCGTATGCACGGAAGAGGATAGAAATCCTTTGTAAAAGAATTGTTCTATCTATTATTCACGAGTAAAGCGTCATTCGTGTGTCGCTTTCGGAACGATAGTATCCAGTATGAAGAATTTCTTTCAAATTCCTTACGCGTGTTATCAACGTAATAGCTGGATATAAGACAAATTCGCACAATTGGTTACGATCAGTCAAGAGGTTCTCTCAGAGACTTTGCCAGCGTTACGTTGGAACAAGGCATCAAATGCGACAACAAGCGCACTTGCTGGATGTTAGTAGCTGTGCTTCTACGCGCGCAACAGCATACTCGAAAGGATGGCTACGGTAAATTTTAGGGGGAACGCGAATACACAATAGGGACACCAGCCCTCGTCCTTAAAGTTACATAATACGAGATCCTTGTAAGTACGCAGTAACGAATAGCTAGGTCTCTTGTTCGCTTCGTTTAGATGATCCTTTTAAACATCGAAGTTAAATAATTATATCCCATAGTATACGAGTGGAATTCAACCGATATAAATAAACATTTCGATCGGCAAGGTATCGCGAACGCGTTGATAATTTGTTCGAGCGATAGAACGTTCAAACCTTTCCGACTGGCATATCCCGTCGAATCGCGTTGAAAGTGGTGGCTTCGTTAAACATCGGCTAAAATTCAAGTAGTTGGCCGAAATTCCGTATTAAAAGCCACGCGTATACGATGCACAGACATAGTGTTGCACTTTCGAAACATCCTTGGCACGAAATAAACAGAAATGCTTCGTACCGCGACTCCCTTCGGAGCAGATTTTTGTGTGTAAGAAAGTTTTTTCATTAGTCTCGAGCAACCTGAGGTACACGAATACGTCGAAATACGTGGACAGCATCGCAATTTCTCTGTGACCGTATTATTTGATCGTATTAGTTTTCACTCGTTTCGAAACATTATCGCTTTCGCGTACGTAACAGACAGAAGAGAATAACATAAATATTTTGAAATTTCGTGATAACCGGTTAATTTAATGCGATCTGAACGATAACATACTTAGTGGCTGATCGCATATTCGCAAGTAATTAGTTCAGGTTTCAATTTCCTTAAATAACAAAGGTATTTGACATCGGCCGCTCTCGCGGCAGGAAATAGACTGCAGTTTTAACTTTCTGATTATCCGTATAATTCGATTTGAGCTGCGAGGGAGTTTGGTGTTCGACCGGTTCTTTAGTTACGTTCTCGGAGGTTTCCACATTACGGAATCGCGAACACGTACCGAATGCGGTCGGCCGTAATTCACGATCGAAATTGAAAGAGTTTTTTTCCAGCTGCGAACAAATGAGATCAGGGAAGCGAACCGACTGACAATGGATCGCGAGTTCTTACATCTTTCTTGGGTAGCTATCGATCATGCACCGTGAAAACTTTTGATTAACTTGACTATTTCTCAACGAGCGTTACATAGTAAACACACACGGTTCGTCTAGGTATTCTCTCGTACGCATACGTATAAATGTGCACGTATACACATCGCAACTTTCTAAGAAATTTCCTAACAAGGGTTGAAGCAACTTTTAAGGACGAATAGACGGAGCTCGTTTAAAATATCTGGTTAACTGCACTCGCGATAACAATGCCGCCCGGCGAAACGGATATTCGATACCACTCGTTAAATTTTATTTGTGGAAATAAATTTTCAAAAATATAATTACTTAACGTTGTACGTTAATATTCGCATTAACGAATTTTCAAACTATTCTTTAGTTTAAAAGTAAAAAAAGGCTCGAGCTTTTCTTTCTCTCGTATAAATCGACAATTCAACCATCTAGGTGTACCGGGCGTTTTCACTAGAATAGAAATGGGGAGAATCGAAACTAAAAATTGCACAAATTGCCCACTTCTCTTACAAATATTGACGTTTAGTGTAATAACAGAAGGAGTAATTGGAAATTGTCATTCTCTAATTAAAAACGTAGCAGCCTGAATCCACGTAGGTTTATAGCTAAAACAAGCAAAGTGTCGAGTAGAGGTTGTGTCGGCTTCGCTCGAGGCTGTCATCGACCATGTTTGAATTACATCATGCGTTACCTAGCTAATTAATATCGATGTTTCCTAAAACATTCTGTTTCTTATACGGAAACCAACGATCGATGTAACATTTTGAAATGTAAACGCCTGAAACACGAAACGAGGGCAATTAGAAAAAGATCGTCAGAACCAGGAAGCTTCGAAGAAATATACTTTTTCTACAGTTCCAAACAGAACGATGTTTTTTTTTTATTTAATAATTCACATTCACAATTTGGACATTTGGTGAATTTTTTTAGCCGTTTGATTATCGCGTGGGTGGCTACCCCCAGCGGGGTACCATCTTTGTGTTTGTTAGATTATATGCTTTGTGAGATCTGCTGGGTGTTTCCAGAACGATAAGTTGGCTGATACCAGCTTGATAAAACTTGCCATTGATGTTTCTTAGCTTGTCGCTCTTTGTGACGAGACATCGAACGTTACGTATTTGTAGAAATCCTTGGTGCGTATACTGTTTGATCGTTGAAATAGAATTACGTACAAAAACGTGGACGGTTAATCGAATCGTTCGAAAAATAGTAAAACGGTGCAATGATGGCAAAGTATTAATTTTGTATGGATCGACGTTTCAATTACTATGACGTTTATATGTATAATACATTACATTATGGACACTTGTATCCTAGAAAAGGTAAAGTTATTCGTATAACTTTGTTGTTATTGTTACATATTTGAACAAACTATTATCGTTACCATCGTTGTGAACTTGGAACGTATCAGTTACCAATCGATCGTTGAAATTTCATTGAACCACGAATGAGAATGTCTCGAACGATGCTGTATAGAGCATAATACGACAGTACAAACTATATTATAAACAGACGATCGGTATCACGTTTGTCACCCGTTTATAGTTACCTACGATCGACAAATATACATGTACATGTACAGCAACTCTGTACCAACCCGTTCTATGCACCAAGGATAAGCCTGTGCAAATAGTGACATTAATTGCCTACGCGTCGTCCTATTTGCATGCCATTATTCAGAATAATTGATGACTATTGGTAGCCTATGCGTTGAAACTCATTACCATATTTAACGTACCGATGCGTTGTTTCACACATGCTTGTCATCTTTGAAAATTCTTTAATCCGTTCTTTAATGATCGTTTAATCGCGTTTTAGAAACCTTTCTCTCATCCGATCGGTATTTTTTCTCAGTTGATCCTTCTCTATCGGTCAACGATCGATATCATCGTATTCGATCAAATTTATATTCGAAAATACACACTTACGAAAGCACAAGTAATATAGAAGTAAAGAAAGAACAAATTTTTTCGATGAAATTAAAAAATGAGCATTGATATAATTTACTTATATCGTTTGCCGAAATAACTTCAAGATCCGGTGCATGTACATACGTATATATGTATATATGTACATACATTACCTACATATTTAAAGTTCGATGAACAGTAGATTACGCTAGAATAGACAACATCGACGCGAGATTTTAAGATGCGGTATAAAATTTTCTTAGTACAGGATTCCGCGATGCTTCTTTTTAATTTTCGTTGATTCCGTTTCAACGAGCGGCATATTGAAATTAAATGAAAAGAAGTCAATGATTAAAATATAGCATCAAAGAACGGTGAACAATGGTGATTCGAATGGCGCAACTAGAGCATTGTATGACCCAATTTTGATGAGATTGCGATCAGGTGACCGTAAAAGCTGTGCAGGGAGAATGTCAAAGAGAATTGCTTGGAATTCGAACGCCTGTTCAACTTGGTATCGTATTTACGATACTGCTGCTTCGCCCAGTAAATGCTTTGTTGTACGACGTCGTTTGCCGTGGGTAGAGGAAATAACTGTAACCCTGTAGCCAAGTTCAAAACTCGCTTCGCCGCGCTGCGGGCAAAACCTTATTCCCTCTCTCTCTCTTTCTCTGCCTCTATCTTCCTTGCTTTTTTCTTATGCGACCTAAAATTTAAGGCACCTATACCTTTGTTGCTATCGTTGGTATTTTTCATTTTGAAGAAGGTAAAATTTCAATTTTATTTCGTCATCTCGTTCGTGTATGCCGTCGACGTAATTTTAAGGTGCAGTTACACAAAATAAGCTGAGAAAGATTTCTAGAATTTTTGTAGAACTCAGCGTGTGCTTGTAAGCAGAAAGCGAGCATTGCACGTATGATATTTAACGAGAGAGATAATACGTAACGAGTAAAAGAGCAGAAAGGTCCCGAAAGACGCGCATATCGTTCATACGGTAAAGGCCGGAGCAAAATGACGAAGGAATTAAAAAATCTCGACTGTTGGAAATTTGGTGCGACAGATTCAAAACTGTCAATCGGAAATCCCATTGGCGAGCAGAGAAGTGCGGCAGGGAAATGTTTTGGTGCTTCGTCGAAGCTTCGAATGACGCGACGATGGGTATTTTCTAGCTGGTTTCTGCATTCCATGCAGTTTGTGTTGTACAGATCACGTAGAACCGAGTAAATAGAGAAAGAGACTAACGGGAAAGAGAAGAAGGACCGACAATGGTTGCACGATGCACAAACCATCAGGATTCGGACAATTGCCTTCACCATCTCATTTGTCCACCATTGTTTCACGCGTGATAGATTTCGTTCATCGAACTTCCACCAATCGCTTTTTGATTATCCTAATTCGAATAAAACGACCATACGTACATATTTAATCGATCGCGATAAACGATACCGCACTACCTACCAATATATACATTTAATTTTATCGTACACTATAAAACTGCTTCAAATCGTATTAAAAACTTTTTGATAAAAAAAATATTTGAAAAACAATGTTTCCATAAAAAGTGGGCGCAAAATTTCAAGCGGTGCCTTGGTAAAAGCGAAATAAAAACAACGCGAAAATCGATGAAACGCTATAAAGTAACGGATGGTTGTTCGCGAGACGAGATAGATAATGAAACCTAAATACCAACAAACTCGGAATAAGTGGTAGATTTACGACGGCGATGCGCTCCGAAAATTTGGAATATTTATGTCTAGCCATCCTCGAACTTTCTGGAAGCGAATCGTGTCTCTGCAGACAGTCAGCTCTGATATCAGAAGCCAATATATCACCTCCTTCAAGAATAAAGTTCGTCCTCCTCGACTTGCAAGATCAAGCAACTCTTCCATCTAAAAACGAAGGAAATTTATGACGTACGTTACTTCGGTTAAATCTGTAAGTCGACTATATATACATTTGTACATTTGTTACGAATTAAACATCAATCAATTTTCGTTTGCTCTTTACTTTGGGGACAGGAAGAAGAATAAGGGTACTAAATCCAAAGCACTCAGATGCTCACCTCTTTTTAAACCTTTGTCCAAGATCTCTATAGAACTTCAAATAAGAAGCTTCTCCTATTAATTTCGAACAGTTGCGTAAAGCAGAAAGCTTTAGTTTCTAGATGAATTTCAAAGCACCTGCGTTAGTATTTCGTGGAAATTGTCGTTACCGTGAAAAAAGGAACCGTGTATCATCGGAAAGTACCTAAGTGCATATGCGATATATCTTATTACGTCGATACTTCATAAATTGCCAGTTTTTTTTTTTTTTTAGTGGATCTCACTAATTTGTTTTACCAAAAGCTACCGATGAATAGGTAAGCGATTCGCGTGGAAAGTAGCGTATCTCGCGCAATCAGATAGATCGTTGCCAAACTTTATATACGTTTTTGCTTTATTGGAATATCTGTTGAATATTTCAATATAAAATTTGCTTGGAAAGTCCAGCTTTTTACTGAAATAAATGAAAAATGAAGTGATTCGATCGATCCCTGTCACTTTTACTCAATATCCCGACTATAAACAATCTCCGTGAAGACATGAAATATTAGAATCGATGTTACCTGAAAATACATTCATCGTGCAATAAGAAACAATGTAAAACACGGCGAATTCCCGCTGCTGTCTCGACGTGAATTCCGCGAAAGGTTCGCAGAGATGCTTTCGCTAATGGCAGCTAAAAACACGTTGAAAAGCTGGTTATACGACACATTAACGAACATCACGCGCTACTATATTACTACTACTAAGCATACCGTAATATCTAGCTCCATATAACGCGAAAGCATCGTTGTACGCTAGTTCTAATCGAATAACGAGAATTTCTAACGATAGTTTGCTAAATACGCCCGGTAGCGATAGATAGTTTTTGATCGGTGTCTTATTCCCTGCATGCTTTGGATATTAGCGACTGTATTATGCGATGAATACACCTAAGGCTGAACAGAGCACATTTCTGGCGGATAAATTTGTATTTGTACGGAAACGTAAGGACAGTTTTTTCGGTGACCAAATGTCGAACCTTCTCGGCTAGCTGCATGAATATTTCACGGGAAGAGACCGAAGTGATACGTTAGAGGTGACATAGATCTTCGCCGGTCGGACTTTGTCGCTTTTGTAGCCAAACTGGAGATTGTAAAAATCGTCGGATAGTCTATTCAGCTGTATTAGACGTCGCTGAAAACTGTTTCGTTTCGCCAGCGAAACAAAGGAATCGAAACTATGGACACAAACGCGATTCGCAAGAATTACCGTAGCAGCCGTGATCTCGTTTCGAACAAATATGTTCACGATCACTTGCCGCGAACCATTCCTTTGACAAATCTTTCGCGAATAATTTAATACGAATCACAAATCTTTCTTGCAATTCTCCACATCATTGATGAATTTGATTAGCTTCAGGGAAAAATACATATATATATATATACAACGTAGTATATCAATGATTTATTTTTTCAATCTATTCTTCTTTATCTTTGCCGAACCTAATTGAAACCGAAAATGTCAGGCATAGCGTTAAAATTCACGGGTTCTCGGTTATATTTTTCACCGATAACAAATGGATATAGAGAATAAAGCAAAGGTGAACGCAGTATCGTTATACCAACTTTGATGTAGATATTACAAGTTTGTCATTTAACTTTATTTTTAATATATTATAACTTTATTCTAGATGGACGAAAACAAAATTTATGAAAAACTATCGTTAATAAGTGAGTAAGATTGAAGGATCAACTAGAAGAGAAATGTGACAAATGGGGAAAAATGTGATAGAAGCCGTTTTGTGACCGCAAAGAATATAAAAGAGCGCGGCAGTGGCTGGATATATGTAATTCCGCAAAATTTGTAGTATCATTTTTTAAGATACATCAGAAATGTTTACAAAGAAGAAAAAGCTCTAAAACCAGTGAACAATTTCTATCTGGAGACTAATAGTTCGTAGTCGCACGATCTCAATTTCGCACTTACATACAATTACCATTTCGATCGTATGTATGTTCTTAAATACCAGGCAATCGTCTTGCGCGACGCTTTCGTTCGTTTAACTTTGAAATTTATGATCGATCTATTACCTACATACATGGATATGCGAAGTAAGTCAGGAGTGGCGTCTTAAAGTCTCACAGTAATAGCACATCAAACTAAAGTTGAGAATTAAAAGATTTATTTTCACTCTCTTTAAGCAAACGGATTTTAAACATCGTCGTGTATTCGACCTTGTGACACATTTATCGAAGACGGAAACTACGACAAATAAGATTATCGTTATCAGAGGTAACCGGCGAAGATTCCCATAAATATCCGTTACAGAATTTCGAAATGAGATCGTCGGACAATTCATTTTCCTCATAAATTTTTATGAATTGGACTACTTCAAATCCACGAAACTTGCTTTCGTTTCCAGAAGGAGAAGCACGTGCTCGGCGTACAAGCGACCTCCGACGAGTCGGTGACGAGATTTTTTTCCCTTCGATAACGCACAGACCACCACGTTCCTTGGTTCACAAAGCAGAATTAACGGCAATCGTCCTCGAGCGAGTGAAAGATTTCACCAATCGGAACCAACAGGACCGCTCATTTTTACGTCATATAACGCGTTAGATAAATTTTCATTCGAGTGAAACGCGCGGTACGATCGTACAAGTCGCGAGACTCTACTTCGAATTGTAGTTTCCGATGAAATAGAAACGTAGGACAAGAACGAGAGACGAATGTGCCGATGTGTGAAACGGCGATAACGTACAGTTCCGACATCACCGATTCCTCGCTAGTCCGACCCGATTCTTTCTCCTTTCACACGCTTCTACTACCGCGGTCATTTCAATTTCAAGATCGCGATCCTACTTTTACGTCAACAGGGGAATAGATGACATTGATATAAAATCGATTTTCCAGCGTGGAGGCCCTGTCATTATCGTAGTTTGACAAATTGACGTATGATAATTGCTAGGTTTATCATCATTTTTTCCTTAACGCAATAATTTTCGTTCGACTTTTAGTGGCAAAATACATTTTACTCAAATTTACGTATTATTTCCTTTTTTAACGTCGCTGTAACGATGTGGCAAAATTACAAAATTCCGCCTGCAGTGGTTCGAATGAAATCTTAAGATGTTATTTTGTAAAGACAAAAACGTGTAGCTTTACGTTCGTGAAACACGTCGCTTTCAATGCTATTGTTGCAATTTGAAAATAGATTGAAATCACACGTGGCTTTATATCAGGATTATTCTATAGAGATATTTCGCGTGTGTAAAATTTAAAAAATCACCAACGAGTAACAAAAATCAAATAACACATTTGTGGTACAAAGGATTCGAAGAACGTATCGATGTTTCTTCCGTTTATTTTGTCGTTTGCTTCTACACTATACTAGTTTCACGAACGTCTCCAATACCATAGATGCAACAGCTATAACGTTTTTAACACCATTGTTGTTGCATTTATTGGTCGCGTTTCGTTCAAACCGATAGATGCTTTCGTGGTTTGCATAGAGTCGTCCTTCGTCGCAAACGACAACCGTTTACATTTTTACGTTCAACGTCAAGACGAAGCACCATACAAACATAAATAATTATAATGATAATAAATAAAAATTGATCAAAGACTGACTTTTTGATCATACTAAGCGTACACGCGCCTGAACGATTTTAATCGCAATTTCGTCGCAAAGTTTTTCCCACAAGCTCGTGTTTCCTTCTACCTAAATGCATAATTTGTCACAACATTGGTGACAGTTAACTAATTTGCATACATACCTTCCCTCGCTAATCGCGAGCTTTGTTTTTCTTTATCATTGGAAAACTTCCAACGAATCGCGTATTTGTTTATTCAAAAGTTTCGTCGATACAACAAAAACATATAATTTAGAAGAGAATGGGAATAAGAATAAGATAAAAAAGAAATTAATCGCGTGGCAGATGTGAAGTTGAGGAAACAAACGAACCGTTAATGTCAATACTATCGGAAATTAGTGAAAATGTGTTCCAATTTTCAATGTTAAAATATTCGACAAATGACAAATGGTAAATGATAAATGGTATGTGACAAAAAACAAATGACAAATGAATTCGACAAATATTCAACAATATTAATTAAAATGCAAAGTAACAATTTATTTGGTTATCTTCCATATAAAATGTTTCCATTTAAATCCGTGACAATCGCTAGATAGATTATCGCGAAAATCGAGTCAACTAATTTTATCTGCTTATATAGGAATTAAGTAGGTAGGAACGTTGTAACGCCAACTGAAAACAGGATTAAATCAAAAGTTAGAAATAGAAGCGTAGCTCGGCAGAGAGGATCGATCGGTATTCGTTCGTAGTAGGTTAGAAGATCCGCGGGTGAGGAAAATTTTCATCGATTTTCGTTGTTCGCGTAGTTCTTTCGTAAGTAACCGAGGGAGGAAGATGGTACGATGGCGAACAGAGTTTGTAATATTTGCATCGTTCGAAGACGACCGAATAGTTTGGCACACACGGCACGACATCTCGTGCGTACAGCTGAAGAAAATGAAGAAACTGTTTGAACGCGATAACCTCAGCGAGAATATGTTTCAAGGTATCGGCGAAGCGGCTATTACGAACGAAACGAGCAAACTTTGAATCCCTCGATGCCGATTGTTACAAGCTTATAAACTGTACGACCGAGGATCGAATCTTTCAACGGAAAAACGTTCTTTCGATCTTTTTGGACTCCGTGCACGACATAGAAACGATGAAACTGCCGCAACCTGGTTAACGTTAACGTTACCTTACCTTTACCTCGGTCCATTTGTTATCCACCTACCGAGCAGAGCTTCGCCCATTCTACGAAAGCACGTTGCGCTATCGCGCCATCCCAACCTTCGTCCCTACGATTCGTCGCCACGTCCGTTTCTCTTCACTGGAAACTGCAAATAAACCAGCCGCCAATGCCGATAATAAAGACCTGGCACTCTGCTCGCCCTTATCACTCGTTATGCAGGACCTTCTATTTCTCCTAGCCGACAAAATTATTCAACGAGCACGCGATCTTACCGTCGCGCAAAATGTTTCCAATTAAACTTCCGCTCTTATCATATTTTACCCTTTGTTATTTTACAAATTCGAAACGAGTACCTTCAACGCTCGATCTCTTTCGTTGTCTTTCTAATTGACATCGACGTTAAAAACGCTGAAACGCAACGATGCTTGCTTTAAATTTGCGACGCAGATCGATTTTTTGAATCGATTTAAAATCGTTCGAAGATCGTTAAGACCGTCAAAGTTCGTTCCGAAAGGAACGTTACTTGTTTGATTTTCGGTGGCAGTTTGCGACTGATTCGCGGCAAAGTTATGTAAAATTTGCGTTTCTTTCGTAGAAGAAGAACCAAAAGGGGAGAGCGATTTGCTAGATTACCAAGAGCTCGACGCGGCATAGAGACGACGATTAATTAGTTCTAGGTGAAAAAAAGCAGAGCACCGGAACGCGTGAAATTCGATCGATTCGAAGAGACGAGTCGCTACACGCATGCCAGTCAGCTCTCGAAAAGAACTCGCATACAGCAAACACGGGGCGATCAATCAAGCGCCATTCAACGACCATAATAAAATAACATGCGACAAGCTAGAGCTTTTTTACCAGCAATCGGACAACGTTACATACGCCGACGATTTAGTTAACTGAATGGCTATTGAATGACTTTTAACGAACAATAGAGCGAAGAGAAATGCAAATTCCTCGAAAGCAACGAGTCTCTCTTTACCACGTTTGCCGGTTCGCGTATTGTCGCATCGAGGTGGATCATCGGAAGTGGCCACGTTTAGCCGAGTGGTTTCAAAAATGCTATTGCGATTGAAGTAATTACGGTAGAGCGACGATGAGAATTACGTTGAAACTGTGGAGACGATTTATCACGAAATTTTGGAAAGACAAATAGGCTTTTCTCGAATGAGAATAACCGATAGAATGGAAAAAGCATCGAGGCACAAAGTGTATCGATGCAAGAATGTGCAAAGAATCCATCGAAAGAGAATGCTGGGGAGGAACGAAGGAAAACGAGCAGAAGCGAAAGCCAACGACTCCGAACGCGTTGTTAAAACACGCGTTCAACGGCGGAGTAATATGTGGGATTGCACGGTAGCGGAAATGAAAATAAAAAGAGACGACAAGGGATGAAAAAAAATGTTTGAAGGCACAGTAGAATAGGTGTGGCACGCCCGGTGGTGCTTCTTTATTTTTACCTCGAAACAGCCCGGAAGTGTGCGTATACCATGTACGTACGTATATACCGGAAGTATATTCTTAGCAAAAGAGGGAGGGAGCATAGAAATGGCAGAAAAACTTGCTCTATTTAACTGCAACTTTCATGGTACTCGGATTCATATGAAAATTAGTTCTCGTTACAGCCGGCGGTCATGAAAAAATAAACAATAAAACGTTTCATTGGCAAGTACTTGCATACTCGCGGCTACTACTTGCGTACGATAAACCATCTCGCGTTTCCAGTCGAGATAATACTCGCTCGTCCTATCTCAAATCGTAAACTTCCGGCCTTAACTTAAAAACCGCGTCAACCCAGTATACCCGACTAATGAGAGTTTAATTAACATGCTACGTGTATCCGACATGTAACGTGTTTCCTGCTCGTCGCTCGGTCTGTCCTTTCGCACGGATTCTCCTCCACCCTTGCCATCCTTTTTAACGCATTTTGCAACATCGCCTTTGCCAACAACGTTATTTTCGCTTAACAATTTATTCGCTCCATTTCCGGAAATATAGTAAACATAATCGTCACACGCGCTCTACTTTGAACAAATAGCTTCGCTTCGATCGAATTAAACTCGATTACTAAAAATCATCTTGATAAATTTTCCTCGAGTTGAAAGTCGACGGAATTTGAAACTTGTCGTTGCGTTAAATTCTCATTGAGTTCGCTTCGAGCGAATAGTTACGGACAAAGCGAGTACGAAGAACGAGTATTCAAGGATGCGATAAATCTGCATTTTCTGTACAAACTTTTCTCTCAGTTAAATACTTTTTCCGAGCAGTCCTGCTTGCTTTGTTTCTCAAGCAGTCGACCCGTGCGTTCCGGATTAAAGTGGTGTAAAGCATTTTTTCCACTAAATGTACGGCCAGTTTGATTTTGATAAGTTACGCAGAAAGCGGACGAGAGCTTTCACGTTGGTCTTGCGAGACGGTAACAAAGCGATACAACGACCAACTCTATAATCACGGGACATTACTCTTATTATCTGCACTCGCGGCAACAAAGGCAAATTAAGCCGTAAACCTCCGCAGTAAAATATAAGTTTCTTGTAAAATATGTTCATCCCGTACGTTCCTATCCATTAAGTATTATTTGTTCATCGATCGTTTTTAGTCGCCTAAGCAATTTCGTCCAGCTTGAATAATCGTTCTTTCTTTATGTACCGTACACAACGTTATTAATCTAGCGAATTTAATGAAACAAATAACTCCTTAAAAATGTCTTATTCCGATAGAGTTTTCTCTTTGCCTTAAGTTAGTGATTCTAAGGATTCGATTATGAAACAACGGATAAAATATAAAGTATGAAACGACCTTGCTGCAATGCATTAGCTTCCGAGGAACGCTATAAATATAGAATACCTGCAAATATAGCGGACTCAGGTGACACGGGGAAATAAAACTTCACGCTTTAAAGCACGGAAACCGTATTAAAATTCTTAAAATATTGCCTTATCACGTTGAATGCACTTAGCGTTGCATACGAATCCATTTCGATGCAATTTCCTCTTCTTCTATCGAGTTTGCTCGTTCGCCGAACAAATTACCGTTCAATTCTTCCCGATGGAAAATTTATCGAAATCAGAATGTGTGCTTTGGAGAGAAGCTTTGGTAAAAAGAGCGTCTACGCTTGTATTTGACAAATTTAGATTTGCGAGTGCGATTTGAAGTAACAGCTAGAAATAATTCGGCTCGTTTCCAAGCACGTTTTCATCCAACAGTTCACAGGATGCTAGATCATGACGAAATTACGAAAATTATTCGATAAGCGAATAGGACCAAAAGTTAAGATGGTAACAATCAAGAAACTCAAAGGATATTCCATTTTCATCGAAGGCTGGAAGCAAGTTCAAATGGGCGAACGTCGTATTTGCTCCAACAATTTGCTTTCTATACCGTTCGGATTTCGATGTAATCCAGCGGGTCGCCGAGTGTTTGACCACGCGCTCGTCTAACCTCTCGCTATTATCTCAAACCGCATCGTGACAAACTTAGGTCATTACTGGTGGTTCGTTTTCAGGTTGAGCGCAACGCTCCCTCCACTTTGATATTCCTTATTCTTATTATCAGAATTTAGAGATTTCGGTTCGTTTTCATTAAGAGTTCACACACATTGAGCGATAATCTCTTTGACGGAGGAAATGGAACGATCTTTCTATAAAAGCATCGACTTTTTGTTACAAGTAACGTTAACAGGAGAGCAATTGCTATTCCGATTTAAAGCCACCGAAACCACAGAGAGCGTATAGTCTGAAAAGGGAAATACAAATCGAACGAAAAATGAGCAAAATAGTTGCAACGCTCTCGTCTCAATTATCTTTCGCCCGACGATGATAAGTATTCGTATTTCGCTTTAGCAATCTAAAAATAGTTTTGCCAAAATACGAAAATTTTACGCGAAGAAAATTGCTCCTTCTTCGCAACCGTTCGAATAATAATATTTTTATTTTCTCTTACCGAATGCGTTACTCTGTCGTTGCTGGTGCTGAGGTATCGTTTAGATTTTCAAGGTTTTCAAAAAATACGTACAGCCTTTAAGAGATGGTTTACTTGCACTTAAATTCGATCGATTTTCAAACTATCCCCGAAAGAATGAAAGCCTATCCAGGGAGGCATTGCGGCTTAAACGTTAAATCTTCCCTGTTCCATACTGTGCGAATTCGATACTTTAAAACGAATGATATTCCAGATCTTGCAAACGGTACGCCATGCGTACAGAATTAAATCTAAACTGAAGCTAAATCGATGGACGAAAGGCAAAGTATAGTTAACAATGATAGCGTTGCATTGGAAGAAGAAAGTCGGTCGAAAGAATTCATTGGATAATATTAGAAGAACTCGCACGAGTTAGAAAACTGAAGCCAAAGCTGAAATTTAATCAAATTGAAAGTTTTCTGAAAAAAAGGAACGTTGCTTTAGCGCATATATTTATTATCTGCGCAGCGTTTCGACAATTGGAGCATAGAATCCAGAACGTAGCAACGATTTCATGCATCGCGCATGGACGTTGAAAATTCGTGAAAATTCGTTGAACGATGCTTCCTATCGAAAAACTGTGCTTCAAACTGTTATCAAGTACTTCTGTGGAGTATAGGGCAAAATGAAACAAAGAAATGCATATCGTTCGTCGGACGAACGAATTGTTCCGAGGAACATCGTTGAACTCGGCTATATCGTTGAACGTGTACGAGAGACGCATTCTCCGCTTCTGCTAAATGTCTCCTTTCGATAATAAAAGTAGATTCGATTCGTCGTTTTGACCTACCACTGTACGTTATTACGCAGCGATAGTCGAATCAGCGTCTTTGGTCGCAGATGCTGGCGCGGTTGGTTAGAATTCTGAAATAAGAATATCTCGGAATAACGAGTAATTTTGGGTAACGAGCGCTCGTGTGTAGACCAATAGACGGAACGCGTTCAGACGGAAGAAGCTAGAAAGTAGCTGAACGTACTATCTGCTATTCGTTGGCTGCTCTTTTGTATTCGGTAGTCGGTATTCAGTGGCGGACCGATGGCTGCCGTGTTTGGCCAGGATTTTGACGTTGATGACGAGGGATGATAGATGCGTCCTGCATCCATTACGAAAAGTTGGACTCGAGGGATCGAGAGGCAGGCTAGCGCATGACTGCTGATACCGCCTCCCGCATCCGCATTACCGAGGATACGTTACGTTGCTCTTTCTCCGACTTCGGGATTATATAACACAGTAGAGATCGCTAAAAGTTCCACGTTATACGTATTTGCCTCGGTCGCGTTTCTCTTAGTAACGTTCAACAGCAATATGTTCTTTCTTTAAATTTACTATCTTGTACGATCGCACCGGATGAACGTTACGGTAGTTTTGGATTCGTTTATTTATTAATTTATTCATTTATTTATCGACGAACGCTTCTCACTTTGCAAGTAAGTTTTTCTCTCTCTTCCATTAAAGATTATTACGTCGAACGAATAACACGAAAAGCCAATGGCTAACTATATTTTCTATTTTTCACTGAAGTCAAAATCATATTGCCATTAGATTTTTACATACTCGCGAATGAATCAATGGAACCGCGTATTTAGATCGTATATTTTGATGAAACTATGCCGTATATTCGCATAAACGAATAGCGTATAAATGCATGCAACGCGATATAGCTAACCTGTGTAAAAATAACTCTTTGGGCAAACCGACACTCTGCATGCGAAAGGCTCGCGGCCGTTATTCTTTTAACACCCTGTAGCCGGTAAGTTAGATCACGTTCCATGTAATTGATGCGATTCATATTCATAGGCCGGAATCAGAAGTAGCGAAGTAGAATAGCCGGCAATGAATCCGAACATCGGAAGTAGCGAAATAGCGTCGTCTTACGTTGAATACGCGAACGAACAGGAAAGGGCGATAATTTTAAAACGAAAAGAAAAAGGACAGTGCGTTATTACGTGTCTACAGTAGGTATCTACTCACTGGTAAATATGAATGGCTTTAATATTCCGTAAGCACAAAGGCGCCACTTTTTAAAGTTCATGCATATCCCGGACGTGACCAGAAATTATTATAAAATCCTACGAAAATCTGCCGCAGGAAGCTAGCGGAGTTAGATGCTACGAATAAAAAGCTGTACGCGTGTAAGAACCCTTTCTTTAATCATCTCTTGCGTTCTTTATCGTTACATTTTTAATGCGTTACCATTCGAATTTTTTTTCAACGTACCACTGTCCCCTCCCCCCCCCC